>NC_050451.1:69997878-70674519 GCF_903995425.1 Onychomys torridus | reverse complement strand
CCAAGTACTGCACCATTAGATAGATTTGTCATGGCAGCAGCTGGCAGTGTCTCTCTGCCTCAGCCTTCCACTTCCCAGAATTCTCCTCTCTCCTTGTCCCTCCTATCCTATACTTTCTGCCTGGCTACTGGCCAATCAGCATTTTATTTATCAATCAATCAGAGCAGTACATTCATAGCATCCCCAGCGGGCATGTACTAAGGCTTTAGGCTCAGCAAATGGAATTTGGTAACAAGGAACTGAATTTGATTTCTAAGCTGTCAGTGTTTTCTTTGAAGTAAAATCAAAATTTGAAATAAAATGGGTTGGAAATGAAAACTTAATCATATTAAATGTTTATTCATTTTCTTTGCCACTGCACTAACATTAAGAATTTCAAAATGTAATTAGGTTTATAATGAGATTTAGCAGGAAATGTTGGCTTGGTTTTACTGAAAGGTTACTATCTTTCATATTGGAAATAAAAAAAACTGACTTTCAACATGATTTTATATGGCTGTTGTTCATATCAAAACATTTCTTTCAAGTGATGTAATTGCTGGAAAATCATACAGATAATCTCTGTGGGTTTCAGTCAATAGATGATGGCTGGTCTGCCAAATCCATTTACTCAAAGCTTTATAAAAGTTAAACACTATTATTGATTCTGAAATTATTTTTAAATGATTACAAATATAATGCCCAAATTGAGAAGTGAACTATCACTATTAGAATTAGAATTCACCAACACAAACTATAACATGAAAATTGCATATTTTACAAATAAGTATTCACTTGTTAGTCTTAACAAAGGTATTTCTGGAGAGCATTAAATACTAATTTAGTCACAAAAATAAATGTTCTTCAGTAGTCTATTAAAACCCTAGTGAAAAACACACTTTCTATAGTTTTATGAACTAAAATAACTTAGATTTTTTTACTATTTTAATACATATATGTATCATTCATCAATACTTTGACACATTTTCTTTCTCCCTCAATGTATATGTGCACACATATCTTAAAATATTCTTAATGTTTGCTTTAAAAGTAATGATTTAATTACATATTGAATATACCATATACTTAATAAAATACATTGATATATATCATATACCACCTGTATATATGCACACATATCTTAAAATGTTCTTAGTATTTGCTTTAAAAGTTATGATGTAATTACATATTGAATATATTATTCAATATTGACTGAAAGAATGCTAGTACATATGATAAAAAATGAGTGTTGTAAAATGGCATCTGTAAGCATGTCATGGTTATTACATTCACAAATTCACAGTACTAGTGGTTACTGCACAAGACATTCAAAAGGGGAGAGTGGCCAACATCCTTTTATGGATGGTGAGATTTCCCATGAGACCGCAGCCTTCTCTGAGAAGCTATTATCAGCAAACGGTTGCTAGACGAGGGATTGTTTTCTTAGTAGTAAGATGCATATGAGTTATTAATAACTTCCTATTCGTGAGTCTGCAAGCAGCCTTAATTAAACTTAATGGGTCACAAGGAAGAAGGAGATGGAGAGGAAGAAAGTTGTAAAAAGGAGGGGACTGGGATGCAGTTTATCAGAAACAGGAGAGGTAATTACAGAACTGGCATGAGGTGTAAAAGCTTGGTAGAAAGATCACAGAAGCGGAAAGTAGTACTATAGGGTCACTGAAGAGCAAGAGTGATGACAGGTGAGAAGAGGGGTAAATACAGAGTCTGGACATCTAATACCAACACAGCAGAACTGAACCCAAGGCTTGCTACATGCTAGGCAAGCAGTGTACTAAATGACAAGCCACATGTAAGACTCTGGTAAGCCACAAGCCACATGGCAAGGCATGGATTTATAGAAATGGGTTAATTTAGGATATAAGAGCTAGATAGCAAGAGGCCTGAGCCACGGCCATACAGTTTATAAGTAATATAAGTCTCTGTGTGTTTGCTTGGGTCTGAGCGGCTGCTGGACTGGCAGTGAGAGAGATTTGTCCTAACCATGGGCCTGGCAGGACCAGGAAAACTTCAGCTACACATGCCAGAAATCCCAGTACTCTCCTGGTGAAGAAAGGAAAATTTCAAGTTCATGGTCAACTCTGGTGGGACTACATAGAAAAGCCCTTAAACACCTTTAATGCCAACAAAAGTGATTTCTTCAGGCATGAACATTAGTGATATCAGTTGGAAGTTGCTGACAAACACTTATGAGAGGTAACTGTCAGTGCAATGAAAACCATTCTTGTAGGCTAATGGTAGGTTTTCTTTGGCTGGTGTTGTAGTTTGAATGAGAATGACCCCCTCACCCTCCACCACACACACCAATGCTTATTTCTCATTTTGCAGAACTCTTTGGGAGGGATTAGGAGGTAGGGTCTTATTGCAGTAGGTGTAAATTTGTTGGAAGAGGTGTATCACTGAGGAGGGGCTATCTAGTTTCAGAAGCCCACTCCAGGTCTGGTCTCTTACTTATTTCTGACTAGTATCCACAGATAAGGATGTAAAACTTCCAGCTACTGCTCAACACCATGTCTCCCTGAATCCCCCATCACTCCCTACCATGATGTTAATGGACTAACATTCTGAAAACATAAACAAACCCTCCATAAATGCTTCCTTGTACAATATGTCTTGGTCACGGTCTTTTACCACATCAAGAAAATAGTAACAGAAATCTTTGTGGATTTTATTTGTTTTTGAAAAGTGGGTCTCTCTTTGAGCACAAGAAAGCATTAACAAGGAGACTTGGAAGCCTTAGCCTCACTTGTTTATTCGTATTCTTAATTATGAGCTAAGAATTCACAGTGGTCTTGTGAAGTCTAAATATCAAGTCAAAATTCATGAAATCCATATAAAAATCTATAATATAAAATATTATTACTTAAAGCATATGTATTTGGTAATATTTCATAAAATCAGGTTCTACATCTGTAATAATTATATTTAATATTATGTTTATCTTAGATGTTAGAAAATTTCATTAATATAATGTTATATAAGAAAGACAAAACACTTCTCCCAAAGGAGTTTAAAGAATGATTATATAAAAAAAAATGATTGTCATTATTAGCCAAGAATACTTGGCTACTTATTATGAACTCACTGAATAATTAAGTTTATCTAAGTGGCTTTGTCTCACTTTATAGTGTTTCTATATAGACTTCTACCAAATAAATAGGTTTTCACACTAGTTGCTTTTCTGCACTATGGCATAGTCACTTCAATATAGGGAAATTACCTTATAACTACTGATGATGTTACACTGTTAAATAATTTATTATGTGCAATTTATGGTCCAAAAAAACCTTATTAATAAAATCACATTAATTTCATTTAAATAAAAGCTTTAATATTGACTTTTTCTTGATTTAGAAAAATGTGTGAAACATAAAATAGTATTTCAATGTAAGTGTAAATCTGTTCAGTAGAAAAATATCAAGTTCTTTTGATTTAATAATATTTTATCAGTGTGTCTTTCTGAGGAATTCACTGATGCATAGTTCCCTTTAACACATGTTCATCTCAAATAGAATTTTTATACTCTATAAAAGTGACACATCAGAAATTTAATCAAATTCTATATAATTAATTGTTGGAATAGAACAGTGGAACTTCAGAACTGTTGCGCAATGACCAAGTTTAATATTTTAATCTTGATCATTTTCCCCTTTGTGTCCTTGAAAATTATAGATAACATTTATTTTGGTTTAAATCAATATTTAGCTGACAGTTAAATAATACACATTCCCTGGAGACATTATAAAAACTCCTGAATTACATAATACCCTCCACATACTGCACTGAGGAAATTCCAATGGGCAGATGAAGCAGCAAGGTCATTACTAATAGATCAACAGAGTAGGCCAACAGCCCTGCAGACACCCTTGGAATTTCACCAATAGTGTCTTAGATTGTCATTCAGACAACAATGAGCACTGTTTAAAAACAAAAACAAAAACAAAAACAAAAACAAAAACAAACAAACAAAAATCCAAAAACCTCCTCTATAAAAGAGCTATCAGGAAGCCTTAAGGCAGATTTTGGAAAATCCCCTTTGTGAGTGACTCTGCTGTGCAATGCCTCTTGTCAATTCTCATACTAGTTTTGGGAAACTCATAAATTTACCTGTCAATGAAGAAAACCAGACATGGGAACAAAATCCAAGTGTAGGGTGGGCTAGAGGTTTATGTAGTGGTTGGGTACCAAGATACAACTCAAGCAAAATGTTTAGACTAGAGAGTCTCAATCACAAATATTGAGTCCACTTTCAAGTTTTAGTAGATTAAATGCCATCTACAAAGAGCTTAACCCCACACACTTGCATAGAAATTCCAGCAAGCATAACTCAGGGTAATTCCAAAGGCAGAGAAGATGTAAGCATAGGAACCAAAACAAGACTTGATGAGCAAAAATAATTAAAATCATATTAAAAATTAAAACAACAATTAACTACAGACAAATATAAATATTTGACTATTTAGGATTTTTACTGCAGTGTAATCAAAGGAGTTTTTACTTTAGTCTGATCCTGTACCTGACTGATCCAATTTTCTAGGCATTTTTGCTTCTGAGCATCTTCAAAGTAAAATGTCATCAATTCAGGAATCCTGATTCGCTCTCAGTTTCTATCCAACTTTTAGCCCCCAAATACCTGTCCACCAGAAAAGCTGCACAAGGCAGGTGGCGTGTGCTGAATAAAATGTGCAGGTAGTCTAAGCTGACCAGTGTAAGAAAAATATAAACACATTGTAGATTTTATGAACATACATTGCTAGAAAATCAGGGAAGTTTAAAATCATTGGTTTAGAAATACAGTTATGTATTAAATGTCATGGAAATATAGGGGATGTTTTCAGGTTTATTATGCCTAGAAGATACTTTCCATGAGTAGGATGCATGAAGTTCATGGTAATTCAGCTTCCCTACATGTAGAACTAGTGTTATTCCAGGTCCACTGGATTCAAGCAGTGAGACTTCGCTAAATTAGTTTACTATTAAGGTAGTTACAATGCAGAGCCCATTGTTCACTTACTGATAATGGTACATCTCTCTGACCTATAAAATAAGATGTAATATCAGAATATCTACTATATGATTTGAACTTGTTACATGGAAAAAAATTCTGGGTAGCTATTCTTCATATTTCTTTGAGTAGAAAGTTTTATGAGGTGCATAGTAACAAATAATGACTTAATCTAATTCAAAATCAATAGGCATCTTTGACTTGACTCTGTCTTTGATTCCCTCTTGGATTTGGTGATCCAGATTTATGTATTAAGGAGAAGAAACAGAACCACAAAGTGCACACACAGGTGATTAAAAGACTGTAAAGATTTTGAAAATATAAACACAATGTTTGCAGAGTTAGAAGATATTTTTGTTTCTTTTAAAATCCTAAAGGGGTTCTTTCACATAAATGATAGCTTATATATACAGTTGTAAAATTGTGTTTGAGTTGATTGTATCTGTAATATATTATTGGATGACTGTTCATAATTTTGTTTATAATGAAGTATTTCTGTTTTAATACTTGATGTTCATTGAAATGTATCACAAATTTTATCAAGAAAATCTTATTTGTTTTAAGGCTATGCATTTCTTGTAAAAGTCTACATCTGTTTCCGGGATGTATTGAGGGTATTGTGTTATGTTATAGTGAATTATTACTCTTACTCACAAGAATTATTATTAATTTAATTATAAATTGCTATTAGATTTTAAAGATACTGTCAGAAATTACACAAGCAATAAGTGGTGCTATAAACAATATTTCTCCTCTGAAATGATCACAAATGTCTATATTTTTATTTAGAGATTATGGAGATGACTTTTAATGTGCTTGTGAAGATTTGGATATTTGGTTTAGTTACACACTACAACCTACCAGTATTCATAAAACCCAAGTAAATTGCAGCAATTTCTTTAATCTTTAGTAAATTTCAGCCACTTTTTAAATCTTTAAAGAGTAATTTATTTTGTATTACAAATCACTTGAGTAGATTTTGTAATATTCCTCAAAATATGTTAAAACTGACAAGCATTTTTTTCTTTATTATTCTGTGTTTTAAATTTTATACATCAGCCATGGGTTCCCCTGTCCTCCCCCCTCCCGCCCCCACTCCCACCTTCCCTCTAGCCCCTCCCCTCCATTCTCATGTCCTCCAGGATCAAGGCACCCCTGGGGATTCATTTAAACCTGGCATTTCTATAACAAGATTTATCTGATTTTTTACCTGCTTATTATGTGAGCCAGATTTCACACTCCTTACATACATCAAAACAAATCAAGACTAAGATTGATGCTGATAAACATAACTCTCAAGTATTGAGTCTTTCTACTGACAGGTATAAAACTAACTTGTAAAATCTTCTTCACATTGCATTGAGAATAAGTTTCGATGGAATTTTTTGACTTTTATTTATTCATTTTTATATTAGTGAAATTTTTACATAAAATATAATTTAATTATGATTTCCATTCCTATGACTCCCTCCACTTTCAGGTTCTCCTTGGAAAACAAACAGGGGGTTGGGGATTTAGCTCAGTGGTAGAGCACTTGCCTAGCAAGTGCAAGGCCCTGTGTTTGAGCCTCAACTAAAAAAAAAAAAAAAAGAAAGAAAGAAAACAAACAGGAATATAAGGAATAATAATAAAATAAAACATAATGAGATAATAATAAATCAAAGCAATCAGAATATGACAAGACAAACAAACAAGAAAAGGGCCAAAGCAAATGCATGAGAAACACATATAGATACAGACAAAAAACTGAAAGTCTTAATATGTACCCAAAGGACCTGCATGGTAAAAACAAAACAAAACCAAAAAAACCCAAACAAACAACAATACAAGAAAAAGAAAAAAAAAAAAACAGAAACAAAGAAAGAAAAATAAATATCATGACACAGTATTCCAAAGATGTCATTGAGTTTATTTTCTATTGGCAGTTACTTCTCTGCATGAAGCCAATCCTTAGGAGGAGTTCACTTCCTAAGCGAGAATCTCCTTTAGGAAACTAATATTTTAATTTACAAGTTGTTATCAATTGGAATTATGTTCTGTATTAGGGATAAGGACTTGTGTCTATTTCTATTTTCAGCTCTAGGATCTCATCTGGCACAGATTTGTGTTAACCCTGTGTATACCACCAGAGTCTTTGTGAATTTATATATGCATCATTCCCATTTTATTTAGAACGTGTCTTAAGGCTTTATTGCTGTGAAGACACACAATGAACATACCAATTCTTATAAAAGAAAAAAAGTTAATTGGGACTGGCTTACGTTAAGAGGTTTAGTCCATTATTGTCATGCCAGGAAGCAGGGTGGCATGCAGGCAGACACAGTGATGGAGAAGGAACTGAGAGCTCTATATTTTGATCCACAGGCAGCAGGTAGAGACCTCAAACACTGCCCCCCGTGACACACTTCCTCCAACAAGGCCATACCTACTCCAACACTGCCACACCTCCCAATAGTTCCAGTCCTTATGCGTCTATGGTGCTATTTTCATACAAACTACCACAGGAGTTATTGTTTACTTGGTTCCCTCCATCACCTAAATCTCCTATACTTTCTCCACTAACTCTTCTGCAGGGTTTCCTGGTCCCCAAGAGGAGGAATTTAATTGAGAAAACCCTTTTTAGTTGAGTGTCCTAGGATCTCTCATTCTCTGTGTATTATCTCTCCATGTATCTCTATTTGTTACCATCTACTGCAGGAGGAAGATTCTCTGATATTGAATGGGTAACATACTGATCTATGAGTATAGCAGCATGTCTTTAGAAGTCGTTTTATTACTACATTGCTTTAGTAGAACAGTAGTATTTTATTTTCCCCTAGGTGACTTGGCTATCTAATCTCAGGTTCTTGGTCACCAAAGCAGTGTCAGATGTGGGTTCCATCTCGTGGAGCAAGTCTTAATTCAAATCAGATATTAGCTGATTGTTCCCACAGGCTGTATACCATCATTGCCCTAGTATATTTTGCAGGAAGGACACTATTGTAAATCAAAGGGTTTGTTGTTGGGTTGGTATTTGTGTGTGTGTGTGTGTGTGTGTGTGTGTGTGTGTGTGTGTGTGTGTGTAGGTGTTGGGGGATCAGACAAGGGAATTCATGGGGAGGAAGTTTGTACGAGATCTGTGAGATTTGGGGGAGATGGGGGGTTGAGAGCAAGGGAGACGACAGCAGGTCACCTGATGCAGGGGTAGGAATGAGACAGGGGAGTTGGATTGGGAGGGGAGTAGGGAGAGTGAAAGTCTGATAATTACCTACCTGCCTGTCCAGCTGGAGGGGTCCTAGAAACTGCCATGTTGTGTCCAGAAAACATTTTTTTTTTATAATCATCTACAACTTATTGCCCTTATAATCTTTCTGTCCCATCATCCTCCAGGATTTCTAAGCTTTTAGAGAAAGGAATATGATATATATAGCTTGCTTAGAGGTGAACATTCCTCAGCCTCTCAGTCTCTAAACTTTGATCAGTCTTTGTATTCTGTGTTAAACAACATCCAGAGCAAGAAGCAGCTTTACTCATGGTGTCTTAGATATGCACTAATAGACAAGTACTATTATAAGTCATTAGGGGTTGTTTTAACACGACATCACTTAGGAGAATGCTAGTAATAAGTTCACCTCTTGGTCTATGAACTGTCCAACTACAGATTCTTGGGGTGATACTGGTAGTATGTAGGGTTCTTCTTGTGTAATGGCCTGAATTTAAACAGAAAGTTGTTTATTTCTATGATGTTACTGCCATTGTTGCATAAGTGACTAAATATTGCCATTCTAGTTTTTAATTTTCGCTCTCAGAGTTCACAGCTGGGTAAGAACTATGATTACTTACTTTTTCTGGCAATATACACACCATCTTCCAATATTTTGAAAGCAAGCCAGTAGGAATGAAGCTTTCTAGAGAAAATCAGGCTGATTTTTTCATGTTCTATGACTCAAGCTTGTGAAGTCTTCAGTAATAGGTCCTTATCTATTCTGAAGGATATCCAAAAGAATAAGCAATAATATAAGGCAGGGTGTGGTTAAAACTCTAATGACCAAAACTCTAAAGGAATGAACTCATTATTATCTTTGAACTTTTCATTTGAGAACCTGTGACATCTAGTAGAAACATCATTATGACATTACAGGGTAAATCCCTTTAAGCTGTTCTCTCTCTCTCTCTCTCTCTCTCTCTCTCTCTCTCTCTCTCTCACTCACACACACACACACACACACACACACACACACACACACCTTCTACAGTATTTTCTTTTCCTATGGCCCTTTCAAAAGCCCATCAGTTTAGTGATTTTATTGTATTCCCTTCTCTATTCTACCCTGCCATGCTTTATCCTATTTTACCATTTCAAATATTTCTTTTCAGCCTTTCCTACAACTGTAGTCCAATAGCTGTCTCTTGAAATTCCCCCGCCCATTCACAAAAAAAAGTGTTACTAATTCTCAGACTTCTATGAGCATTTCAATTAAAATACACATATAAGAAGAGTCAAATATCATATGTACAAATTAGAAAAATGGCAAATTTGTCTTTCTGGGTCTAGATTATCTTATTCAGAATGTTTGTTTCTAGCTTTGTCCATTCATCTGAACATTTCATTTTCCTTAACAGCTGAATAATATTCCATTGTGTAAATCTGAAATGTTTTTATTATCAATCCATCAATCCAGTTGCTACTTATGTTTCATTTCCTAGCTACTGTGAAAAGATCAGGGAATTAACATGACTACAGTAGAACATAGAATTTTGAGATATCTTCTCAGAAGTACTATGTTAGGATCATGTTTTATGTCACTTTAGATATTTGAGGAATATTCATGCTGATTTCCATGATAGTTGTCTGAGTATGCACTCTCTCCAGCAGTGTGGTAATTGTTACATTTTCTAAATCCTTGCAAACAATTGTCATTTTTATCATAGTACTTTGAGTGAGATGAGATCAAATGTTAATTTATATTTAATTTGCATTTGCCTAGTTGTTAAGGATGCTGAACACTTCTAATAATGTTCCTCAGTCACTTACATTTTATATATTGTGAACATTCTGCTTAGTTATATCCTCCATTTTATTAAGTTATTTCCTTTCTTGATATTCACTTCTTTTGTGCGTCTTGAATATGCTAGTTACTAATCCTTTGTCAGATGCAGAGCTTGTAAGACTGTCACCTTTCTGCAGGCTGCTTCTTCACTCTAATGGTTGTTTCATTTGCTGTGTAAAAAGTAAAACTGTTGTGTGTAGTCCCATTTATTAATGTGAGGCTAAGACACCAGTGTGGATTTTAATACCATGTCCTGTTCAAAAGTTCTTTCCTTTCCCATGAGTTCAATCATATTTTCTATTTTTCTGCTATCTCATTCAGGGTATCAAGTGTCACTCTGAAATTCTTGATCCATCTGGAGCTTTGTTTTGTGTAAGGTAAGGATTAAGTTAGGGGCTGTTTTATTTATTTATTTTTTTTCATGTACCTATCCAGTTGGACCAACACTGTATCTTGAAGATTCTATATACTGTTAATGTGTGTTGGTGGACTCTGCCAAAATCACGTGGTTATAGCAATGTAGGCTTGTGGATGGGTGCTCAATTTTATTCCAGTGATCAATGAGTCTGTCTTGTGGCAATGCCTTGTTTCATTACTATATCCATACAGTATGATTTGGAACTTGGTACGGTGATACTACAGCTGTTCTTTTACTGTTCAGAACTGTTTGGGTTACACTGATACTTCATTTCTATAAAAAAAATTGAGATTATTCTTTTCAATTTATACAACAATTTTTACTGGGATTTAGGCAGAGATTGTGCTAAATCTATAATTTTCTTTTGGTGGAATGAGTACTCTTGCAATTTTAATCTAAGAAACCTACCATGATGGAAAGTCTGCCACTTTCCTTATACCTCCTCCATTTTTGTGTGTGTATGTATCTTAAAATTTGCATTGGGCAAGTCACTCTTTTTTTAGTGAAATGCATTCTATGACACATCTTATATATTTTGGTACATTATGTTTTAATTTTAATTCAGTCATATGAATTCCAAATTCTCTTTCTGGGTATTTTCCTTGACTATATTTCCATTCAGTAGTGTGTTGTTTAGTTTCCATCTGTTTCTAGAACTTTTTAATAAGTAGGTACATATAACTTTCAATATCAGCCTGAACTAGTCAAATTTAATATTTAAGACAGTTCTGATTTTAGTAATTTTACTAATCAGAGAGTTTAGTTATTTTTATTTCACATACTATTGCTTGTTTTTTACATACTTTACTTATGTGAAAATTTGACATTTTATTTCATTTAAATCTCTGTTTTGCATAAGGTAAATGGTATATTCATTTTAAAACTACTATTTTGGGAACTGTCAAGGGAAATCTTAACCTGTTGAGTAAAATTTTATAAATACACAAAGCTGAGTATGAAATTTCTGTCTGTCTAACCACTTAGAGTACCAATGAACTCTTTATGTTTTACACCAGTGATAGCAAAAGGTAAAAATATGTAATTTGCAAACTTTCACACAGAGAGATATAATATCACATTTCTGGCTAGAAATGTTTGATTGATCATGTGAAGAGACTGTTCAAGTATTCAAGTTAAAGATGCAGGGGAAGAATATCAGTTTTCTTTGGCCATCTCTCACTAATTCTGTCACCAAAATAACCTTGCTATGCAAAGTCAAAGCAGTTTCTTTCTGTCTGTCTTTTGTTTCCGTTACTGGGGAATTCTAATCTGTCCAGACTGTGGCAAATGCGATTAGTGAAATCATACAATTTTAAGAGTGGAAAGTGGCCTGCCATGTCTCATCTAACTCAGTCCCTGTTCTGTGCTCAGTGAGTGGCTGCATATGTTTATCCATTATCAAGGTTTGTCAGAAATTTAAGATGAGGCTTTGTGATAAAGTAAGATGTAGATTTTTTAAATAATACTGCATGACTGAGTTTACATACTTGGCAGCAGCTGGAGAAAATATGCAATTATAATTCTCAGTAAAACAAATCATTTCAGAAAGTCAAATATCCATGTGATGAATAGCAATTCAGAACAGTTGATAAGACATAATGTCAGTCAACAAATTATATACTGTTTGAAACTATAGTAGATTTTGTCCTGTATGCTCACTACAGGCCTCTCAACTTCAGGGGGCTGTGGATTTTCTACCCATAGGGACTTCACAACAATTTGGGGAGAACAGGAAATACTGCCTTTTGTGAAAAAACTTGAAACTCTGTGTCCTCCATTATGACATCCACAATACAGCACTTATTAGAATTGATATCATCACACACACTCTGAAGAGGACAGCTAGTTCTTAAAATCAGACTCATATGAACAGCTACCAGATTTCACAGACACAGTAAACAATACAAATCAACAAACAGAAATTACTCAGCTGCACTATTATGCCAAGTGTCTATGGATGTTTTTTGATAACTTATTAGCAAAAGACATGGAAAGAAAAAATTAAATGTTATCCAGAGAAAGCTTGAGCATATTAAATGCTCAGTAACAGCTATCTACTCTAAATTCTCTGCATTTATGGAGAGAAGATTTTTAAATAATAAAACTACTTCCATTGGGTCTCCTGGTACTTCTATCTTGATACAAATTAAACATGCAAAGAAACTTGTCTTTTATTTAATTGTGCCTAGCATTGCAGTAATATAGCTTATAGTGATCAGTCAAGCATATTTGCATTTTCAGTAATATTTTAAAGTCATTTTAATTTGTATATTTAAGTTGAGATTGTTCTCTAGCATTCAGTTTTTTAAATGCATAGTTACTGAGGGAATTAATATGATTATATTTCTGTATCTCTGGGATTCATGCAGGTTGGGAACTATTAGTATCTTCATTATTTTTACATTGCTGTGATGGAATACTTCACAGAATAACTTAAGTGGATAAAAAGATATTTATTTGGTCTCAAAAGTTCAAAGGGATTTTTAATGTATCATTATAGGAACAGTATGGTGGTTTGAGAGGCTCCATATTTTGCATCAAGTATATGGGGCTATAGTAAGTACTGAGGATGGTTTACATGGCAATAGACCAGAAGCACAACTAGACTGAAATCAACTTATATTATAACCTTCAATAATCTTCTCCTAATGATTCAACCTTGCCAAGAATGAAGGCTGGTAGCCTTCAACATAGTGTTGCACAGTGAGATCAGTCACTCAAATCCTGGGCCTGATGGAAAAATTAAGGATTTAAGCTGTAATTTCTAATTGCCTCATGAAGTCTACATTTTTAAAGCAAAAACTTGTTTCTAGGTTTTGTGGCCTGATAATTAATTATATGTAGTTTATTACACACTGTACAATTTGACTATGCATTTTTTGTGATGTAATTTGTGTAGACTTCAAAGTTTTTCTACATAGATAACCTCAGTTTAATGAAAAATTGGATGAAACATAGAATTTGTATTCTCTCTTTGTACAAAACCATTCTGAGTTCATTATTAAAAAAAAAGAATTGAGGAAGATTCCACATTATTTTGTCTTCACTCTTCCTATTTTCATGCATACAAAACAAGATGCCTTAAGGGGAAACAGTGTCCACAGAGGATATAGGAAACTACAACTTGAATAAGAAATGTGTAAAACATTTTAGAACCTTAGTATGCAGCTCCTTAGAGACAATATTGTGTGCATCCAGAACATAATTAAGTAAATGTAAGTATTTGTAATTCTTTTGTGCTTTAAGGTCACAAAGACAGCTCCGCCATTTTTGTTTGTCTATTTTACTGGCCCTTTATGGTTGCTGTAATTTCCTAAGGTACTGTATGTTTTCCCTTTAGATTTGTCACTGTGCTTTAAAAGAATTAATTCACTGTCCTCTCATGCCACTCTGCTGCCTTAGTCCAAGGAACAACTCACACCATTTCACCCCTTTTTTTTAATTTAAAAAAGGGTTTTTTTTTGTATTTTTTAAAATTTTATAATTAAATTTAATTTTACTATCTATCAGCCATAGATACCCGGGTCCTCCCTCCTCCCACACGCCTCACCCTTTTCGCAGCCTACCATTCCCATCTCCTCCAGAGCAAGAACTCCCCTGGAGATTCAGCTCAACCAGGTAGATTTGGTGCTAGCAGGTCCAGTCCCCTCCTCCCAGGCTGAGCAAAGTGTCCCTGCATAAGCCCCAAGTTCCAAACAGCCAGCTCATGCACTAAGGACAGGTCCTGGTCCCTTTGCCTGGGTGCCTCCCAAACAGTTCAAGCTAATCAACAGTCTCACTTATCCAGAGGGACTGATCCAGCTGGAGGCTCCTCAGCTATTGGTCACAATTCATGTGTTTCCACTAGTTTGACTATTTGTCCCTGTGCTTTTTCTAATCTTGGTCTCAACAATTTTCAATCATACAGTCCCTCCCCTTTCTCACCAAATGTACTCCTGGAGCTCCACCTGGAGCCTGGCCAAGGATCTCTGCATCCACTTGCATTAGTCACTGGATGAAAGTTCTAGCAAGACAGTTAGAGTGTTCGGCCATCTGGATCACCAGAGTAGGTCAGTTTGGGCTTTGTCTTGACCATTGCCAGTAGTCTACAGTGGAGGTATCTTTGTGGATTTCTGGGGACCTCTCTTGTACTTTGCTTCTTCCTATTCCCATTGGGGTCTT
The DNA here is from genome assembly GCF_903995425.1 of Onychomys torridus. Lineage (NCBI taxonomy): Eukaryota > Metazoa > Chordata > Mammalia > Rodentia > Cricetidae > Onychomys > Onychomys torridus. The sequence goes on along the minus strand of NC_050451.1, from coordinate 70,659,908 downwards.
CATTTATCATGGTCTCTTTTTCCTTGTTCTCCCTCTCTGTTCTTGATCCAGCTGGTATCTCCCAATCCCCTAAGATCTCCTTCCCTTGAACATTGCCCTTCATTATCCCCCCCTCACGTCCAGTTTGCTCAAGAAGATCTCAACCATTTCTCTGTCATTTGGAGATCCCTGTGTCTTTCTTAGGGTCCTGTTTTCTAGATAGTCTTCTTGGAGTTGTGAGTAGCAGTCTTGTCATCCTTTGTTTTACAGCTAGTATCCTCCTATGAGTGAGTACATACCATGTTTGTCTTTCTGAGTCTGGGTTACCTCACTCAGGATGATTTTTTTTTCTAGATCCTTCCATTTGCCTGCAAACCTCATGATATCATTGTTTTTCTCTGCTGAGTAGTACTCCATTTTGTATATGTACCACATTTTATTTATCCATTCTTCAGTTGAAGGACATGTAGTTTGGAGCTACAGTAATAAAAATAGCTTGGTACTGGCATAAAAACCGACATGTGGACCAATGGAATCAAATTGAAGATCCTGACATTAACCCACATAACTATGAACACATAATTTTTGACAAAGAAGCCAAAACTGTACAATGGAAAAAAGAAAGCATCTTCAACAAATGGTGCTGGCATAACTGGATGTCAGCATGCAGAAGGCTGCAAATCGATCCATACCTATCACCTTGTACCAAACTTAAATCCAAGTGGATCAAAGACCTCAACATAAATCCTGTTACTCTGAACCTGATAGAAGAGAAAGTAGGAAGTAGTCTTGAATGCATTGGCATAGGAGATCACTCCCTAAATATAACACCAGTAGCATAGACACTGAGAGAAACAGTCAATCAATGGGACCTGTTGAAACTGAGAATTTTTTGTAGAGCAAAGGACACAGTCAACAAGACAAAGTGACAGTCTACAGAGTGAGAAAAGGTCTTCACCAGCCCCACATCTGACGAGGGCTGATATCCAGAACATATAAAGAACTCAAGAAAATCAGACATCAAAATACCCAACAGTTCAATTAGGAAATGGGCTATAAAACTGAACAGAGAATTCTCAACACAGGAAGCATAAATGGCTAAAAGGCATTTAACAAATTGTTCAACATCTGTAATCATCAGGGAAATGAAAATCAAAATGACTCTGAGATACCACCTTATACTCGTCAGAATTGCTTAGATCACAAACACTGAAGACTTCTTATGCTGGAGAGGATATGGAGCAAGGAGAACTCTCCTCCACTGCTGATGGGATTGCAAGCTAGTACACCACTTTGGAAATTAATATGGTGCTTTCTTAGAAAATTGGGAATCCATCTCCCCCAAGACCCAGCTATACCACTCTTGGGCATATTCCCAAGGAATTCTCAATCATACTACAAGGGCACAAGCTCAGCTATGATCACAGCAGCATTGTTTGTAATAGCCAGAACCGGGAATCAACCTAGATGCATTTCACTCTTCTTAACACCCACAGAAGCTGACTTCCTATAAAGGGAGCATTTCTGTTGGCAATAGGTTCACACTACCTGCTTGGTAGTGTGCCCTTGTAATATCTCAACTAGTGTTCTTCTTTACTCTTTGTCTCAATTTATTGTAAACTGTTTGCAATGAAGGTGGGCCTTCACCACATGTCCATCATTTCTAGATGCTAATATCTCTACTCTGATCTCTGCAAAAAAAACTGAAATCTCTGTAGTGGGTAATTTTTTTAATTTTTATTATTAAGAAATTTTCTATTCATTTTACATATCAACCGTAGATCCCCTTCTCCTCCCTATTCCTGCCCCCAAGTCTTCCCCCAAACCACCCACCCATTCCCACCTCCTCCAAGTCAAAGTCTCCCTTGGGGAGTCAGCAGAGCCTGATACATTCAGTTGAGTCTGGTCCAATCCCCTCCCCTCTGCACCAAGGCTGTGTAATGTGTCACATCTTAGGCACTAGGTTCCAAAAAGCCAGCTCATGCACCAGGGATGGATTCTAATCCCCCTGTTTGCATGCTCTCCAAACAGTTCAGGCTAAACCACTGTCTTGAGTATCCAGAGGGTCTATTCTAGTCCCATGAGACTCCATAGCTATTGGTCCATAGTTCATGGTTTCTACTAGTTTGGCTGGCCATCTCTGTATGTTTTCTCATCATGATCTTGATGTCCCTTGCTAATAGAATCTTTCCTCTCTCATCGATTGGACTCCTGGAGCTCAGCCTTGCACCCGGCTGTGGACCTCTGTTTCTGTTTCCATCTGTCACTGGAGAAAATCTCTGTTTAATAGGGAGAAACCTGGTGCTAAAGAAGTTCTCAGGAATCCACACAGGTGACCCTACCTGAGACTACTATCAATAGAGAGGGAGTCTGAACTGTTCTACTCTGGTAACCAGATTAGTGAATACCTTAACTGTCATCATAGAGAGCAAATGTGCTTGCCTTATAGAGTCCTACTATCTATCTGCCCCAAAGAAAGCATACTTGAATAGACTCATGTGAATTTTTCTTTTCAAAGTTAGATGTGATGGACCATACACACACACACACACACACACACACACACACACACACACACACACATACACACACACACCAAACACACAATTACCAAAAGTAATGCCGCAACAATAGGACAATATGAATAATGGTGACATATATGTCCATGAAAATAAAGGACGAGGTACAAATGAACTACATAAATGAAGACTCTTTATACAACAATTGAAATGAAAGTGTAAGTTGTGTATTTTTAAGTACATACATGCTTTTAGGGCAATCATGCAAGTGCTGTTGAATTTCACATAGTTTGTCCATTGCCTCTCCTAGCAGGCACATAACAAAACTTAAACGACAGTTCAAACTGTGATTGGGAGTGACTATAGTTAGAGTTTTCCTGCCTGGCCCAGTCAGGACAAATCTCTCTTACCCGCCAGTCCCACAGTCGCTCAGACCCAACCAAGAAAGTACACAGGAACTAACATTGTTTAGAAACTGTATGGCCGTGGCAGGCTTCTTGTTATGTGCTTCTTCTATCTTAAGTTAACCCATTTCTGTTAGTCTATACTTTGCCACATGGCTTGTGGCTTACCAGTGTCTGTACATATTGCTTTTCATGGTGGCGGTAGGCAGTGTCTCTCTCCAGTCTTTTACTTCCCAGAATTCTCTTCTCTCTTGTCCCGCCTATACTTCCTGCCTGGCCACTGGCCAATCAGAACTTTATTTACACAAAGCAACATCCACAGCAAGTGACATTGGTGAAAGACAAAATGAGTGAGGAATTACACATAGAAGAACAGGACTTCGGCTTACATTTGATGTATATGGAAGAGAAGGCATATGCAAGGCCAGTTATGCAGGAAGAAGTGCAAGCTGCAGGACATCACCAGGGATTCCCACTGAGTCTTTTGAAAAGCTTAGTTGAGGAGACTGCCCTGTAGGGGACTCTTCCTTTGAGGTGAAGCAACTACAACAGACAAACATGTTTCCATCTTGGCTTTCAGTTGATCTGAATGAGCAAGGCCTTTGCTCCAAACCTGAGAAAACCCTTAGATCTAGAAATACATCAGCCAATAAAAGTAGCTTCCATGTCATCATTATACAGCAGTCTTTTCCATACCAACAACAATAGTTAATCTTCTAATCCTTTCCATTTGATGGGATATTTTAAGTGGAATCTTCTTAGAATATGATAGGCTTTCCAAGCTTCCTTTTGTGTGTTAATTTGCTCCCCACTTAGGGGGAGGCATTTAGATATGTATGCACATTTCTGTCTTAGTTTCTACGTCTAGAGTATTATGGTCTTCTACAATAGAGTTATCTGACCACAATTAAATTGAGATCCATCCTTTGTTCACTTTCATTATGACATTATAATTTTCAATGATCAAAATAGTATATTAAATAAGCCCCAATGTTTTACATTTGGTATATTTATGAACATAGGTTTCACATGCTACCTCCTTATAAATGGACTGAATTGTCATCCTTCAATAATCTGTCACACACAGAGGACAAGTTATTTGTCAGCTATAAAAGGATATAAGCCAACTGGTAGCAAGAAGGCCATCATGGAGGGCCAAATACTTTGACTTTGTAGGGAAGAAAAGGTTGGGGATAATTGATAATTCGAGACAGAAACCTTCCTGAAACAGAGTATTCATATTAAACTTCCCTTCAAGACAGCAGTAGTATGGTTGACAGATACCAGGCTCTAGCTAATGCAAGTTGACACTGAGTCTGGGTTACCTCACTCAGAATGATTTTTTCTAGATACATCCATTTGCCTGCAAACCTCATGATGTCATTTTTCTCTGTTGAGTAGTACTCCATTGTGTATATGTGCCATATTTTTTTTTATCCACTCTTCAGTTGAAGGGCATCTAGGTTGTTTCTAGGTTCTGCCTATTACAAACAATGCTGATATGAACATAGCTGAGCAAATGCCCTTGTGGTATGATTGTGCATTCCTTGGGTATATGCCCAACAGTGCTACAGCTGGGTCTTGGGGGAGATGGATTCCCAGTTTTCTAAGGAAGCACCATATTGATTTCCAAAGTGGCTGTACAAGCTTGCATTCACACCATCAGTGGAGGAGAGTTCCCCTTGCTCCACATCCTCTCCAGCATAAGCTGTCTTCTATGTTTTTGATCTTAGCCATTCTGTCAGGTGTAAGGTGGTATCTCAGAGTCATTTTGATTTTCATTTTCCTGATGATTAAGGATGTTGAGCAATTCCTTAAATATCTTTCAGCCATTTGAGCTTCCTCTCTTGAGAATTCTCTGTTTAGTTCTATAGCCCATTTCTTAATTGGACTGATGGGCATTTTGATGTCTAATTTCTCGAGTCCTTTATATATTCTGGGTATCAGCCCTCTGTCAGATGAGGGGTTGGTGAAGACCTTTTCCCATTCTGTAGGCTGTCGCTTTGTCTTGTTGACTGTGTCCTTTGCTCTACAAAAGCTTCTCAGTTTCAACAGGTCCCATTGATTGTCAGGTTTTTTGTTGTTGTTGTTGTTTTTGTTTTGAAATTCATTATGTAGACTTTGAGTTTAGTCTCAATAGAAAGACTTACAACAATGAAAGGAAGGTATTTAAGAATCCTGGTAGCTATCCATGATTGCAGAGCTGCTACATAAGTTATATGTACACATATGTAAATAAATTCTACTTAGTGCAGGGTTGGCCTAGGAAGAAGCAAATGCAGAAAATTTTCATTTCCCCGTGAAAGAGGAAAATGGAGCCTGCTTTTTTATATTCACTGAGACATTTCTGATCTCTAAACTTGGCTACTCTTTGGGTTATCATATAAAATAGAATATCTGCTTGATTCACTCACTAATTGTTTGAAATGTCTATAATATGTTCATTTTGATACTTCCTTTTAAAATGTGTGAGGAATATGTATGTTTAAATGCCATATGTTTGTGAATAGCCCTCAAGTTATAATTTCAGCTTATAATAAAGTTTTAATTTTAGTGTAATATTTACTTTCCATTATTTTTGAGCATCTAATAACTCAAATATAGGTAATTTATCTCTCCTGGTACATATTATAATTTAATGATGAAAATAATGGATAAGTTTCTGTTTACTGTACTTTTATAATTTTCTGGGGTTTACCAACCAATTATATCTGTACTTCAACATCTTTCTAAACAGAAACATGCATTTCTATGTTTGCAGTATATATATGGCTGGGTTATGACATACTGGTTTTGAACATAGCCAGCCACACTCTAGCTGTTGTTCTGAAAACATTACATAATCATGATTAACAGTTAACACTAAGTTAAAGAAAGTATCTCCTATCATTTAGAGAAAGTCACTCCCCAGGTTCCCATTAACAATTTATGTGTGTGTGATGGGTAGTGGTATTTCTTTCTCCAAAATTACTTAGGAAAATACTGAATTAAATATAGCACATTGGAAGTCAAAGCATTGATATTCTCAAAGAAAGTAAAATTGAGATCTACATGAACTTTGCATATATCCAGTTCTGGTGCAAGCCTAGTACATTAATTAGAAATTCATAGTGAGTATTTTCTGTCTTCAGTGTAAATGGCTACACACAGAGGCTGTCTAGTGCTTTATCAATACTGTTTATGTTTTGTTTCATTTCATCTTTCTATCTCCGGAAACATGCTTATCTTTAGACTCACTGATAAAATTAACATAAGACACTTAAAGTCATAATAACTTACTTTGAATGTTTATTCAGCTCTTATTTTAGCATCAGTAGTCTGACTTCTTTTAGGCCTAGTAAAGATGAAAAATTTTAGGTTAATTTTTCCCTTCTAGGTAAATTGTGTCATCCTGTCTGTATACTTTATAAATGTCTTAAGTATTGAAAAATGACAAGAGAAAATATGTATTTTTCTATTATGCACATTTTCTAGCATTTGAATACAAATGTAACTATTTCAACCTTTGAATTTAGTTTTAATTATATATGATTTTTCTAAAGTGATTCTTGAAAATTGACATTGCAACCAACTCATTAGTCCTTTTACAGTTAGAGGAAGCTTTTCCATATATTTTCCCCATTAAAATCCAAGTTATTCAGTACAGGCAGGTCCAGTCCCCTCTTTCCAGGTTGAGCAAAGTGTCCCTGTGTAAGCCCAAGGTTCCAAACAGCCAGCTCATGCACTAAGGACAGGTCCTGGGAACCACCAGGTTTAAATGAATCCCCAGGGGAGTCTTGGCCCTGGAGGAGATGGGAATGGAGGGGATGGGATGGGGGAAGGTGGGGGTGGGAGCAGGAAGGGGAGGACAGGGGAATCCATGGTTGATGTGTAAAATTAAAACACAAATATAATAATAATAATAATAATAATAATAATAATAATAATAATAACAATAAAGAAAAAATCCAAGTTATTTTAAGTGTCCTGGTTACCTGGGATATCATTAGAAAGAACGGTAATTTATTTCCAGTGTCAATAATCAAATAATTACCATTGATGACACATTTTAGGTAATTATTCATTACTCTCCTTTCTTGGTTTGGAACTAAAGTTCAAAAATTCTTTTGCTCAATTTTTTCCTCTTCTGATTTTTCTGGTCTGACACTTCTTTTAACAACTTTACATTTTTCATTTAATGTTTGTATTACATTTACCATTGTTCTTTATTTTATGGTCATATCAGATTTATAAAGTATAAAAAGTATCTAGGTATAATTTATTTTAAAAATATAGAGTCTAAAGTAAATATAACTCTAGCATCTTTAATCTGATATATTTCTGTGTATACATTTTCATGGGATTCAATGGATTTTATCCTCATTTTATACAGCCTTTTACATCTTTATTATATGGTTTATATTTTTTATAAATATTTCCTAAAATCATGCAAACTAATCTTGCCTTCTACATCATTCCTACCTTGGAGTATGCTTAGCTATTCAGTATCACAGAGTTTATTAAACCCGGACTTTACTTTCTATCTCTCCAAGTTTTTCTTATATTTTTCTTACAGTTATTTATTTTGTGGTTGAAAAGCAGGGGATCTTTTTATAGCTTAATTGTTTTATTCCTCTTTTGAAGATTTCAGCATAAATTATTGACTTACCAACAAATTATAATGTTAATTAAAAATAAAAAGGAACAACACAATTTATAATTCTAGCTTTCCAATAGAAGAGAGCTAAAGCTGTTTCCAGTAGAGTATTGTATTGTCCCAGTAATATTAATTTGGAAACTGTCCAGAGGTACAATTTTTCAAGTTTCGTCCTTGAGTTACTTGTTTCCAGAGTTCTGTCTACTCTATATTGTACATTGATTACATGTACAGACCATCATTACGTCTTTTCCATGTGATTACGTAACTCATTCCATTCTCTTTGCAGTTACAACTAATCTATTCATGTTTTGTAGCAGCAGATGGTATGCATCCACAGGCAATCCTTTCTTACTTACACAGGCTCACCATGAATACTTCTTTGTTGACATCTTGAAAATATTGGATCAAAAAATCTACATTGTAGAAATTTATAGACACCATCTTTAGTATAAAAGTCTGCTGATCAACAAAGCAAATTGATCATGAAATTATTTTGCACTTATATCCTTATATTTGGATATTTATAATATGTATACATTTACAGAAGATTTAAATATGGATGTTGATATGAAGTTTATACAAAATTAAGAAAACTATGTAAAAAAGGCAAGACTTCTTGTCATCCTCCATTCCCACCAAAAACCTGACAGCCTCCTACTAATTCTAACCCCAAGAATGCATCCTCAGGTTACAAACAGTTTATGGCTACTCAGATAATAACTGATTGCTATCTGTTAGGTGGTGGCACACGCCTTTAATCCCAGTACTGGGGAGGCAGAGCCAGGTGGATCTCTGTGAGTTCAAGGCCAGACTGGGCTAACAAGTAAGTTCCAGGAAAGGGCAAAGCTACACAGGGAAACCCTGTCTCGAAAAACTAAAGAAAATAATAATAATAATAATAATAATAATAATAATAATAATAACTGATTGCTTTATTCAGCACTTCATTTCAAAGTTGCTTATTTTGCTATTTCATCTTATTCATCAGATTCTGATGTCAAAGATCTTGAAATATATATAGTTCTGTTCATATTTTCTAAAGGCCAGTACATAAACCACAAAATTCTAATAACTTTTAAGAGATTGGCACATTTACAAACCTGTGTTTTATGAGTTAGTTAGAAAAAAAAAACAACTTTTTTTTGTCTCTAGTGTGCATTCAAGTAGAGTAGGACACAAAACAGGCTATACAAAAAGGTGTGTATTCAACAGTAAAGCAAGAATTATTCTGTAATGTGCTCTATAGAATATTTATTCTCTCCACAGTAAGCCCAGTAACATCAGTGACAGAGATTTGTTGGAGATCATCTATGAATAAAGAATAAAGCCTTATTGAGGGCATATGCAGAGTGTCTCAGAGAACAATCATTCAAAGAGGAATGAGAAAATCAGGTGAGAAAATGAGAAAATCAGACTCAGAAATGACTAGATTTACCAAACGAATGGTTATTAAACATATGACAAATATAGTCAGAAAAATGGTAGATAAAAAGCTTAATTGGACTGATTAAATCAGAGAATATAAAGAAAAAACATGTGTACTTGTAATATTGTCAAGATTTCTTAAGAGTAAAGGAGAAAAATGGTAATAACTGATGAAAATTATGAAGTAAAAAATGTCCTAAATGACAATGTTAGAGTTTTGATGAAGCTGATCTAAAATAACTAAAATTATATAAAAAAATAATCAACAAAAAGACAGCACATGTAATGTTTAAGGAAATTGATAAGATTCTGTTTTATTCTGCATTTATCATTTCCTTAGACCTAGTTTATTCATAAAGCTTTTCAGTATTTAAAAATCTGTGGCCAGATTAAATTATTTTAGTATATCCTTTCCTGGCACACTTTCTTTATTTAAGAAGGAATACAGAATTAGGTTCTAGAGACCTTCACAAAGCTCTCTCAACATCTATTTATATTCTCTATACTCCAGGCAAAATAGGGCAGTTACACATGTGGCTTCACAAAAGCGCAAGGCCTGAACGAGATGAAGGCAGGCAGAATCCCAGCATAGAGAAAGAGGAGGAAAGCACAATTCCTCATTCTAGTTGAAGGACTCAACCAACTGCAGGGAAAGTCAGTTTTCATTTAGGGTGTGGACCCTGGCAGGTAAATGCCACAGTATTCCTTTAAAAATGCCTTCTTGCCAAACCTCTGGTGGAATGATTCAAAGAGAATACTTTTCCCAAACCTTATGTGTAGGTCAAGATTCTTATCAGAACTGTAAATCTTCTAAGGAATGTATCGAGTCTTGGCTGATCTCATGGCTCATGTTTTTCCAATCTCAAAGTATTTATTTGATGTCTTTTCATCAGCTCCTCTCTTCTGCCAGTGTTCCCCACTCTCTGTATATTTATATGTAAATTCAAATACAATTTATTCATATATATATATAATCTATCTCTCTGCCTATCTATCATAGCAGTCTATCATCTATCTGTCTGTCTTCTATCTATCTATCTATCTATCTATCTATCTATCTATCTATCATCCATTCATCCATCAAGTTAGCTATATGTCTGTCTATTTCTCTTAGTTCCTGTCCTTGTCACTCTCTTCTATATGAATTATTTAGTCATGGGAATGTAGTACAAATGTTCTGTCTCTCTTTCTAAGTTATGATTCCAGTTGTCTCCCATTTTACTCTCTCCACCCAAGAAGATCAGTCAGGGGGCGGGAATGAGCTCTTTGCACAGAATCTGAAGTTTTCCTTAATGTTTCTTTTTCTATTTTTTTTCTCAGAATTTCAGCAGCTTAAAATCATATTTCTCTCTATCATTCAAGTGTGAGGGTAGTTGATCTCTAACACTCCCTGTGGGCAAGCAGGCTGATACATACCAGCTTCTCTTAACATACCCATTTAAGGTCACCAATCACAAGTCATTATTCTTTAATGCTTTTCAGTTCAGGTAAGTATTAACTGGTTTTACATTTTTCTAGGTTCTTGGTATATTTCTCTTTTCTTTATTTTCATCAAAATTACTGCAATTTGCTATAAAATTTCATCTTTGTCACTGACTTCTAAGTGCTCATGATAGCTCTGTGAAAGTCTGTCTTCTGTACTGTATTTTCTTTGTTAAGCACAAAGCTCCCAAGTAATAGACTTATTTGTTACTAGTCTTGTTATTTCATGACAAGGTTTATAGTTTCTTATTCATAAATATCTATATTTTAAATGCAACCTACCTATTAATCCTCAAAAGTTTCTGATATGATATGTGGCTCAAACCTTGCAGTCTCTATTGGATTTTTAGCAGAAAAAAATATATATTTTAGATTCTACTGTACTCTAAACCATTTGTTTCTCTCTAGGCCCAAGGCATAAAGCAGTTGCAAGAATAGTCAGGTATTGGCATGGTATTATTTCATTCTTTTGCTCTTCTTGAGTTTGGTTCTATTGCAAAATTATAATTTCTATAATTAGAGTATAAACTGATTGTCTTTCTAAGCTTAGATGTGACTTTTGAAAATATACCATTTATGTTGATAGTTAAGTCTGTTATTCTAAATAGTCTGTCAACATCACTAGTCACTTTCTCTACATATGGAAATCATATCCTTGGTTCTATGTGACCTGTTTCTTTCATATGTGTACTCAGAATCTGGTTCCTTTTCCTTCTGTAATTTTTATTTTTTCATTTGTGGCTTTTGTCTAATGTACCTATCTTACTGATTCTTTCCCCAGGATCTGGAGCTCTGTGAGAAAGCACCATCCCTTTGTTTTAATCGTAGCAACATTTCCTGTGTTTATTAAAACGTTGAATATGTCATTTATTTATAATGACTCTATGTTCTTCACTACTATAACCTAGATATATTGGAGCAATTGGTTAGAAATATAGGAAGTCAAAGTCTATATAGTCAATAAAGAGAGTAGAAGAAGCAAAATTATTTTCAATAACCTCTACAGTTCATCTTTAACGTATTATCAGATTTTAGAGGAAAAATGAGCTAAAACTGAATAAATTGTATTTGAATGAATGAGATATCCTAATTCCAATAACTCTTTCCTTTCAATAATAAAGCCTCAAATTGCCACAGTGAAACTTATTTTATATAAGGTTATGTTCAGGAACAATCATTCATTTAAGAACTATTACTTTTGAAGAATAACTTTGTAATAGTTGATAATAAAATGATGGCATCATGACATTTTTCTCCCAGAGAATTAGTGAAGCAAGAAAATCATTTAGTAAGAAGAAATAATGATATAGAAAACTCCAAACAGTGAAAATCAAATGATAAGATATTTCTGTCAAAGTTGCCATCATCTGAACTATAAACAATAGTTTGGTTTTTAAACTTAATCGCAAAGCAACTTGACTTTCTGATGTCTAGGCTGTGGCATGTACTAAATGTGTTACTGTGTGTATGTGTTTAACTATTCTTTTTTATGATTAATAGGTTAGTAGATTTGCTCACTGGATTCTTATGATTGCATTGCTTGCAGATATACTTCAAAATTAGAAATGCTACAAGAATCAGAAACTCAATATTTGGGAATAAAAGTCTGAAAAATAATTACAAAGCACTGCAACTGGAAGCATGTAGAAACTCCAAAAGTGCAATCGTTATTTCTCCAATGAAACAAAGCTAAGTTCTTATTGTCCCAAAAATTATTCCAAATAGCATTTTTCAAGCAATACTTTCTAAATAGCTCTAGATCATAATCTATGGAATGCCATAATGTATAAAAAAAGGAAGTACATGAACAGCTGTAATGTTTATGCCAAGAAAATATTTCCACCAATACATTCTAGTACAAAGAATATAGGATATTACTTTATATTTCAAAAAAATATTTGCATTCACTTCCCTTAAAAATACTTGGTTTAGGGGCTGGAGAGATGGCTCAGAGGTTAAAAGCACTGATTACTCTTCCAGAGGTCCTGAGTTCAATTCACAGCAACCACATGGTGCCTCACAACTATCTGTAATGAGATCTGGTGCCTTCTTCTGGCATGAAGTAATTAATGCTATATGCATAATTGTAGAGAGCTGCCCACAGCTGCACCCATAAGATGGCGCTGGCTTCCACCCCCACCTTCCCGATGGTGAATGCTCTAGGGAGTAAACAACTCCATATTTGCCTTGGTCCTAGGATCTGGCTTGTTTTCGTGAACCTGGACCTATCTGTAGTACCCACATAGCAGGCTGGGGTTGGCCACCCAGGGAATATTTAGGTCGTGGGCGGGCTTTCCCCTGGGGTCAGAAGATTGTTCAAAGTTCCTGAGTAAACTGCTGAAAGAAGAGCTCGGTGATGCGTCTTCCTTGCTGGTCGAGGGGGTCATGACAAGTGGTGGCCCGTTCGGGGAACTTCACTACTTTCAACAAGGGCTCAGAACTTTCTGCAGTCAGGGCAGTGCACTGGTAAGTTCCCAGGTAAGGTGGGAATCCGGGACAAAAGCGGGGTTAAAGGAAATCCCGGGTGAATTGGGAACCCGCGACAAAAGCAGGAAGGTTTTTGCTCTTCTCTGTAGACAAGAGAGTGGGGATGAGCCAAAAGTGAAAGTGAAAGCTAGGAGGTTTTGCTCTTCTCTGTAGACAAAGAGAGAGTGAAAGTGAAACATTGTTTAAAAGGTTACCAAGAGTAAAAGTGAAACATTGTTTAAAAGGTTGAAAGTTTTAGAAATGGGCCCTTCTACTTCGCACCCAATTTTTTTGGCTCTTAATGAGCTGCTTAGCTCTAAAGACCTAAAGGTTAAGAAGAAACACAAATGCTGGAACAAGCCTATGTAGATCTGGTCAAAATGCTTGAAGGGAGGGGGCTGTTTATAGCCCCTGAAAAGGTACAAAAGGACAAAATTATTAATTATTTAGGAGCAAAGGTTAGTGAGAGATGTATCATCCCACAGAAAGTGGATTTGAGAAAAGATAATTTACAAACCCTAAATGATTTTCAAAAATTGTTAGGAGATATAAATTGGATTAGATGTTATTTAAAGTTACCAAATTATGACTTAAAGCCTCTTACAATATCCTAAATGGAGATTCTGCATTAGATTCTCCGAGACAATTAACTGAGGAGGCACGTAAGGCTTTACAAAAGGTAAAAGAGAGGTTACAGGGTGCCTTCTTACAGAGGTTACAAGAAGGTAAAGACATTATCCTGTGCATCTTTCCTACCTATTACCAGCCCACTGGGTTGTTATGGCAGGATGGGCCATTATTCTGGAGCTATTCCAAGATTTCGCCAACTAAATCCATTGAACATTACCCTACTGCCGTGGCAAACCTTGCCATGATTGGAATCCAACAATGCCTACAGTATTTTGGGCTGCTCCAGTTACCATTATAGTGCCTTATACCAGTCATCAAGTTCAAACATTGTGTGCTACAATAGATGATTGGGCCATTTTACAATGTAGCTTTACTGGATGCATGGTTAACCATTACCCCAAACACCCACTATTAGGGTTCTTTAAGGAACACCCAGTGATATTCCCTAGGATAACGTCATCGCAGCCCATCCCTAATGCCCTAAATGTGTTTACAGATGGATCTAAGACTGGATGTGGCATATACATGATAGATACACAAGAGCCTGTACAACACCAATTTCAACCTGGCTCCCCTCAGATTGTAGAATTGAAGATAGTGATTGAAGCCTTTAAGGCTTGTCCTTTTCCTTTTAATTTGATATCAGACTCTGGCTATGTTATTAATGCCCTCAAAATTTTGGAAGTAGCTGGACCTGTTAAAAGCTCCAGTCCGGTTTGCATTTTGTTTCAACAACTGCAACAATTGATTTGGCATAGGAAGTCCTGCTTTTATCCCCAACATATTAGAGCTCATACAGGCCTGCTAGGGCCCCTGAGCAAAAGTAATGATATAGTAGATCAATGGACTCAAAAGGAATGGATATTCATTAGCTCTGCCTTAGACAGAGCCAGAACCTTTCATGAAACATTTCACATCAATGCAAAAACGTTACAACAAAAGTTTCAAATTTCTGGAACTGATGCTCAACAAGTGATTCTAGATTGCCTTCAATGTGTAGTTTATCAACATCTGCCTAGTAATGGGGTAAATCCCCGGGGTCTACTGCCGCTTAAGGTTTGGCAAATGGATGTGACACACATCTCTGAATTTGGACACATAAAATATGTGCATGTGTCTGTGGACACCTGCTTAGGCGTCATGCACGCCACGCCTTTGACTGGGGAAAAGGCATGCAATGTTATTGCCCATTGTTTGAAGGCCTGGGTGGCCTGGGGAAAACCTCATCAACTTAAGACTGACAATGGACCTGCTTACATGGGACAGCAGTTTGCCTCCTTTTGTCATCAGATGGAGGTACAACTTGTACATGGCTTGCCCTACAATCCCCAAGGTCAAGGCATTGTGGAACGTGCTCACCGCACATTAAAAGAATGCCTGCAAAAACAAAAAGAGGGAATAGGCCGCGGCCATACCCCAAAGGAAAGACTTTCTCTTGCTTTATTTACCATCAATTTTTTAAATTTGGATGCTCAGGGCCATTCCGAAACAGATAGGCATCATGAGTCTCATGGTACAGCTAAAGGAATGGTAAAATGGAAAGATGTGTTAACAGGGCTCTGGCTCAGGCCCGATCCCGTGCTGACATGGGCACAAGGTTCTGTTTGTGTTTTCCCTCAGGATCAACAAGATCCGGTGTGGGTGCCCGAACGCCTCACTAGAAGAGTCCAATATGGGGAAATCCACAATGGTCAAAATGATGATCCTCCTGCTCTTCCTCGTGACAATGCAGCCGGGAATGCTAGGAAAAAGATGGGGGATACTGTCTGTGTTCCCGAGACCTATGCCAGTTCGACAACCTGATGGAACAGCTGAGAGTGGCTATTGTCACAGTGAACTCGACCCAGGTGGATGCTGTACTGACAAAAGGATTATCTACATGGATCTCTAATGCCATGAATCATCTCAAGGAGTGGGCAGGCTTGGGAGCATTAGCAGGCCTTCTGGTGCTGGTCTCCCTGGCTTGCCTGTGGTGCATCTGCAGAGTCAGGGCCTCTTAACAGCGTAATACAGCCATGATCATGCAAGCCTTTACTGCCATAGAGGCAGGACTGTCCCCTCAGGCCTGGCTGGCCACCCTTAAAGATTATTGAAGTGCAGGATGTGAGGCTGGTGCACTGCACTCGGGGCACATGCCATGATCAAGTCCCGAGAAGAGCATGTCTGATTGCATGTGGGTTGATACCCCAGTTCCCTCCTCTGCAAAAAAAAGGTATCGGGTATCGGACAGGTCAAGTGTTCTCTGGGTGGATGACACCTGGACAAACACCAGTACATTGTCCTAAATTTTTTCCACAGAGATCGGACCTCTACTCTTGCCTGCTTGTTTATAATAAAAAAGGGGGAACTGTAGAGAGCTGCGCACAGCCACACCCATAAGATGGCGCTGGCTTCCGCCCCCACCTTCCCGATGGTGAATGCTCTAGGGAGTAAACAACTCCATATTTGGCTTGGTCCTAGGATCTGGCTTGTTTCTGTGAACCTGGACTTATCTGCAGTACCCACGTGGCAGGCTGGGGTTGGCCACCCAGGGACTATTTAGGTCGTGGGCGGGCTTTTCCCGTGGTCAGAAGATTGTTCAAGGTTCCTGAGTAAACTGCTGAAAGAAGAGCTCGGTGTTTCGTCTTCCTTGCTGGTCGAGGCGGTCGTGACACATAATAAATAAATAAATAAATCTTTTAAAAATACTTGGTTTAAACTATTACTTCAAGCTGTGGTTTAAAGGTATAAGTTTCTCAAAAATGAATGATTTTGGTAGAACTATCTTCTTGGGTTAATTCCTATTTTATTTAGAAACACTATTTTGGTCTCCATACTTAAGACATGAATTGTATTTGGAATTTTAATAAACCTTGTTTTTAAAAGATAAGCATGGGTTTCTATTAAAACCTTTCATGTACATTCCAAAATATCACAGCTTTTCCCTCCACCTTTTTTTTCTTTCTTTTTTTCTTTTTTTTAAACAGAATGTTAATGTGTACAGATCAGGCTGGCTTCGAACTTATATTAAGGCACTTAAGACTAGCTTCCAGCAAGTCACAATTTCCTACCCTAATTTCCACAATGCTAAAGCACTGGATTTTTACATTACTTCGCTTTGCAGACACTGTTCTAAAGCTGGCTGCTGCAGAGAGGATAGCAAAGTTCATATACATACTTAACCAATGAACTCTAGCTCATTGGGTGACAATATACCATTGCATGTATGTCCTGAGTACCATGCCTTGTAGGGACTGGAGCAAGGACCTTTTGTAGACGTCAATTCTCTTCTTTTACCCTCTGATCCTGGGGAAAGAAATTTGGTAATAAGGGTAGCTGAAACTATTTTTTAAATGCTGAGCCTTCTTAGCAACCCTGAGGTCAGATAATGAAAGGCAAACTTTACAAAGATCCATAGCTCAAGATAATATTATTTTTAAACCTTTTGCTTTACAAATTGATAATTCAGTAAGAGAAAGCTTAAAAGTACTAAAACTATTTTAAGAATACTATGATATTTAAAGCTTTTACTATTTTTTAAGTTATAAATTTTAATTGATAATAAAATACATTATTGTTTGAGACAAAGAAATTCAATAATTAAGGAAAATGTTATTAAAATAAGTGTTTTAATAAAAAATACTTATGGATACAAGTCCAAGTTTTAAATGTCCCACTTTCTAAATTTTGACAAAGTACATTTATGAAAATTTCCCCATCTTTAATAAAAATAAATCATTTCTGTATGGGTAACTGTTATTCCTTTTGAATACATAAATTTCATGCATTAAATGTGGACTGCATGCTTATATACAAGATATAGAATGGGTTACAGAGACAGCTTATAAAAGTCTGTATTAGCCGGGCAGTGGTGGCACACGCCTTTATTCCCAGCACTGGGAAGGCAGAGGCAGGTGGATCTCTGTGAGTTCTATGCCAGCCTGGTCTCCAAAGCGAGTTCCAGGAAAGGCACAAAGCTACACAGAGAAACCCTGTCTTGAAAAACCAAAAAAAATAAGTCTTCACTGCTTGAAACAGATTACATAATTAATAAAAATATGAAACAAATCAAATAACTTATGAGAGTTAAACAAAAATGTTTTGATTATCAGAAGAGAATGAGAATTTTGACAGAGGGGAGGAAATTAGAGGACTTTTCACATGTGTGAAATTTGAGTTAATCTTTGATGAGTGGCATAAAAAATACAGCAGAAAAGTTGAGCACAAAAAACGACATGATCGAAAAGAGTGAGTTTTGTGGGTGAGGAAGATGTGAAACAGTGAGAAATGAGACAACATACTGACAATAATTTTTTCCAATAGGATTTTTGAGGTCATTCTAAAGATATAACCTAAAGGACCCTCTAATGAGGAACCCCCAAATAGTGTGAGCAGAAAGTTTCTCATTTGGAAAGATAGATGTGTAGGCCTATGAAGACCTGGCCATAATAAAAAGGGTTTGCAGGAAAAATATCTTAAGTATTATGAGCAGGATGCTTTTCTGTATCCATTTGCTTGACTGACTTTTAAGACATCTTATTTTCATTTCTTCAACATAGTCATAATTGTACTTTAGAAGATTACACAAACACATAAATATGTACACATACACACACTCACCAGAGGAAGAAAATAATTTGATCACCTTTAATGCATTTCATAGAATTCATATAAGTTTTTTAATCTGTCAGGATACTTGGAATTTTTTAGTAGTTTTGTAAATGTCTACTTGGATTATAATTTTTTAAAATTCTCAATAGCATCTGCTTTACTGCTTTTTTTGTGGAATATCTTCTTATCATTACTTGGGTGAAATAAAGATGTAAATTAGGAAGAGAAGTATTTAGTTCAGCAGCAGCTGCATTTCTTCACATTGTTCACAGATGGGATGCAAATAGCAATGGGACAGCTGATTTGCAGTGTGGTGAGGATGTCAGATACATTTTCCATCCTCACTGTGTTCTTAAATTGGTATTAGGACAACTTTTAAATATTCATTGCTGACAGAAATTGCCCTCATTGTCAAAAACCCAGATTTAATGATCTAATTCATTTTTATTTCAAAATATATTAATTTGAATTGATATGTTAATATCAATGCTATTTATTTTGAGAGACATAAGTTTTATTTATTTTAATGTAATGACCAAGAAACTTTGAATTTAATATCTCACCAAACTATCTTAATTACTTCAACTTGGGCCAGTGATAAAATTGAAGGTCCTCACTTGTTTTTCATGTGAATAAAGATCTCTTCAGACTATGGAACATGAATAAATTCTTGTCAAACATCCATATTATTTCCATGATCCCAGTTTGACCTGGAATATTAAGAATTTCAGGAGAGTTAGGAGGAGCAGAGGCAGTTCCAGTAACAGTGCACTTTAACTGGATTGCACTCTCCTGAGAGCGATGTTCTATTTGGTTTAGTCTTTTCTTGAGGGAATGGGTCAGTTCCATATAACAATGAGTTCTCCCTAATATCTAGCATTTCATGATTTATTCCTTGCTTTTAACTTTATTTATGTAATTGCAGTGCAAACTTATACACACACACACACACACACACACACACACACACACACATTCCATTATGATAAATGTGGCACACTTTATTAGAATCAGGGAAGCTATGTAGTAGGTATTGGACATGCAGAATGAGTTCAACAGTTATATCATGTTTTGTTTGAATTTTGATATACTTGACATGGGCTTGATCATTTAGAAAATCAAAGAATTATTTAGCCTAAAGAAGAGGTGAGGTAAAAAATTTAATGCTTGTTAAATAAATTGAAATCTACTAATGAATTCAATTTTAATATGTATCAAAAATGAATTACTTCCAAAGACACTAATGAAGTCACCTTAGATTGTGAAAACAAAGACACTTTGGAAACAAAGTTTGATAGCATCTTTTCACATGAAATCTAAATAAATATCTAAACGTTTTAAAATAAAATAAATATTTTCAAGTATTTAAGTATTTTCAAATTGATATCATTATAAACCTAGAAGTTATCAACATCTGGCCATGATACTGTTTCTTTTACAATAAAGTGAGAACTCAAAAAACTATGCCTCCTTCTCTAGTTAGCAGCTACCAATTTATTTGTATTGGTATCTAGTTATTTCACTCACCTACAGGCATAATAAAACTTTCCTCCTGTCTTAGGTAGGACAGTAGATAAAGAATGATGACAAATTGTCATATCAGGTAGACTCAAATTTCTCTTCTTTTTATGTATTTAAATATATTTATTTATTAATTTTTTTTCATTTTACACATCAACCCCAGTTCCCCCTCTCTCCCTTTCTCCGGCTTCCTCACCTCCCTCACACTCTACCCCATCCACTCCTCCCATGGTATTCAACAAAGTTTGGCGTACCAAGTTGAAGGAGAGCCTAGCCCCTGCCCATTGTATAAAGGCTGAGCAAGATACCCCACCACACGGAATGTGCTCCAAAAAGCCAGTTCATGCACCTGAGATAAGTCCTGGCCCTGCTGCCAGGGCCAGGGACCCCACAAACAGATCAAGCCACACAACTGTCACCCACATTCAGCGGGCCTAGTTCAGTCCCATGCAGGTTCCCAAGCTGTCAGTCCAGAGTCAGTGAGCTCCAACGGGCACAGGTCAGCTGTCTCTGTGGGTTTCCCCATCATGATCTTGATCCTCTCTTCTTCGTTGTCTTCTTTTTGTTTGTTTGTTTTGAATGCCTAATGCTGTTTATTAAAGGAGGAAGGAGATCTTAAATACAGGCTTACAGCAGAATTGGAGAACCCTGGAGGGTAGAAGTTTGCTTCTGATTTTTTTTTTTTTTTTTAGCCTAGGATAAAACCCTGGGCCTTGAGGTTGCTAGGCAAACGCTCTACCATTGAGCTAAATCCCCACCCCCGCTCCAGATATTTTAGAATCTTGCATCTAAGATGTTAACGCCCAATATGCTGGATACACAGACAAGGAGCTTCCTTTAAGCATTCAGGAAGGTGGAATCTCACAGGGAATTAGCAAAGGGAGCATATCAAGGTCAAGGTCTGCAAGCAACTCAACAGTTACCCAAAACGGGGGACAGGGACCTACAGGTCCCCCCCCTTTTAAAATTTGATTTCATGCAAATGTATGCATATTGGGGCAGAAAGAGTGATTTGTGAAGTTTGGGTTATAGCATAAAGTGATTCCCACTTTCTGTAGAGACTTGTCTTGATTCTCATTTCTTGAAAACCCAAGCCAAGTGTATAATTTTTACTATAGTAGAAAAGTTGCATTGGACCATCCATGCCCATGTGTCTCAGAGAATGCACCTAGATAAATTCAAACTCCCAGTCTTCCTGTTAACACACTAAATAAACATTGGATAGGGATATTTTAGACCTCCTTATAATTCCATATTACTCCTTAATAGTGAAAAATTACCTAAGACAATGTCTTCTAGATTAAAAGAGAAATCTAACACATATTGATCAAATTTCTGATTTTCAAAACTGACAAATATTATGTATTCTTTTCTATTTAACCCAGAAATGTTTGTATTTATCATTTAACCATTTATGACAAGAACTTACAATAGACTTCATATATAATAAGAATGCAAAGTTTTGAAACTCAGTATATCTGGTTGAAATCTGACACCATAGAACTTTATTTATGGCAAGTACTTAACAATCATACAGAGTAAGAAATTATAAAATAGAAAAAGTAATTATTTTAAAACATGATAGAAACAACAAAATTTTTCAATAAATAATGTGCAACAGTAACAGTATGATTATAGCACCTTGGAAACGTCAGCCAGAGAAGGACTGGGAAGGGGGTCCCTAAGCACCACCAAAGAAGGCGAAGGGCCTTGGAATAGTTTAGAATTAGTAAAGATAAATTGCTATCATGCTTTGATTTTCTATACATAAAACAGTTCCAAAGCTCTCTATAAACTGTTATTTGAGTTTTATAGAACTTTACTTTAAAAATATGAAAAAAGTTTATAATTCCAGCACAATTTGATCCCTTTATTATGCCTCATGCATGAATTCCAGACAATGAAGTTAATACTTAAGCCAGAGTTCAATAACTTCTGATGAAGTGCTTGTTAATTATCATGAAACATTGGTAGATGATAAAAACATTGTAAAGAAAAACATTCTGTAAGTCTCAAAAAATCATATTCAGGAGACACATAATATGTATACCTAAATAACAATGATAAGAAGGAAGAACAGATGTGAAGTAACATGGCAAATTAGAATATTATAAGAAAAGAGAAAAAGCAATAGAACAAGATAAAGAACAAGATAAAGGAGGAGGTAGTTGAAGAGGAGGAAGTGGAAAAGCAAGAAAGCAAGCAAGCAAGCAAGAAAGAAAGTAAGAAAGAAAAAAGAAAGAAAGAAAGAAAGAAAGAAAGACAGAAAGACAGAAAGAAGATAAGGAGGAGAAGAAAGAGAAGAGGAAGAAAGAGGTGGGCGGAGGAAGAGAGGAAGAAGAAGAAGAAGAGGAGGAGGAGGAGGTGGAGGAGGAGGAGGAGGAGGAGGAGGAGGAGGAGGAGGAGGAGGAGGAGGAGGAGAAGAAGAAGAAGAAGAAGAAGAAGAAGAAGAAGAAGAAGAAGAAGAAGAAGAAGCAGCAGCAGCTGCCTGAGAAGAGAGAGTCATAAGTAAAGCCAGGATAAAATAAAAGCATTTTCAATGAAGTACATCATGAATCCCAGAACTGTCTAGGCAGAAACAGACAGGCTTCTGTGAACTCAAGGCCATCCTGGTCTACAAAGGAAGTACCCAACCACTTTGGCATGTCTGTTGGTGTGTCCTTGTGTAGCTCGTGTTTAGCAGTGATCTTGGTGAGACTTCATGGATGTAGCTTCTAATGTTTCATCTCAGTTACTGTTCTACTGTTGTGAATAGACACTATCAGGAAGATGATGACTTTTAAATTTAAAAAAAGCATTTCATTTGAATGTTTAAACCTCAAAAGTTATCACAAATAAAAGCCAAAGCTCCTAATCCTCCCCCAAACCTTTGGCAACTGGAGCGTAAGCACACAGCTATGATCCTATGGGGACCATTCCCATCCAAACCTCTACACAGAAACATCTCATATCAAAATCCCTGGTCAGCTGGCTCTTGCAGTCTTTCTACTTCTGCGATGATCCTTAAGCCTTAGGTGCTGAAATTAGTTTGTAGATTTACCAGTTGAGACTAGACTCAGCTACTCTGCAGTTTCACTGGATGTGGTTTTCTGGAGTGTTTAGTTTGCTTCAGAGAGGATTTTTCAAGAAAAATTCTACTTTTAATTGAGTCTTTTTAGATTCCACATCTTGCATCCTGATTTCATTAATCTCCCTGTCCCTTTACACCTGCCTTCTGCCCCGACAACCCCCCCCCCCACATATACAAAACAAAATAAAATTTAAAAGAAAAAATTCTCCTTGTGGAAGCTTCAGTATGACACAGTGAGTGACACGGTGTACCCTCTATTCTATACATCTTGCAAGTGTTCACTGCAATGAGCCGACACAATGAGTGACATGGTGTACCCTCCATTCTATACATCTTCCAAGTGTTCGCTGCAATGAGCCGTTAGTGTGGTTCAAGGTCCCTGGCTTCTGTTGAGCTCTCACTAGAACCCTTTTTGGACATCCCGCTGATACCCTGTGTCGTGGAAATCCTACAGCTTTGGACCTGCAGCACTGTCCTTTTACATGCTCTAGCAGATCGTAGATTGGGTGGATGTGGATGTGGGCCAAATCATAACCCTGGTTCTGGGCCTGGGTGGTAGCTGGTTTGATCAGCCCACCAGCTTTCCCTCACCCTCATCACCAGGAATAGCTTTCTAGCATCACCCTTGGTATCTCACCCAATACAGCAAGCAGAAAGGAGTGGAGCCAATCCACCTACTCTCCTGCTCTCAGGGTCAGCTAACAGCACCTATACGACAAGTATTAGCTCTACTGTGTTGCCAAGGCAAGTTACAGGGCTACTCTCCCAATTGCTGCAGCTGGTGAGGGGCAGGGCCATTTCTCCCACTCTCATGCACCCAAGAGGCCAGCTGTCCCGACTGTTGGAGGGGGTAAGAGGCAAGGGGGAGGGCATCCTTCCCTTGCCCATGCCGCCATTTGGTAGACAAGGGTGAAGCCAGGTCAGATCTTCCTTTCTCCCACTCTCAGGGCTGGTTCACCAGTGCCCCTGCCGACAGGGTCAGTTCTATTATGCTACCCAGGTGAGGTGCTGGTCCTGTTCTCCCAATTGCTACAGCTGGTGACTGGCAGAGCCAGCTCTCCTGCTCTCATGAACTCAGTCAAATCTCTCCCACCCATCCCAGGCACCAAGTGGCTATGGTGGAGCTTCTCTCTTTCACTCATGCTACCATATGGCAGATGATGGGTGGGGCAGATTTCCAATGTTCATGTTCATGGAGCCAACTTACCTACACCCCTGTCAATACATTCAGCATTACTGTGTTGCCCAGGTGAAGTACGGGGTCCATTCTCCTGATTGCTACAGCTGGTGAGAGGCAGGATACGCTCTCTTACTAGCCTCAGGTGGCAATAGGAGGGGTGAGGAGGAACTCTTTTCCTCACCCTCACCTCCACATGGAAATTTTGAATTTTCATCTTCTCCCCAGTGTCTTCTGTTACTACTGGGCTTTTCTCTGTATTTATTAAGCAGCATTAAAAAACAAGTATGTAGATACTCTACAGAAATCTTTACTAGAGTGTTAGACAGAGTAATAATTTGGTAACACTGCTATTCCAAACTGATGCAGCAGCACTCAGAAAAGCAACTGAATACAAATACATGTTATCAAGCTGTATGGGCAGGTCGCCTTAAAAATTTAAACTAAGTGAATATTTCTCCTGTAAGATTGCTTGCAACCTCTTGGCTGCTTCTAGCAAATGATTATGACAACATGCCCATGCATGACTCTGGGGCAGAAGCTTAATAGAGTATATAACTTGTAACTAAAGCTATGTATTAACTTAAGTTGTAGAATGTGATTAAATGGGAAATCTAAGGCAAGTAAGGTTGGTTGTTATATTGTTTCCTTAGGGGAAAGATAAACAGACTGTTTACATAGAAGGATAGCAGCTTCAGTCTTACGTGATTTCATATGGATTATTAATTTGGCTGTTTGGTCTATCAGATTTCATTTTCTTTGAGTGCAGGAGATTTTTTTCACAAACTTTTACCAGTACATCCATATAAGCTTTGGTCTTGCACATATTAGAATGGTTTAAGTAGATTGGAGAATGGAGGTTTCCACATTAACAGAAGAAACACAGGCTGCAGGATATATACAGAGGTGATGGATGGAATTAGTGGAAGTTTGATATTGAAAAAGGAAAGAAATTTATTATTTAAGAATTAATATAGCCTAGTAGCAATGGGTGGTGCAGGCCTTTAATCTCAGCACTTAGGAGGCAGAGGCAGAGATGCAGGCAGATCTCTGAGAGTCTGGGGCCAGCCTGGGCTACAGAGTGAGTTCCCAGAAAGGAGAAAAGCTACACAGAGAAACCCTGTCTGGAAAAACAACAACAAAACAAAACAAAAATCAAAAAGAATAAATAGAGAGTACAAATTTTATGGCTTAAAAAGGCATAAGACAAACTTCTGGGCAAACATCGAGGATGACAGGAAAAGATTACATAATTCAAATGTAATCTCCAAGTACTCTATTTACATCATAGTCCAATGCCACATATAGGAAATTCAATAGTATTGCAATGTTATTACTTGAATGCCTAGAAATTGTGAAATTGGTCCAACTTGCTTTTATTATGGGGGATTCTATAGCAAATATTACTATAGTGAAGAATCATAACTAAGTGATTCTACAGAAAGATATTTTTCTTTATGCATATCTGATTGTGTATAACTGTACATGCTTGTATATAGAATCTTGATGCTGACTATGGGAGCCTTTCTTTCCTTTTTTTTTAACCTTATTAATTGAAGCAAGATCACTCAAATGAATCTAGATCTCACTGATGGGCTTGTGTGCTAAGTAAGCTTGCCTACATGATCGATAGTCTCCACTTTCAAAATGCTGAAATTACAGGCAGTCCACCATGTCCAAATGGCAATTAAGTGGGTTCTGAGCATGTGAGCTACAATCTTCCTATTTGCTCAGCAAACGATTTTAACCACAGAGCTATTTCCCTAACTAATAACTCAATATATCCATTTCAGCACATGTTGAAATAATAAAGATTATAAATCCATCCAAGGAATTAATTATCATAAGGTAAGCCTTTGTACCTCAAATAATTTGGATCCTTGACTTTCAGAAGTCTTCAGTATGTTGTTCAAGGCTGGTAAACAGTAGAATTGTACAAAAGGCTGGCTGTCTCTAATGGACATTTTCAAAGTCAAGAGACATGAATATTTTTTCTTTTTGGACTCATTTCAAGGAAAAAATATATGGTACTTCGCATAGCTGTCTATTTTAAAATCTCTACATAAAAAGACAGAAATAACCATTATTTTGCATGCACTCGAAAATACTATCAGGTCACCTGCAAATTACAAGGTGACAGATAAAGAAATAAGAGCAGCACATATCTTATCAACCTATATTTTTAATTAGCTTTTGAACCACATAGAAGAGCAAGAAGCATAAAAAAAAACCTTATAAATAAAAAAAAAAAACCTCACAGCTGATTGAGCACTAGAAGAAGAACCTTTTGATCTCCTAAAAACAAAACAATCAACAACAAGAAGTAAAAACAAAACAACAAGAAAAGCATTAATTTATTTCAGGATCTTAGGTAAGCCAAACCTGTATTTGTCATGCCTATTTCAACCTATTGGAGTTTTGTTTTCCTCGGTACTACTTAAAACTAGAAGATTTTTCAGGTTGCTTGTAAATTAGTTTGCTGTTTACCAATGTTTAAAGGGGTTTTCTAGGTGAAAGCTTTGATGTTATAGAAGAAACTCATGCTAGTGTGTACACTGCACCTCTGGAGAAATCCTAATCATCCCTGAGACCTTTGTAGTTTAGAAGTGTTACTGATATCTCAAAACCTCTGCCCATTGAAATATTTATTTCCAGCCTCCTTGCACACAAATGTCATAATAACCTTCCCTAGGTCTGATCAACAGGATAGTATCCATAGCAAGATTTCTCAGTAAGGGAAAGTGAAACAAGGTCTCTGTGACCTAATTTATGACAGACGCTGAGAACTGATGTACTTGTGAAGTAAAGGACTATTTTAGTTATTTTCTGTTGGTATTGTAAAACATGAAGACCAAACAAACTTATAGAAGGGAGGGTTTATTTGTGCTTATGATTGCAGACCCTTAGGATAAGGGTCCCTAACCATCATGGTCGAGAAGCATGGCAGCTGGTAGGCATGGGGGCTGAAAGAGTAAACTAGAGGGAAACAGAGAGAACAACCTGAGTGTGGCACCAGGCTTTGAAACTACAAATCCCTTCTCTAGTGAGTTACTTTCTCCAGAAATACCAAACCTCCTAAACAAACTGAAACAGTGCCACCAAAGTGGGCAGACAGTGTCCAGATGTTAGAGACTATGGATGACATTTTCATTAAAACCATCACAGATATTGAAGGCATGTTGATCACTCATTAGCTGACAGCAAGTTGTTTCTTGTAGATTATTAATAAATCCATTGAAAATAGTGAGTTCCATAGCAACATTCCAGGATGTACTAATTTGCTCAAGGCATGGCACCATGTAGAATTATAATTGCAATTTTCTTTATGATTTTCTTTGACCTATCACTTTTCCATAGAAGCTGAATAGGCTAGTTGAACAGAGAAGTCTTTCATCTTCCAGTCTTTTAATCTCTCTATTTCTTCTAGCAGTCTGTCTCGTCTTTCTATTAACTGTTAAATAATTACACTTCTTATTTGCCTTTACTATCATATTAGCTCTAAATACAAAGGTTAGAGAAGTCATGTGGGGCTTCTGATAGTTCCTTCGTGCATTTATTTATTCTGGTTCAAAGTTGTGTTAATAACAAGTACTTGTGTGTAGAGCTATTAGAACTACTGAGAGATGGATACAAACTAAAATAACATTAATGATTTTACTTATTTAAACCTTTTTCTAAGTACTCATAATAATATACTGAAGCTCTAGAAATTGGTGTCACATCTCAGTAAGTATATACAAATTTTGCAAAGCCTCAGAATTTCTATCTGAAGAACTCACAGACACCTGGAATCATTTTTATTTAGGACATGTTAGTGATGTATGTTCAGAAATGGAATCATCTTCATCATGGAGTCAAAACTTGACTTCTTTTTACTATGTTATGGGTCAATAAACTGCCTCATTTTATAAGAGGGATTGTTGCCTCAGTGAATATTTGTTTTGATTTCCAAAGTTAAATTTCTTTTTCCTTACTTGATTCAATTTGAATGCCTGTCAGATTATTACATAGTTGGAAATCGTCTAGCCAATTCCATAGGTATCTATACATCAGATTATTCACAAGGCTCTGATGTCACTGTCAAAGTGAGAACTCCTACCCTATCCTTGCTAATTATATAACAGAGCATGTATTAGTTACTTTTCTTGGTAATCTGACAAAAGACAACTTAAGGAAGAAAAGCTGTATTTTTGCCCATGATTTCAGAGTTTCACTCCATCATAGCATGGGGAGAGAGCATGGGGAATGCATGGGAAAAGTAATAACATCAGGAACATGTGGCCAAGGTTATTCTACAGTGGTAAACCACACAGATCAGAAGCAGGGAAAGACTTCCAAGGCTTTCCTCTTGTGAACTATTTCTATCATCCAGATCCTAATCTTGAAAGTGCTCTAAATCCTTCAAGGTGCTGTCACAACCATATACCAAGCTTTAAAATCACGAGCCACTGAGGGCTATTTAAGGTTCAAAGCATATATATATTTGCCAACCTTGGATCTCCTTGTCCAAGCAGTTATCAATGTAATTTCTGACTTTTATAATAAACCACAACAGAATAATTTAAAGCACATAATATTAATCTTACAAGGTTATATCTCATACTAATGGTAAAACTTGAATTTTCTCAATGTTTGTGGGGTGATTTATGGGCCTCATGTTTTTTACTGTTTTTTTTTTTTTTTGAGGGGGCACCACCCAGCTTCGAAATAAATAAAACATGCAGGCTTATTCTTAATTATATGTGCCCAGACTTAGCTTGGCTTATTTCTAGCCATCATTCCTTAACTTGAATTATTCCATCTACGTTTTGTCTATTGCCTTTTACCTTTCTATATTTTTGTACATCTTTCATTATTTAATAATCTCTGGCTTGCCATGTAGATGGCTGGCTGGCCCTTGATGTCCTCTTCCTTCTTTTCTCCTGTTTATTCCTCTTTTATTCCCAGATTAATCTTTTCATATGTTCTCTCTACCTGCCAGCCCTGCCTATCCTCTCTCCTGCCTCACTATTGGCTGTTCAGCTCTTTGCTAAATCTAGCAAGTGTTTTAGACAGGCAAAGTAACACAGCTTCACAGAGTTAAACAAATGCAGAATAAAAGAATGTAAGGAGTTTTTGCATCATTAAACAAATGTTCCAGAACATAAACATATGTAATATACCTTTAAAATAATATTCAACGGGCTTTAAAGAAAATTTCACCACAATGTTCAAGTATCTCTAAACTTTTTGGATACATTGTTCTACAATTATAAAAAATAAATCTGGCATGTCAATTTTGCGAAGGCTATCTTTGTGATTATCTATCTTACCAACAAAAGTTTGAGTATATTCAAGCTAAATCTTTCAATGCTGAGTCTTCTTCATTTTCTGCATTTATGTAAAATATTTGGAGCCAATATAATATCTTATCCTTTCCATCATGAGTCAACATTCTTTTTTTAGTTTCTTTATTTTATTTTATTTATTAATTTTTGGTTTTTCAAGACAGGGTTTTTGTGTATAGTTTTGGTGCCTGTCCTGGATCTCGATCTGTACACCAGGTTGATCTCAAACACAAAAAGATCCTCCTGGCTCTGCCTCTCGAGTACTTGGATTAAAGGTGTGTAGCCACTGCCACCTGGCTACAAGTCAACATTCTTAAGATCTATTCCTCACATGTGCTCCAGATGCTTTGAAATTCAAATTGTAAAAAAGAATATTCTACATTTCCTATGTTGTGTCATATATATATATATATATATATATACTCATGGGTCACATTTTCTGACTCACTTTTAAAGGTCCCATTATTTATTGAACAAAATCCAACACTTACATTCAAATTAGTAGGTAATATTTGAGAAACAAGTTAGTAAGATTTGAAGAAACAGTAAATCAAGCAACAAAGCTCATAGAAAGATATATTAAATAAAATTAAGGTTGAATAGTAAAATATTTATTATTGTGTTGTTGTTGTTTTCTAAAGAATAGTGCGGTGACATATTGTGAACACTAATAAACTTGTGTGAGGATCAGAGGACAGAGCCAGACACTAGATTAGACATAGAGGTCAGACAGTCTTGACACACCTTTAATTCTATCACTTGGGAAAGGGGATCTGTCTGGATCTCTGTGAGTTCAAGCCATATTGGGCTACATGAGATGGATCCAATATAGGAGGGAAACAGAGCCAGATAGTGGTGGCACTCACCTTTATCCCAGCACTTGAAATCTCATACCTTTGCTTGGGAGGTACACACACCTTTAATCCTAGGAAGTAATATGGCAGATCAGAGAAAGGTCTATAAGGCATGAGGAAATAGGAACTCCACCTCTTTAAGGAAAGGATCCCATAGAGGTAAGAACTAGTGGTTGGGTGTTCTACTTCTCTGCTCTTTCAGCTTTCACCTTGATATCTGACTCTGTTTTTTTTTTTTTAAATTAAAAAATAATCTAAGTTTCAAACAACTGAGTAGAGTAGACTAGAGGTATGCATTCTATATCTACCAATAGGCATTTTTTTCAATTATTAGAAGCAGGTTACTTGAAGATATAGTTCCATCATCTTTTAAGTATTTATTTTTCTGTGCTGGGGTGAGGAGATGAAAAATATTGAGAACAACAGATTTTCTTTAAAGATTTAATCTGTGATGTCATCCATACCAAATTTGCCTCTGTGCTACCTTCTATCTCCTGTTTGTCTCTTGCATGAGTCTGAATCTGTGCCTGCCTAAAGGCTGTCTTCTGAATCTTTTGTCTCAGTGTCTGTCTGTCATGAATGTCACTGACTGCATATACTGTCTTTCCATCTCTAAAAAAGATCTAAGATTTGCAAGTATTAAACAACATAGAAAGCATCATTTTGGGAAGAAATGAGATACTTTAAAAAAATCTTTCAGAGTTTTACAAGGAAATAAGTCACTGATTGTAACTGATCACAATTGACCCAGAAAAGTAACATTATATCCAATATCTACAAATTGTTGCTTTAAATTTTTATTGTAGATCCATCCACTTGCCTGCAATCCTCATGATGTCATTGTTTTTCTCTGCTGAGTAGTACTCCATTATGTATATGTACCATATTTTCTTTATCCATTCCTCAGTTGAAGGGCATCTAGGTTGTGTCCAGGTTCTGGCTATTACAAATAATGCTGATATGAACATAGCTGAGCAAATGCCCTTGTGGTATGATTGAGCATTCCTTGGGTATATGCCTAAGAGTGCTACAACTGGGTCTTGGGGAAGATGGATTCCCAATTTTCTTAGGAAGCACCATATTGATTTCCAAAGTGGCTGTACAAGCTTGCATTCCGACCAGCAGTGGAGGAGAGTTCCCCTTGCTACACATCCTCTCCAGCATAAGCTGTCTTTGTGT
The DNA here is from genome assembly GCF_903995425.1 of Onychomys torridus. Classification (NCBI taxonomy): domain Eukaryota; kingdom Metazoa; phylum Chordata; class Mammalia; order Rodentia; family Cricetidae; genus Onychomys; species Onychomys torridus. Next base: position 70,628,646 of record NC_050451.1, on the reverse strand, counting down.
TTTTGATCTTAGCCATTCTGACAGGTGTAAGGTGGTATCTCAGAGTCGTTTTGATTTGCAGTTCCCGGATAATTAGGGATGTTGAGCAATTCCTTAAATGTCTTTCAACCATTTGAGCTTCCTCTGTTGAGATTTCTCTGTTTAGTTCTATAGCCCATTTCTTCATTGGACTGTTGGGCATTTTGATATCTAATTTCTTGAGTTCTTTTTATATTCTGGATATCAGCCCTCTGTCAGATGTGGGGTTGGTGAAGACCATTTCCCATTCTGTAGGCTGTCGCTTTGTCTTGTTGACTGTGTCTTTTGCTTTACAAAAGCTTCTCAGTTTCAACAGGTCCCATTGGTTGATTGTTTCTTTCAGTGTCTGTGCTCCTGGTGTTATATTTAAAAAGTGATCTCCAGTGCCAATGCATTCAAGAGTCCTTCCTACTTTCTCTACTATCAGGTTCAGAGTAACTGGATTTATGTTGAGGTCTTTGATCCACTTGGACTTAAGTTTTGTGCATGGTGACAGATATGGATCTCCAAAAATCATCCTGAGTGAGGTTACCCAGACTCAGAAGGATGAATATGGTATGTACTCACTCATAGTAGGATACTAGATGTAAAACACAGATGACTAGATTGTTATGTAACTTCAGGGATGCTACCTAGAAAATGAGACCCTAGGAAAGACACAGGATCGCCTAATGACAGAGAAATGGATGAGATCTACATAAACAACCTGGATAACAGTGGGAGTAATGAAGGGCAAGGTTCGAGGGAACGAAAGCTTAGGGGAGCAGGAGATCCCAGCTGGATCAAGAACAGAAAGGGAGAACAAGGAATAACAGACCATGGTAAATGATGACCACATGAGAACAGGAATAGGCAGAGTACTGGAGAGGTCCCCAGAAATCCACAAAGATACATCCTCTGTAGACTGCTGGCAATGTTCAAGAGAAAGCGTGATCTGACCTAGTCTGGTCATCAGATGGCCAAACACCCTAACAGTCGTGCTGGAACTCTCATCCAATAACTGATGGAATTGGATGCAGAGATCCTCAGCCAGGCCCCAGGAGGAGCTCCAGGAGTCCAATTGGCAAGAAAGAGGAGGGACTGTAAGAGTGTGAATTGTTGAGACCAAGATTGGAAAAAGCACAGGGACAAATAGCCAAACACATGGAAGCACATGAATTATGAACCAAAGCTATGGAGCTCCCAGCTGGAGCAGGCCCTCTGGATAAGTGAGACAACTGAATAGCTTAAATTGTTTGGGAGGCACCCAGGCAGTGGGACCCAGACCTATCCTTAGCGCATGAGATGGCTGTTTGGAACCTTGGGCTTACACAGGGACATTTTGCTCAGCCTGAAAGGAGGGGACTGGACCTGCCTGTACTGAATCCACCTGTTTTAAATGAATCCCCAGGGGAATCATGGCCCTGGAGGAGATGGGAATGGAGGGGAGGGGCTGGGGGAAGTTGGGGGGGGGGATGTGAGGGGGGAGGACAGTGGAACCTATGGCTGATGTGTAAAATTATAACACAAATATAATAAACAAACAAACAAATAAATAAATAAATACATTCCAAAAAAATTTATTGTAGATTTTAGGAACTTGCTTTCAACTTTTTATTTGCTGCTTTCAGCAAGCAATGAACATGCATTCATTATTCTTGGGTCAGGGGTATAGAGGAGTACATAACTTCAAATTATAGCTATGCATTAGCTTAGGTTGTAAAAGTTTATCTCATGGGAAATCCAAGGCAAGTAAAATTGACTGTTACATTCTTCACTTTAAAGCAGCTTAAACACAGAGTTTGAGTATACAGTAGGCTAAGAATTCTTAAGTCTTTGGTGACTAAGTTTATTAACTCTGGCTGTGAGGTCCAGCGAAAGTTTCATTTTGTTGTTACATGCATATATGTATATGTATGTACACACACACACACACACATTTTTAATATAACCTTCTCATTCTTTTTTTGGAGTGGTTTTTCGATACAGGGTTTTTCTGTGTAGTATTGTGCCTTTCCTGGATCTCGCTCTATAGTCCAGGCTGGCCTCGAACTCACCAAGATCCACCTGCCTCTGCCTCCTGAGTGCTGGCATTAAAGACATGTGCCACCACCTCCTGGCTCCTTCTCAGTCTTATAATGGTGTTTATATGTATGTTTTCAAGGCTGACCATTTGTTATTGGATAACCATATGGTGTACTGTTCCCTGAAGAAGAGTATTCTCTGCACTCTCAGCATTCCTTAGTTGCCTGTAGTTCTTTGTGTAGGGTTGAGGTTGTCTGGTATTTCTCATGATCAGTTTAGATACTCCATTGTTATTGTCTTTGTTCAAATCATGTACATGCAGTTATGCTGGTGGGATTTTGTGAGTATAGCTTCTGTCATGGCTAGGATATACAGATTCATAGAAAATACCCTCTTCTTCCATCTTTTAAAATCTTTTTGCTCCCAAATCTGCAATGTTTCTGTAGCCTTATATATGGGAATTATTTTGTGAATATATCCATTGTGATTGGGATTTATAACTTTCAATTGTGATTGGCACTTGGTTTACTGTAACAGTTTGCTTCTGTTGCAAAGAGACATTTCCTAGATCAGGGGTGAGGTCTACGCTTATCTTGAATATGAGAACAAATATTTAAAATTTATTTATGGAATATGCTGGATTGGTAAAGTGATGGTTATGTGTTCTCCTCTTACATCCATGACTTCATTAATAATAGAGACTTGGCTTGATTTTTCAGTATCAGAAATGATTTCCCTCTTGTTGATTAGGTCTTTATTCCTAATTAGAGAGTTGTTGTTTATTACTATGATATGTGTGCCACAACTATACCCATAGGGTTATCGTGTCATGCTGGTCAGTTTTTAAATGGGAGAATCATATAATTACATATAATTTAAAATATTAAATTAAATTCTGATAATGCAGCATTTCTAACCACCATTTGTATGTAAATAAATACTTAACAAACAACTGGTGAATAATAAAAGCAGCAAGAAAAAAATGTAGATCAAAGGTACACATTAGTTAAAAATAATTAAAAGTTTCATTTTGCAGTAACCTTCATCTTGTGGCTTTCTATTCAAATAATAAGGCAATAAAACAGATACTTAAGGTTTAATGCCTAATTCTATGAACATTAGTTATAAAATTTGTCACTTAACATAGGTTAACTTTGTCATATTGTGGTTGGAAGCAATGGCATGGTTCCCTGTTTTTGCTAAATCATTGATTTTGTCTATTTGCTGCTGTAGTCACCCAACATTTCCAAGTTGTGAGACACTTTCATTAATATTAAGCCAACCATGTCACTAAGGAAAATGTGAAAAATTTACTAGTGACTTCCAATTCCAGAATGTGGACTGACTTCCAATTCCAGAATGTGGACTTCAGGATACTTAAGTATACAGCATCAGCATATGGATAATGTCAGCTTTAATGGGAAGAAAACTTTCCTTTAACTGGACTCCAGCAACAGGACTCTGTCCTACCTGAAGATGTCCAATTCAACAGCTACTGGCCCAGGTACAATCCAGCACAGAACCTTTGGAGTCATTTCCTAAAATGTTATTCTTCCTTAGGATCAACCTGTTAGAATGTGCCACTCTTACAAAAGCCCTGTGTGGTAGATATCAACCAAACAACCCCGTGACATTCAGAGAGAGTCTTGTATTGGGAATCATGGGAGATTTGTGGCTCCCATTGATAATTTTCAGAGATTCTGAGACTTTTTCTAAACAGGACTGGAGCATGTCAGGAGATAAGTGAATTCTTGAAAAGCCAGTTTCAGATTCAACTGCATATGAAACTACAGATGGAAGTAATATTAGAGTGGGATAGTAAATTATCTTACTTGATGTAAGAAAACAAATCGCTTAAAATACTTGTTTTATGGACTGCTCAATAAAAAGCGAAAAAGGCAACATGGTTTTTTTTAGTCCTTTTTGGTTTTGTTTTAAATTTATTTTATAATTTAATTTAATTTTATATACAGCCATGGATTCCCCTGTCCTCCCTCCTCCAGCACCCCCCCCCACCCTGCCCCAGCCCACCCCCCCCCCCCATTCCCATCTCTCCCAGGGCAAGGATTCCCCTGGGGATTCAGATCAGTCTGGTAGATTCAATCAAGCCAGGTCAAGTCCCATCCTCCCTTTGCCCAGGCTGAGGATAATGTCCCTGAATAGGCCCCAGGTTCCAAACAGCCAGCTCATGCACTAAGGACAGGTCCGGGTCCCACAGCCTGGGATCCTCCCAAACTGTTCAAGTTAATCAACTGTCTCACTTATCCAGAGGGCCTGATCCAGTTGGGGGCTCCTTAGCTATTGGTTCATAGTTCATGTGTTTCCACTAGTTTGACTATTTGTCCCTGTGCTTTTTCCAATCATGGTCTCAACAATTCTCAATCACACAATCCCTCCTCTTTATCTCCGATTGGACTCCTGGACCTCTACTTGGGGCATGGCTGTGGATCTCTGCATCCATTTCCATCAGTCATTGGATGAGAGTTCTACCGTGATAGTTAGGGTGTTTCGTCATCAGATCACCAGAGGGCTATTAGACCTAAACAGAGAATTCTCAACACAGGAAGCTCAAATGGCTGAAAGACATTTAAGGAATTGCTCAACATCCCTAATCATCAGGGAAATGCAAACCAAAATGACTCTGAGATACCACCTTATACCCATCAGAATGACTAAGATCAAAAACACTGAAGACAACTGATGCTAGAGAGAATATGGAGCAAGGGGAACTCTCCTCCACTGCTGGTGAGAATGCAAGCTTGTACAGACACTTTGGAAATCAATATGGCACTTCCTTAGAAAATTGGGAATCTATCTCCCCTAAGACCCAGCTATACCACTCTTGGGCATATTCCCAAGGAATGCTCAATCACACTACAAGGGCACATGCTCAGCTGTATTCATAGCAGCATTATCTGTAATAGCCAGAACCTGGAGACAACCTAGATGCCCTTCAACTGGAGAATGGATAAAGAAAATGTGCTACATTTACACAATGGAGTACTACTCAGCAGTGAAAAACAATGACATCATGAAACAGGTTTGCAGGCAAATGGATGGATCTAGAAAAAAATCATCCTGAGTGAGGTAACCCAAACTCAGAAAGACAAACATGATATGTACTCACTCATAGGAGGATACTAGATGTAAAACAAAGGATGACTAGACTGCTATTCACAACTCCAGGGAGACTGTCTAGAAAACAGGACCCTAAGAAAGACACAGGGATAGCCCAATGACAGAGAAATGGATGAGATCTACATGAGCAAACTGGATGGGGGGTAATGAAGGGCAAGGGTCGAGGGAAAGAGAGCTTAGGGGAGCAGGAGATCTCAGCTGGACCAAGAACAGAGAGGGAGAACAAGGAAAAAGAGATCATGATAAGTGAAGACCTCATGAGAATTAGAAGAAGCAAAGTGCTAGAGAGGTCCCCAGAAATCTACAAAGATAACTCCACAAATAGAGTACTGGCAATGGTTGAGAGAAAGTCAACATGTCTTATTTACTTTGTCTACTTGATTTCTAGAAGTTCTATCATTCTTTGTTTGTGCTTTGTATGATTGCTCTTGTCACACAGAACAATTACTGTAAAAATGTGAACATAAATCATATCAATGTTTTAAGACACATTTTTGTTGTAGTTCTATAACCAGTTTAAATTATTTTAAATTTGTTTTAAATTAGAAAACGTGGTTTATAAGTTATAAATCATTAAGATTTCATCTTATGTGAGTCAATCTTTGTAGTTTATTGTAATGAGATTGTGAAATACAAATAAATTAATAGTTTATAAATGAAATAAGGGTTTGTTTAGATGAAAGGCTGCTTCTGGCTTTAATTCTATGGTATCTGAGAATATAACTTGGATAATTAATAATTACTGTGGAATATCTTCACAGAAATAAGGCCTTTTTAAAGTTCTCATTTGATAGGTAAGTGTAGCCAAAAGTTTTCTTGTGTCCTGCCTGGTCTGCAACTGCTCAGACTCAAGTAAACAAACAGAGGTGAATATTACTTAAAACTGCTCGGCCATTATCTCAGGCTAACTACTGACTAGTTCTTACACTTAAACTCAGACTATTTCTGTTAATCTGTATATCACCATGTGTTTCGTGGGTTTTCCTGTGTGCCATTACATGCTGCTCCCTGAATATTGGGCTGGTGTCTCCTGGATTAGCCTTCCATTTCCCAGCACTCTCCTTGTCTGCTTATCCTGCCTATACTTCCTGCCTGGCTACTTGTCAATCAGCATTTTATTGATCAACCAATCAGAGCAACACAATTACATCATACAGAGTGACATTCCCATCAGGTAAGGTCACATTTTATAGCCACCAGAAATAGTTGTAAAAATAGAGAACAAATAGATCTTTCAGGGCATGCTATGTATGTTTATTCACATGTGTGCATGTGTAAATGCCTGTGTGTTTGTGCACAAACATGTGTGCAGATGTATGTGGGGCATAGACAATATAACGGAATCTGCAACAAGATGTAAGTGTGGCTCTACAAAGGTGTACACATGGGTCTCTGTCATTCTTCTTCCAGTATCGCTGCCCCCTTTCTATCAGAGACTGAATACATGATTAAAGTGGTTCATTAACAATGAAGATGAAAATTTGCATCAGTTCTCCCTCCTTCCATATTCAGGCCCCTTTATCACAATGTTATATCTTCCTTATGTTAGTCCGAGGGTACACCAGATTCCCTTGGTGATAAAATTAATCTTCATCAATGGTTTCAAGGATCTGTGGGGTTACCTAAATAAATTTGTTTTGTGTTGAAATTGAGCCACATTGTTTTGTGAGGAGCAAATACCTTTTTCCCAATTCAAAATCATTGATTTCCCTGCTCCTCTAATATCTACCTGTGGGGTCTCGGCAAACATCAGGCCAGCAGAGTGTAAATCCACTAGAGACAAGAAGGAAACCTGGCACAACATGACTGAATAGTTGGTATTGGTTCTAACTTCAAGAGACTGACACTTGGTAGCTTATTTTAGTCATATTTAAGGACATCACATTTTGAAAAAAAAAAAAGTACTTTGGTGATAATTAAATCAATCCTGTGTGCAAAACAAAGCTTAAGACATGACTACATTGAAATTCTTATAAAGTACAAGTGATATCTTCCATAAAGATAAGTGCTTATAAATTAACTGAGAAAGAAAGCTCAGGTTAAACAAGCTCACGATAAACAAGTTAAACATCTCTTATGCCAGCCTTCTGTGCAGAAAAGAGATTATACATCTTGCCCTTTGAAGAGTCAACACTGTGTGTTTAGCATTCCTGTTTTTCCTAGTGCTTATCTTTGAACATAAGAACCTATATGTCTTCTGCATCTATATTAATTGAATCTCAGGAGTGGGTCAAGACCAGCATCATGGCACTTACATACTCTTTGTATATATGATTTCTAAAACTGTGTGAGATGGAGTTTCCACCATTCTCATAATTTCCATGCATCTTTGAAAACATTCCTGTACATAAATATCTTTTTGCTATCTACACTGACCATTCCAGCAGTTACAGAATTATAACAACTCCTAATTATTTTAATTTGAGAACACATTATGATGAAGCCAAGAAAAAAATGGCCTCATCTCATTTGGAAATTGCCATATAGATGAAAATTTGAAGAAAGTACAGATTTTAATTTTCAGTGTAGCAATTCATATATTGAGATTAAATATGAATGCAATGATATATTTGGGAGGAGATTGGAGAAATACACCAGAGGAGCTTAGTCTTGCTGGTAATCAGCACAGAACATAGGATAAATATGTAGCCAGATTAACTCTTAAAACTGTTTAATTCATTAAAACCTCACACTAAAGAACAGAATTCTACGATGGAGAAATGAAGGATTTAGAAATTACTGAAACAGTCTTTAAAGTCAACAAAAGTCTATTTCTTTCAGACATGTGAACTTCAAAACCTATGGCAGAAAACCTAGCAGAAAACTCCACTAAAGTGCATTATTTGTTGGTAAGGGAAAAAAATATGTTTTTATCCTCAAAATTCAAATATATGTTATTACTATAACTCTACAAAAGGCACAAAGGTCCAGAAAACAACTGATTTTTAAAAAAGGAGAACATACTTTTTATTCAGTTTTATAAAGCAAATTAAAGGGAGTAATTTTCAAAATAAAATACTGAAATCAAACTTCCATCTGTTTACCTATTTCTGTACCCATAGAAAGTGTTACTCTCAGCCAATAGCAGAAGTGCTTCATTGCAGTGTGTTGAAGTTCATACAGAAGCTTACTACTGACAAAAGTGTGGATACCAAGTGGCTGTGAAGTGCTCACACCTAAGTCTGCATCTACACCACGTGTCTCTTATTCCAAAGCTGTGAAAGAGATGATGCACAAATTTAATCCTAGAGAGCAATGCTCTGACCCTGTGACTTCTGGACATGACAGAGCCTTTAGGAATGTAGGAAATTTTTGGAAAGAATAAGTAATTCCATATCAGAGGTGATTGTGAAAGAGGATAATCAAGAATGAAAAAAAACCACTAAACTCAAAAATTCCTTGTTTGAAATCACAAAGAAAAAAATTAAGAGCAAATTGTTGTCATCTTAAAGAATTACTTCAAATTTCTACTTGAAAAAATACAGAGGTGTCAAACCTTTAAAGGTTGTTTTGGTAAATTGTTTAAAAAAGAATTAATGTAGTATTAGTTAATCTGAATATAAGTTGTATTTAAATAACTAAGTGGTTCTCAGCATTTGCGAGTGTTTCAACCTCTAGCCGTTAGGTCTAACAATAAATGCAGTTGCAAACCTTAAGGCTTGATTCTCTGGCTTTATCCTTTATATGAATCCTCCCTCTCAGAGAACACTTCCTGACAGGCAATATTACACTCAGTTCTGTAATCCCATGTTACAAGTTTATTGTAAATGTCATGATTTTAGTAAACATTCTACTCTTCTTTACAGAATTACATTGAGATTTGCATTGTATATTAGTTTACAGTCCATCTGTATCGTTGGATGAAAAAATTCTGCATTGTACTCTTGTGAACATGTTCATTGTCTCTGTAGTGAATTTTTACCTCTCTTCTTCAACAACATGGAGCACAGGAAGAGATTTGAGTCATAATCTTTGTGAGCAGGGCTCAGAAGGAATCAGTGGGCAAAGAAATATAAGGAATGACAAAATAATATAGTAAGTGATGCAGTCAGATTACTGTCTGGGCTGACCATGCCACCAATCCCATATATTTCCTGGATTAAACAATGATGCCTGAAAATTGTCTGTCTTCTTCCACAAAGACACTTGTTTTTGAAATCTCTCTCTTCAAAGGCAGATGCTTCTTAAGACCTAAAAAATGATGTGATGAAGTGTGCCTCTAGTATACAGGCAATGCCAGAGTTTGATATATAGTACCCTTAGTTGCTAAAAAATATTTTTTCTCCGAATTGAAGACTAGATACTTAGATGCTGTAGAACACTGGGAAACATTGATAATCATTTTTTCTATGAATTCAAATGAACATATGAAAAATAAGAGCAGATCAGTGGATTTTACTTCAACAGAGTATCAAAATTTCATTGTATGATTTTGATTTCATATTGAAGCTAGACCTTTGAAATTGTGTGTGTGTGTGTGTGTGTGTGTGTGTGTGTGTGTGTGTGTGTGTGTGTACACGTGGCTATATGGGTGTTTTCTAGTGGATATGTTTCCATGTCTGTATGAATGTATGTGGAGGGCAAAAGTGAAACTTATGAGTGATTTCTTGGTATCATCCACCTTCCTTTTAGACATGGTTTTTCATCAGATTTGACAAGACAGCTATAGGCTGGCTAGCCAGAGAGACTCAGGATTTTCCTGCCTCTGCCTATACTAAATGTTGCATTTATAATCTCATGCAGTTCCACGGCTTTTTCACATGGGATCAGGAATTGAGCTCAAGTTCTCACACTTGTGCAGCAAGCACGTTCATTTGCCAACAGAGGTATCACATCCTCTTTTTTAGTTTCTTTGACATAACATTGAAGAGAAGACTTTTTTGCCTCCTTTAATCCCGACAGGTATAAATGGATTTCTTTGTCACATTTCTACTCAGATAGGAATGTAATGGTTTGTTGTTGTTGTTGTTTGTTTGTTTTTAATTGTATTTTTGCAAGTACACAATTAGAGTCAACTGATTTCTTTATATTTGATAGATTTTCTTCTGGTCAATACATTTTCTTAGTTACTAGCACATCTGTTCTGGGTCATTGGCTAGAAAAAAAAAAAAAAACATGTGTAGTTTCCTGATATTTCCAGGGTTATTCTATACTGCAACTTTATGTAGTGTGCTCCTGAGCATGTGGGAGGAAAAACCTAAGGAATAGCCCCTCTCTACATCTTTATGTTCCAAGTTTCTCTCTGTTCTCTGTCTTTTCTTTATTTGTATTCTTGTTATTTTATATCTAATACATAGTGCCATTATATTTACATGACACAAAGATCATGAATGATTATCTATAGCTGTCCAAAACATTTTCAAATCACCTCACACATCTTATTTCTTTTGTATTACTGACTGCAAACAAACCAACAAACCAACAAAAAACATCATATGCCATGGAACACTAATACTAACTGAGTTACTGCTATATCCTGATAGTTTATTATTAACATGATCCCTCCGATACTTATGGCATATTTGCTTTAAATAGTGTATATTTAATAACCAGATCAGTGTGGGTTGTATAGTTACACCTTCTGATTATGAGACTTCATAAATCACAGCAGATATGTAGGAAGGCTTTCATATATTAAAAGGACCATCACAAACTGTTTGTAGCTAAATTGTGAACTACGAGATTTCCTAAGATAAATCACTCATAGTAAAAATGATTATAAACACACAAGAATAGTACTTTTTTTGTTGTTTTTTAAATACAGCTTTTAAAACTAGTCCATACAACTCTTCAGGAGCAAATAATTGAAAGAAAATAATTAGGTTTTTGAGAGCCCTAAAGATGTAAAACATACTTTGAGAAAATAGTATGTTGAAAAATTTAAAATATTTAGTAGGTAACTGAATTACAACTCAAAAGTATTATAAAGGCCTTCAAATACCATATCAATAAAATATTTAATATTTAATTTCTTCTCAACCACTTCAGAAAATCTTTTATTTACAGTTCAAATACTATAACTACATAAGTGCCAATGATTTCTAACAAACACACAAAGACCAAGACACTAAGAAAATTATTGTTTGCTATCTTATCTCCTCATAAAGAAATATTTTAGAAATGCTTCTTAACAAATATTTCAACATTACTATATAATCATTACTGTAAGAAAAATAATACAAAATGGAACAAAGAGGATTATAGTATTATAGTAACTGACATCTATGAAGAAAGATGCATAATTAATCTTGTTGCAATTCTTTCAGGTCTCAAATTTGCTGAGGTGCTTTGGTTTTCTGCCACAGATTTTTCAAGCTAATAGTTTACTCAAGTCAATAAGAAAGTAAAAGTTGCACACCTGGATTTATCTGAGGCTTTGGATTTAGACTATATGTGTGACAAGGATATAAATATATTGTTACTTGAAAGGAAGATGATTACATTCCTTGCACTTTGTACATTGTTCTTTCTGTCTACTTTTCATCTCCAGGTATTTCTATCAATATTAATTCTATGTATCTGTACTTGTTGAGTTTTATTTTAGCAGTTTTGTACAATATAGCAAATCTTTGAAGATGTCCATTTAAAGATATTTCCTGAAACCACTCATTTTCTTTACTTTTTAAATCAAATTAAGTTTGTTTAATAGACATGTAAGAAATAAAAACACTACTCTTATGCCAAACATTTAAGCTCCTTATGGGATTTTTCTTTATACAGGAAGGTGTGACAGGATATGAATACTTGAAATTAATATGCCAAATAGGTTTACTTCATTCAAAACACCTAAAAGCTTATCCCTTATTGCCATCAATAATTCATGTGTATAGACATGTGTATATATTTCACAGCTGTGAAAATAACACTATTTTGAATGGAAGGCTTCATTTAGAGACATTGGAAAACAAGTGTCATGCAGTTTTAGCCAGATGTGTGTAATTCATGTAATAATCAATTAGAATGTATATTTTCTGAAACACATTGCTCCATGGATAGAATAAAATAAAGAAGTACTTAACAAGAAAAGCAGTTGGTCATGTAGGTGCCATTTAGAAAGGACAGACTGAGTGAGAGTAAAGAGCATTTTCTCAAGTCCATCATGCATCCTCTGTGGAATGAGAATGTAGCATGCAGACAACAAGCTGACATAATTTCTTCATGTTGTCTTCATAAAGGACAGACAGTGAGTGAGTAGCCTTAGCTTTCCATGGAATTTGGTCTTTTTCTTAATTACCCAGGTTTCTGTTTTGCATAATAAATCAGTAAGAGGTAGAATGTAGATTTTAGTTACAGCTGTTTCAGGATGAAATTCTATATTATGGTCACTAAAATTTGGACAGCTTATAATTTGTGCATGGCACAGTTGATCATTCTTTTTATTTATTTTCTCAATCAAAAGCAGATGATAGGTCGCATGTAGGCTATGACCTACAATTTGTTGGTATCTGCTATAATTTTACCATCTTATGTATTTATAATATAAAATATGCTTGCTTCCATGTAGAAGCTGTATTTGCAGAGAAAATCCTGTTACCAATATTATATCTCATTAAAAATCTATTTAGATATTTCTCTGAAAAAAACTTGTACTGTTTAGATTCTATTTCCTGTTTCAGTTGACTTTCTCAGATTTCTACACACACAGGCACACTGACAAAGGTTTGTATACTATAGTCTTGCACTTTTTTGTCCATTTAATGTTATTTGTCTATAAATGATTCACAATTTAATTCCCCAAATGATCTATAGGTTATAGTATAGTAGATAGTAGACATATTTGAGAAATGATAGATCCATGATTGTGTTGTTTGAAAACATATCCATTTACCCATTAATCCACTGATGGGCAGCTAGCCTGATGCCATTTCCTAGCTATATTGAATGGAGTTTAAACAAACACATAATTGCCACAGATCTGCAGTTGGACACACATTCCTGTGAGTGTATGTCGGGAGTCAGGTGACTGGGTCTTTATGGTGGTTCTATGTCTTGTTTATCTGGAAACTGATTTACAAAGTAGCTGAACTAGTCCACACTCCCACCAGTAATGTTTAAGTGTTCTACTTTCTCATCATCCATCATGGAATTTGTCTTATTGCTTGATTTTTTATGACAGCAATTCTGGTTGAGGTGACATGGAAAAAAATTATGCTTGGTGAGTTAACCTAGGTCTTAAAAGATAAATATCATACATTTGTATCATTGATTGTTGCCCCTCCTATTTGATTTTGTCTATTTATATTGGAGTTCCTCAAGAATCCAAAAATCTGGAAAGGGGAAGCAGAAGGAGGCAGGTTTGTCTTAAGTGAAGAGACAATTCTGTATACATCAAATGAGGGTGGGTAGTGTGTGTGTGTGTGTGTGTGTGTGTGTGTGTGTGTGTGTGTAATGATGGAGTGTAAATATGATTATAAAATTGATCTGAGTCAAGCAAAATGAAGGAAATATAAGAAAACCACATGGTAACATATTATCTGGAAACCAAATTTGAAAGATAAAAGAGACTTTAAGTCACATACAGCATCATACTGGTCCTAGAAACAATGTGTTCACTAGACAAAAAGTCCAAGGACTAGAATGGGATACCTTTGTAGACAAGGTTGAACATGGAGTCTCCAGAGATCCAAACCCCTGTTATTCACCAGAACCTTCTGATAAGACCCTGTTATTATATTTACTGCATACATAAGATGCTAGATATAGATATCATACAAAGAAGATGGAAGTAGACTGAAAGATTTCACACTGCTGGCTGCCTCTCACGGTGATAGATGGTACTATGAAGGGTTCCTTGAGGTAACAGCATTAAATATCTAATCCAGCTGTAAATTTGAAAAAATGAAATTCCAGCTTCCTAGGCAAGATGCACCATTGATGCAATGTCAATATGGTTGTTATTGAGATAATCAATTGGACTGAGGGCTTACTCTGTGAGATATAATCCATGCCTACTTAGTACTGTAAACTTGGTACAGAATCCATGATTTATCAAGTCATAAGACCTGTAGAAATCTAAGATAGTACTTAGGTGAATTGATGTAGCTTCTAACTACCTCCTAAATATCTGTTTTTACCCAGATACAAAAGATGATCTCAGTGTTAGACAGAGAAGCCCCTCCATATAACAAACAGATGTAAATGGCTGTACAAGATACTTAGAATAAAGGACAATTTAGTGCTCAGCCTTAAGAAAGACATTTGTTCTACCAACTAAGGTTTGGGGAATATTGTGGGAAAGGTGGTAAAAAGAATGTAAGAAATGACTAGATTCCTGGAGCTCAGCCTGGTGCCTGGCTATGGATCTCCACATCTGCTTCTATATGGATTCTGTGGGCAGGGACATAGAGATCATGATGGGAAAACATGCAAAGATGACTAGCCACACTGGTGGAAACCCATGAACTGTGGACCAATAGCTGTGGAGTCCCCATGGGACTGGACTAGGCCCTCTGGATATGGGAGACCATTGTTTGGCTTGAACTGTTTGGGGGACTCCCAGGCAAGGGGATCAGAATCCATCCCTGGAGCATGAGCAGGCTTTTGAGAGCCTAGTGCCTAAGGTCTGACACCTTGCACAGCCTTAGTGCAGCAGAGAGGGGCTTGCACCTGCCTTGGCTGAGTGTGCCAGGTTCTGCTGACTCCCCATGGGAGATCTTGATTTAGAAAATATGAGGATGGGGGGTGGCTTGGGAGGGGAGGCCTGGAAGGGTGAAAGGAGGGAAGAGGTGGGATCTGTGGTTGGTATGTGGAGTAAGTGGAGAATTTCTTTAAAAAAAATAAAAGAATGTAAGAAATGGACAATGAGAAGAGAGGCTAAGAAACACCATCTTCTTAGCACAACTTGGGCATGAGAACCATGAACTCACAGTAGCCATGAATACTGACCTAGGTTTACATGTAAAAATTTGGGGCAAACAGTTATAGGTAGGAAAAATCAGGCTCATAGAAGAAATAGGGAAATGAGGAGGGGGTTAACAGAATATACCACGTATGTGCATGAAATGGTAAAGGAAAATAATTTACTAATAAAGTCTCTAAAGTGTTTTCTTTTTAATACCAGTTGCTATAGCCAAGACAAATATTAACAACTACAAACATTATATTTTCATAGAACTGGCTCTAGATGTTCAGTCATATGTACAGGTTTGTATTCTTTGTGTTTGATTTAATCTAGCAAACACTGTTTTGCTGATTATTGAAAACATACATACATAGTAGAGAAAATATATGCCCATAACTGATAAGAAGGTCTTAGAGACAAAGGTAGGCCTATATTCTAGTCTCTGCCACTCTCATCATACATTTCACTGGTAACTAATTACACCAAATTTATAGTAGTGAATTCATTTTTGTCTTTTCTGTATTTCTGCAAACTCTCATAATATTGGACTGTAAATCATTTCCCTTACTATATGTGTTAGTATTGTAAAATATATTGTTTTTTTTATCTGTCTCATTTTCAGTTTTTACATAGTTCCTAATGTTTTTATTAAGACAAATCTCACTATACTAAACAAACATGCCTCTTTTGAGCAAAGTTATTTATTTAAAATTTAAGCATTGAGGAAGAATGTATGTTTAAGAGACAGTATTTAACAATTTTCTAATATGCATTGAATAGTACAAAGATTGTTTATACTCAAATATGTTCCCATTAACAATGGATGTCAATTTCATTTTCCCATGGCTTGCCAATATGATAAGTAAAATAAGTATATCAATTGTATATTAACCTAAAGCCTAAGGAATAGACATGGAACACATAATTCTCTTTTTATTGGAAAGCCATAATATGTCTTTGTGAAGTACAATCTGATATTTTAGTATTCTGTATTGATCACCTCACATATTTATTTATTTATTTTAATTTCTTTATTTTTTTATGTTTTCCTTAGTCTAAAACAAAGGATAGGACAAGTGGTTAAAAAGAGAAAAGTCCTATTGCATGGACATCTACCTAGGAAAAAATCATATATAAAGGCATTTACCTTTAATGAGTTCAAAATAAAAGTGTCTGTTATTTGAAAATAAAAGTTCCTAACTGACACTAATATCAGATATCAAAGTGTATGTTCCTTTCATACTCTTAGCAGCAAAGCAAATCAGAAAAGCACCAACAAATATAAAGTTTGTGAATTTTTTTTTTTTTTAAAACACACAACTCAGAAGCAGCTTTATTGAAGACAGGCATAATTCAGTATATAGGAAAGACTACTAACAGAAACCCCATGCTTTGTTCAAATGCAAAAGAATTACAACACCCAAATGCATTCATCAAGTTTGGGGAATGGCAATTTAATGCTCAATGGCCTTTGTAGCAGTCAACCTCCACCCCATCAATGAGTGAGGCTGAAAGTTTCAACCTTCTAGTAATTCAGTGTTTCTGACGACCAGCACTATCTAGAGATTATGGAGATCCTCTTAGTGAGTTAGAGACATTTAATGGATAGCAGAAGGTACTCAGTGCTATTACTCAAGGGATTTCAGGAGTTTGGGGGATTCAACATGGAGAACCAGGGATTAGTCATTTAACCCCTCTCTTTTAAATTTCTTAAAATGAGGGAAATGGAATTATCCATTTTCTGTGAACAATCAGTTTTAAAGATTATTTTTATTATTTATTGGTATAGATATTTGAGGTGGAGTACATATATATTAAGTATATATGTGCTTATATATATATATGTATACATATACTTCCATATGTATACTTATGGAAGTATATGTATATATACACATGTGTGTAGACACACACACACACACACACACACACACACACACACAAAACACACATATACAAACAAATGCAGGTACTCACAGAATTCAGAAGAGGGTGTCAGTCTCCTGAACCTGGAATTACAGGTGGTTGTGAGATACGTATCTGGGTGTTGGGACCAACCACTAAGACATCTCTCCCCCAGTTTTCATTGAATTTTTAAAAAAGTAACATAAGAGGTTTCATTATGGCATTTTTATAATACTTTGTTTTGGTTTATTCTCTTTTACTTTGTACCCCATCTCTTGTCTGCCCCCACCCTTCTCCCTCAAGTGTCCCATTTATAGTTCCTGTCATGTGCATTCAGTTGTTGTCTGTCATCCTGTTCTTCCATTTTCCTTGACATCTCTACCCCGTGATACTCTTTTCTGGGTGGATGAACTATATTCATACTCACATTCATATAATTATATATATTTAAAAGTTAAGCTATGAGCATTGATGAAAACCACACCTAACATTATGTATGAGTTTGTTTAAAATGGTCAAAAAACATTTTATTGTCTTTTTTATTATTATATTTGTGTTTTAATTTTACATATAAGCCATGGGGTCCCCTGTCCTCCCACATCCCGCCCACACCCCCACCTTCCCCCCATCCCTTCCCCTCCATTGCCATCTCCTCCAAGGCCAAGACTCCACTGGGGATTCATTTAAACTTGGTGGATTCAGTACAGGCAGGTCCAGTCCCCTCCTTCCAGGCTGAGCAAAGTGTCCCTGTGTAAGCCCAAGGTTCCAAACAGCCAGCACATGCACAAAGGACAGGTCCTGGTCCCACAGCCTGGATGCCTCCCAAACAGTTCAAGCTATTCAATTGTCTCATTTATCCAGAGGGCCTGATCTAGCTGGGGGCTCCACAGCCTTTGGTTCATAATTCATGTGCTTCCATCCATTTGGCTACTTGTCCCTGTGCTTTTTCCAATCTTGGTTTCAACAATCCAAACTCTTACAGTCCCTCCTCTTTCTTGACAATTGGACTCCTGGAGCTCCACCTGGGGCCTGGCTGAGGATCTCTGCATCCAAGTCCATCAGTTATTGAATGAGAGTTCCAACATGACTGTTAGGGTATTTGGCCATCTGATCACCAGACTAGGTCAGATCAGGCTTTCTCTTGACCATTGCCAGCAGTCTACAGAGGATGTATCATTGTGGATTTCTGGGGACCTCTCGAGCACTCTGCCTATTCCTGTTCTCATGTGGTCTTCATTTATCATGGTCTGTTATTCCTTGTTCTCCCATTCTGCTCTTGATCCAGCTGGGATCTCCTGCTCCCCTAAACTTGCTTGACCTCAAACCTTGCCCTTTATTACTCCCACTGTCATCCAGGTTGTTCATGTAGATCTCATCCATTTCTCTGTCACTGGGTGATCCCTGTGTCTTTCCTAGGGTCCTGTTTTCTAGGTAGCCTACCTGGAGTTGTGTAGCAGTCTAGTCATCTGTGTTTTACATCTAGTATCCTACTATGAGTGAGTACACACCCTGTTTGTCCTTCTGAGTCTAGGTTACCTCACTCAGGATGATTTTTTTCTAGATCCATCCATTTGCCTACAAACCTCATGATGTCATTGTTCTTCTCTCCTGAGTAGTACTCCATTGTATATATGTGCCATATTTTCTTTATCCATTCTTCATTTGAAGGGCATCTAGGTTGTTTCCAGGTTCTGGCTATTACAAACAATGCTGATATGAACATAGCTGAGCAAATGCCCTTATGGCATAATTGAGCATTCCTTGGGTATATGCCTAAGAGTGCTACAACTGGGTCTTGGGGGAGATGGATTCCCAATTTTCTAAGAAAGCGCCATATTGATTTCCAAAGTGGCTGTACAAGCTTGCATTCTGACCAGCAGTGGAGGAGAGTTCCCCTTGCTCCACATCCTCTAAAGCATAAGCTGTCTTCTGTGTTTTTGATCTTAGCCATTCTGACAGGTGTAAGGTGGTATCTAAGAGTCATTTTGATTTGCATTTCCTGGATAATTAGGGATGTTGAGCAATTCCTTAAATGTCTTTCAGCCATTTGAACTTCCTCTGTAGAGAATTCTCTGTTTAGTTCTATAGCCCATTTCTTAATTGGACTGTTGGGCATTTTGTTGTCTAATTTCTTGAGTTCTTTATATATTCTGGATATCAGCCCTCTGTCAGATGTGGGGTTGGTGAAGACCTTTTCCCATTCTGTAGGCTGTCACTTTGTCTTGTTGACCATGTCCTTTGCTTTACAAAATCTTCTCAGTTACAATAGGTCCCATTGGTTGATTGTTTCTCTCAGTGTCTGTGCTACTGGTGTTATATTTAGAAAGTCATCTCCAGTGCCAATGCGTTCAAGAGTACTTCTTACTTTCTCTACTATCAGGTTCAGAGTAACTGGATTTATGTTGAGGTCTTTGATCCACTTGGACTTAAGTTTTGTGCATGGTGACAGATATGGATCTATTTGCAGTCTTCTACACATTGACACCCAGGTATGTTGGCACCATTTGTTGAAGATGCTTTCTTTTTTCTGTTATACAGTTTTGGCTTCTTTGTCAAAAATTATATGTTAATAGGTGTGTGGGTTAATGTTAGGGTCTTCAATTCCATTCCATTGGTCCATATGTCAGTTTTTGTGCCAGTACCACACTTTTTTTTTAATGCAGTAGCTCTATAGTAGAGCTTGAGGTCAGGCATCGTGATGCCTCCAAAGGTTGTTTTATTGTACAGGATTCTTTTGGCTATCCTGGGTTTTTTGTTTTTCCATATGAAGTTGACTATTATTCTTTTCAGATCTGTGAAGAATTGTGTCGGTAATGTGATGGGGATTGCCTTGAATCTGTATATTGCTTTTGGTAAGATCGCCATTTTTACTATGTTAATCCTGCCTATCCATGAGCATGAGAGATCTTTCCATTTTCTGACATCTTCTTCAATTTCTTTTTTCAGGGACTTAAAGTTTTTATCATATAGGTCATTTACTTGCTTAGTTAGAGTAACCTCAAGTTATTTTGTATCATCTGTGGCTATTGTAAAGGGTGATGTATCTCTGATTTCCTTCTCAGCCTGTTTGTCTATTGGATATAGGAGGGCTACTGATTTTTTTGAGTTGATCTTGTATCCTGCTATGTTGCTGAAGGTTTTGATTAGCTGTATCAGTTCCTTGGTTGAATTTTTGGGGTCACTCATGTATACAATCATGTCAGCTCCAAATAGTGAAAGCTTGACTTTTTCCTCCCCAATTTGTATCCTCTTAATCTCCTTATGTTGTCTTACAGCTCTGGCTAGAATTCCAAGTACTATATTGAATAAGTATGGGGAGAGGGGACAGCCTTGCCTTGATCCTGTTTTAGTGGGATTGCTTTGAGTTTTTTTCCATTTAATTTTGATGTTGGCTGTTGGCTTGCTGTAGATTGCCTTTATTATATTTAGGTATGTTCCCTGTATTCCTGTTTGCTCCAAGACCTTTATCCTGAAGGGGTGTTGGATTTTGTCAACTGCCTTTTCTGCATCTAGTGAGATGATCATGTGGTTTTTTTCTTTGAGTTTGTTTATATGGTGTACTACATTCACGAACTTTTGTATGTTAAACCACCCTTGCATCCCTGGGATGAAGCCAACTTGATCATGGTGGATAATTGTTTTGATGTGTTCTTGGAGTCTGTTTGCCAGTATTTTATTGAGTATATTTGCATCAATGTTCATGAGGGAGATCGGTCTGTAGTTCTCTTTCTTTGTTGCATCTTTGTTTGGTTTAGGAATCACGGTAATTGTAGCCTCATAGAAGGAGTTTGGTAATATTCCTTCTGCTTCTATTGTGTGGAACAATTTAAAGAGTATTGGTATTAAATCTTCTTTGAAGATTATCTGGTCTTGATTTAACTTAGGTATGTGGAACTTATCGAGAAAATTATCCATTTCTGTTAGATTTTCTAGTTTTGTGGAGTAGAGGTTTTTGAAGTATGACCTGATGATTCTCTGGATTTCCTCATTGTCTGTTGTTATGTCCCCCTTTTCATTTCTGATTGTTTTTATTTGGATGCTCTCTCTCTGTCTTTTGGTTAGTTTGGATAAGTGATTCTCTAACTTGTTGATCTTCTCAAAGAACCAACTCTTTGTTTCATTAATCCTTTGTATTGCTCTGTTCATTTCTATTTTATTGATTTCAGCTCTCAATTTGATAATTTCCTGGTGTCTGTTCATCCTGGGAGACTTTGCTTCTTCCTATTCAAGGGCTTTCAGGTGTGCTGTCAAATCACTAGCATGAGATTTCTCCAGCTTCTTTATGTGGGCATTTAGTGCTATGAATTTCCCTCAGCACTGCTTTCATAGTATCCCATAAGTTTGGGTATGTGATGTATTCATTTTCATTCATCTCTAGGAAGTCTTTAATTTCTTTCTTTATTTCTTCCTTAACCCATTGGTGATTCAGTTGAGCATTATTCAGATTCCATGAGATTGTAGGATTTCTGTAGGGTTGTTATTTTTTGTTTTTTTGTTTTTTTGTTTGTTTGTTTTTGTTGTTGTTGTTGAAATCTAACTATCTAACTTTAAACCATGGTGGTCCTATAGAACACAGCAGGTTATTCCAATTGTTTTGTATCTGTTGAGATTTGCTTCACGGCCAAGTATGTAGTTGATTTTAGAGAAGGTTCCATGGGGTGCTGAGAAGAAGGTATTTTTTTTTTTTTTTTTTTTTTTGGTTTGGGTACAATGTTCTGTAGATATTGATTAAGTCCATTTGAGCCATAACATCAGTTAAGTCTATTATTTCTCTGTTAAGTTTCAATTTGGCCAATCTGTCCAGAGGTGAAAGTGGGGTGTTGAAGACTCCCACTATTAATGTATGGGGTTTTATATGTGATTTAAGCTTTAGTAATGTTTCTTTTACATATGTGGGTGCCCTTGTGTTTGGGGCATAAATGTTCAGAATTGAGACTTCATCTTGGTGGCTCTTTCCTGCGATGAGTAATGTCCATCATCAACTCTTTTGATTGATTTTAATTTCAAGTCTATTTTGCTGGATATCAGGATGGCTACACCCCCTTGCTTCTTAAGACCATTTGATTGGAAAGTCTTTTCCCAGCCTTTTATTCTTAGGAGGTGTCTGTCTTTGAATTTGAGGTGTGTTTCTTGTATGCAGCAGAAAGATGGGTCCTGTTTTTGCATCCATTCTGTTATTCTGTGTCTTTTTATATGTGAATTAAGTCCATTCATATTAAGGGATATTAATGACCAGTGATTGTTCGTTCCTGGAATTATTTTTATTTTTTGGTGGTAGTGTATGTGTACTTCTCTTATTTGGGGTTTACTGCTGTGGTGTTATCTATTGCCTGTGTTTTCATGGGTGTATCTGCCTTCCTTAGGTTGGAATTTTCCTTCTAGTGCTTTTTGTAGGGCAAGGTTTGTGGATAAGTATTGTTTAAATCTGGTTTTGTCTTGGAAGGTCTTGTTCACTGCATCTATGATAATTGAAAATTTTGCTGAGTATATTATTCTAGGCTGGCATCCATGTTCTCTTAGTGTCTGAATTACATCTGTCTAGGTCCTTCTGGCTTTCAAAGTCTCCATTGAGAAATCAGGTGTTATTCTGATGGGTTTGCCTTTATAAGTCACTTGGCCTTTTTCCTTTGCTGCCCTTAATATTCTTTTTTTATTCTGTATGTTTAGTTGTTTTATTATTATGTGGCGAGGGGACTTTTTTGGGGGGTCTAGTCTGTTTGGTGTTCTATAGGCTTCTTGTATCTTCATAGGTATTTCCTTCTTTAATTTGGGAAAGTTTTCTTCTATGATCTTGTTAAATATAATTTCTGTGCCTTTGAATTGGTGTATTTCTCCTTCCTCTATCCCTATTATTTGTAGGTTTGGTATTCTCATGGTGTCCCAAATTTCTTGGACATTTTGGGTCATGACTTTGTTGGTTTTATTGTATTCTTTGACGGATGAATCTATTTCTTCTACCGTATCTTCAACAACAGAGATCCTCTCTTCCATCTCTTGCATTCTGTTGGTTATACTTACCTCTGAAATTCCTGTTTGTTTACTCAGATTTTCTATTTCCAGCATTCCTTCTGCTAGTGTCTTCTTCATTTTTTCTATTTCCCTCTTCAGATCTTGGACTGTTTCACTTGCTTTTTCATGATTTTTTTTTTCAGGGACTTATTGTTTTCTTCTGCTTTAATTGTCCTTTCGTCTAGTTTTTTATAGCCTTCTTCCCATTTTTTATTTGTCTGTTCCTCCACTTTATTTTTGATTTCTTCTATATAAGGCTCTAGCCTCTTCATGTTGTGTTATTTATAAGGTTGTTTTCTTCTTCTCCTTCTTCCATTCTGTGATGTTCAGGTCTAGCTGTTGGAGAAGTGCTAGGTTCTGGTTATGTTGTATTGCTCTTTATTTTGTTGTATTTACTTCTGCCTTGACGTCTGCCCATCTCCTTGTGGGTTTGTTCTTGGTCTTATCAATGTACTTGGTCCAGACAGAGCTGACAGATTTAGGGAGCCTCTCTCTGGTCCAGATGGAAGCTCTGGACCAGATGGGAGCTCTGGTCCAGATGAGAATGCTGCCTGGATAGGAGCTGGGGGGGCTGGACTCTGAATCTCGGGAAGTTCCTGGGATCTCCTTATCTTGTCCAGATGGGAGCTCCTCTTGTCCAGATGGGAGTTCTGGTACAGGATGGAATTTCTGGTCCAGATGGGAGTTCCAGGGCAGATGGGAGCTTGGGGCTTCTCTCTGAGTCTCAGTAAGTGACTGGGCTCTTGGACAAATGGGTGTGGGGGCGTGGTGTGGAGACTGCAGGATTTGCCTGTAGTCTTGGAAAAGGGGAGCCTTCCTGAAGGGCCTGCTGAATGACCAGAAACTGGGGCCAAGTTGGGCCGGTTTTCAGTGGATGGCTGGTGCCCAGGGGTGGGACCCAGGGTCAGTTGCCTCTCTGACTATAACCCCAGGCACTCACCTCTCTTGTGATTTTTTAAAATATGTCTTTAAATCACATGTGCATATCTGAGAAGAGGGGTATAGAAACACATTAATGAAGATGTAATGTTTAAGGGAAGTGGTCGAACATGCGCAGTGGAGCAAAAGTCTTGCTCCGGGATAAAGCAATACCAGACTGCTAACTTTAGCGTAAGCTATTTCTTCAGAAGTTACATAGGTAGAATGAAATCCAGCAATTGTAATTTTTGTAATAATTAAATATCTTTGGTACTGTACTGAGTTTTGAGTCACAATAATGAACAATGATTGTGGTCCTTGAGACTCTGTGTGTGTGTGTGTGTGTGTGTGTGTGTGTGTGTGTGTGTGTGTTTTGTGTACAAATTTGTGTCTATATCTCTGTATAATATCTGGCACTATGGTTTCTCAACAGTATAACTTTTAGTCTATATAATTACATTATTTCAAAACCCTTCTGTTTCCCACATAAAACTGAAATGTTACTTATTTAATGAACCATGTTGGATTATGAAATTTCTCTTTTTCTAACTATAACACCGTTAAATTTCCTTTCTAAAATAAGAAAAATCATAAAAGATGCCATGAGAAAAGTTTAGTGTTATTGATGGAAATGGCCCTGAGAGTGGGCACTTCTAAATTTAACTGTGTGAGAAATCAAACACAAGTGTATGTGAAAGATGGAAGGCATAATAAATGATTCTAAAATAACAAATGTTTAATGTACAGTTCATAAGGTCAAATATGTAAATTTTTCTACCTTCACACTTTATAAATTATTTATTATTTGGACCCTTTTAAAATGAAGAACATGAAATGTTTTTATTTGGTCATATTTAGTGTGAAAGCAACTGCATTTTCTAAAATAACTAATTTTTAAAAGAAAATATGTTAATAATTTTAATGTTATTGGCACATATTACTTAATATTGTTCTTTCAAGAATATCAAATCTGATGCAGGTTCTAATCACTTAGAAACATTTAGAAATTTTAAGTCTTTTATAGGAGAAAATTTACAACCACTGGTTATATCATTAATATATAAATATAATAATTTTGTGTTTAATTAGGATGTACATTGTAATACATCAGATAAGGCTGTATTGATGCGTAATATAATAGCAAGTTTATAATTTATCAAATAGGTAACTCTCATGAAAAAATATATGAATATAACAATAACAAATCTACTAAGTTATAAATATTGCTAAGAAATTTCTTTAAAAAATAAAAGGAGAAATATGCCATGTTTACGAACAGAGACTATATTTTTTAATAATACATTTTCCTATGACAATTTAATATATGTTCATAGTTCATTCTGAATATTTTGCCTAGTATCTTTTCCCATTCCTGTCAGCTCCTTTTCATACTTACAAATATCTTTCCCATACCTGTCCATTTTAGTTTCTTTTAGTGTCCCTGAGTGTTTAATTAGAGCCATCTATGTGATCCTAAGTTTGAAAGTTACCATCAAAGCCTTGGGTTTTTTTTTTTGGAGATTAACTTTCTACAAATTATCTATATATTTTATATTATTATAGTAAAATTTAGGTCATTTTAAATCTAGAAATTGACATGCTAGAAATATTTTTATATCATTGTAAGTAATCTAGACTAGACCAAGAAATTGTAAAAAAAAAAAAAGTTTAAAATATTTAAGATGTTTGAATCCAACAGTTACAACAAATATTAAAATAATATATTATTCAGTATAACAAAATGTCCAGAAATATATTCAGTAAATTATGCTTAGATATATTTGATATAATAATTAAGAAATACATTTGGAATGGAAAAATGCACTCTGTTTTGCTAAACAGCTATGTGCCATACAGAATAAAAGAAAGACTTGTCAACCAATATTTTATATCCTGTACAAAAACCCATCTTAATCTTGCAATGCATAAAATAATCTAAATAAAAAGGAAAGCCCTGTCTTTATTTTGTAAAGGAAATCACAGTAGGGATCTCTTTGTATTTAACTGAAACTTAAAGAACTGAGAATATAATTATCACCTATACACTGTGGCCAATAAATGTCCACACAACCCAGTGTTTATAGTGTAATGCAATAGAATGCCCCAACAGGACAAAAAGTTGGAGGCCAGTTGTGATGGTTGCTGTAATCCCTCTATCCCTGACATTAGCCACAGTACTTAATGAATAAATCTTAATTCATTTTTAATGGTTGATATTAAAAGTGCTTATGTTGATTAAATTATACCATCAGCTATATAATAAATTATGCACAAACATATTTTCTTTGATTTAAGACTCATTTAAAATATTGTCTCTTTGTCAAATGTTCATAAATTCCTCTTTCTCATTTATCTTTACACCAAATGTATACCAGGCATCTCTTTCCAGTGTGTAGGCACATACACAGGAAATTTTAGTTCCTTTTCTTAAGTTTAATTTTTTTCTTCACTGAAGTGAGAAATCATGATATAGATATAAAAATGGGTTAAGGCTTAGCATGGTGTTTGATTCATCATAATGCTCAGTATTTTATTGGGAGATAGTCATGTTCTTTTAAAAAATGTATTTTGTTGATTTTCAATTTTTTATTCTCTATACTTTGGGAAAAGCATTTTAATTAAAATATATTTATTTTCACCAAATCTCTATTTTCTTCAAGACCAGTACTATTAATATAATATTTTTCATTGATCTAATATGCAAAGTTTTAGTCATTAGTACTCTCTTGGTAGAATGCAGAAGGCTCTGCTGTTCAATGTAATCAAGATTGTGAAATGATGCAAGTCTGCATTAGGAACAAGTGTGAAGACATCATTGCATTTACAGTCACAGACTGAGAATTGCACTGTGGAGTGGTAAAAAGGCAGTTGTCTAGTGCTTAGGTCTGATTTATGATAACATATATTGACCAGTTGTCAATGAGTTACGGCATTCCTTCCCCAGCTTATTGAAGGATCAGTAACTTGCATTATTTAATTCAAAGTTGCAACATACCCATGAGAAAAAGAAAGATCACACATAAGTAGAAATCTTGATAAAATGAAAAATATTAGATGTTTGCATGAGGAAAAATATCTGTACATTGTGTACTGGAAAATTTACAGAAATCTAAATATATAAGATTTAAAACATAATAAATGCAGATATTAGAAAACAAGTGATGATTGTCAACTCATATGAATACCATAAATCTAATAAAATTGGCTGTTTTATAAAATATACAATGTTTAGTCAACTAAAATTATTTATTTTTGAAGAAGGACCATAGTTGAAAGTTTTCCTGTGTCCTGCCTGGTCTGTAGCTGCTCAAACCCAAGTAAATACACAGAGGTTTATATTAATTGAAACTGCTCAGCCACTAGCTCAGACCTACCACTGAATATCTCTAACACTAAAACTGAGCCAATTTTTGTTAATCTATATGTTGCCATATGTTTTGTGATAAGAGAGACAGGATGAAGGCAAGGGGATATGCCAGCCAGCTGACCAAGGAATAACATGTAATGGGATGCAGGTAAAGCCACAGGACATGTGGCAAAATATAAATTAAACAAAAATGGGCTGAGTTTAAGTGTAAGAGCTAGTCAGTAGAAAGCCTGAGCTAATGTCCAAACAGTTTTAATTAATATAAGCCTCTGTGTGTTTACTTGGGTCTGAGTGCCTGTGGACCAGGTGGGACACAAAAAGACTCTAGCTACAAACGACCGTCAAACCACAGAAGAAGATTTCAAACTGGAGAATGACAATGAGATTGAATACAGATGTATAGTCACCTACAGTTTACAACAGTGGCTTTGACTCTCTTTTCTGGGAATTCCAGCAGTGTAGAATGTAATTTAAGGGCAAGAACAAAATAAAACCATTGAGATGAAAAAATGTCTTCATTCAGTATTTCAAGACAAGAAACAAAATTGGCATAGTATCTCTCTGAAATATTTCACATTTCTCCATTTGGAGAGGAAGTTGTACAGTGAGATTGAAGGAGACAAATTGATTTCTATTGGTGACTTGACTCATCAATCCATTTTCTCTTATAGAGACAAACATTTGATAAATGGTGACAAATATTGTCCATCTCCTCTACGGGATAAACATTACTATCATTTATTCAGGCTCTGGAAAGGGAAAGCAGGTTAGTAAATGTGCTCAAAGGGTTATGTTTGGGCAAATCCACCTCCAATTATTCAGTTAGTCCTATTTTCTTAGAAATTATGCTGTATTTTCTATTAGCATTAATATTACTTAGAGTTAGCATGCAAAATAATGTTTCACTGTGATATCATCATGCATCATTATACTTTGTACTCCCCATCTACTCTGCTGTTCCTTTCCTGCCCAGTCCCTCCTTAACAGCAATATATATATATATTCTTCTTCCCTCCTTCAGATGTCATCCTGCCCTCTGACAATCTCCTTGATAATGAAAAAAATCTGAATATTAAATATATTATTATATATGTTCTACATATGTCCTACTTTGCTGATTCACATTTAATTAGGGAAATAATCTGCCAACCTGAAGATCATCATGCCCCCCAACATGCATGGGAGAATGACATATCTGTGGTCATGTTTTGTCCCCTGAAATATTGTGCACCCTAATAAACGTATCTGGGGTCAGAGACAGAACAGCCACAATATTAAACATAGAAGTTAGGCAGTGGTAGCACATGCCTTTAATCCTAGCATTCCAGAGGCAGAAATCCATCTGTTCAAGGATACAGTCATGCATGGTGACTCACGCCTTTAATCCCAGAAAATGAACCTTTCATCCCAGGGAGTGATGGTAGAAAGCAGAAAGGTATATAAGGCATGAAAACCAGGAACTAGCAGCATTTGGCTGGTTAAGCTTTTAGGCTTCTAGCAACAGTTCAGTTGAGATTCATTCTGGATGAGGACACAGAGACTTCCAGTCTGAGGAAACAGGATCAGCTGAGGAATTGGGAGGCGAGGAAGCTGTGGCTTGTTCTGTTTCTCTGATCTTCCAGCATTCACCCCAATAAGTGGCCTCAGGTTTGATTTTATTAATAAGACTCTTTAAGATTCATGCTACACATATCCCCAGATATATTGATAATATGTGGTTAAGAAGAATGAGGATTATTGTTCACAACGTCGTACTTCTTAAGTGCAGAATACACTAAGGAGGCAAGCTACCCTTTTTAGGGGCTTAAAGTTACACAGTAGCATAGCTATGTATTAAAAGTTCCAATTTATTGGCTAACAAATTGAGTTTCTAATTTTTTCTGACTATTTGGTTGTCAGTGGCCTATGATAATATCAGATCCTCAACACTATCTCTAGTGTTTTTGTTTATTGCTTGTTCTCCAACTTAGGATTTATTCTGTAAAATGATCTTCAAAAGATGATGTTTTAGAATTGCCTGATGCATATCCATATGGAAAAAGAAGTAAAATGTACTATAGCCAGTTCATCACTTTAACCCACTAAACCTTTCAGTGGACACATTGATTGTTGCCAAGCCTGAGGACTTGATTCTTATTCTCTTAACACAAAGAGAAGAAAAAGAGAATCAAGTCCCATGAGACATCCTCTAATTTTTGTGCATGTGCCATACCATGCGAGCACACATGCACAAGCATGCACAAACACACATACCAAATAAATAATATAAAAATACTTAAAATTGAAATAAATTATAGGCAGAGAGCTAAGATTAATTACAAAAGTATTTATAATGAATTTATTTTATGCAAAATTATTGACTTATTTTTACATGTATGGTGATTCAAAGAGTGTGTTTGTATTTCCTAAAACAAATAAAAGATCCTTATTCATATTACCAATGTTCAACCCAAATAAATTTAATTTTAAATAAATATTTGCCCCAAAGTACCCTTTCTTTTGCATGAATCATTACCGTTTATAGCTCTACAATGTTCCATCTTTCTAGATGACTATCTTTCTGCAAAACTTATTTCTTACCTTCTAAATCATCCACAGTTGTTCACAATTGTCCTTCACTTCTCTTGCTATGTTCAATAGTCATTTCAGTGACAAATCATGAAAGAATTTCCCATAAATACTAATAAAATCTTAATCATAATTTTTCATGCTTTCAATAAAATATTTTGAGAAAAAGAATAAGATTCCAATGAGGAATTGTTTTCACCTGTCAGTGGTACCTGTGGGATGATTGGTACTGATGCTGCCTGTGTATACATGATGATAACACTAATCCCAGTCATTATTAAAAATCCAAAACCAAGGTAAATGGATTTAAATAAAAGAAGGTCAGTGAAGGACTCAACCTGAATTTACCTCATTTTAAATATGCCCTTGCTTATCAAGTGATATTTTTGCTAATTATTTCTTAAGAAATCTAAAATATAAATAATTAAATGTATCAATTTTCTTATACATTATTATATTAAATTTTAAAATTTTGTTATACTAAACATTATTTATAGAATTATGTATAATAGTCAAATTTCAAGAAATGGATAATAATTATTTGTAAGGTATTAAACCATTCCTAGAAACTAAAACTGAGTGTAGTTCACTCAAAAGAAAATGCCTTTTTACATTACTCATGAACCCTAATTTTGTGTTTGTTCAGGTTGATTACATCTATGTCAAATAGTATTTGATTTATAATTTTATTGATATTTAGTAGGTATTCAGAGTTTCGTTTTTCTTAGAAACTGTCCTTCTGAATAAGAGTATTATTACTGATACCAATATCATTCATGTGCCATAAACAATTAATCAGGGCAACTTCAAGTTCATTAATATATAAAAATGGTTTAATACTGGGAAAGACATTGATTTTACATATATAATCACCAATAATTAAGTTTTTCATGTTATTGCTTAAACTTATGTCCAAAGAGACTCTGCTAAATATTTGAATGTAGGCATGGCTGCTATTGAGTCAGGTCCAGGTCATCATGACTATGATGGACTGTTCCTTATATTTATTTAATTCATTATTTCTTTTTGTGGTCTGATGTGAAGTCTGAGATTGCAAGAATAATATCAGCACTATGAATAATTAAGACCTAAATCAAAGAGTCATATACAATCGGCAAATCTTTATGGAGGATGGTTTTTTTTAACAAGTTTATATTATCAATATTGTGGAAAGACATTGTGTCTTTGCATTGGGGTACTGAATGAAATCCAGGTTTTTGCCTAATCACTACTCTTACAAGTAACACTATGGAAATTTCAGCATTAGTGGTAAGTATGGATCATTATGTTCTTCATAAAGCATTCCTGTGAATTATAACATTATCAAAAGCTAGTCATTTCTTGTTGTGGTAGGGTTAGAGCAATTATTTATTTTCTCAGTGGTGTGATTCTTAGATTCAAAGTATTTTCAGGGTTACCACAGTTCTCATCTAAATGTAAATAGAAGTGTCTGTCTGCAAGCTGGAATGAATGGAATTTTACTAAAATTATCCTTTTGTTCACAATGTATACTTTTGTTTTCTGAAGTAGTCAATAATTACCTTTTACCACAGTAAAAATTTTCCATGTTGTATCTAAGAAAAATTACCTATAAATATTTAATTAATTTCTATTTTAAGGAAAGGTTAAAATAGAAATTGACATTTTGTTCTTAAGTTAAAATAAATTTCTTTCATATAATATATCCAGATTACAGTTTCTCCTCCCTCTACTCTTCCCAGTTCCTCCACTCCTCTTCTCCCATTTAGACTCACCCCATTTCTGTCTCTCATAAAAAAACAAGATAAAACAAAAACAAACATGTTGGAAAAGGACAAAACAAACATTCAGAAGGAAAAAAGCCCCCCCCCCCCAAAGGCTCAAGAAAGTCAGAGATACACTTGTTACACTTGTTTGCATACTCAGGAATCCCATAAATATACAAAACCAGAAGACACAATATATGCACAAAAGACCTGTAGAATGAAAAGGAAAATAAAAATTAAAAAAATTACAAACACATAGTCTGAAAAAAAGAAAGAAAGAAAAAGCACTGACCTGACATTATACCAGAAGGAACCTCCAACGATGCAGTTTAGTTTGTTTTCTGTTGGCCATCTGCGGGGCATACATGCTGCCTTTAAGAGTAGTTTGTTTCCCGAATGAGACAGCATTGGATAAAACTAAATTTTCATTTACAGTTGGTATAGTTTCTGTGTTAGAGATGGTGGCATGTGTCCATTTATTTTCAGGCCCAGGACCCCATCTGGAGCAGACCCCAACAGGCCCATTGCATACTGCCTGGGTTTCTATGAGTTCACATGTTTTTCTGTCCTTTTCGGAATGTCTTATTTCTTTGGTGTCCTCCATCCTTTCTTGCTCTTATACTCTTTCTTTCCTCTTCTTCTGCATAGTTCCCAGAGACCTTGTGGGGGTTTGTATTTGAGGGAGAAGCCTATGTTGGGCTGAGTGTTCAAAGGCTTCACATGCTCTGCTTGTTACTCAGGCTATGGGTCTCTGTATTTGTTCCCTTCTGCTACAGGAAAAGGCTTCTCCAATGATGGCTAGTTAAGAGTACAGCAGAATTCATTAGTTGACATTTTATTACTACATTTCTTTGCTAGAACAGTACCTTTGCTTATACTTAGTTCCCTGGACTATCTAGTTTCAGATTTTGCTCATACACTCTGTGCTGTTTATGGGTTTCATCTCACAGAGTGGGAAATCAAATCAGATATTGACTAGTTTATACAACAAGTTTTGTGCCACTATTGTGCTATCAAATCTTTGTAGACAGGACACCATTGAAGATCAACATGTTTGTAGTTTGGTTGATGTTTTTTTTTTTTTTTTTTTTTTTTTTTTTTTTTTTTTTTTTTTCTACTTTGGAAGCCTGTAAATACCCTCTGGTACCAAGAACTTTAATACCCCATAGGTGTGAAGACTATAGATAAGAATCAGCTTGACTTCTCAGTATTTAATGAGTTATGTATGTGTTGTCTTCAGCAACAGAGCTTTGTTTTCAGTTTATGGAGAGAAACCGATAGTCTTACCAAGAGTCCAGATTGTTTGGGGTTCACATGTGACTCCTTCAGCCAACAGCTCAATCAGAACTAACACATGTATAATTCTAGTATCTTCATTTTCATGACAAGAAATGTCCAGTTGGGGGTCTGCCCTTCAGTAGTTATTTATATAGATCACCTTCATATATATATATATATGATCCTTCAACTCTCTGGTCTTCTTCCCTCTCCACTCATCTTAATCCAGGGAATGCCCCCTCTCCTGCCCTCCATCCATCCATCAATTATATTTCAATACTTTTGGAAGATCTATCTGTTTTCCATTATACCTAATGTCTGTGGTTCTATGGATTATAGCTTGCTTATAATTGTTTTAACAACTAATATTCAAATATAAATGTAGTACAAATCTTAAAAGGACTTATTAATCAAATCCAGAGCTGGGTATGAGGTGAACACTGAAAAATTAGAGAAGCAGAACAAGCCACAGCCACCTCACCTCCCAATTCCTCAGCTGACCCTGTTTCCTCAGACGGGAAACTTCTGAGTCCTCATCTAGAATGAATCTCAGCTGAACTGCTGCTCAAAAGCCTGAAAGCTTAACCAGCCTAGTTTCCTCCTCATGCCTTAAATACCTTTCTGCTTCCTGCTATTACTTCCTGAGATTAAAGGCATGAGTCACCATGCTTGGCTGTTTCCAGTGTGGCCTTGAACTCACAGAGATCCAGGTGGATATCTGCCTCTGGAGTGCTAGGATTAAAGGCGTGTGTACCACCATTTTTGGCAACATATCTAGTGGCTGTTCTGTTCTCTGACACCAGATAAGTTTATTAGGGTGCACAATATTTTGGGGAAAACAATACCACCACATATAAATGAATGCATATCATATTTGTCATTACCTCAGTCATTATTTTAATGGCTGAATAATGTTCCACATGTAAATGTACCACATTTTCTTTATCTATTCAACTGTTGCAAGACATCAAGATTATTTCCAATTTTCTGCTGTTCTGAATGAATCATTGATAAACATGTTTGAGCAAGTATTTCTGAGATAGGATGAGGCATCCATTAAGTATGTTCTCTAGGATGAGGCATCCATTAAGTATGGTCTCAAAAGTACTGTAATGAGGTCTTCAGGTAGACTGACTCAGAACTTCTACAGTGATTTCCATAGTGGCTACACAAGTTTGCAGTCGGACCAGCAATGGAGGAGTTATTCCCTTTACTTCACATCCCTATCAGCATGAGATGTCATTCATTTTATTGATCTTAGCCATTCTGGTGTGTGTAAAATGAAATCTCAAAGTAGTTTTGGTTTACATTTCTCTGCTATTCAATGATGTTGAACATTTCTTTAAGTGTTTCTTAGCCAGCTGAAATTCTTTTTTTTTTTTTTTTGAGAACTCTATTTAGATAAGTACCCCAATTTATAATTTTTTGCTTGTTTATTGGATATCTACGTTTTTAAATTTTTCTTTGTATTTTTACATTTTAAGCCTCTATCAGGTTGCCAAAATAGTCTTTTCTTATCCTGTAGGCTGCCACTTTGTCCAAAGGATGGTATTCTTGGCCATGCAAAAGTTTCAGTTTTAATGCCCATTTAGTAACTGTTCTTAATACCTGTTCTAATGGTGCTCTATTCAGAAAGTCTTTTCCTGTGCCAATGAGTCCAAGGTTATTTTCCATTTGTTTTTCTCTCAGAACCAGTGCCTCTTGTTTTATATTGAGGAATTTGATCCATTTGTAATTGAGGTTTTTACATATTAATAAATATAGATCTGCTTCAATTCTTCTATATGCAACTATGTAGTTTGACCAGCATCATATGTTGAAGATGCTGTCTTTGTCCAGTTCATATTTCTGGATTATTTAATCAATAATGAGGTGTCCATGTACGTGTGGATGTATGGATGGATTTTCAGTTCAAGTCAATTGACCAATGTGTCCGTTTTCATGCCAAAAACATGTTGATTTATTACTATAAATCTGTAGTACAATTCGTGGTCAGTGATGGTGGTAATATGCCGCGACCGCCTTGACCAGCAAGGAAGATGCAATACCAGGCTCTTCTTTCAGCAGTTTATTCAGGAACCTTGAACAATCTTCTGACTCCTGACCCCGGGGAAACACGCTCACAGTGTTAAGTAATCACTGGGTAGCCAACCCTGATACGCCATGTAGGCACTACCAATAGGTCCAGGTGCGCAGAAAG
The DNA here is from genome assembly GCF_903995425.1 of Onychomys torridus. NCBI lineage: Eukaryota > Metazoa > Chordata > Mammalia > Rodentia > Cricetidae > Onychomys > Onychomys torridus. The sequence goes on along the minus strand of NC_050451.1, from coordinate 70,593,655 downwards.
CAAGCCAGATTCTCAGCCTTAGCCAATTAAAGAGTTGCTTATCACAGAGAGCTCTCACCATCGGGAAGGCAGAGGGCAGAAGCTGGCGCCATCTTTAAGGAAGGTGTGGCTGCACGCAGCTCTCTACAGTAATACATCCCACATTTTTTCTGTCTTTTGTTTTTGTGTTTCCTTATTTAGGATTAATTTAGTTTCAGCTATCCTAGGGTATTTCTGTTTCCATATGAAGCTGAGAATTGTCCTTTAAACATCTTTGAAAAATTGTTTTGTAATTTTAATGGGAAATTTCTTTGCATCTAAAGATTGCTTTTGATAAAATGGCATTTTCCCTATGTTAATTTTATGGTTCCATGATCATAGGAGATTTTTCAGTCTTCTGGTATGTTGAAATTATTTCTTCAAGGTCATAAATTTTTTTATGATACAAGATTTACACTTGCTTTGTTAGGATTACCACAAGGTTTAAATACTATTTGATGATACCTTGAAGCTAATTCTTTCCCCTTCTTCATCTAATGAGATTATGTGGTTTTATCCTTCAATTTTTTTAAAATGATAGTTTGTACTTATCAAGTTATGCATGTAACAATCCCTCTATCTCTGGGATGAAATCTATTTGTTAATAATGGGTGACCTTTTGATGTATTTTTGTTTTTGTTTCGCTGGTATTTAATTGAAAATTTTTACATCTATGTTCATAAAAGAAATTGGTCTGAAAATCTCTTTCTCTGCTGGAGCTTTTTATGGTATAGGTATCAGGGTAACAACAGCAGCATCATAAAATGAAATGGACAGTATTATTTTGGTTTCTATTTTGTGGAATAATTTGAAGAGTATTGGAATTTATTATTCTGTGGAATAAAAGTAACATTACATGATAAAACCATCTTACTCTGGCCATTTTTTTTTTTCATTAGGAGACATTCAATTACCACATCTATTTCCCTAGGGGTCATAGATCTGTTTAACCTGTTTATTTGTTTTGATTTAATTTTGATATATGGTATTTATTGAGATAATTACCCATTTCTGTTATATTTTCCAATTTAATATAGAACAAGTTTTGAAGTATTTCCTTACGATTTTCTGGATTTCCTCAATGTCAGCTGTTATGTCTATTTTCATTCTTATTTTTATTAATTTGGAATTCTCTCTCTGCTTTTCATGTGATTTTTGTGAAAATCTGTCTATTCTTTTATTTTTCTCAATTAACCAACACGTTGTCTCATTGCTTCTTTGCAGTTTTTATTTCTTTCTAGTTTATTGATTTCACCCTTGAATTTGGTTATTTCTTGTCATTTACTTTGGGGTGAGGTTTCTGCTTTTTGCTATAGAAGTTCCAGATGCACTGTTGGTTATTAGTGGGAGGTCTCTCCTTTTTTAAAAATTTTTTGTATGTAGGCACTTAATCAAATGAACTTGCCTCTTAGAACAGCATCATAGTGTGCCATAAGTTTTGACATGTGTTTTCATTTTTGTTCAGTTTTAGAAAGTGTCAAATTTCTATTTTTATCCATTTCTTTTTTATTCAATAGTGAGTTGTTCATGAATTATAAGCTTTCTATTGTTTCTGTAGTTGATATTCATCTTTAATCTGTGGTGTGTCAAATAGGATGCAGGGATTTTTTTTTTTTTTATTTCTTTTTATCTGCTTTGACTTCCTTTGTGTCTTAGTATGTGTTTTGATTTTGAGCAATTCCAGGAGGTGCTAAGAAGAAGAAGGTATATTTTTTTGTGTTGAAGTGATATTTGAGTTTCTTTGTATTTACCACATAGATATTAAGAATTGCAATGACCTCCTTAAGGATTTTTCCTTTGTTAAGTATGTTATTTCCTTTTCTATCTTTTGGTTAGTCTTGGTTTGAAATCTATTTTGTTAAATATTAAAATGGCCTTACAAGTTTGCTTCTTAGGGTCATTTGCTTAGAATATCATTTTGCATTCCTTTAAATTAAGGTGATTTCTTTCCATGATATTAATGTTTGTTTCTTCATTGCAGCAGATGGATGGGTAGTGTTTTGGATTCATTTTTTTAAATCTGTCTTCATATTGGGGGATAAAAATCATCGATGTTGTGAGATATCAATGAGTAGTGATTATTTTTTCCTGTCATTTTGGGGTGTTTGTGTGTGTTTGTTTCCCTCTTTTTGATTTGCTTATCTAGGATTGCTTATTCCTTGTATTTACATATATGTGATTAATCTCTTCAGGTTTAAATTTTCTTCCGATCCTGTACTGTAGGTCTGGGTTTCTGGATAAATATTGTATAAATTGGCTGTATCATAGGATATTATAGAATGTTTGTTTTTTTTCTTCCCTCCATATTTTGTGTTAAAAAGTTTACCTTAGAAAAGTAGTCAGGGCTGGCATCTTTACTTTCTTAGAATCTGTAGAAGATATTTCTGGGCCCTTCTGGCTTTTAGGGTCTCCATTGAGAAGACACCTGCTATTCTAATACATCTATCTTAATATTACTTGGTCTTTTCTCCTTGAAGCTTTCAATATTCTTTGTTGTTGTTGTTCTGTATGTTTGGTATTTTCATTATTATGTGTCATGGGAATTTGTTTTCTGCTCCAGTCTATTTGGTGATTTGTATGCTTCTTATACATTGATAAGCATCTCCTTCCATAGGTTAGGGAAATTTTCTTCTGTGAATTTGTTGAAAATGGTGTTTGTGCCTGTTGCCTGGGTTTCTTGTCTTTCCTCTATTCCTATTGATTGTAGATTTGATCTTTTCATGGTGTCCTGATCTCCTTTATATTTTATGCCTGGAGTTTTTAGGTTTTACATTTTCTTTAATTGAGGTATCCTTTTTTTCTCTCTTATCTATAATGTCTAAAATTCCATCTTCTACCTCTTATATTCTACTTGCTTCTGAGGTTCTATTCCAGATTTCCCTCATTTTGGGTTTGCTTTGTTGATTATATTTCCACTTTCAGGTATGAAACTCTTGTGTCTTCCACTGTTTTGTATTTTCATATTTTTACTTTTATTATTTAATTTTTTTTCATTTTACATACCAACCACAATTCTCCCTTTCTCCCCTTCCCCTTTGCCCTCCAGACCCCCCATCCCACCCCCTCACTCCTCATAGGGGTTAAGGCTTCACTTGGTTAGTCAACAACACTGGCTGGCATACCAATTTGGGGAAAGACTAAGCCCCTTCTAAACCACTTCTCCCTTTATCACGGCTGAGCAAGGCATCCCGCAACAGGAAATAGACTCTAAAAAGTCAGTCTATGTACCCAAGATAGATCCTGGTCCCATTGCCAGGGGCCCCACAAACACATCAGGCCAAACAACTGTCAACCATATTCAGAGGGCCTAGTTCGGTTCCATGCAGACTCTCCAGCTGTCAGTCCAGAGTCCCTGAGGTTCCACAAGATGAGGTTAGTCTCTGTGGTTTTTCCCATAATGATCTTGGCCCTCTTTGCTCCTATATTCCCTCTTGCCTCTCTTCAACTGAACTCTAGAAGCTCAACAAAGTGTTTGGCTATGGGTCTCTGTATCCACTTCCATCAGTCTCTGTATATAGGTTCTGTGATGAGAATTAAGGCAGTCACCAATCTGAGTACTGGAGAAGGCTAGTTCAGGCACCACTTAGAGCATTGCTAGGAGTTTTCTTAGTTAGGGACATCTTTCTGGGGTACTGGGGATTCCCCTAGCACCAGTTTTTTCCCTAACCCTATACTAACTCTCTCTATCAACATACCTCTTTCATTGCTCTTCCACTCTAATTTATTCACCTCTTAAAATCCCTCTACATATATATAAAGGCTCTTTAAAGACTTTGTCTTGAGCTTCAGCATTGTTTTGCTTTTCTCAGGACCAAGTATAGTAGGACTTCCAGGATCTTGTTGAGATGTATTGTTATTGCTGTCATTGACTGTGTTTTTACACTGTAGTTAACCATTTGCATTTCAGGTGATTGTACCTCTAGGTGCTCATATCTGCCTTACGTTTGTTGTCTGGGCATTTTCTTCCTTGGTAGCTATTGTTCCGACTGAGTTCTTAAGAGTGTGTAGTGGCTGTGTGTGTGTTGTCTGGTAGGGAATTTTCCTGGAATTTTGCAAGGTGTGGCCACAGGGGATTCTGGATAGAATATGTTTCTAAGTATTGAGAACTGACATTTAATAATGAGAATGGGCTAGAAAGGTGGGGAGATGAAAAGATCTACGGGGGGGGGGGGTAAGCAGGGTTTTCTATCAAATTCTGCTTATTCCCCTAGAATGGGGCAGAAAGTGAGGAGAGGCCATAGCAGGCAGTCCACTACAGGGCTGGAAGAAGATTGGTGGATAGAACTTGAATGAATGGAGGGCTAGGGGATATTTGGTTAGCCTACCTTCTTTCCTGGCCTGGGTGTCCTAAGGATTCCTTTGGGAATTACTGCTGGAGTTGGGGGATGGGACAATGTGATGAAGGGGGAGGAAATTGGAAGAAAGACCTATCTGATCCATTGGAGATGGGGATGGCCTGCAACAGACCTGGGTGTGTGTCTAATGTTTTTATTTGGAGGACTGGAGGGAGAGGTAATGATATGCAGTTAAGATGTTCACATCATATCAAATATAGCCAAGATTTCAGTGAACAAGTATTTTTCAGAAACAGATTCTGTGAGATAGATTTTTTTTTTCTAACCTGATGAAGTGTTCTTATGTAATGAGACTATAGCTAGTGTATAGAGGTACTTTATTCATATTAAAAATATATAAAAACCTTACTGATTTAATCAAAATTTAAGTAGATGAAACAAAACTGTCCTCCAGAAGATGATCACATACCTAGAACTTCTCATGTCTACTCTAGTCCAAGATTGGAAAAGCAAAGGGACAAATAGCCAAACTAATAGAAACACATGAATTATGAACCAAAAACTGTGGAGCCCCCAACTGGATCAGGCCCTCTGGATAAGTGAGACAACTGAATAGCTTGAACTGTTTGGGAGGCACCCAGGCAATGGCACCCGGACCTATCATTAGTGCATGAGCTGGCTGTTTGGTACCTTGGGCTTACACAGGGACACTTTGTCTGAAAGGAGGGGACTGGGCCTGCCTGTACTGAATCCACCAGGTTTAAATGAATCCCCAGGGGAGTCTTGGCCCTGGAGGAGATGGGAATGGAGGGGAGGAGCTGGGGGGAAGGTGGGGGTGGGGGCGGGAGGGGGGGAGGACAGAGGAACTCATGGCTGATATGTAAAATTAAAACACAAATATAATAAAAAAAAATAAAAAATAAAAAAACAAACAAACAAAAAATAACAACAACAAAAACAAGAAGATGAAGCAGGGGCACTTCTACTGTGGTGTATACCAGTAGTTCTGAAAATACACTGAGTAAAACTTTATTCTATTTTTAATTCATATTCTATGATTGCCAAAAAAACCTCATTAAACATTTATTGGCCTTTATATTTTATTATTGCTCATCAACATTATTTAAGTTTCTGAACTATTCTCCTTGCAAATACTCTCAGGCAAATGTATACCTACTCCAGAATAGTTTTATACAAAGCAATATAGTATACATCTAAATTCACACTTTAGCTTTTTTAAAATAAAATTATATCTTTAGGATCTATCAGAACATGTGGAAGATTCCACCTCTGCAGTTGAAATGTTATTTGATACCTAGTATAAATGTTTCATTTTGGAGCCTAGTGCCTATGGTGAGACACCCTGCACAGCCTTGGCACAGGGAAGAGGGGCTTGGACCTTCCTGAACTGAATGTACCAGGCTTTGCTGACTCCCCATGGTAGACCTCCCATTGGAAGAGGTGGGAATGGGGGTGTTTTGAGCGGGAAGGCTGGGGGGTGTGAGGAGGGAGGACAGGAGAATCTGTGGTTGATATGTAAAATGAATAGATAATCTCTTAATAAAAAATAGAAAGAAACAGAATAATAACAGAGTATGCATTATCTAAAGACTATTTTTTGCTATGTCTTCAACAAATACTTTCAGAAGAGTGTTTTCTGATTTCTTTATTCTCTCTATCTATTTTTTCTTCTTTTGCTTTCTACCTTTTCCTCTTTCCTTTTACATAAAGACATCCTTTAATTTTATTGACAACCTCATTTGTTCATAGTTATCAGAAACAATAAAGTGTTGAACAACTTCCCTGAGCACTCAATTGAACTTACTACCATTTATTGATATTCTCAGAAGCTACAAAGCACTTAAGTCAAATTTAAACAACTTAGCAACATATATCAGAAGCAGCATAAACTTCAATTTTCATAAAATCTCATAGCATTCATGTTAAGGAGTTGGAAAGACAGTGGTGTGTGTGTGTGTGTGTGTGTGTGTGTGTGTGTGTGTGAGAGAGAGAGAGAGAGAGAGAGAGAGAGAGAGAGAGAGGGAGAGATGAAAAGAAAGCTCACACTTTAGGAACTCTCATCTAAGTATCCATTAACGATCATGTCCAAATTTCATACACACACACACACACACATATATCCCAGAAATTATCTTTATTTCATTATTTAAGAATGAAATGTAGCCAGGTGGTGGTGGCACATGCCTTTAGTCCCAATACTCAGGAGGCAAAGCCAGGCAGATCTCAGTGAGTTTGAGGCCAGCCTGGTCTACAGAGTGAGATCCAGGACAGGCCCTAAAGCTACACAGAGAAACCCTGTCTCAAATAAATAAATAGATAGATAGATAGATAGATAGATAGATAGATAGATAATTTTAAAAAAGAAAAGAAAAAGAATGAAAGAAAGAAACATATTCTCTGGGAAGGCTATTTTCTACAGGTTCTTAGAAAGATAATACATAAAAAATTGTTAGTTCCTCCTGGGAAGATACGCAGGATTAAGTAATCACCTTTCAGAGATGACCAGATCAGATGAAACTAATGAAAATTGTTATGAATTTTGGTTATATTTAGAATTATTTTTCATTTCATAACCTCTTCTGAGGTTGTATTTAATTTCCTCCTGAGGTTAACTAATATGTGGCCTAATGTGTTATATAAGCTTTGATGATGATGTGAGACAATACATATTGAGTTATATTATTTATATGTTTTCATAAAGCCACTATCTAGACATTCTCTTTATATTCTGATTATGGACATATGACCCTTTTTGTTATTCATTTACTAAAATTCTTATTTAATCTTAGGCTTTCCCAACAGAGATTATGTCACATTTGTGTTTTATGTCCACTCATCTATGAATAAATAATCATAAGAATACAGTTTCAAAAATCAATATTTGCAAAATTCTTTGATTCTATAAAACTGTCAGTCAAAACTATGGCAATGTGCCTCACCCCTGTGGTGATGGTGCAGCTAAATACAAGGGACAAACGGTGAACTTCAAACAAACTCATTTGATCAAAGAATTTGACATATCCATGAGATTAGGAAATACACACTAGTTGTAAATGGCAGCAATTATTCATAATTTAGGTTATGTATATATTCAACAAATAAAGGTTAAAAAAGAAACATTCTTGATATAATAGTCTCTCCAAAACATAACAGATGAAACAACTATGCAGGAATTAAAAGTTCAAACATCTTATACAATTGTTGGTGTAGATATTCATAGACATTACAGGCATCTAAGAGAGTCTAGCATTTATTTTTAATATAGTGTAGCAAAGAATAAGTATTTAGAAAAGGGTTACAGGTTGTCTATATTAAGTTACTGCTTGAGGAATAGAGTGAAGTTTGCTTGAATTAGTGAGAAGAATATGAACATACCATATGAATAACTTACAAAAGAGTTTCCAAAAGAAATAGATGCTGGGCTCAGGATATTAATCAGTAGTAGAGGATTTCCATAACATTGAAGAGGGCCTTGATTTGAAGAGCTGATCTCCAGCATAAAGGGCATATATATATATATATATATATATATATATATATATATATATATATATTATTATTATTATTATTATTATGAACCAGTGCTCTTAATCTCAGAGCCATCTCTTCAGCCCTCCTTGAAATTCTTGTTATCAAGTTAAATGGACGTTAGAACTATAATAACTAGGGGTTGTCAAGCATAATGGCTGTTAGAAGAAGGAAGACGACGTAATATAATTTTGGTGAGAAGAATGGTTTTACATAAAAACATAATAGTAAGTGTGTGGGATGACTCATCCCTAACACGCTTGTGCGCCATGCGGCCCAAGCAAGTAACAAAAGATACTTTCTGGGAGCCAGCCTGGGTCTGCCTGAGGGCCTTAGCAACAGCAGTTGAAACTGATCTGGAGATGACCTGGACCAATGAGAGGCAGCCATGTCACGCCACCTGATGCATATTCATTATACCTCACCCAGGTGGTGTGGAGGGTATATAAGGCTTGCCTCTTCCTGAATAAACTGAGCTTGTTTTTTTCGACATTCTCCTGGAGGAGTCTGTGTGGTTTGACTCTGCGCCTACTTGGCCCCCAACCTCAAAGGGAACATCAGCAAAGGACCCTGCTACAATAAGTGAAGTTAACTCCACCTTGAATATTAATAAAAAAAAAGTGTTTATAAAACATAGCTTAATTATCTCCTAGAACAACTGAATTATACTAGGCCAGGGACTATTGAATGGGCTAATGGCATGATGAGATTTATATCACAATTTGCTGTTTCCAACATGCTTCTTGTTCTAGTAGTCTCAGTAAGTCAAAAGGAGATAGCAGCAGAGAACAAGCAGCGTTCTCTTACTGAGCCCACAAGACTTGCTTTTGCTTATAGTGTTCTTCAGTTTACTAACATGAACTCACAGCTATGCAATAGTACATGAGGAGATGTTTCTCACTCAGCAGCTCTGACAATCAAACCACTGACTGGAGTGAATGAACATATGTACCATTCAGCAATGACAAACACTTCCACAGCCAAAAACATGCCTATGTCTTTGCTTTCAGAACACACTACCTGTGAAAATAGCCATCAAGTTTCTTCTAGACATATGCCTAGTCCGGAAGGGGGTTTTAGAGAATGGCAAAACTTTTTTGAAAGTAGAAACTAAAGTTTAGAGTAACTAATCTCTTATTTCCAATTAAAAAAAAAAATCTAGTCATGAAATACTATTAGTTAAACTCATATAAAATGACTTCAGTGAAGCTGATCATTATAACTGATAGCTACACATGAAGAGGAGAGCAAAAGAAATAAGGAGATGTGAGTATCCTAGAAAATGTGACAAAACATTTTGTGTTTTCCATGATCCTTTCAGCCTCCTTTGGTAAGGCTCACATGCTTACAGTATTTTACTATGATTTATTTCCATTCATCTAAATAAGAAAAGAACATTCCATGATTGTCCCACTGCTACTCTAAATGACCTCTGTCACCATTTCATAAACTGTACTGATATATGTTTTAAACTTGAAGTTTGTTTTCGTCCAGTAGAAGATGCACATGTACAATGTACACAGGTCAGTGAGTTTTAATTAACGCATTCATCCATGTGCTACACATACCTCAAAAAACAGTTTACAGAAAATCATCTCACACCACTTCTCCATTCAGTTCTTGCCCTTTATCCTTACTGTTCTGAATTCTGTCAAGATATGCTTACATTGTTTTTAGACCTTTGGATTCAGAAAGAACTCTACCAGTCTTTTAGTATGCCTTACTTTACTCAGTATAATATTTGACTAATTAATACTTAATACCATAAAATACTCAATCAACTCAAATATATTGTTGGATGAATCATAAGTTCAATAGCTTTTGTTTTCAGTTAAGTACAAAATTGTGTTTGCTTATTTATCAATCCCTGATGTATAGTTCTTTAGTTATTTACTATTATGAAACTAATCAACACAAACCACTATGTCCTCAAAGGTGTTCTAATTCAGGATCACCGATAAAGCTGAGTCATGTGCTTGCTGATGACCTGGACATTCAAGATAGTTGTCGTGCACAGAAGCCCATGTGGGATGCCAATGACAGGGATGTGACACAAGCTGACAAATCACTGTGTTTGACAGTTAGACTAAGAGCCTGAGCTCATCACTGGCAGTAGGAAAGAGACCACAGTCAGATCCTTGTCTTGCAGGTGACCCCAAAGGAAAATTTGCAAAATAAAAGCCACTAAGAGAGGCAGAGCATGTAATCCACAATATTATTTGGCTTTGTGATGGAAGTGATACTAATTTATCTTTTTTCTGTATTTTATTGATTAGAAGCAAGTCTCGGGGCTAGAGAGATGGCTCAGAGGTTAAGAGCACTGACTGCTCTTCGAGAGGTCCTGAGTTCAATTCTCTGCACCCAGATGGTGGCTCACAACCATCTGTAATGAAATCTGGCACCCTCTTCTGTGTACATAATAAATAAATAAATAAATAAATAAATAAATAAATACATAAATAAATCCTTAAAAATAATAAAAAAGGAAGCAAGTCTCAATTAGCTTACATGGGGCTGAAGTAGTTACACATGAGGAATCTTAGAGGGAGTGGATATCATCAGAAGTCCTCAAAGATTCAGTCTGTGACATAAGTGTGAAATTATTTTTAGTTGGTGATTATAGATAGTTTTGGTTAAACTAGCAAAGATCTTTTGCCATTACATCTTCAGCATTATATATTCTTTAGTATGTGTGTGTATGTGTGTTTCCTCATATTTAAGTAGAATTCAGATTAAAGTTGCATTTAAAAGAAAAAGGATTCATTAAAATTTAACTGAATAACTGTGGTATTTAAGAGAACAATTCAAGAGGCGATGATACTTGTTTACCAGCTACTCTAGGTGCAGAAGCACATATACTGCTAGTTTCAGATCGGCTTAGGCAACTCAGTCAGGCTGCATCTCAAAATGAAATAACACCAAAAGAATAAGGAAACAAAATTTGAGACAAGTGTTGGTGAGATCATAAATATTTTAAATAATAATAACAAAGCACTCTTAAAATTGATGGAAGAAATCAAATCAGAGTTAGAAAGTAAGAAACCATCAAATACAGGAGACAAATAAACAAATAAAATAAAGAATCTTTGCCCAGACAATGAATTCATATGTTAGGGAACAAACACACAAAGAACAAAACTAAACTAAAAATAAACATTAAAAGAAAATAGTATCATAACTATAAGGACATGTATGAATTACACTTGTCTTCTAAAGAAAAATCATTAAAAGAAATCGAGTTAAATGAAATATTTAAGGGAGAAAATTAAAGAACTTAAAGAAACCCAGAATTTTCTGCCCCAAACTGATGTGCAAAATCCATGATAAAGACTATCTGAATTCTTCTTTCTTCATACCTGTCTGAGTCAGTTTACTGTCTGTATATCTGTCTTTCAAAAATGTTCTTAAACAGTTCTCAAAAGGCTATGGATAGTTGTAGGAAATGAAGAATTCCTTCTTTTTGTATTGAAGACAATATGTTCTGATTATCCCTTTTGATCTCCAAATTTCTTCTATACCCATCCCCTGTCTTCTCACCTACACAACTCAATGCCCCTTCTTTGTTTGAGGATGATATGATAGTACGCATAAGTGTCTCTAATAATTCCACTGATAAGATCCTACAGGTAATAAACATTGTCAACAAACTCGCTGCAAAAAAAACCTAAATCACAAACATCAGCAGAATAGGCTATGAAAGAAGTCAGAGCAATACCTCTCACAATAGATTCAAATAATATAAAACATCTTGGGGTAACTCTAACCAAGCAAGGGAAAGCCTTGTATAAAAAACTTTAAGACTTTGTAGAAAGAAATCGAAGAATGTATGAAAAAGTGGAAAAATCACCCATAGTCTTGGATCAGTAGGATTAATAAACTGAAAATATGTATTCTACCAAAAGCAATCAATCTACAGATCCAATGTAATTCTCATCAAAATTCTAACATATCTTTTCACAGTTCTTAAAAGGACAATTACCCATCCATTTGGAAATACAAAAACAAAAAAACAAAAAAACAAACAAATAAACAAAAAACCCACTAAGACAGCTAAAACAATCCAAAATAAAGAACTGCAATAGGTATCATTATCCCCAACTTCAAGTTGTACTATAGAGGGAGAGGAATACAACTAGCATAATATTAGACACATTGATATATGAAATTGAACTGAAGATCCCACATAAATCTACATGGTATGGACACCTGATTATTGATAAAGAAACCAGAAACGCACACCAAAAGAGAGAGAGAGAGAGAGAGAGAGAGAGAGAGAGAGAGAGAGAGAGAGCATCTTCAGACTGAATGGCTCTGTGTAGAAGAATCCAAACAGATCCATACTTATCTTCTTCTGCACAAAACTCAATGCCAAATGGATCAAAGAACTCAACATAAAACCAAATATATTGACCAACCCTTATAGAAGAAAAAATGGGATATACTCTTTAATGCATTAGCACAGTAAATGAGATTCTGAACAGAAGAGTATTAGTCCAGACAATAAGATCAACCTTCAATAAATGGGACTTCATGAAACTGAAAAGCTTCTGCATGGCAAAGGACACCATCATTCAGATGAAGTGAAGTGGCAACTTATAGAGTATAATGTTTTTCCAACTATACATCTGGTTAGAGGACTAATATAGAAAATATACAGAGAAGTGGAAACAACTAGATATCAAGAAAACAATCCGTGTTTTAAAATATTGTACAGATCTAAGTAGAGACTTCACAAAAAAAGACCTGTCAAAGAGTTGAGAAACACTTAAAGAAATGTTCAATATTCTTAGTCATCAGGGAAATGAAAACCGAAACAACCTTGATATTTCATCTTACACCTGTCAGAATGCTTAAGATTAATAAAAGATGAGACAGTTCATACTGGCAGGATCTGGTGTTGCAAGGATACTCATTCATTGCAGGTGAGAATGCTAACTTATATAGCCAATATGGAAATCAATGTGACAGTTCCTCAGGAAGATGGGAATAATTTACCTGTAGATGAAGCTATATCATTCTTGGGGATATCCCCAAAGGATATTTCATCCTACTGCAAAATATTGCTGCTCTATTCATAATAGCCAGAAATTGGAGGCAATACATATATCCCTCAACAGAAGAATGGACTGAGACTATATGGTGCATTTACACTGTGGGGTATTTCTCAGTCATTAGCTACAATGTGAAATCATTAATTCATAGTTAAATGGTTAGAACAAGAAAAGAAAAAAAAAATCCTGAGTGTAGTATCTCAAACACAGAATGAATGTATTTGCTTGTAGGTAGATATTAGCTGTTAAGTAAATGATAACTAAGCTACATTCCATATATAGACTCATAGAGGTTATGTAAAGAAATGGACAAGTGTGGTGCAGATAGAATTTGATAGGAAAAGGAATAGAATAGATAGCTATAGATTGCTTGGGACTAGAACAAGAGGATCAAAAGATGAAGGGGAGTAGAAAGTGGAATGAAAGGTGGACTATGGTGGGAGCCAGCTAGAGTTAAGGGCCTTTGGAGATGTAATATGGAAACTTAATACGGTACAAGTTTCCTAAAAGAGATACATATACAAAGGTGATCTAATGAGATCATAAAATATTGGGGGAGTCAGCAAAGACAATTCTTGCTCTCTATAAACCAACTGCATGATTCCATTGCTAAAGATAATACCTACACAACTCTTTTTGACATGGAGAAGTTGAGCTGTTACATACCTAGAGTCTTCATACCTATGGGCTAATGTTCTTAGTGCTGGCAGCTAATCTGTAGGCTAACAAAGAAGAAAAATAAACGTCAACCCAACTACAAACCTTTCTATCTACAATGGTCCTGCCTGCAAGATATGATAGGGTAATGGTGCCACAAATCTGTGGGACTAAACAGCCATGTCCAATTTGACTTAAGGTACACTCCATGCAATAGAACTTATACTTGACACTGCATGGGTGACCAAAGCCAGAGACTAGGTAATCCAGCAACCTAGTATAACATCAAATACTACTGTTCTATTTTTAAAAAAATAATAGTAAAAGGAATCCTAATGTAATTCTGCAATATTCATAGATCAGTGCATTGCTTAGCCACGATCAGAGAAGCTTCTTCCTGCAGGAGATGAGAACAAATACAAAGGTCCAGAGTCAAAACATCACTCAGGGAGTGATAGACATTGGGACATTCAGCTTAAATGGGATGTTTCAATCAGTTCTCCTCCCTTTGTGGGTCAGCAAACCATTTAGAAGTGAAGGTGGAAGAAGTTTAAGAGCCAGAGGGGATAGACGAAAACAAGAACCTGAGGGATGCTAAAGCGACATCATCAGAGCACATGTGAACTCACAGAAACTGAAGCAGCAAGCACAGGGCCTGGATCAGTCCCTACTGGGTCTTCTGCATTTTGTTTGTTTATTTACAAGACAGGTTTTTTTCTGTGTCACTTTGAAACCTGTTCTGGAACTCTCTCTGTAGACCAGGCTGACCTTGAACTCACAGAGATCCACCTGCCCCTGCCTCTTGAGTGCTGGGATTAAAGGCATGTGCCACCACTGCCAGCATTCTTCTGTATTTTTATTATAACTTCCAGTTTGGTGCTTTAGTGGGAATTCTGAGTGTGTGAAAGAGTGAGTCTTTGTTTCTTGTGTCTTCTCTTGGGCTCTTTTCCTTCTGTTTGTCATGTATAACTCCTAAGTTTTATTTTGTTTTATCTAATCATTTGTTACTTTATTATTTTTCTGTTTACTGTTATCCATTGGAAGCTTAGCTGTTTTCTAATGAGAGGCAGAAAGTGAGTGGATTCTACTGAGAAAGGAGGTATGGAGGAAATTGGAGTAGTAGAGGTAGGAAAACCATAATGAGAATATATTATGTGAGGAAAAAAAGTCTATTTTCAATAAATGAAAAAAAAAAAAAACAACCAAAAATCAGAAAACTGAAGGGCTTACACGAAGAAAGAATAGTAAGGAACAGAAAGAAATGGGTGCTTTTCAAGTTCTCATCAATTATTTTTAAAATGAACACTTAAATCTGAATTGAGTGTCAAGCACTATCAGAATATGAAACAAAATACATCAAATTTAAGTTATCTAACGAACACACCTTAAATATATTCAGAATAAAATTATTAAAACTTACATAGGTAAGATATATTCCATATATTCACACAAAGAAAAGGTAGCTTCATTAAGTCTAAAGAAGAAGCAAGGAACCCACTATCATGGTTGAAACATTTCCACATCTTTTTGACAGTAATTTACAGCATTAACCATTTGCGACTGCTAAGTAAAATGCTCTCTGTTCCTATCTTAAAACAGTGACAATGGTTATAATCAAGAAAATAAAATGACAACAAATGCTGAAGAGGATATGGGAAGTAAGGATTGTTTATACATTTTAGATCAGAATGTCAAACTGTATAGACACTCCAGAAATTAATACAGAGGCTCTTTTAAAAACTAAAATAAAACGACCATAGGACATCTTGACCACTTGTGAACTTTAAGTCAACATGTCACATGCATATTCTATATTTATGTTTATTGATAAACTATGTTAACTACCAAGAAACCAAACAAACTTAAATGTCTATGAAAAGATGAACAGGTGAAGAAATTATGGTATAGATTTGATTTCATGACAACTTTATAGTCAAAAACTGGAAACAACCTAGATGTTCCTCAACCAAAGAATGGATAAAGTATTGCTACATTTACATATGGAATATTACTCAGAGTATAAGAATGATATCATGAAATTTGTAGGTAAATGGATGGAACTAGGAAAGGTCATTCTAAGTGAGGTATCCTATACCCAGTAAGACAAAAAACATTGTGTAATCATTTATAAGTGGTCACTGTGTGTTAAGTAAAGGATGTTCATGATACAATCCATGGACCCAGAGTGGCTAAGTCACAAGGAGGACTCCTGAGGGGGATGCACAGATCCCCCTGGGGAGGAAAAGTAGAATAGATTTTGTGTGTGGACCAGGGCCATGTGGGGATGAGAACAGGAGGAATCAGGCAGGGGATAGAATGGGCAGAGGGAGAGTACTGAGAGAGATGACTGGAATTGGACATCAATTCCAAAACAAAATCTTTGACCTGCAACCTGTACTACCTTCAAAATATGGTGAGGTAATAATGACTCAGAACTTGTGAGAGTGGCCTATCAATGTCTGGTGCCACTTGAGGCCTATTCCACAAGAAGGAGCTTGGGCCTGATACTGCCTGAAGGGACACAGGACAGCCCACACATCCCAAGATAGAACAAAACATGACTGGGGGGAAAAAGACAAAGAAATGATTCCTAATGCTATTCTGCTATATTTAGAGATGAGTGCCTGGCCCAATTGCCATCAGAGAGGCATCACCCAGCAACTGATGAAAGCAGATGCAGAGACTCAGCCAACACAAGGCAGACAATGGGAACAACCTCAGAAAAAGGATTGTAGTCGCCAGAGGTTTTGAGGACACCATGAGAAAACGGCGGGCAGAATCATCTAAGCAGGGCTAATAGGGGCTCCCAGAGACTGAGGGGACAATCACAGGCCCCCGCATGGGTCTGAGCTAGGTCCTTTGCATGTACTTTCTGCTTGTGCAGCTTGGTGTTCATGTTAGACACCTATCAGTGGGAGTGGGCGGTGTCTCCAACTCTTTAGCCTTTTCTCAGGGCCATTTTTCTCCGACTGGGTTGCCTCATCCAGCCTTGATATGAGAGTTTGTGATAACTCGTTCTGCCAAGTTTGTTTGATAGTCCTAGGAGACCTGCTCTTTTTTTTTTTTTTTTTTTTTTTTCCAGAGAGAAAAGGAGGAGTGGATCTAGAGGAGCCAGGTTGAGAGAGGGACTGAAAGGAGAGAAGGGAGGGGAAACTGTGGTCTGGATGTAATGTGTGAGAGAAAAGTTTTTAAAGAATTAAAAAAAGAAAGTATGTAGTGTGGTATATATGAACAATGGAATTTTATTCACTCATAAAGTAAACCACACAAAAAGTGGAAATTGTGTTAAGTAAAATGGGTCTGACTTAGATAGAAATGCCTCCTTCCTCTTCTGTTCACACTCCTCTGTGTGTGGGCTCACAAAAGGAGAAGGAGGAGAATAAATAATAAAGAAGAGACCTATGCTAATCATAGAAGGAAGAAAAAAGCAGTAATAAAATACTTATGAAAGCAGAAGGGGTACTTTTTGAGAGGACGGCCAGGACCATCCTGGTAGGGAAAGGGGGATGGGAGAAACAGGTAGAAGTTGGTTACTAAGATCAAATATAAATGACATACATAGATTAAGATGTAATGAACCGGTTTGTAGGCTATTTCACAGTTACAGATTTGGATGTTTACAGCATAGGCATGTAAGGGAACAAGGAAAAATGTAGATTATATTAAACTTATGATAATGCTTGTGTTATGTAAACAGAGTTACTAGGCAAACAACAGATTTAGATACATAGAAATGTTAAGGAGAAAGATGACACAAAATGTTAATCAGTTGAATAGTGAAAAATTTCACTCTCTGCTTCTTGCATTGTAAAATTATCCAGTCTGTTTTGACCGGACCCAAGTTGTTACTGACCAAAATAATTAAATATTAATAAAAGTTTCAATCCTGGATAGAACATTGTAGCATTCATTGAGTTCTTATTCACTTTCAACACATCCAAATACGGTTGTTTGTACATAAACATTCAGTTCTGTTGTGAGATTAGGTATGTCTGTAATAAAGTAGAAGGCAATAAAGAGCTGTTATCATGTCCTGGGACATCTCATTTTTTTAATTATGGGAGTGCCCAACGAAGAATATACTAAATCTTGAGAGATGACAAAAAATGGGAACAATATAAAATTTAGTTCAAGAGACAGGGCAATTCTGAACCACTGCATGGTACGACACAGAGAAGCTATAGAAACACATGGAAAGAGAAACACAGGAAAAACTACATTGACCTATGGATAGCAGGATGTGAGGCTTATTGTGTCACTACAGTTAGTAATTTATAAAAAAAAATATATCTTGGATGAGTAATGCAGTCATGAGGTACAAAACTACCCCAATCAAGTAGAAAGCTCATGTAAGAACAATATAGTATGAAAGCTAGTGAATTCAAATATCATCTACATATAAAAAATTCTGATACCAGATTTTAAATAAATGATGCTAAAAGATATCCCAGTTCATATACTGATATTATTCAATTTTCATCTAATATTTCCTATTAGTTTATATGTCTTCTTGATGATAAAAATCAAATCTAGATGGCAATATCAATTTGATTTCTTGAATAAATCTCATTGACAATGTCTGTATCAAAATGTAATTCCCAATCATTGTAACACTGGAAATTAGATTGCCTACAAGTGTCGTGTGCTAAAATTCTGAGGTTATAACAAAAGACTGATCCAATAAGTCCATCACAAACTAAAAGATAGATATATCTTTAAGTTATAACCGTCAATAATTTTCATTTGAAAACTTCCCACTTTGAAATAGGTTCTTGATTGAGTGACAATCTACCCCATGAAAGTTAGATCTCTGTTTTCCTTTAACGAAAAGTTGGTTTGTTTTCATAGAAGAAGAAATTTGATTTCCTGTAACAAAACTAAAATAAGAATCATGTAATAAATTCTGAGAGTATTTAGGTATAATATTAATTAAACTTATTAAAATATTCTGATTATAGGCAGACAAGCAAACACTCATTAAGCATATTTTATATATACTATTCATAAATGAATACGCTTTGCAGTGCTATCAAAATCAAAAGCTCCCTTGGTAGTAGAGGCAGGTGTTTTCTATAGGTAGCACATTTAAATACAGAATTTGCTCAGCAGAGACTTTTAACATTCTATATTTTGTGAAATTGAAAGTATGTGGAGCTGAGTTATTTCAGCAGTGTACTGCTGTGCCAATTATATGATCACCAGTGGGATGATCATGATAAAAATAAAAACAGTGTTGTCCTTATCTGTTATATAGGTAAGAAGACCTGTGATCACATTAACTACATTTGAATTTCAAATGTACCAATGCATCAATTATAGCACAAAGCCACAGAGACCCTGAGAAAAATCAACACAAATATTTCCAATTTTTTTAAAAATAACTAACTCAAATGTGTTTTATCAAAATCAGTCACAGCAAATATTTCCATTATTTATCTCGTTCATATATTAACCACCCAGGTACCCATCTTTTGTCTATTAATGTAGCAAATTGTTTCTTTACAATGAACATGTATGTCATATTCACCACAAAATGTATGCCTTTTATTTGATTTTGAAGAACATTTTTCTGCACATGGACATATCAGTTGGTGACCATAGTTGTTTTCCCATTTCATTCCTTCAGTATAGGCAAGGTGTTGGGCTGTCGAATATCGATGCTTAAAAACTTCTTGTAAAGAAGGGAATATAGTATACAATACAAATGGCATAAAAAACCCTCAGTGAAGGAGCCAAAAAGACTCTGGGATCTTGGATGTCAGTTTTACAGGAGACAAATATATAGGTATAGCAATCTGTCTTTTATAACTGACACATAAGTTCCCTGAGGTCCTTCTGCCCCCAAATAAGAATTTTTCATGCATTTTCTCCAACATATAAAGAAACCCACAACAAACCTAAGAATGGGACATTTATACAGCTTTACTTTCATAAAAAAAGATCTTGTCAATTCATATGAATAATATTATGTAAAAATTTTAATAGAAACAAGACTTCTTACAGCATTGCAATACAGAAATGTTCAAATTAAGCTTGCTCATCAAACTTTTCCAGAAATTGGTAGCAAACCTGCTCTCTTCCCTTTTTGTGCAGCAGACATCAAGTGAGGCATATTCTCTTTGGGACTCATTTAAAGATGGGTAGTTATCACTCAGACAACTGCAGCAGAAGTACATATGACATGCACTAGTGGCCTGGAGAACTGAGCAAGCTCTTCAAAATTCATTCACCACAGAGTGTCTTAGGCACTGATAAAAATTAATATCTCAACTTAACTGTAAATAAAATATTAGATAACACCATGCTATCGGACTTATTCTACAGTAGTGTGACATTACAGCAAACTTTCGATCAACCAGAGGGACTATTGTGGCAATTAAATTGATCCCCATTTATAATAATTTTCTCCCTGACTTTGACTGAGATGACACATTCCTCTTATTAAACTAAGTATAGGACATGATGGGTAACTCTGCTTCACCAAATGTGCTCAATTGATTAGGAGACTTGCTTTTGTATCTTTGATAAATGTTTTGAGACTTTTAGTGCACAGGTACTAAAATAAATACACATAGAGAATTTTTTTCCTTTCTTATTCAAAATGCTTTTTTTTTCATAAAAGATATTCTGATCATGATTTCCCCTCCCCAAATTCCTCCAAGTTTCTTCTCTCTTCCCTCTGCCACTAAACCCCATGCCATTCCTTTCTGTCTCACTTTAGAAAGCAAACTAACAGGCCAAAAGGAAAAAAAAAACCACATACACACACACACACACACACACACAGAGAGAGAGAGAGAGAGAGAGAGAGAGAGAGAGAGAGAGAGAGAGAGAGAGAAAGAGAGAGAACACAAAATTGGAAATTTGTAATATACAAGTAAGGGCCACTAAGAAAAGCATGAGCAAACAAAGCAAAGCAATATGTCTGCCATTGAGTTATTTATATATTGAATTATAGTCACCACTAAATATTGCATATTTAGCTAGGTGATGGTGGTAGTGGAGGCAGAGGCAGAGGCAGAGGCGGTACACAACTTTAATCCCAGCACTCGGGAGGCAGAGCCAGGCAGATCTCTGTGTGTTCAAGACCAGCCTGGTCTACAGAGTGAGATCCAGGATAGGTACCAAAACTGCACAGAGAAACCCTGTTTCAATAAAACAAACAAACAAACAAATAATCAAAAGACATTCACAGCAGCTCCCCAACATGGCCAAGACTACAGATAACTAATAGAAGTGCAGATACATAAATTGGACTGTACACACTCAATGAAATATGACACAATAATTTTCTAGGAGGGGGGTGTCTGCCTGCAACAACAGTATTAGAGGCAGAGTCAGGGAATCATGGGATCTAACCCAGATTAGGCTACAGACTAAGTTCCAAGCCAGTGTACACTAAACAGTGAGACTGTCACAAAAGGAAGCTGACAAGCCAGGTGTTGTGGCACACGCTTTTAAATTCCGGCATTCAGGAGGCAGAGGCAGGCAGATCTTGGTGAGTTTGTAGCTAGCCTGGTCTACATAGTGAGTTCCAGGCCAGTGGGGGCTATGTAGACCCCTTAGGGGCAGGGAGACAGAATTTACTTCCTAGGTGGTGGCATACAGCTAACACCAGTACTTGTAAGGTGGAGTCAGAAGCATCAGGAGTTCAAACCAGCTTTGGCTACGTAATGAGTCTGAAGGCAGCCTGGGCTACACAAGAAACCAGACAGAGGGGGAGGGAGGGAGGGAGGGAGGAAGAGGAAGAAGGAAGGGAGATGGGGTGGGGGGGAACTATATAGCAATTTAAAAAGTGAGCAAGTAAGCTGACAGGTGATGGTGCATGCCTGTAATTCTAGCACTATAGAGATGGAAGCAAGAGCATTAGATCAGGTCGGGCATGGTTACACAGCCTGTGCTATATGAGATACATGTTAAAAAAAAAAAAAAAACCTAGAAAATAATGACTACCTTACAACAAAGATGACTCTCACTGCCATAATGGACCCTCTAAAGTCAGTAACCCCATTATCTGTCCCAGAGTCTTCTAGAATGTTTCCATAGCCAAGTCTAGAGATAAAGTCTATGAGTCCTCCCCTTGATTCCACAGAGACTCTATCTCAACACACAGAAGGTGGTAGATACGAGGCAGTATTACCTAAGGCTAGACTATAAAGTCTTGCACTTTCACCTTGCTCTCAGGATGGTCCTCTCTTAGAAGGAGCCATCATGCTGTACAGAAACCCAAGCAGCTCAGGAAAGACCCACATGCATGAGCAGTAAGCCTGAGTAAGCACACACACTTGTTCACCACATCCCTTCCTGATCTGTCCATTCCAAAATGGGTAATTCGCTTTCTTCCCATCTGCATGTTCTCCTCATCTCCAAATACAGAAGCAACTTATGATGTTTAAAGAGCAGGCATGGTGGACACATCTGCAATCCTAGCCTTTGGGAAGTGGGAGAAGGGGATCAAGAAGTCCAAGGCCAGCCTGGGCTACTCAGTGAGCTACAGGACAACCTGGGCTACAAACTGAGACCCTGCTTCACAAAACAAAAAAGAGCTAGAGAGACGGCTCAGTAGTCAAGCAAATATATTGCTTTTGCAGAGGACCCAAGTTTGATTCCCAGATATATTATAAATTATGAAAGCTTAACGTCTCTAAAATATAAACTCTTACAAATGACCAAAAAAAGAAAAAGAAAAAATATGTAAAAGCCCAAATCAACAAAGGTGAGAGGATAGGGATATCACAAAGTTACTTTAAAAATTCAAAGTTAAGGAATACCAATGAGTGTCAGGTGTGGTGGCCCATGCCTTTAATCACAGCACTCAGGAGGGCAGAGGCAGGAAGATCTCTGAGTTCAAGGCCAGACTGGTCTACACAGCTGTTCCAGAACAGCCAGGGCTGTTACACAGAGAAACCCTATCTTGAAAAATGAAAGAGGAGGGTTGGGGATTTAACTCAGTGGTAGAGCACTTGCCTAGCAAGAGCAAGGCCCTATGTTTGATCCTCAGGTTAGAAAAAAAAAAAAAAAAAAAAAAAAGCAAAACAAGGAGAGGGCAAAGAGGCAGAGAGAGAGAGGCCTAGAGAGCAGGGCCGAGAGAGAGAGGCAGAGAGAGAGAGGCAGAGAGAGAGGGGCAGAGACCTAAACTACATAATAACGAATAGAATGTGACTTCACTGGTCCTCATAGTTGGCTATGTTTCCAGACATGCTTTCCCTCCTGTCCAGAGGTTCTTAAGTACAATTAGATTGCTGTTGGTTACCATCAGGTCTGCAAACTATGACAATACCTTTCAAGTTTACTTTTTTTTTGTAAATGATCTGAATTTAAAGGGATCATCATAATGATAACAGACAAGTCACAATGGATAGAATTTTCAAAAAGTCTTCAGGATTTCTTCAATGTTTTTGAAAAAAATCTTAGGAATGAAAAGAGCAAATATATTGATAAATATTTTCAAGGAAGAGAACAAAACGAAGAAAACTAAAAAATAGTTATTCATTAACACCTTTAAAAGGATAAATATGACACCATTTTTACATAGTCATAAGTTATTAGCAAATCATCTAAGAACTTTCTACATTTTAACCTGACGTAGGTCAGTGAAGGCCTAGCAGACATTTTGAGATTTCACCTGATAGCTGTATTTTATTATTTTAATTTCCAATTCCAAAATTGGGAGTCATCCAATTTTTTACTTTAATTGGGATGCTAATTGGGCCTTTGGTGTCCTAATTATGAATAAAGTAATTATAGCAATTATAGATAAGTTAGGCTAATAATTAGTGATTATAAATAAAGTCAATCTTAAATTCATTTGAAATATAGTGACAAAATCAGCTTCAAAAGTGACAGTCACCAGGGTCCACCAGAGTATGTATTCTCTTATCACATTCTGATTAGGGTTTCAAGAAATCTAAATTATTTACCTATTAACACTTCTAATAGTGAGTTTAATTCACAGTCCATTCTATGCATTATTCTATAAGGTAATTTATGTACCTTGTTTTTGTAATGCAAGTATTTTTGTTAAATAATAATAATAATTTTGATATATTATGTGAGAATAACAATAGTGAGTATGGCTTTTTCACAAAAAAAATGCATGAAATGTACTGAAATGCATGCTGAGGCGTGACAATAACTAATTTTAGTATAGTTTTAATTCACACAGAACCAAAATGTATATTATAATAAACTGCCACATGATTTCTCTTGAGTTCTAAATATTATCCAATAAATTAAGTAGTTAAAGGGAGACACCAGGAGATTACAATATATACATGTTGCATATGTGTGTGTGTGTGTGTGTATGCATGCATTATTCATTATGTACTTTATTTAACTTCACAAGAAAACTTTCAAGAGAAACAAGTAGGTCAAATGCACTGACATATGTGCCTGTTAAAGATGATGACATTGGCCTTTAAAACTATTAAATAAATAACCCATTTTACACAGAAAAAATGGTAAGTGTCAAAGCTCTGACTTGAACAGGGATTAATTCATCTCAAAAGATATATTTTCAAAGTGCCATACTATTACTTTTATAGATGGACATCTAAAAAGATTAAATATAATGTCTACTTTGTATTTATGTCAGAGGTGTTGCAATGATTTATAGTGCATTATACCTTTATAATGAGAATTTTTAATATTTTCATTCTTATTTATAAAGATATCCCATTTACTCATAGGTTTCTAAACTTCCACTTTATATTCTTAGTTTACCATTTAATGTACTTTCTCATACTTATATATTCTTTTATAATAAAGTGGAATGAATTCAGGGTTCATTCTCTTTTCAATAAACATATTTGCTGAGAAAACAAAAACAAAACATAACTACTCCATTTGGTATAATTGTCTTGACTAGAACTTTGACAGAAATGTTGGTTAAATTCATCACTGATTGTATTCATTTAGTCTCTGTCTTGACTGGCTTGTTAGAAGAAAAATCATTCTAGTCTCCAATAATTCTAGTCTACCAAGCCTGGATTATTATGCACAGCTGTATGAAATTTACCTGGAATTGCTTCCTCAAAAAAATCATGACCTCAATTTTAATTTCCCCAGATAAAAAGATAAAAAATAAATATTTGCTTCTATATCAGGGCAATTGTTAACATACATCACAATAAATAGAGGGTATGATTACAAAAAGAACTTGATACAGTTTTCATAATTCTGTATAGTGGTCTTCATTTCCATTCATAAAATCCACCCCAGTTATGTTAGATGCTTCTCCATATTGTCATCATAGTAATACCTCTGTCTGATTAAAGGCCTCTGATTTTCATTTTGAAGAATTTGAATATTTTATTTTTTAATTGATTACTACTTTATTTTTTAGTATATTTGTGCTACAAAATCTTCTAATTCTGAGCAGGAGTCATATGAGCTTCACAAGATCATCTTCCACTCTCTGTACAACACCAACACAGAGTTGACTTCTTGTTCATTGCATGCATCATGCCAATCTCAGCACTGAGTATGTGTCCTGTGTTGACAGCATCTGGACTGTCTGTTGTAGCACAGGTATATGAATGCCAGGTGCATATGCTCTCTAAGATGCCTGCATATGTTCTCTTCTCTGGATTTTTATCAGTCTTTGCTTTTGAGATATCATCAGTTAAAGCAAAGAAGTGGAATGTTTGCAAATGGCCATTACAGTAAAATATAAAGCTTTATATAGTACTAGAGACTTTCAAAAGTAGCACAATGTGAGCTGAATGGAATGGACATGCCAACCTGGATGGGGAAAAACCCATCAAAGCTTAACCCTACACAAAGAACTATAGACATCTGAAGGAATCTGGGAATAGGAGAAGCAGTCCTCCCTAGGGAAGAGCATACCAACTGATTGTACATTTTCAGAAGATCAGTCCTACAAATATATATGCAAATAACACTACAAACTCAACAGTTTATATTTAGGAAAAATATATATAATATACATATATTTATATAGTACTATTTATATGTATATTACACATACATTTTTAATATATATGCATATACATATATATTAAAGTAAAGTTAGAGAAAAAAAGGTCATAAATTTGAAGACAAGTAAGGAAAGGCATAAGAGAGTTTAGAGAGAGAAAAGAGAATGAAAATATTTTGTATTTATAGTACAATCTCAAAAACATTCCTAACACAGACACTTTAAAACTGTAATTGTGGTATCAAAATTATTCCTAAAAAAAACCAATGTTACCCTTGTTGCTGAATTTGTCTTTAAATTTGTCTTTAAAGTGAAAATAAACTGAAGAAGTACAGTGCCTTTTTGAGCTTGAGGAAAGTATGCTTCACACACACATACACACACAAATTTGTATGCAAGATGTCTTTCAAATTGTTTGGATATATATGTGAAATCTGATTTTAGCTATATATATGTATTCAGCCACAGTCATGTTATTGGTGGAGAATGAGGATCACTGGGGTTTCAAATGTCCATAGTCCTAGAACCAGGTTCAGTGAGAGACCCACTCTGCAGGGCACAAGACAGAAAATGACACTTAGGAAACCCAACTTTGGTTTCTGTGTGTGTGCGTGCATATAGAGAAAGAGAGAGAGACAGAGACAAAGAGAGAGACAGAGAGACAAAGTACAATTCTATGTCCATATTGAATGGCAAAACCAAGCTATTTTGGGAGGGGCATTATTATACACATCCTTTTTCCTCTGATGAGTTAATAAAATCTACTCTTTTAGTAATTTTCAAGAATATGTTTTCTAATTTTAAAACATTTAATTGCTGAAGGTAATGGCTCTGAAAAGAGAGTATATTTTTATTGCCAGTGATGTGTCTCACACAGCAGAGTCTGTTCATCATAGCAGGGCAAGTCCTGAGGGATTGTGTTAATGGACCATGCTGCCACCAATAAACACCTTGTTGAAATGGTAGTTATTTCAGAGAAAAAAGAAGTCACTCTGAACGTTTTATAGACTGGATGTTTTAAATGTGCTGTGAAATGAAGGACATATGAGTCTAAGAGTAATTATTCCCATCATGTCTATCTTTATGACTCACTATAGTGAGACAGTAGGAAAAGAAATGCAAAATAGCATTTATAGAAAATACATCAGACATCAGTATTTAAAAATTATTGCAAACAGTTAAAAACTTTTAAAGGTATCAATCATTCAAGGATATGTGTGTGTAATATATTAATACATATAAATAATATTATTTTACCAATTAATCAATATTTTGTTTCTACCAGGTGCTAATATATGGCTTTAACATAAAGAAGCCATAGTTTTTTCAGCATTCAAATTTTGCATGTAAGTTTCATTTTTCAGGATACTCACAAAATTAGTATTGTATATTTACAGATCTAACAGCTACAGAAAAAGTAATAATCTATCTGGCTTGCACTAAGGTAAGGACTCATAGACACCATCTGCTGAGTCATTAGATAGTCCTTTCTCTTTTACTTTTCAGCTCTTGTTCACAGTCATGATTTCCGCCACACCTGCCGCCCCACACCCAGTCCACTCATGTAGATCTCATCTATTTCTCCTTTGCAGAGTCATCCATGTGTCCCTCCTTGGGTCTTTTCCTGTTAGCCTCTCTGGAGTTGTGGGTTGCAGTCTGGCCATCCCTTCCCTCACATCTAGTATCTACTTATGAGTGAGTACATACTATGTTTGTCCTTCTGAGTCTGGGTTACCTCACTTGGAATGATATTTTCCAGTTCCATCCATTTGCCTACACATTTCATGATATCATTGTTCTTTACTGCTGAGTAGTACTCCATTGTGTATATGTGCCATATTTTTTTTATCCATTCTTCAGTTGAGGGGCATCTAGGTTGTTTCCATAGTCTTGGTATTACAAATAATGCTGATATGAACATAGTTGAACATGTGTCCTTGAGGTAAGATTGAGCATTCCTTGGGTATATGCCCAAGAGTGGTATAGTTGGGTCTTGAGGAAAACTTATTACCAATTTTCTGAGAAACCACCATACTTATTTCTAGAGTGGCTGTAAAAGTTTGCATTCCCATCCACAATGTAGGAGTGTTCTCCTTGCTCCACATTCTCTCCGACATAAACTGTCTTCACTGTTTTTGATCTTAGTCATTCTGACAGGTGTAAGATGGTATCTCAGAGTCCATTTGATTAGCATTTCCCTGATGACTAAGGATGTTGAGCAATTCCTTAAATGTCTTTCAGCCTTTTGGGATTCTTCTGTTAAGAATTCTCTGTTTAGCTCTGTAGCCCATTTTTTAATTGGATTGTTCTGAAGAGTCAGGGATGAGAACATAGGGAAATGGGAGGGTCAAGCTGGAACAGGGACAGATTGGGAGGCCAGGGAGGAGGATACCATGATAGATGAGGACATCATGGGAATAGGAAGAGGCAGGGTGCTGGGGAGGCTCTCAGGAATCCACAAGGATGACCTTCCTTGTTCTGCTGGCAGTGGTCCAGATGGTGCCTGAACTGGTCTACTCTAGTGACTTATCTAGTGAATACTCTGACTGTCATCATAGAGCCTTTGTCCAGTGACTGATGGAGGCAGATGCAGAGATCCATGGCCAGGCACCAGGCTGAGCTCCGGGAATCCAACTGATGAGTAAGAGGAGGGATTCTGCATTGGGAGACCTTGAGATCATGATGGGAAGTTGTGCATGGATGACTGGCCACACTAGAGGAAGCCCATGAACTGTAGACCAGTGGTTGTGGAGCCCCCAGGGGACTAGACTAGGCCCTCTGGATATGGAAGATGGTTGTTTGGCTCAAACTGTTTTGGAGGCACCCAGGCAGGGTTATTGGGATTCATCCCTGGTGCATGGACAGGCTTTTGGGAATCCGTTGCCTATGGTGTGACGCCTTGTGCAGCCTGAGTGTAGGAGAAGGGGCTTGGACCTGCTTAGGCTCAGTGTACTGGACTCTGATGACTCCCCCTGGAAGACCTTGATTTGGGGGATGTGGGTATGTGGGGTGGCTTGGGAGAGGGGGTTGTGGGGTGGCAGGAGGAGGGAGGAGTTGGTATCTGTGGGTGGTATGTAGACTGAGTAGAAAATTTTTAAAAAGAAAAAAAAAATAAAGTCAGGTTTCCCAAATTAGTCAAAGTCTGAGAAGTACAAAGAATGGTGTACATATACACAATGGAGTACTACTCAGCAGAGAAAAACAATGACATCATGTGGTTTTCAGGCAAATGAATGGATCTAGAAAAAATCATCCTGAGTGAGGTAACCCAGACTCAGAAAGTCAAACATGGTATGTACTCACTCATAGTAGGATAATAGATATAAAACAAAGATGACTAGACTGCTACACAACTCCAGGGAGGCTACCTAGAAAAGGGGACCCTAGGAAAGACACAGGGATCGCCCAACAACAGAGAAATGGATGAGATCTACATGAACAACCTGGATGACAGTGGGAGTAATGAAGGGCAAGATTCGAGGGACAGAGAGCTTAGGGGAGCGCGAGATCCCCACTGGATCAAGAACAGAAAGGGAGAACAAGGAATAACCAACCATGATAAATGATGACTACATGAGAACAGGAAGAAGCAAAGTTCTAGAGATCCCCAGAAATCCACAATGATACCTCCACTGTAGACTACTGGCAATGGTCGAGAGAAAGCCTTATCTGACCTAGCCTGGTGACCAGATGGCCAAACACCCTAACTGTTGTTCTGGAACTCTCATCCAATAACTGAAGGAAGTGGATGCAGAGATCCCAGGCCAAGCCCCAGGTGGAGCTCCCAGAGTCCAATCAGTGAGAAAGAGAAGGGACTGTAAGAGTGTGGTGAATTGTTGAGACCAAGGTTGGAAAAGGACAGCGACAAGTAGCCAAATGAATGGAAACACAGGAATTATGAACCAAAAGCTGTGGAGCCCCTAACTGGATCAGGCCCTGTGGATAAGTGAGACAATTAAATAGCTTGAACTGTTTGGGAGGCACCCAGGCAGTGGGACCCGGACCTGTCCTTAGTGCATGAGCTGGCTGTTTGGAACCTTGGGTTTACAAAGGGACACTTTGCTCAGCCTGGAAGGAGGGGACTGGACCTGCCTGTACTGAATCTACCAGGTTTAAATGAATCCCCATGGGAGTCTTGGCCCTGGAGCTGACAGGAATGGAGGGGAGGGGCTGGGGGGAAGATGGGGCCAGGGGTGGGAGGGGGGAGGACAGTGGAACCCATGGCTGATGTGTAAAATTAAAACACAAATATAATTTTAAAAAAGTAGAAAAAAAGTTAAAAAAAAAAAAAAGGACTCACTCAAAATAGGTAACAAATGCTGTCTAGCATGTTGATCATTAGAGGACTATTACTGTTTTGGAAATTTAGTTAGATCATTCACACAGAACTTTGATGAGACCTGCAACAGACCTTTGATAGTAAAAATGTTGAAAGTGACAACAATTTCACACCAAACATGGATCTGTGTCTGTGGATCCTACAAAATCAGAAACACCAGGAATGTCTACCCTATATTTCACAAAGATTTCAACAGGTTACATTTGTCTACTTAACTCATGAAGTCTTGAAGAATCCCAGACATTTTGTTAAGATGACAAAAAATGAAGATTCAGAAAAACAGACAGATTGTGTTTGGTATGGCATTGAGAAATATCCATTTTGAATCTGTCCTGTGGATACTACCCCTGAGAGAAAAGCCAGTTTCCAGTGTCCACTGATGACATCTATGTGGGTAAGTAGAGAGGCATGACACACAGACAAGCTAGGCAAATAATGACACCAGCTAAGTTACATCTGTTTTTAACTATCCTTAGTGAAAATCTGTAATAATGACATCACAGATTCTGTTTCTAAGAGATTTTCACACTCCAAGTTCGTAAGAATAAACCATTATGAAGGCTTTTGTTTTCCTAAACTTCTAGCAATCCTTCCTGTTTCCATTGATTCTCTTGTTGTCTGTTTTACATTGAAAAGCAATGCCAGTCATGAATTGGTAATATATTTTATTCGCTGTATTTTTTATTAAACTGTTTGTAATACTGGGGTAGTCACTGTGAAGGATGTGTAAACAGATCTCTAGAGATCCCATGGACTTGAGGGCAGGGCAGCGTTACCAAGTTACAAATGAGCTTACTTGTAAATGAATTATTGTAAAGGAAAGTGGAAGGTTTAAGAAAAACATGCCAGAACAACAAAACAAAACAAAACAAAAATGTGGCAGCAGAGAAAAGAGGAGCTTTAAATGAAGCATTCTTGCTGGATGCAGAGTATGATTTGGAGGAAGCAGCAAGAAACCAAAAATAAAGAAAAATAGAAGGCTGAGATACTGCAGAACTAAACTTTTGTTAGCACGGTAATCAAAACATTCTACATTTTCTTTCATTATTATCATTATCATTATTATTATTATTATTATTATTATTGTTTAATTTTATAATTTAATTTTACATATCAGGCATGGATTCCCCTGTCCTCCCTCCTCCAGTCCGCCCCCCCTGCACTCCCCCAAATCCACCCCCCATTCCCATCTCCTCCAGGGCAAGCACTCTCCTGGGGATTCTGTTCAGCCTGGTAGATTCAGTCAAGGCAGGTCCAGTCCCCTTCCTTCCTTCACCCAGGCTGAGCAAAGTGTCCCGGCATAGGCCCCAGGCTCCAAAAAAGCCAGCTCATGCACTAAGGACAGGCCCAGGTCCCACTGCCTGGGGGCCTCCCAAACAGTTCAAGTTGATTAATCAACTGTCTCACTTATCCAGAGGGCCTGATCCAGTTCCATGGGGGCTCCTCAGCCATTGGTTCACAGTTCATGTGTTTTCACTAGTTTGGCTATTTGTCCCTGTGCTTTTTCCAATCATGGTCTCAACAATTCTCATTCATATACTCCCTCCTCTTTCAATCTGATCAGACTCCCAGAGCTCCACCTGGGGCCTGGCTGTGGATATCTGCATCTGCTTCCATCATTCATTGGATGAGAGTTCTATCATGAAAGTTAGGGTGTTCAGCCATCAGATCACCAGAGTAGATCAGTTTGAGCTTTCTCTCTACCATTGCCAGTAGTCTATTGTGGAGGTAACTTTGTGAATTTCTGGGGACTTCTCTAGCACCTTGCTTCTTCCCCTATTTCCATGGGGTCTTCATTTATCATGGTCTCTCTTTCCTTGGTCTCCCTCTCTGTTTTTGATCCAGCTGGGATCTCCAGCTCCCCTAAGCTCTCTTTACCTCAAACCTTGTCCTTCATTACCCCATCTCATGTCTAGTTTGCTCATGCATATCTCATCTATTTCTCTGCTTTTGGGTGATCCCTGTGTCTTTCTTAGGGTCCTCTTTACTAGGTAGCCTCCCTGGAATTGTGAGTAGCAGTCTAGTCATCCTTTGTTTTACATCTGTTATCCTCCTATGAGTGAGTACATACCATGTTTGTCTTTCTGAGTCTAGGTTACCTCCTGCAGGATGATTTTTTTCTAGATCCATCCATTTGACTGCAAGCCTCATGATGTCATTGTTTTTTCTCTGCTGAGTAGTACTCCATTGTGTATATGTAGCACATTTTCTTTATCCATTATTCAGTTGAAGGGCATCTAGGTTGTTTCCAGATTCTGGCTATTACAAATAATGCTGCTATGAACATAGCTTAGCATGTGCCCTTGTGGTATGATTAGGAATATGCCCAAGAATGGTATAGCTGGGTCTTGGGGTAGATTGATTCCCAATTTTCTAAGAAAGCACCATATTGATTTCCAAAGTGGCTATACAAGCTTACATTCCCACCAGCAGTGGAGGAGAGTTCCACTTGCTCCACATCCTCTCCAGCATAAGCTGTCTTCTGTGTTTTTGAATGAAGAGCTTAGTGATCTTAGTATGAAACTGCAGGCTAAATTCATAAGTGAAAGTATGTTCTACTCTATCATGTACATTTATAACTGATAATGGACACAAAATTTCCTATTTTCCTCGTAGTAGTATGATTAATCTCACTTCCCTTAAACTGTACTAAATAATGTAATAGAAATATTTCAATACAAGTGGAAAATCAAATTCTAACTTAATCTACTGAATGTAATTATAAATCGAGCTAAAAATTTTATTGTTTGTAAGATTATAATACAATTATAATATTTCCCCCTTGTTCATTTCTCTAAATCATCCCATATACTTTCTTGCTCTCCTCAAATGCATGGCTTCTATTTTTATTAAGTTCTATTTTCATTATCTAATATCAAATGATGAGGCCTGACAATATGCAAACAGGTAATATTATACAGACTGAGAAAGTTATACTTAGGAATATATGTATATACACATAATATGTGCATGTAAATAAGTTTTGTACAATAATGGTTCATTTTTTAATTTTTCATGTCCAATATTTTGTATATTAACTCCTCCTTAAACTTTTACATTGCTTTTATTGGATATTAAGCTTTTATATATATTGGGTTGTGATGACCCTCTATCTCTTCCTTGATTTTGTTTAATGTAACCATCTTATAATTGAATTAATTTTACCACATGTCCCGTCTGGTGCTATGAATACAACTTCTTATGTAAAGATAACACATCTATTCCTTTGCCATCCTTACAATCTTGGCATTGAAAAATTTGATACATAAATTTAATTATATTCAAAATTTATTTTAACGTAAAAATTGGTGGAATATTAAAAAACAACATGACTCTATAAGTTCAAAACAGAGAATGTCAACCTATTTTTATAGGATAATGTAAGTTTTAAGAGACAATAATAAGGAGACCTTTGTCTGCTTGTACACAAAAGACTAAGAATAAATGTTTTACTCCTTAAGCAGTATTCTTAAGGAGTAATTTCAAACATAGTAAGAACACAGTCATTATTACACAATTTCCCTTGTTTTGTGGGTTTTATTAAGTTTTTTATTAGCTTATAATAATTATACAAAATAATGCACTTTATTACATTTTCATATGGGTATATGACACACTTTCAGAATACTCACCTAGCACTGCACTCTCTCATCAATCATTTGTTTCTTTTTTTAAATCAGTCTAAAGGAATTTTCAAGAACATTATTTTTTATTCAATAAGTGCTTATATTTTACTTCAATGGGATTATGCTTAACTAAAATTTTCTATCTTTTTCTGCATCCATCTGTCTTCTGTCTATCTGTCTGTGTGTTATCTATTACTTATCATACAACTGACTTCTTTTTTCTTCAGTTATTAAGAATAGTTTTTTTTGCCGGGAGGTGGTGGCACACACCTTTAATCCCAGCACTGAGGAGGCAGAGGCAGGTGGATCTCTGTGAGTTTGAGACCAGCCTGGTCTACAGAGCTAGTCCAGGACAGGCTCCAAAGCTACAGAGAAACCCTGTCTCAAACAACAACAACAACAACAACAACAACAACAACAAAAACAAAAACAAAAACAAAGTTTTTTGTTTGTTTTTCCCACATAATATATCCTGATTATGGCTTCCCATCTCTCTTCTCCTCCATGTTCCTCCCCACCTTTCCATCCATCCAGATTAAGTCTCTTTCTGTATCTCTTTAGAAAACACTCTTCTAAGGGATAACAATAAAATAAAATAAAATATAAGATAAGGTAAAAGAATGTCTAATACAACAGAATGTGACAAAACAAAAGAAGAAAAGGATAAGAGCCTAAGAGGACAAAAACCAGAGACCTGGTCTTTTGCTCTCTCATATATTTCATAAAAAATATTACACTGGAAGCCTATGTGTGTATGCATACACACACACACACACACACACACACACACACACACATACACATATATATATATGCAAAAACTATAGTGTAAATATATAAATACAAGAAAAATAGAATAGAATAAAGTTTTTAAAAATTAAATAGAAATAAAACTCATGCATGACATTGTGAGAAAATGAACCTCCAAAGTTACTGTTCAGTTGAGTTTCTTCTGGCCACCTCATGCTGAAAATGCAGTCTACCCTTAAGAGTAGTTAGTTTGTTTCTCCAGTGAGACTCCCTTGTAGCACACTAATTTTTTATTTATCTATTGGAGAGATCATCTGGATTAGGGATGAGGACATGTGTCCACTTCTCCTTTTAGCTCAAAGGCCCTATCTTGTGTAGACCTATGCAGGCCAGTGCATACTACCTCAGTCCCTCTGAATTTATATGTGTGTGGATCACGTTGATTTGGATGCAGATCCTTGTTTCCTTGTGTACCAGCACCTCTAGATCTTACACATTTCTGCACACTCCCTGAGCCCTGAGGGCCACTTTTAGGGATGAATATCCAAGATCTTTCATTGTGTATATCTGGCTATGGGTCTCTATATTTGTTTCCATCTTCTGAAGGAGCAAACTTCCCTGACGATGGCTGATTGAGGCACTGAGGAGTAATATTGTTACTTGTTTTTAGAGCAGTACAATTTAGGTTTATCTGAATATAGATATATTCAGAGTTGACCACTCTGTTATCTATAATCAGTTAAGGAGTTTATCTCTGGGGAAGACTATCTCTCTCTCACACACACACTCTTTCTCTTTCTCATTCTTAGCATTCTTTATTTGGCTATAGTCCTTTGTTTAGATTTGGGTTCCATTAGATTTCCACCATCTAGTTTAGGATGTATATAGCATGGATAGTGTTCATATCTTCTCTAGATGTTTACCTGTCAATTCTCATAGACAAAAATCTCACAGCAGAGTTTACTTGGCTCTTTCAGTCTTTCCACTTGTTTTCCAAGATGTTTCCTAATTCTGAAACGTAGGAGTTGTGTCATAAGATGGCTTAGGATCAGCTGCTCTCTGCGTTTTGACAAGATGTAATTTTCTGTAATGGTCTCCATTTATTGAAAAGAAACATTCTTTGATTTGGAATGAAAGCCACATTTATCTGTAAATGTTATAAGTATTTAGAATGAAATTATGAATTACATTGGTTTAGTAAACAGTAGTAGTAGGCTTTCCTTAAGACCACAATTTCATAGCCTAAGAGCCTCATTTCCAAAACAAAACAGGCTATTGCTGTTGCAATTGGTTTCTTTTTTATTAAGAAATTTTTTATTCATTTCCATATCAATCAAAGATCCCCCTCTGCCCTTCTCCCACTCCTCCAGCCTCCCCCTCCTAACCTACCTCCCATGCCCTCCTACAAGAAGATAAAGCCTCCCATGGGGAGGTACATTTAGTAGAGGCAGGTCCAAGCACCTCTCCCTGCTTCAAGGCTGTGTGAGGTGTCCCATCATAGGTAGTGGGCCTCCAAAAAGCCAGCTCATGCACCAGGGAAGAATTCTGATCCCACTGCCAGGGGACCCCTTAAGTAGATCAAGCTACACAACTGTCTCGCTATAAAGAAGGCCTAGGGGCATTTGGTTTCTTCTTAATTTTTATTTTTTAAAAATAGCATGCAAAATATTAGATATAATTATGTTTTGTTTTAGATTGTGTTTTGTAGATTAAGTTTCACATTTCTCCTGCTCCCTGCTAAAATTGGTTTTATAAGGCAATGATTTCCTAAAAATGTAAAGGCAATCACAGAAGAAGTTAAAATAGGGAATCAAACAGACATGAGATTCATAATAGAATTAGTAATTTGTTTTGGTGAAATATAGAAACATTGGAATGAGATATTTAGATAATTCCAAGTTTCAGCTTTTGAGTAAATGATTATGCGATAGAAAAAAAGAACAACAGTAACAGATTAGAAATTGCTTATTTAATGTTTCCTCAATGTAATCTGTTTTATAAATGAAATGGAAATTAATAACCAGAAAGAATACAAAAATTTCTCCATTAATATCACCATGTATTATAAACCCAGTTATAGACTAGAATTGTATTTTTTTTCTATGTAGTTATATGTAACTACCATGAGGCCAAGGATGATCACTGATGAATCTGTTCAGAGAGAGGTCAAATGTGATTAAATTCTATCTCAAGTAATTTAGTTATACATTTTAGAACTTTACAGCTCTATTTTCTTACATGTTACCTGTATGTGATGACAGATTGGTGCTACACATATCCCAAACTTTGTGAATACATGGAAAATATTTAAAAACAAAAATTACTCATTTCTTTTGCTATCACTCCTCACTCACTACTTTCAAAGGCCTTACCTCATGACAGAAGTTACTTCTCAGGAAAAAAAAGAGAAAAAAGAAGTTTACCAGTATAATACATTATTTGCTATAAATTCCTAGTGGTAGTCTTATCCTGCTGATTAGCTCATAAAACTTTACTATTTATCTTAGACACTTTAAGTATCATCAAGCATCCTGAATCCTTATCCCTATGTAGAAGAGTAGGCTGTACGTGGGCATGTACTTACTGTTAAAGCCACTATCATATCTCTAAATAGAAATAAGCAGCTAACCTACTGTTAAACTATTGGAGTATATAAGCACACTCAGATGTGGTATATGTTGTCTCCAAAAACACCAAAAAACTGATATATATATATATTTTTTTGATTCTAGATTACAGAATTATAATCTGAGAGAAATTCTCATCTTCCCTAGAGAAATTCCACCATATTCCAGACCACAGAACCCACAGGACCTGTAATTAAGAATCAGGATCATGCATTAATCTCCTGAATTTTAGTAGCATTTGCCTTCCAAAAATATCTTACATCAAAGTTTGTTAAATGTTAAATCTTGTTGATCAGAGGCCATCAATATAGTGGCCCAGAATGATGTTTTACATGGTTAGGATAATTGAACACTTTGCAGATTAATATAATCTCAAACAGGAAGAGATCCTAAACAAAGTTTGTGAGAATTTGTTGTTATCACTGCAAGTCCAGAGCAACCACTTTTAGCAATACTTCTACTGTGATATAAAAACAAATGAATAAAAATCATCAGGCATGACAATAAGGATATACGAAGTTTCAAAGGTCTGCATAACTGTTCCAGTAAACTCCATCTGGTACAGAAAATACATTAGGTCAATACCTGATTGGGTTTACTTTGATCTGATCTATAGCCATGCTCTAAAAATCCCTTCTCTTCCCCATGGAAAAAAGGAAGTTGAATGGATATGCAGTGTATTATTACCCAGTATAATTTGATGATAACAACAATTTCTATTATTATCTAAACCTTGAAGTATTGCTTGTAAATTAATGAATTCCCAACTTTATACAGGGTAACAATGGTGATTTATATTCTCATAAAATTTAAGAACTGGTTTGTAAGACTGCTAACGTTCTGATTATG
The DNA here is from genome assembly GCF_903995425.1 of Onychomys torridus. Lineage (NCBI taxonomy): Eukaryota > Metazoa > Chordata > Mammalia > Rodentia > Cricetidae > Onychomys > Onychomys torridus. The sequence goes on along the minus strand of NC_050451.1, from coordinate 70,555,956 downwards.
AAGATACCTATTTAAAACAATGAATGAATATATATCTCCTCAGATTCTCTGGCTGATCCAAGAGTGCAGTCTAACTTTGCATTAAGATACCTTGTACTGATAAAATGAGTTTGATTTAGAACCTGGGAAAAATCAGGAATTTTCATTGTAGTACTATTTTTGGCCACCATACCTAAAAGGCTTTATTTACTACTGTATAAATCAAACAGTATTCCAGTGGATAAAATGTATTTTTGATTTTTTTTAAAGTTGCTGACCAATTTGTAATTAGTCATGCTTGGTATGGGCTTTCTGGTTACTAGTATATTATTGCTGTTATTTACAGAAAAAATGTCAAAAGGAATAATAATCAAAGGTTTTCAGGTTTCTGTTCACTAATCTCAAAAAAATTAAGTACTTGAATAGTACTGATGTTGAGAGTTAAAGATAATGAATCACTCTGGAAAGGGATGGAGAACTTCATGGTTGGCTAAGAGTTTACTCCAGTTATGGATCAGGTTTTGTATTAAGGAATGGCTGCATGAAACCTTGAGAAAAGTAAGTACATCTTGGAGGTGCATATCCCAGATGAAATTAACAGAATTTTTTTCAAGGAAAGGAACTCCAGTTCTCTGTAAGAAGTGATCAGGTACTTTTAAGAGGCATGGAATGTTTAATGTTATAGGAATCTCTCCTCATTGTTTCTTCTAAGTTCAAATTGTTCATGGATTTTATTTCCACTTTAATGAGCAAGTTCTGAGTTGAGGGGCAGAAAGTGATGACTGACATAAACCAAAATTTTTAAAATATCAAAACAAGAAGTCAAATTATTATAAAGACTAAGGTTTATGGGTATTTTATTACCTCCTTACCGTGGTTGTCAGTCATGGAACAGAGTTTATCAACATGATTTATTTGAACATCTACAATAGGAAAATCCTTGAAAAGATGGAAGTTTAGGCAAAATTTTTACAGTTAAAATTAAATTCTATAATAATTTAATATAATAAAACAGTTATAAAATCATGTGTTTGCTTGAATAATACACACTAATACACACTAATGAAAATTATTCTGTCTACAAAGATACTAATTCATAACATACATATAACCTACATAAACACATATATAAAACAATATTTCATTTTTGAAGAATGTAAGTAAATTAAATGATGTACCTTGGAACAATGAATGATTCAAGAATTAATTGTCACATGTTAACTGAATAATGACCAGTGTTAGGGGTTATTATAGTAAAAACTATTTTCATAAAATGGTCTTATTTGTTCAACTATGTATTATAATGAAATCTTTATACATATATAAATATCAAATAATACAAGTTATATCTAGGAATGTTTGTGCAATAATGTTTTTTTAAATCTTCAAATTATATAACACTTATATTTGTCTAATGTTAAAATGTCCTATTTACTACCATGTGTAATTTTGCTTCTAACTTTCCTATTGTGAAAAGCACTATAAGAGCCAAAGTTATTGCTACGTTGGCAAAAGTGATTGCCAAATAAATGTGATGAAATAAGTTTGATCCAGGTACACCAAAAAGAAAAAGTGAATGAAGTGAGAAATTGATATATATAGTCACAGATCTCCTATGTGAAGATGAGAAATAGACTGAGTAAAACGGAAGGAACATTTGGAGCTGGGTATTTTGGACCATGCAGTACAACCGCAGGGATGCTAAAGACCTTGTCTTAACAAGTTGATATGAAAAAAGATTACTGACTCCAGAAATTCCAGAAAGTTGTTACTTAGAGAGAGAGAGAGAGAGAGAGAGAGAGAGAGAGAGAGAGAGAGAGAAAGAAAGAAAGAAAGAAAGAAAGAAAGAAAGAAAGAAAGAAAGAAAGAACGAGCGAAACAGAAAGAGAGAGAGAAACAGAGTCAGAGACACAGAAGGAAAAAAAATCTTAGGGGGAAAAGCATTATCATAGATCCACTGTAACAAATTAGAATTTATTTGAATGTTTTGACATTAAATCAGATAAAAATGAAAGAAATCTGAGTAGAAATACCATTTAAATTATTTTCACTATGATATAAAAGTTGTATAATATTTTCACTATTTCATGATTTGTTTCCTTTATTCTGTTATTTTGATTCCAGACTATGCATAGTGATTATCTCAAGCTTCTGTTATCAGATGATTTTCTATTTGTAGAGCATTTCTTTGAATTCTAAAAAATATAATTTTAAGCTCTTCCAAGCAATTTAAGATAAAACAGGACTTAACAGACTTTAGTTTTCACAGAAAGAAACCATCAATATCAAATATTTTTTAGTAAATTAATTTGGTGTGCACTACTTCCATCACATTCGTTTGAATTGTTGCAGCTTTGAGCAAGGTATGAATGACAGGGGTTATTATGATAGTATATAGATAGTTCTACATGATTTGATGCTGGTCTCTATCTCTACATTAAGAGAAAAATAGATACTTTTGATCTTTCGGAAACAAATATGATTTCAAGTTGATGAGATTTCCAAAGATGTCAGAAAAGGAGATGAATACTGAATAATTTTCTTTTAAGCCAATGGAAAACACGAGACAATCTCCAATACATCTTTTCCGTCCATCTGCCATTTTCATGCTTCACTGCATCAAGTGTTTCATTCCCTCTTGGTCATTTTTACTTAGAAACCCTTATCCACATCTTTTATACCCACAGAGCCATGGCACAAGAACTGGTTTGGTGCTTACTTATTTGGATAAAATAATTCCAGAAAATCTCATCTGTGCACTGTCCTTCTGGGATTCTTCTAGATTCTGCTGCATCTCCCCTTAAGTACCTAAGGGAGAAAATGAAGGCAAGGCGAGGCCTGGTGGCCAGCCTGCCTCACACACTACACTTCTAAATCAGAAACATGGTAGGTACATCATGCCCCTGAAGTCAGAGTACTTCGTTATGAAGTAGCATAAGTAGTCAGAGGCTGGCCTGCACAGGAGTCTGTACATCTTCTTTAATGTATTTGCTCTGCATAGAACCCTTGGTGGTATGAGCATTCACTATCCAATCCAAGGTAATGTGCTAAACAATCACAGTCAATAGGCTTCCAATATGTAAGTGATTGCTCCTGTGCAATAAAGCAGATGCTCTTCCCTGGAATCTTCTCCGGAGGGGTTTACCTTTTATTGACACACAGGCATTGCTTCTTGTCCAGGGCAAGTACCCAAAGACCTGTCTACCTTATGGTTGTACAGCAATATAATCTAGCTGTTAGTACCTTTTCCTACTAGTTTCGTTTCTCTCTTCCTTTTTAATATGCTGCAAGCATTAGAACAGAAAGAAAAATAAAGGTAAAAGAGTTTAAAATTAGGTTTGTGAGGATTGTGTCATATTTAAATGATGTTGTTACACTGCTTCATAACTAAGTCAAGAACAGCCACATCTGTGAGAGTTATGTATATTCATTGTAAAAAAAAAAAAAGCAAATAAAGGAAAAGGATGGATTTACTACACATGGAGTTTATGGGTTTGCTGTCAGCTATATATCACTTGTTCATAGCATTGAGTGTCTGGATAAATGAGGGGCACCCATATCCCCTGTTGTAGTGTAATCATACTTAACAATTGTAGCTGGAGAGCTTCTCTCCAGGTACCACCAAGGCCCCACAGTCCCACAACCGATGTATAAAATAATCACTCAGACGCTTATATTACTTATAAACTGTATGGCTCTGGCAGGCTTTATTATCTACTTCTTCTATCTTAAATTAAACCATTTCTATAAATCTATAAGTTGCCACATGGCTTACTGGTACCTTACATCTTGCTTGTCATCTCTGTGGCTGGCAGGTCTCTCCCAGCCTTCCACTTTCCACAATTTTCCTCCTCCTTGTCCTGCCTACCCTATCCTTCCTAGCTGGCTATTTCTGCCTGGCTATTGGCCAATCGGCACTTTATTTATTAACCAATCACAGCAATGCATTCACAGCATAGAGAACATCCCATAGCAAACAACAGAATTATCTTTAAACCTTATCTTCTGAGACATGGGCTCGGCAAAATGTACTGGAAAATATGTACAGTCCATGACTTCAATTTCTATATATATATATCTTGGTGGCTAAAATATTGTCAGTGAAACCTGAATTAGACTTATTTTTCTGGGTAAACTTAATCATAGAGAGTTCAATTTTCAGATTTCAGTAAAAGAAAACAAGAATACTGATAATAAAACTAGAAATTATAAATATATATAAACCCAGCTAGTATGCTATTTTAAACAAGTTATCTTATCCATATTCATCATTATGTTATTTATAAAAAACTCACAAATTAAATATCTTAATTTGTCTATTACCATAGTTTACTAAGAGAATTAATGTCATTGGAAAAATTCATGAAGAATTGATCCAGTTAACAAGAAGAGAATATTTGGTTAATTTTCAATACACGGAATAATATCCTGTGGTTATGAAGTAGACCATTTTAGACACCAGAAGAGGCTCCAAGGAGTTAAAAGGTTCAAAACTGTATCGATTTACTAATGGGAAACTCTGCAAAAAGTGAAAGAAATACTTCATATAACTTGAGTCTCATCTTCACTTAGAAAGTATTGCAGAGTAGTTAGTCTGACTTGCTCCTTTACATTAAAAACCTCTGTCTTAGCACGAGAAGTCAAAAGAAATCTGTTGGTCTCCACTACTTTCACATTCTGCATGTTCTTTCTTGTGCAGGTATGTTAATAAACATTAGTTGATACAAAGTTCTCAGAATATAGATCATGTTTGCTTCAGAACAATCAGTAAGGAACTTCTATGTTCTTCACTTACCACTTAGTAATAGGGGTAGCTCTCTCTCAGACACTGCACTAAGAGCTGCACATATATTTACATACATTTTCATGTTTATTTCTCAAGAAATCACATAAGCTAAGTTCTATTGTTACCGCTTGAAGATAAGGTGACTTATATTCTGAGAAGTGAGATAACTTTTCCAAGATCTTCCACCTGGTTTGTAGCAACTCAGCTTTGAATTAAATTATTTCTCTGAAAAAGCTTTTGATCTTTATAAACCCTGTATAAACACTGTTTTTACCAATGGCTCTGGAGCAAATTCATTGCTATTCTGACAAATGTATTATTTTTGAAATTATGGATGCTATTTTTGCACAGTTGCATGTGTAAGTATTATCTCTAACATATTATTGTAGAAATTTAGAGTGTTTTAAAGACAAGATAGGCTGTTTGTTTATAGACTTTATAGTTCCTAGATTACTATGGGCTTTCAATAAATATTAAATTACAACCAGAGATAATTTAACAATGAAAATTTTAGCATCCTACAGTGAAGAACCCAAACAGTAAAATTTGATTTAATGTTGCTGTTCAGAAATAATTCTCTTTTTCACTTGGTTTTGGCCCACCCTTGTCAGTGAGCAAATAGAATGACAGATGTTTCAGGATAATTCACTGTTACAGGTTGATTTAATTTACACTTTGCAGGAATTAAAATGTTTGACAGCTTTTTAATTTTCTTGATGTATAAGAATATAATTACTAGGGATAAATGATTCAGCATCTTTAAACAAAATGTCCCTGTATAGTCATTAGAATGCCTGAAAAGGCATTTTTATAGAGGTGTTATGACCTATTTTAAAAGGCAATGATGATTTCTGATGAAACAAAACAAAAAGAGAATCACTGAGATTCCCCAGGAAGAATTTGGTTCAAGTGTAAAAACACTTGGTTTCTGTGTCCAGAGAAAGAACTCTCCATTGCTTTGAAGCACCCCTGGCAGCTGATAATGGAGAGCTGTTGGCAATGATCTTGGAGGCAGATGCTCACCTGTACTCCTACAGTGTACAATCTTGGCTTGATGACAAGGTGAGAAGAAGGAGAGGCTGTCACAGAATGGGGGCAACTGGCAGCTGGAACCCAGGCAGGGAAGGGTAAACTGGTCACCCAGGGATGCTTGCATGACTGCAACAGATCTCATCAATCATGCCAACATATGCAGCTGCCTGAAATAAGCAGGCTTCTCAGACAGGAGACAAAATGAAGCACATTAAAAAGCCAATAATTTAAACAAATTTGTTCCTAATTTTGCAGGAAAGACGGATGGATAAATTCTGCTGATAGACTGAGATTTCTGATTAATTGATGAAAGTCACTGAAATATACTCATGTGATAAATTAAAATATGCTATTCTGAACTGTGGTCCTTTTGTAAGATTATAAAAATTGGTAACCTTAAAAATATAAATGTGACATATTTTCAAAACCTATCAATTACTGTCTTCCCTGGGCACTTTAAATTTCCAGTGCTAATAAATTCTGTAGCTAATGTGAAGAGTAGAACATTAGATTCCCTGTGAAAACATATGCCTTCTTATTTTGTCCAAAGCCCCAACTGAAATCAGTGGGAATTTGGCAGTAACAAAGACTGCATAATTTTCCTCATAATGTAAGGTAATAATTAAAACAATTATTTTATTTTTAGTCATCTTTCTTTGTTAAGATTGTCTAAAATTTTTCAAGAAAAATTTTTTAAGAATCTTACTTTTTCTTTTTCTATAGCATATTTTATCCCTTGCTATTTTCTTCTGATTATGTTAGTGTTAGTTTATTTCAACTCACATACATATGAAATATATTTACACAATTTCACATACCCCCTCAAACACACAGGTGTGCATTCACTTGAACATTCTTTTCTAATTTCTCAGAGTACTGCAGAAACCGCATCTGTCACTTCAAGAAAATAAATCACTTTTCCTCCTTTCCTTTTCCCTGAAAACAGCCCTCTTCTAAATCCCTAGATAAATGATTATATATTCCATCAGGTTAAATGTTTATGAACTATGTCTTTAGACATTAGTTGACTTTTACTCTTATATACACGATTCTTCCTTGAGTTTATCCTCCATCCTTCATGAAATTGAGATTCATCTAAAAGAACTAGAGAGCATAGGCGCTTTCACTGATGAGCTTTGTATTCCTGTACTTATGAAGGCTATCTCATGCCCTCAGAAAGCACTGGGGTGGGGGTGGTGCTCTGATAACACTGGAAGACAATATTGGAAGGTGGTTATTTTCTCTTTCAAATCTGACAGTAGTTCAGAAATTAGAGAGAGACAAAGCTAGCCGGAGGTCAATGCGATTCTCTCTACTTGCAAGCTCATCTCCTTACACAGGTGGCTTCCCAGCTGCTGTTATGTCTGCAGGGGAATCAGTTGCTGGCAGCCCTTGACACAGCTGGCAGCCCAATGCAGGCACAGAAGAGTCAGGTTCAATGGTACTAAATGGAAAGTGTCCACCTTGTCTGCTCAATCACCGATCATCTTTAAATCTCCATCATAATATCTTGTTGTTGTTGCTCTTTAAATCAAGGCTGAGAATTCAAATCTCTCCTTCAAACTCTGATGCAAATACCTGAGATTTCTCTGTCCTAGAGACAAGTAAGCATCTATCATAAATGAATTAGCTGAAGAATTTTATTCGCTATTAAAGACAGCAATTGGTGTGAACATTTAATGTAATATTTTGGGGAAATTTTTGGATTTTAGTCCACATGCATTTCACAAAAAAAAGTACAAACATGTGGAGAGTATGGCATTTGTGTGAGGATGAAATTAGTGGTAACTAGAACATTAACAGTAGCGTGTACCAGCATCCAGGTAATATAAAGACATTGGAGCATGCTAATTTTATTTACTGTTTTGGAGATGTTCATAGTAAATTAAATATTAAAGATTCTTCATTCCTTACCTGGAATGTTTCTGTCAGATGTTTACTGTTGTGTTTTTAGAAGTGTTGGAACAAATTACCACAGCATATTGATAGCCTTGATTTTTATCAACTGTCTAATTCATTGCTGGGATAGCTTGGGTTTCATAAATCTGTCTTTCTTTTCCTTCAAAGGATGCCCATGGTGCTTGTACACTTAAAGCTTGGAATACCATGCCACATGGTTGAAACTGAAGTACTAATAAGGACAAAACTCCTCTCAGGAATAAGCTTGTTCCTCACCTTATAGCTCAAAATACCTCAGCATAAGTATTTTGCACATTTTGTGTCACATATAATGAGAGCATCATGAATTGGCTCTAAGCTACGGTGCATGAAATCCCACCATAATTAATTAGTGTTGTTATAGCAACAGTTTTTATAGCACTTCTAAACACCCAAACTACTCATTGGCACGGGGCACAGTGTCTGAACACTATTTTGCCAATTTCTTTTCAACCAATCTCATTCTACCATTTTCCCCAACTCTTTAAAAATGTTAATCATCTTTCCCCTCAACTTGGATAGCTTCCTTTTTGCAAGAATTTAGTAGTCAAACCTCAGCACAGCAGCAGGTTTTAATATCAGTTTGTTTGTGCGAGTACTGAGAAGCCAGTGCTAGTTTTCTCTCCTGAAGAACAAGTACAGCAAGTCTTTTAGTGAAATGCAATTATTTTTATTTAGGATTACTGTACAAGCCTGGAAATATCATGCCACATTCAATTACCCATCACTATTGCCTTGTATATGCAGTGTACCATTAAAAGGAAAGTCATAATTATTTTCATTTATAGTGAAAAATTTCCTCTTTATTTAAAAATTTATAGTAATCTTGAAATTGGAAAACTATTCTATATAACATTAATTAAATGTATAGGGCAAGAAGAAGGAGTCAGACATGAATCATAAGCAATTGTAAAAGTAGGGTCTGACTTAGTCTCCATGTTGTCTAATTGGCAAACTGTCTGCTATATCACAAACTGCCTCCTTTGGGACATTTCTACCACAGAAATAATTATGTTTTTAGCTGTAGAATAAATTTGAAGACAGCTTTATTCTAACACTTACTAAACAGATGACTACCTAATTAGTTAGTGGTAGAAAGGACAAGTTAGTGATTTAATGAACTGGGTTTCTGTCTATCCATTAAGGCATAGTATTAATTTCAACAGAAGCTGGATATTAGAGAGCCAAGAAAGTAGGGATTTTGTGGAAAATTAAACATTGTAAAATACAGTTAAGATCGAAGGAAAGAAGTAGCATTAAACCAGTTTCTATAAAGAAACAGAACCAATAGTGTATTTGTGTTATAAGAGGAGATTACAATGGACTACACAATAGGGATTGGGTAGTTCAGTAAGAGAATGGTATTTGGCCATTTCTGAGATAGAAGCATTTCATCCTTCTGAGAAGCTCATGAAGACAAATGTAAACAACTTAAAATGGTATCATATACATGTTTTACCTCCTTATAAATTGTGTCAAAAAACAAAGGGCTTGCTTATTTTGCAGAAGACACATGTTAGTGTGCGTTAGGTCTAAAGTGTGCCCCCCAAATGGCAGTATTGGTGACAATTTCCTAAATGAAAGTCTGGGTTCAGCTCGGGCTGGATTCAGACCAGAAGTATTGCTACCTAAACTGTGCATCCCTCAGAAACCTTGTAAAGTAGCTTCCATTCCCCAGGAAAACCATTGTTTCCTTTTCCCACTCCACCCTCCAACATCCTTTAACGGAGTATCTAGTCCCCTGTTTACACAGATAAGCCTCAGTCAGTTTGCAGTCTTCCCTCCATCACTTCTTTTACTCCAAGGCTGTTCTGGTTAACACGCTCCCTTCTATGGAAACCAGCTCCCCAAAATCTTGCAAGTCTTTTCCAAGTATTTGCAGTTCTCTATGCCCAGAAATGGACAGCCCAACAGTTTGATTTCCCCCAGTAAATCCACCTTTTTGTCCCATGAAAGATCCAGTTCATTGGTTTCACATTGATCTCAATTATAGTTTGATTCCCAGCACCCACATCAGGAGGATAACAGCACCTTGAAAATAAGGTTTCCAAAGATCTGTTATTTTCTTCTATATTCTAGTGGTCGCTGAATGTAATGGCTCACATAAATCCCAGGCCAGCACAGAGAACTGTTAAAACAAATAAATCCTTTACAAGCAATATAACTGATATTGAACTTTTAAATGTATTCATTATTATTTGTTCAAATACCTTAGATTATTTTAAACTCAGGAAAAAATGATCTCAATGTTGTCAATTTTTATTGCATAAAAGTGATATTAATTACTGAAAAGCAAATGCATTTTCATTCAAATATTTGAAAATTATTGTCTTTGTTATTAAATTCATAACCAATAATAAAAAATATAATTTAATTGTCTTAATAGATATATCATTATATTTATTTAATGTATATATCTACATATAATATAAATAAATATTTTAAGTTTTTACTTTAAACTTTAAAAATTTTTTTTGTTAATTCAGAATTTCAGACATGTGAATGTTTGGATTAACTTCTCCCCAATTCTTTTCCCTTCAGTTATGTGTTCATAGTTGAGCACATGTTCAATTTTGTTTTAATTTTTTAACTCATGGACTCTACTTAGTGCTACCAGTCTCTCTCTCTCTCTCTCTCTCTCTCTCTCTCTCTCTCTCTCTCTCTCTCTCTCTCTCTGTGTGTGTGTGTGTGTGTGTGTGTGTGTGTGTGTAGGGGTTATCTCCTGGAGCACTGCTGGTCTCTCATGAGGGCACACGTCTCTGAAGAAAACTGCTTTGCCCTCTGCCTGCAGCCCTCAGTTTTCAATGACTTTCCTTCTGTTGCTATTTCCTATCCTTCCCCTTCCTCCATTCAGTGATTCATGTCTGGCTGATCTAATGTTAGTCTTGTGTATGCAGTCATAGCTTCTGTCAGTGCATACATGAAACTGTCCCTTTGATCCTGGCAAACATTATCTTTTCTTTTTAAAGATGTATTTATTATGTGTAGTGTTTTGTCTAGAGACCTCGTGCCAGATCTCATTACAGATGGTTGTGAGCCACCATGTGTTTGTTGGAATTGAACTCAGGACCTTTGGAAGAGCAGTCAATGCTCTTAACCTCTGAGTCACCTCTCCAGCCTGGCAAACATTATCTTATTGTTTTCTTGCACTCCCTCTGTCTAGATAATCTTTCTTCTGCATGAACCCTTATCCTTGAGAGGAAAGGATATGATAAAGATATCCCATTTAAGCCAGGTGAGTCTACTATCTCTTATTCTGTGCATGTTGACCAGTCCAATGTCTCTGTTAATTATCATCTACTGTAAAAACAAGCTTCTCTGATGAGTGTTGAAAAGTTAATTTATTATGAATATAGCAATAAGTCATTAAGAACCAGTTTTGTCAGGCAGTGGTGCATCATGCATTTAACCCCAGCACTTGGGAGGTAGAGCCAGGCGGATCTCTGAGAGTTCAAGGCCAGCCTGGTCTACAAAGCAAGATCCAGGACAGGCACCAACACTACACAGAAAAAAAAATGTCTCAAAAAACCAAAATAAATAAATAAATAAATAAATAAATAAATAAATAAATAAATAAATCAGTTTAACACAATGTCAATCTAAAAGATATTAATACAAACTTCTTTCTGGCCATGTGACCTATCTAGCCACAAGTTATTTGCCTAGATAATGGTATCACTCATGGGTTTTGATTGTAGAGGTAGCCTTAAATCCAATCAGAAAGTGATGATTACTCCTATAGTATTCTTGCCATTATTTTGACAGTGGGCATATCTTACCAAGTTCATCAGTTTGACAATTTACAACATTCACAGAGATTAAGACTGATGATTATTTTCCTTTCCTCCAAGAGTATCCATAGCACCTTTCAGCACCATGACAGCTAGCCAGTAGAAATGAAGCTTTCAGATCAGTGCCAGCTTGATGTCTCTACATATATTGGCTTAAGTATCTCGTGTCTTCATAAATAGGGTCTTATCATCAAGTTCTGGAACATAATCAAGAGCACTGGTCTTTGGGAGCTCTATGGTACCTCATTGGCTAACAGTTCCAAAAGATTTATACCATACATGACACAGGTAATTATCTTCAATAAGCTTATGGTGTCTGGGAAAGACAGTTCCTTGTGTTATAGAATAATTCTATTGAAAATCATTTGTGTATGTGTATGTATACATATTTAGTATTCTACAGTAGTAAGTTTTCATAGAACTTTTTCAAAGATCTTTACTAGTAGTTATCGTCATGCTAACTCTTCTATCCTGTGCTCCTGATCCCAGTATAACCATTCTTGCTACATTATTCTTCATTCATGTTTATAGCACCTATGTTCTACTTTCTGTCTCATGAACCCCCACCAGGGCTCCACACTGGTTTCATGACCTCTATCCACATTCCAGTTTAAACATACATATGAAAAGTTTCAAAGCTGACATCATCAACAGGTGAGACAAAAATCTGCTGCTTTATCTTTCTGAGTCTGGTTTACCTCAGCAAAAACGATTGTGTCCAGCTCTGTATGTTTACTTCCACATTTTTTAAAAATTTTTTTAACAGTTGAATGACATTCCACTGCATTAAATGGACCATGTTTTGCTGTCCATTCATCAGCTGATGGACATCTGGACTGTTTTCATTTCCTGGTTTGTGACAGCCGGTTTCCCGACTTCCTCCCAGGGCGGAGCCCTGGGTTGTTTACCACATCGGCTCTCCTGCTTAGATGGCGCTGACTTCCTCCTAGGGCGGAGCCCTGGGTTGTTTACCAAGTCGGCTCTCCCGTTCAACTCCACCCAGTAACAGCAATGCACCAATCCCAATGCGCCTAGTGTATCAGGCCAGCAGAGCACGCCCACATCCTGCATAAAAAGCCCGTCAACTGCCGTGGTCGGGGCCCCTCACCTCCAGCTCTCCCTCAACCAAGCAGCGCTTCAATAAACCGTGATTGGAGAAGAATCCTTGTGTCGTGGCTTTCTTCCCCGCTGGCCGGGGCTCGCCGCAGCTGGTGCCGAAACCCTGGAAACTTGGACACCGGGAAACTTGGACACCGGGAAACTTGGACACCGGGAAATTTGGACACCGGGAATCTTAGACACAGAGTGAGGGGTCAAAGAGGATTCAGAACTCAACACACGGAGCGGTGACGTCGTTAAATCCCAGGCAAATTGGGAACCTGCGACAAAAGCAGGGTTAAAGGAAATCCCAGGTAAATTGGGAACCTGCGACAAAAGCAGGGTTAAAGGAATTCCCAGGTTAATTGGGAACCTGCGACAAAAGCGGGCAGGTTTTTGCTCTTCTCTGTAAAGAGAGAGCGGGAACAAAGGGCTAGTCGATAGACTTTTGGAACTGGTTTTTGTGTTGCAAACAGAACTGTTTAAATGGAAAAGTTTGGGTTTTCTAACTAGGCTTGAGACTTTGCTTTAAATATATATATATATATATATATATATATATATATATATATATATGAAGAGAAGGGAGAATTAATATTCTTTAGTCTATTTAATTTAAACAAATATTTTTCTCTCAGGTATGCTGACTGCTGGGATTGATCCGCTTGTGTTTGCTCTAGTGTTCTTTTTTATGGTAATTGTTGTTCTTTTCTGCTGTTTTTTCCTACGCAATGTGAAAATTATTAGGGAGGGATGCAAGGCACTGATCAAACACCAGGACAGTCTATCGGAATCGGATTCTAAAGGAGAGAACTTGAGTAGGCCTAAAAAGAAGAAAGAAAAGAATAGAGAAAAGGAAAGTAAAGAAAATAAACAAGAAAAAGAAAAAATTTTAGAAAAGAAAGGGAACTCCTTATATCTAGTATTAAAAGAGTTTGCAAAACTTTTTCTGATGGTGAGTTAGACCCTGATAAGGAGAAAGATTTAGAGGAAGCTGCCGCTGAGTACGAGAAAGAAAGATATGGGCGGCGGCTACCCCCTCCTTATAATGTTTCTGCTGGGATGAATGTGGGACCAACGGCGCCTTCAGGACCACGCCCATCCCCGGCACCGCCTTCGTGTTTGCAGACAGGTGGAGGTTGCCATCTTATCAGGAGGAACACCTGGGCACGATTAGCTTCCGCGTTCCCAGTTTTTGAAGACCCACAAACAAACAATAGGTATCATAACCCTGTGCCTTATAAACAATTAAAGGATCTGGTGGAGGCTGCTCGAGCCTACGGAGTAACAGCTAGTTATACTTTAACTTTGTTGACTAGGCTCACTACACAGGCTATGACTCCAACAGACTGGTTTGAAATAGCTAGAGCATGTCTGTCTACAGGACAGAACTTGGATTTCAAATCTATAGTCACAGATAGAGCTCAGGCACAAGCTAGAATTAATCTTCAAAATAATCGACTGCAGTGGACAGCCGACATGCTACTAGGCCAAGGACAATGGACTGTGAATCAGATGGCATATCCTATTGAAGTTTATCAACAAATAAATGACATTTATTCTAAGGCTTGGAAGTCATTACCAAATAAAGGAGAGGTTTCAGGGAACTTAACTAAGATCATTCAAGGACCCAATGAACCTTTTTCAGATTTTGTAGCTAGAATGTTGGAGGCAGCAGGAAAGATATTTGGGGATGTAGAAACAGCTATGCCTCTGGTTCAACAATTAATATATGAGCAAAGCACAAAAGAATGCAGAAGAGCTATTACCCCGTGGAAAGGAAAGGGATTGGAAGCTTGGTTAAAGGCCTGTAGAGAGATTGGAGGACCGCTAAGTAATGCTGGCCTAGCGGCGGCAGTCCTCACAGCCACACAAGCTGCATTACGAGTGAATTAAGGTTGAACTATATATATCACCATACATGTTAATTCGAATGATTCTGTAAAGAATTTGTGTTGAGTTGTAAGACTGGGAGAATTGTGACTATGTATAGCAATATTTATGTTAACCTGTTAATGGTAATGATGAAGCTAAGGGATTCTTTAAGTTTGCAATTGTATTAAGTTTTGGTTTAAACAGTTGTCCAGTTATCTTTTAGGCAATTGGACGGGAAGAGCAAATTGATACCCTTTGGCAGATTGCCCAGCTCGGCTGTCAAGAATTCGACAGCCTGATGGAACAACTGAGGGTGGCTATCGTCACGGTGAACTCGACCCAGGTGGACACCGGACTGGCAGAGGGATTAACTTCCTGGATTTCTTCTGCCCTTTCCCTGTTTAAGGAGTGGGTGGGGGTGGATATATTGTTGGCATGTTTGGCGCGATAATCTTAGCGGGATTTGTGTTGATGTTGTTCTTGCTGTGCCGCTTAGCCCAAAGTCGCAGGCTGGAGAAGGTTACAAGTGCTAGAGCGCTGGCAGCGTTGGAAGCAGGCAGTTCTCCCCAAGTATGGATAAGCATGCTCAAAGAAGCCTAATACAATGCCCTTGCACCTGGAGGCATTTTGCCATTGCACCCAGAGGGATTGTAGATGGTCTTCGGAGTTATTGGGCTTTTGCATTGCCTTTGCACCTCCGAGGGTTTGTCCCATTGCACCAGAGAAGGAGTGCCTATCTAGCCCTAGGCCTCCCTTGATCGGTCCACACATCATGAGGTGGGGACCTGAACGGGAATAAGTCCTCTATTCTCCATTACTAAACAAAAGGGGGGAACTGTGACAGCCGGTTTCCCGACTTCCTCCCAGGGCGGAGCCCTGGGTTGTTTACCACATCGGCTCTCCTGCTCAGATGGCGCTGACTTCCTCCTAGGGCGGAGCCCTGGGTTGTTTACCAAGTTGGCTCTCCCGTTCAACTCCGCCCAGTAACAGCAATGCACCAATCCCAATGCGCCTAGTGTATCAGGCCAACAGAGCACGCCCACATCCTGCATAAAAAGCCCCTCAACTGCCGTGGTCGGGGCCCCTCACCTCCAGCTCTCCCTCAACCAAGCAGCGCTTCAATAAACCGTGATTGGAGAAGAATCCTTGTGTCGTGGCTTTCTTCCCCGCTGGCCGGGGCTCGCCGCACTGGTTCTCATGAATAAAGCAGCAATTAACATGGATGAGAAGGTTCTGTTGTAGGATATAGAGTCATTTGGTCCTATACCCAAGAATGGTATAGCTATAGCTTTGTGGTAGATAACTTTTTTTTTTTAGGAATTTTCCTACTAATTTTAATAGTGGCTGTATCTGTTTATACTCATCAGAATTAAACCAATGTCCTTTTACCCCCTCAAAATAACAACAGCATTTTAGTTATTTATTTATCTTAGCCATATGAAATGAAATAAAGAGAAATATCCAAATAGTTTTAAATTGCATTTTAATTTTAAAAAAATTAAATATTTAATTTTTTCTCACCACTTGGCCTTTCTTCTTTTGAGAACTCTCTGTTTAGGTGCATGGTAAAAATTTTACTGTGGTTGTTTTATTTAGGTCAGGGTAGTGGTCTGGTTATTATATTTTGGATTAATATACAAAATTATGTTATATATATATATATATATATATATATATATGATCATATATATGAAATGAAAGTAGAATCTAGATTCTATAGAAAAGGAATAATTAGAAGAAGAGATATGTAGAGAAGAAAATTGAGACTGTGTTATGTGCATATGACAAAAGTACATGGTATATTTGCATGCAATTATCTTTATAAGACCCCTAAATAGATACAATAAACATACAGAAGTAAAAATTTTTGAAAAATAAAGTAACACCACCTATTAGTGTGAGCTGCTTTTCATCATGTGCATGGTTTGAAATATTATAGGACTTCAAAAACTAGCATAGGATGAATACTTAAAGCAAAAACCAAGTGCATTCAAATTTTGTTTGACCATAAAATTCAGGCTACACAAACAAATGGGATCCACACAGGTGAAATTTTATGATTCTTTTAGTGTTCTTTCATGACTAGGTAATTTCTATAACCTATTTTACAAACATACCTAACATCAAGAATTTCCTGTGAAAGATCTCAGGATATTCTACTCAGAACACTGATTCTATCTCATGAAGTTTTTTAAACATGATAGAAACGAAGATGATGGCAGATGCATGGGGTTCCCAGACCACCCCATTCCTTCTTTTCAAGAACAGGAACTCAACTGTAGAATTCTCAAATTTTCTTGAACAGCAGGTCATAAGAACCACATGCTACCGTGACATTGTTGTTATTTTGACACAGATCCTTCATAAATCTCCTTCTTCACCTAACTGCTAAAAATATTTTTCCCACAAAAGCCACTGTATCAAATAAAACTTGATAATTACATCAATATGCTTTTTCCAGTTAATTTTCTTTTTTAATTTTTATTTGTATACCCAGCCAGTGACCCTAACTGGATGGAGGAGACCACTCTTATTTTCATAATCATTGAAAATAGACCATGATGACACATTAAATTTAGTATTTGTATTTTCAAAGATATTATTAGTTATTTTTGTATTTGAAATAAAAAACTTTTATATAAAAGTACCCTATTATAATCATGTTTAAATGTTACAATACCACCAAAATATAATTGGCAATCTAATGAAATATTTTGGTATTCTGATGAAATTCCAATGTTTCCAATTATTTAATAAGACTAATAAAAATAATTTTAAAATGAAACTTCATATTTATATATAAAAACAGTTTAATAATATCTGTTGTTTTAATGACATATCATTAAATGTTATTATTCATGTATAGATATGTTGATGCTATTTATTGCTATATGTATTTGCATGGGGAGATGTAAACAAATACCTATTCACCCCAGATAAAACACTACAAAAGACCAAAGCCTCCAGACATACACAAAACAAAACAAAATAATTCCACCCCAGCTTAGTCTACCTTGGTGAACCAATGAATTTATTGGGATTACTTACATAATTATGGACAAATCAAAGGTAGCCACATCACTGGAAAGACCTCTCCAGTTAGTATGACAACTGATGAAGGATGCATCCAAGGAGCTCTTCTAGAAACTTATAAATGACACTCAGCAGACTCTTCTACACCTGTAATTGATTTCTGCTCATATAAGCTTGGGAGGTACCTTTAGTACATTTACATGATGGAATATTACTCACTTGTTAAAAAATTACTTCATAAAACTTTCAGGCAAGTGGCTGGATCTAGAAAAAAAAAAATCATCCTGAGAAAAATCCCAGACCCAGAAAGACAAAATGGTTATGTATTCAAAGGTGGTCATTTGCTGTTAAGTAAAGGATAATCATGTTACAATCCACAGGCCCAGTAAGACTAAATAAGTCGTAGGGCTCAAAGCAGGGGAAGGTCCATAAATCTTCCTGGGAAGGGGAAATAGAATAGATTTTGCCAATGGACTAGATGGTTGGGGATGGGAGGAGGAAGGATTAGGTGGGGAGAGGGCAGATATATGGAGGGATAGAATACAGGAGGGATGATTGTAACTGGGTCACATTTCAGGGATAGTGTAAACACCTAGTACAGAGGAAACTCCCTGGAATCTACCAGTGTGACCCTAGCAAAGGCTTCTAGTAACGAGAGCATAGAGCATGAACTGGCCATCTGCTGTTATCAGGCTAGGCAAGCGGTAGGACTGAGACATCAACCTAGACACAAAACCTTTGATCTAAAATTTGACCTGCCTGAAAGATGTGCTGGGGTAAAGATGGTGCAGAACTTCTGGGAGTATAAAACCAATGACTGATCAAACTTGAGGGTCATTCCACAAGAGGGAGCCCACACCTGATACTGCCTGGATAACCAAGTATTAGAGGATGGATAGCCCAGAGACCTAGGATTGAACCAAACATGATTGGAAAAAAAAAAAAGTCAATGAAATGATTCCTAATAATATTATGCTATACTCAAATATTGGAGCCTAGGTCAATATTGTCATCAAAGAGACTTTGTCCAGTTAACTGATGGGAACAGATACAGAGATCCATAGACACATCCTAGGCAGAGCTTGGGGAACCCCATGGGAGATGTAGCTTGGTGTTCTTGTGGAACTCCTAATGATGGAGTGAGGGTGTCTCCAACTCTTTCGCCTGAGCTTGGGATTCTGTTCCTTCTACTAGGTTGCCTCATCCAACCTTAATATGCAAGATTGTATCTAGTTCTATTGTAACTTGCTATGCTATGTTTGACTGATATCCCCGGGAAGCCTGCTCTTTTCTGAAGGGTAAGAGAAGAGGAGCAAATCTAGGGAAGAAGGAAGATAAGAGGTGTGTGTGGTGGTGGTGCTGGTGCTGGTGCTGGGAAAGATGGAGGGAGCGGAAACAAACCAACAAATAAATAAGAATATCCTCACTTTTGAACTTTTTGGAGTACTTTCTTTACATGACTTTTCTGAACCTTCTGAGTTTCCTTAGCTCTCTGACTTATGACCCTCCATTCGTTCTCCATGAGTGATTGAATTTTGAGGAAGTAGCTCTATAACCTTTGCATAATTTAGAAATCTTCAAATTAGCAATGATAAAACATGATAATTTCCCTAGCTCATTTAGTAGCACACATCTTAAATCTTTTGCATTTGATTTAAAGTTCCTAAATAGAAGTTTTTTTCATTTTATTTATTCTACACCAGATAAAATAAACATCATTTAGCTTTCAAATTCTACTCAATCTTTTTCAGTCTTTTAGTCACTAATTAAAAAAAAGTCAACTGTTGCATATACTTCCTGTGAAGTAAATACATTAGAAATACCAAATTCCAGCCCCAAATTAGTAACATCAAAAATTAAGGGAAAGAATTTCACCTTACTTCATCATCTGCAGGGTAATCAATAATATAAAGCACTGAGAGAGACCAGTTGCTTAGAAACAGTGTGAGAGCATGGCAGAGGCAGCATGACTCCTAATAAAAAGGAATTCAAAGTGAATGGAAGTTAGTAGTTCAGTATGTAAACAGAGGTTGTGGCTAGCCCAAGAGGGCACTTAAAAGGAAGATAAATAGATCAATGGAAAGTTACCTTAACAATCAAAGAATAACTGTAGGAAAGGAGTTTAAAGGCTTTCAGATAGTTAATGTCCTTGACATTCATCAGAAACACCAGGGTTTAAGTAACAAACAAGGAGAGGATACATAAATGGAGAAAGAGGGAATCATTCCCCAAGAAGAGTGTGCAAAATATTATCTTATCTATAACAAGAGTAAACGGGAAGATAGGAAAAAAATGATCAAAACCTTTTTCCTCCTAGAGTATAGAAATGAAAACACACAGAGACATGGGACAGGGGGAAGGGAGGGTTGCGTTTATTAATGTGTCATTTCTTTCACAGGAGGCTGTGAGTAGCTCATTTTCATGTGTTCTTTACAAGTGTAGTTGCCTTCCTGAAGCCTATACTCTTAAGTATTTCTATCCTGACCACCCTCTCCTTGTCCTGGCAGATGCTTCCAAATCATGACATTAATATTATTGCTTGGACAATAGCTCAGACTTGTTTCTAGCTAGCTCAAACATGTACATTAACATATATTTCTTTGTATGCTTTGCCACATGGTGCATGGCTTGTTACTTCATTCTCTACATATCCTGCTTGCTCAGTGGCTGGCTGGCATCTCCTCTAACTCTGCCCTCCTTCTTTCCATCTTTATCAGTTTGGCTTTCCAATCTAAGTTCCTGTCCAGCCATTGGCCTGTCAGTTTCTTATGAATCAATGAGAGTAATACATAATCATGGTGTACAGAAGGATTATTCCATAGCATTGTTCCCTTTTTGTCTAATTAAAAATAAATTTAACTTTATAATAGTAAGATTATACACAACAAAAAAGTTAAGAATTATAGTTACAATATACAGTCTATTTGAATTTGTCAAAATTAGAGAAAATACTCAATTATCTATCCTATATTGGTGAGTCTAAAATTTCACATCTAATTTATCTTTTATCATAACTAAGAAAAACTGTAACTATGACTATGCAGTCTTCAATTCTGTCAAAGACCCCAGGAGGGTGAAATATTGCCTAACTACAGGGACATCATGCTGCCTGGACAGTCATTCAAATTTCCTCTGCAATGTTGAGACATTCAGCTCTGGCCTGCCCACCTAGTGTATCTGACAGACTTGTCTGTGAAGCAGGAATTTTGAAAGACTATCTTGCCTTGTCTTGGCAAAGTTAGGCAGTCACTTTCTTTTGTGTTCTGCTTGTCCAATTTGGGCACCATATTGTCAACAGTCAAGACAAGGGCAGTGTCTTGCCATTGGCTAACTTTTGTCCCAAAGGAAGTAAATTCTATATAGAGTTTCTTTGATGACCATTATCTTTTCTGAAGTTGATTGGCACTGCCAGGAGCAAACAGATCTCATTGTCATTAAAAAAAAATAAATAAATAAATAAAAAGAATCTTATGTTATTCAAACATCTAGCATGACTAGAAATTTATTATATTGTTAAATGAACTGTACAGGTACAATAATTTGAACAAGAGTAGAAACATATGTACAGTGTGTTCTAACAAAATAACCTAAATTTATATCAATACACAAAAATATCTTCAACAAGAGTACAAACGTATGTACAGTAAAATAAAAATAACCTTAAATTTGTATCAATATATAAAAATCAATACCGATGTAAAATATTTGAGACTAGTAGTTTCTTTGAATTTTGGTTTAAAAGTAGATTCAATAATCTACTCTTTTATTCTATCATTTCTATACCCTCTTTTTCTTTTTCAGAAAAAAAATCCCTGTACCTAATTGCTGTGGATATCACTCTACATAAATAAAATACTAATTGGCCAGTAGCCAGGCAGGAAGTATAGGCGGGACAAGCAGAGAATAGAATTCTGGGAAGTGGAAGGCTGAGGCAGAGAGCTGTTGCTGGGTGTCGCCATGCAAAGATGTTAAGATACTGGTAAGCCACAAGCCATGTAGCAACTTATAGATTAATAGAAATGGGTTAAGATAGACGAACTAGATCACAAGAAACCTGCCAAGCCCAGACAGTTTGTAAGCAATGTAAGTCTCTGTGTGATTACTTGGTTGGGTCTGAGCAGCTGTGGGACTGGTGGATGAGAGAGATTTGTCCTGACTGTGGGCCAGGCAAGACTGGAAAAAACTCCAGCTACACCTAATCACTTTTGTTCAGCTTTTCTTTTCCCCTGACCATTACCAATAACAACTTGTAACCACCACCACCCTTCTGCCCCTAAATTATACTAAATATCCATAACCCATTTTTTTTTGGAAAAATTAGCATAATTCTCTAGACTACTGCCTATTGACTGGGGCAATGGTTATATTTGGGGAACACAGAGAAAATTTAAGAATGTAGTCAATTCCTGATTAGAATATTCTGTTAGGCTGGATCATCACAGTCAGCATCCTTGAAGCTATTCTGGATGCAGGATTCTGAGGAGACTATAACAGAGGCAATTTGAGATGCTGGATCACTGGAGCCATTTGTTATCATTAGTGTCTGGTCTCCTCATTCTGAAAATACATGAACTTTGAAAGGTAACATATATACCTGCATTAATAAAAGTGCAGACTGTGCATTTCACAGAAGTTACCCAAAGATGATTTTTTGTTGTTTTATGTTTAAGCAGGTGAAATATACATCATGTGTCTTGTTCGTTTATGTTTATTTTATGTCTGTAGTCAGGATTTCTAGGGGTCTTCCTCAATCAAACCTGATGATCTTTAACTTTGGATAAATTCCCAGTCTTTCATTTCCTGTGCAAATAAAAGCAAAACCTCTTCCCCAAAGTAACATAATTTTGACTTAAATTTTGAAATCAAGATAATTTTAAAATATATAGGTTAGTTTAATCTGTCAGTTTCTGTAATCCAAGGTCTCTTAGTAGCCAGAAATTTTAAAGACAGCACAATAATATACATAATCTAGACTCTATATTTTCTGTCTTTATGTTGATTATTTTCTTTATTTTATTCTACTCCCATTTTTAAGGCTGTATTTTATTATTTTAAAACTACATTTTCTTTAAATCTAATACTGTATATACTCTTTCTCTTCTCTCTCCCAAGCCTATCTACATTTCTAAACACACTATAACCCGTTTAGAGTTTTTTTTTTTTTTTTCTTTCTCCATCTGAAACTGTCCTTACTGTGTGTCTGTATCCTTTTCTGTCTGTGTGAGAAAAATGACTGCTGTATAATTTAGATCATGGCCGGCTGGTGCCAGCTCCTCCCACTTGGTTCCCTGAGAGTCTAGTCTCATGGTGGAGGTACATTTACTACCAAATTTGGCAACCATGTTTACTGTCCCAAGTCTGGGAAATTTCTGGGTACATGTTGCCACTGAGTAGCATTCTGTTGGCTGCTGATAAACAACATTTAAGTGTTTGGTATAGTAGGGCCTATGAAAAGAGTTACCAATTTTTGCCTCTAGTACCTAGCCTGGAAGCCATCTCTTAAAGGATTTATGCCTTTGTTCACAGCCAGCAAACAGAGCCTACCAGAGAAAAGGCAGCTACCAAAAAGCTGTGCTTGATTCTGTTCTTAGGCGTCTAGAATTATTTTTTAAGCTTTATCAGGTTTTATGTGAAAATTGTGGCCATATATTGGAATGCCATATGAAGTCCTAAGTTTGCTTTCCTGTTTTGACTGCTTGCTCCCTGTTCTGGTAGCTGCTTCCAAATTAAAACACAGAGACTTTTTATTTATATATGTTATTTACAAATGATCAATCAATAGCTCAGTTACTAGCCAACTCATACATGTAAATTAACCCATTCTGTAATGCTTTGCCACATGGCTCATGGCTTGTTATCTCATTTTCTACACATCCTGCTTGCTCAAAAGCTGGTTGGCATCTCCCCTGACTCTTCCCTCCTTCTCATCATTCTCTGTTTGTCTTTTCCACCTAACTTCTTGCCCAGCTACTAGCCTGTCAGATTTTTATTAACCAATGACAGCAAAACATATTCATAGTGTACAGAAGATTATTCTATAGCCGAAGTGCACACAGATGGAGATTCCTTTGTTCAGAGAGACTTGTGCCTATTGTTTAGCACTGACAGTTCTGTAAAATAACTAATAGCTAGCAGTGCATTCAGACATAACTATTTACAATTATAAATGGAGATGGATATTTAAAATTTGGTGCCTTTAAAGATATTGTCCTGTCTGAATCTTCCTTGATATAAAGGCTATCTGTTAATTCTCCACTAAGAATTTTTGCTTTTGTACTTGGAAATGTTTGTGCTTACAAGAAGGGCACACACACACACACACACACACACACACACACACATAAAATATTTCATTTTCTCCCAACTTATATAGAAAAATAACTATTATAATAAAGCATATCATGACCAAAATAAATGTGATAAACACTCTACCCCTGACCTAACATTATTTAGGTTCATCCCAGCCTTTATGAACCCTTTCTACTGGTTCACAAGAATCCAGCTGAATTGAGAGAAAGTCTCCAACATTTGCTAGTCAGTCAATTCTCATTTGAGTTTCTTGCTGTTTTACCATTTTGTCCTGTGCTCTGCAATAATTCTCTTAAAGGAATCCAGAAAGAATATCCACATTTATTTTTCCCTCAGTAACATTCCACTCGCTGGCTTTATGTTGAACTATTTGATCCAGTTGGATTTGAATTTTGTGAAGGGTGATAAATATGAATATCTTTGCATTCTTCTGCATGCCAAGATCCAGTTAGACCAGCAGATTTGTTGAAAGTGCCTTTTTTTTTTTCTTTCTCCATGTGTCTTTCTGGCTTTTTAAAAATCAAATATCAGATGTCCATAGGTGTGTGGATTTATGTCTGGGGTTTTTTATGTAATTCCATTGATCAACATGTCTTCTTTTATGACAATGCCATGTGGTTTTTACCACTCTAGCTCTGTAGTAGAGCCTGAAATAAGGGATTATGATATCACTGGAATTTCTTTTATTTTTCAGGATTGATTTTTTTTATCGTTTTTGTTTTTCCATATGAAGCTTAGTATTGTCTTTAAAAGGTCTGTAAAGATTTGTGTTAGAATTTTCATGGGGATTGGGTTGAATCTGTAGATTGCATTGGATAGGATAGCTATTGCCTTAATATATAACCAAAAACACTGAACCTGAGGGAAGAAAAAGTGGGAAATATCCTTGATCACATTGACACAGGAGACAGCTTCCTGAACAGAACACTGATAGCACAGACACTAAGATCAGCGATTAATAAACGGCACCTCATGAAACTGAAAAGCTTCTGTAAGGCAAAGGACACTGTCAATGACAAAATTTCAATCTACATTCTAGGAAAATATTTTCACCAATTCCAGATATGATAGAGGGCTATTACAAATATATAAAGCACTCAAGAAACTAGATATCAATAAAATATATAATTATATATAAAATAAAATTGTTTACAGATATGAACAGAAATTTCCTAATAGAGAAAACTAAAATGGTTGAGAAACATCTAAAGAAATGTGCAATATTCTTAGCCATAAGTGAAATGTAAATAAAAAGTACTTTGAAATTCCATTTTACACCCATTTTACACCTGTCAGAATGACTAAGATCAATAACGTATGTGATAGATCATGCAGGTGAAGATGTAGAGAAAGAGGGGTACTTCTCTCTGCTGGTGGGAGTGCAAACTTGTACTACCACTATAGAAATCAATATGACAATTCCTCAGAAAACTGGTTATTAAGGCCCTCCTATACCACTTTTGGGCATATACCCAAAGGACACTCCATCCTACCACAAGGGCACTTGTTGAACTATGTGCATACTGGCTTTATTCATGACAGCTAGAAACTGGAAATAACCTAGATGTCCCTCAACGATAGATGGATAAAGAAAACCTGGTGCATTTATACAATGCAATATTACTCTCCTGTTAAAAACAAAGAAATCATGAAATTTGCAAGCAAATGGAAGGAACTAGAAAAGATCATCCTGAGTGAGGTAACCCAGACCAATAATGAAAAACATGATATGTATCCATGTACAAGTGGATAATGACTGTTAAATGAATAGTAATCTTGCTACAATACAAAGAACCTGAAAGTCTAACCAACAAGTAGTGCTCTGGGAGGATTCACAGATCTTACTGGGAAGGGAAAATAGAATAGAGAACATGGGGTTGACTATGGTCAGGTGGGAATGGGACCAGAAGGTACCCGGTGTAGGAGCAGGAATTGGAGGGAGATAGTATGGGGAGATATGAGTGAAATTGGAAAGCTTTTGTGTGTGTGTGTGTGTGTGTGTGTGTGTGTGTGTGTGTGTGTGTGTGTGTATGTGTGTGTGTGAGAGAGAGAGACAGACAGAGACAGAGAGACAGACAGAGACAGAGACAGAGAGAGAGAGAGAGAAATTGGAAACCTACTACAGTAGTACAGTAGAAATTCCCAGGATTCTATGAGGGTGAACCTAGTAAGAACTCCTACTAATAGAAGGTATAGAGCCTGAACCAACCACCCTCTGTAATTAGGCAAGGCTTCCAGTGGAAAGACTTGGACAACTGTCTGAGGTAGTGTTTTTATTGCTGTGAAGACACCATGACCACAGCAACTCTTATAAAGGAAAACATTTAATTGAGATGGTTGCTTACAGTTCAGAGGTTCAGTCCATTATCATCATGGCATGACAGCTGGCTACTTCTTGATTAGAAGAAAACAGGAAGTGGACTGAGGCACTGGGCATGGTTTGGCATATATGAAGTCTCAAATCATACCCCCAGAGTGACATTCTTCCTCCAACAAAACCTTACCCACTCCAAGAAAGCCAAAACTCCCAATAGTGCCACTCCCTATGAGATTATAGGGGCAAATACATTCAAAACTACCACAACTCAGTTACAAAATCTCAGACCTATAATGTCTGCTGCCTGCAAGATGTGATGGGCAATGAAGGCATAGAACTTGTGGGAGTGGCCAACTAATGACTTGTCCAATTTGAGGTCCATGCCAAGAGAGAGAGCCCATGTCTGACACTCCTCAGATGACCAGGAATCAAAGACTGGACAGACCAGAGACTTAGGATAGAAAAAATAATCAATAGAATGATTCCTAATGATATTAACTATACTCACAGATTGGTGCCTAGCCTAATATAATCAGAGAGGTTTCTGCCTGTCAGCTCATGGGAACAGATGCAGAGTTCCACAGCCAAATTAGGCAGAGAGAGAGAAGACTTTCATCAGGTCCCTCTCTTTAGAACTCAGGGAAATCCACAGAAAAGGGAGAGGAAGAATTGTAGGAGCTAGAAAGGGTGAGGACACCAGTAGAACATGTCCCACAGATGTCAACAAAGAAAAAGCTTATAGGGGACAACAGAGATTGAAGCAGTGGTCATGGTAGTCCTGGAACTTATATGGGTCTACATTAAATCCTCTGCATATATGTTATGGTTACTAGATTGGTGTTTTTGTGGGACTCCTTAGTGAGAATGGCCTGTCTCTAACCCTTTTTTTTTTTTTTTTTTTTTTTTTTTTTTTTGAGAAAGGGTTTCTCTGTGTAGCTTTGTGCCTTTCCTGGAACTCACTTGGTAGCCCAGGCTGGCCTCAAACTCAGAGATCCATCTGGCTCTGCCTCTCCAGTGCTGAGATTAAATGTGTGTGCCACCACCAACCAGCTGTCTCTAACTCTTATCTGTTCTTGGTACTTTTTTCCTCTTCCTTGGTTGCCTATCCCAGCTTCAATATGAGGGTTTGTGCCTTGTCTAATTATATCTTGTGATGTGTTATACCCTAGGAGCCTGCTATTTTATAAGGGAAAGTAGAGGAGGAAAGGGGTGGGGGGGGCAGTGAGTGGGAGCAATGAGCCCAGGAAGAACTATGGTAAGGTGTATTGAAAACAAACAAGCAAAAACAAATTCCAATTACTGCTTCTTTAGTCTTTGCCTATTGAATTTATCTTTCTTAAATTGAGCTAAATTTTGATTCTTTAGTTAGTAAACAATGAAAAAGGCAAAAAAAAAAATTGTACAAGAACTCAAGATAGTAGTCTCTGTATCTAATGGATCCATTGTAATAATCATGACAAAGCTTGCCTGGCTCACTTACTTCCCTGGAATATCTTGTTTGTTTTCAATACAAATCACTTCATCAGAGATTCCAGTGGAACTATCTTCACACACCGAGTGCATTACCCAAATAAAGGAACAAAGCTGTACTCATTTGGGGAAACATTTTGGAATATCATGTGTTGAAGTTTGTGTTTAAGTTGCTTTCTCACACTGATTCTGTAGACTTGAAAGTCTATAGATACAGGAACATATCTGAATGGGTCTGTGTTCTCCAAATGACAACCTGGAAATAGCTTTTGCTGTATAGTCCATTAAACATTATTATTATTATTATTATTATTATTATTATTATTATTATTATAGTCAAGAATTTATTTGTGAAGATTTAGTAAAGCAGTGATCTAGATACTTTAAGTCTGAGAAGCACAAATTAGTGCTGTTATGCTTCGCATGTTCAATTTCACTGAAAAACTGAATGATAGCTCTCAAGAAAATCAGGTACAAATGTTCAAAAATTAAGCAGAAATTACTTGGATTATGGGATATTTGAATTATTTATGCATGTAATTTGTATTTGTTGGCTTATAATTTGATTTAAAGACTCCCCTTCCCCCAAAGCAGTGACATCTGATGAAAAGAGGAAATGTTAGTGACCTCAAGAAGGAATGAAGACTTTCTGGGCATTGTTAGTTGATATAAAACTTTCCATGTATGCATACATAATCAAACTAAAAAAAATGTCTTAAAATCTTCACAACAAGAAATTCCAAGTTCATCCTGAGCAGTGGAGATTTATCCCAAAATCTCAATACTGAGACAAAAACATGAACATTACTTATATTAATATAGGAAAGCAATGATTCATAAGGCATGGTTGTGTGTTGGTTGCACAAACATCTCCCAGGAGTCCTAGAAATAATCATTTTTCAAGCATCACTAAAAATGGCAAATCAAGCCCGGTAGTGGTGGCACATGCATTTAATCCCAGCACTTGGGAGGCAGATCCAGGCAGATCTCTGTGAGTTTGAGGCCAGCCTGGGCTACCAATCAATTGAGTTCCAGGAAAGGCACAAAGCTACTCAGAGAAACCCTGTCTCAAAAAACCAAAAAAAAAAAAAAAAAAAAAAAGGCAAATCAAAACATAAAGTTAGATACTACTCATGAAGTCTGATACCTGCCTAGATTTAAAATACATATAATTTCA
The DNA here is from genome assembly GCF_903995425.1 of Onychomys torridus. Taxonomy (NCBI): domain Eukaryota; kingdom Metazoa; phylum Chordata; class Mammalia; order Rodentia; family Cricetidae; genus Onychomys; species Onychomys torridus. The sequence continues at coordinate 70,527,151 of NC_050451.1, read as the reverse complement.
GGAGAAGATTAGCTAAGAGATATCTTGAATTGTCCATACCTTTTTAATATGAACATACAGATTGCAGTGATTGACATTGTATTAGTGTGGGATAGAGCAGTCTGGATAAAAGTAGTTTTCAATCATACTTATTTACATTTAGATAATAGGGTGTACATGTGGAGATGTCTAGGCAAAAGCTGGGAAATATAATTTCTAAGCTGTAACTTGAGTTATAATTGGAAGAGCTGGAAAATGGCTCAGTGATCAAGAACACACACTATGAAAGCATTAGACCCTGAGTTTCAATTCTAAACTCCAACATAGAAAACAATATACACCCCAAATCCCTAAGCTAGAGACAGCAGATGTCCTCTGGAGCAATCTTCCTATCGGCTTAGCTTCAAGTTAATCCTGTCTCAAATAAATATAGTACAGATTGATAAGGCAAGAACCCTTTCTTTCTCCTTTGGCCTCTATACAAACACCCACACACACATGCAGATCAAGATTTAAAATAATAGGGAACTTCATAATATGCTTAGTTTTGTTATAACTATCTAGCACTATGCTTACTTTTTCTCCAGAATAGTAAAAATAAAAGCTTAGAAGAGCTACACATAAACTAGTAGGAATGTTTATGAATGAACCAACTTGACATAACTAAATGCAGTGAAATAATTTCTGTTTTTACAGTTGAAAAGGTGATAAATACATTTTGCACAATAAATAAGATGTTTTAGGTGTATGAAAAGGAAAAAACATTCTACTGAGAACAAAAAAGTCTGGGTGAGCTAAGAAGGAAATGAGTGAATGAATTGGGAGCAGTTGTAAAGAAAACGATTGTATGAATTAGAAAGCTGGAACACAGAGTGTATTGAATGGTCATTCAACATTTTCTATAGAAGTGTCAATCAACACAAAAAAAAGGATTAAATTTAATTCTATAACTTATTTATCTATAAGATCTATATACTGAATAAGTCAGAAAATCATGCATCAAAAATGTTATTTAGTCAGAATCTAAAACATTAGTCCTGTGGCTTCCTGTAGCTCTTGTAGCTAAATTAGAAAATTGGAGCCAAAAACACTTTTTTGTTTTCTGTGTTATCCTTCAAATTCTTCTTGCTTTCTGTAAAATCAAATTTCCAGATGTTTTATTAAATATCTATGCATCATTAATATTTTATGTAAAGTGTATATGTACCCACTATACTGAATATGTATGTATATTTTTCACAACTATATTTGAGGTTGTGACATAGGATACAACAAATAAATATTTGTTGAGTTAATGAAAACAATTCACCAAATGTTCCTTGATGACATCCATAATTTAATTGGATAGACAATGCACAGAAAAGATGTACAGAAAGACAAGCTCAGTCCCCAGGCTTTATACTGTCTAGATATCAACATACATTTTTTTCACACAATTTTAAGAGAATTTAAAGATATAGTCATGATTGATCAAACAATGCCTACCATAATCTAATGGCACATGGTTACAAAAGCATAATTATTTCCCTAAGATTGATTATGTTGTTTAAAAGAATAGTGAAAATAGAAAGAAATCATTCATTTTGAAAAATAAAAATTGTGCTATTACTATGTCGCAAATTAATTATTATTAAATAAAAAAGAAATGATTACTTAGGCTGGTGAGATGGGCTACTGGCTAAAAACACTTCCTGTCAAAACTGGTGAGTTGTGTTCAATAACCAAGGTGGACATTGTGTAAGGGAAGAGCCAGCTGCCTCCTTGAAGTTGTCATTTGACTTCCACAAATGCCTTAGGAGAGAGAGAGAGAGAGAGAGAGAGAGAGAGAGAGAGAGAGAGAGAGAGAGAGAAGGATGATTCTCCAGAGTTCAAAAGCAGACAGAGTTTCACAATGAGTTTATAGATACTGTGATATAGAGCGACAAGATGTGTGAAAGAAAAAAAAAAGAAGAAAGAAAGAAAGAAGGAAAGAAAGAGAGAAAAGAAAATTGAAGGAATAAAGGGAGGAAAAAGGAAGAAGAGATTAATGATTTCAAATATCTATAATTGTATCATAAAAGAAAAGTAAAATTATAACATAAAATCTGAATAGTAGCTAAGTCCTAGAATTCTGTTTTTTAACTCACCAGGAAACGTTAGGAACACTGGATCCCTTAGAGGAAATATCTTCACTCTATATCAAAATTCCCATAAATGCAATACTTCAAATTGTGTTTTGAAAATTAGTCAGATTTCTATTTTTCAAGACTGTAAGATCATTTCAATAAAAATATAAAATACATAAATCAATAGGAGAGCTACAATGTTACTGACTGAATATCTAGTAAAGGTAGACCAAAATATTCTACAAGTACCAATGTGTTAATAAGACCTCTATTTTTCTTCATATAATTTGGACATAAAGTAAAATAGAATTCTGCAGCTTCCTAAAAAGGCATGAAAGATTTGTCTGTGTCATTTTGCTGTTATCTTAAATCACATGTCCCTATTGTCCATCTAGGCTGCTGAAGATTTTCTTGTCAAACATGAGTGTGCTTGTAAGGTCAAATAAATATATGACAGAAAGCTATAATTAGTGACCCTTAAAGAGATAGAATATTGTATGCATATGCATCCTGGTGATCACAGAGGTTAACTACATTATTATAAAGGGCAAGAGAGTGGAGAACACATTAGCAGTGACTCTCTGGCCGTGACAGACATTGAACTAGTGTCCCAATTGTAATCTGTGTCTCATTCCTGAAAAGTATATTGTTACACTTCTAAAATCTTGTTGCCAATTACCTGTAAACTAAACACAGCTCATTTTCACAACTGGCACATATCTGTTCATATTTATGTGTATTAATATGTATTTATTTATACATGTACATACTCATTCTTTAGTAACCATTGCAGAATGCAGGCCACAGACTAAAAGTCAAGTAGTTGAAGCAGTAAGTCATTCAAAGAATGAATTCATCTCAAAAAAACTTTATATACAAACAATAGAAAAAAAAAGCCACAGACACCATCATTCCCTGACACTCACTCTTTGAAATCTTTGTCATTCAGCTTAACTTTTGACAAGCAGTTTTAGTAAGCCATACCTGGTTCCTTATAACCTGAGACTAAGTTGTACCAGGCTCTAGAGTTTCAAAATTATTTCTGGATTAGTTAATATACTTGACAACTGATCTTAGCAACACTGTGATAGTCAACTGAATAGAAGATAGACTTTCAAAGTAATGATATAATGGAGATCAGTGTTAATAAGAGGCTTAGCATATAACATGGGCATTAAAGTTATAGTGGTTATGAAAACTACTGGGCCTATTTGTGCTTTCATGGAGATGATGATGTTCCCACAATGACAGCATGAGGCCGAGGTTGACAAATGAAGCACAGTGCTCATAGATGTGACTGTTCTTGGAGAATACACAGCACTTGAAATTGCATTTTACTTGTTTGGAAATTATGATCCTTTTTATCTCCTGTGCTCACTGCCATTCATCCTCCTTTGCCATTGAACTTTCATCTGCTTCCTATTGTCTGTTCAACATTGCATAGATATTCTTTGACGAGTGCAGAAGAAAACAATCTGGCCATTTATAAACTGTATCTAAAGTGGCATTTTGTATATATATTTAAACTGAAGTCAAACAGTCTAATTTTTTTGTTATGAAAGTATTAGTGTCCAGTTTCAAGTGTAAAGCCCAGCTCTAAGAATTTCCTATAAAGAATGAGTTATTTTCAGCAACTTATGTACACTAAATGATTATACAATTTATTTAATATAAAGACTTAAAAATAAATCTGAGGTTGAGGAAAAAGTTTAGTGGGTATTGTACTCCTTGTCTAAGCATAAAGGAACAGAGTTACATTATCAGAACCTATATAAAAAGAACCAGTTATATTGTCAGAACCTATATATAAAGGATAGCAAAGAATGTACCTGCAATCCTAGCATGAGAAAAAAAGAAGTCAGGAAACACACCCTCTGTTGAAGTCTGATACACACACACACACACACACACACACACACACACACACACACACACACAAATCAACCAACCAACCAATTTGTTTGACTTCCAGCAGTGTGTTTTATTCTCTGAATAAGGCACCATGCTGTATTCAGATAGACCTTAGAATAACGTCAAGGTTAAATCAAGGTTGAATGATTTACAGGTTTAAAAAAAAAACACCCTAAATATTGTGAATTCATTTAGGCTGGTTTTATTTTTTTACTTTCATTTTTTTTTACCTCTATAGTACAAATAGCATTGTTACTTTATTTCATCTAATTTAGAGTGGTACATTTGCCTTATTTGACAATAAAAAATAGAAAAGAGAAATAGTGATAATTTATCAATACTATGATACATACTTTGTTAAACTCTATGTAATTTATATATATTATATTGTTAAATTCTATGTAATATAAATGGTATCTTTCAGCTTTTGAATGTTAATTTCTTTCCTGATTCACCTTCATATTGTCATAGTTTTCATGAATAGGTTAAATGTCATTAATATGCATGATTATATCCAACAAATACAATATCAATTTCTTAGCTTATTGTTGCACTTTATAACCAGAATCTATGAATATTTATTTGAGTACTACTAGTAATTTTCCATATGATTTTAGGGAATTGTCTATATTCTAAACTTTATTAGCACAGTGGTAATACAAGCTTACAAATATTTTATTAGGTTGCAGATACACAGTAGATTCAAAATATGATGATTTACAAATATGATTCTGTCAGTAGTGAAAAATGCCTGAAGTTCATTGAATCTATGTGGCTTTGTTAATTCAAAAATCATTTTTGCCTATGTGAATGCAACTGAATGAGGAAGTCTCTCATGAGAACGAAGAAGGCAAAGAGCTTGAAAAAAAACATCTCATCCTTCGTTGGGAAACTCTCTAAAGGAGGGCTTTGGGCAGATGGGAAATTTCTGGTGTTACACATTATCTGCTCCGTTGATAAAAAGATTTTGATCTAGGAGTCTGTCAATCCAGTTCCTTGCTTAAAGTAAACAGTGAAGTCTACAGCAAAGCTCTTATTAAAATTCAACCCCAGTTGGCTCTGCTCCCAGTTCTCAAAACCAACAAATAATGTCCACTGATTATTCAGATTATGTTTGACTGTTTTGTGTATGTGTTTTAAGTACTCCACTATAAATAGCCAATCTTGTTAAGAAAATTGCAAATCTTCCCTTTCAAATTCTAATCATGCTGGATGAGTAAAGGTAATGACTGGCAAAAATCCTCACGATGACATTTCCATTGATACAGGCTCTAAGTACTAAATTTGAGCTGCATCCGGCCCCTACAGTTTTGTGCATGACTATACAATATTGCAGTTGAGCTTAAAAACCATTCCCTGTCTATCATTTCCAATGCACACTGATCTGTATAATTCTGATACGTTAATCTATTAGAAGCAGTTGTTTGTAAAAACACTCTATCTCCTTGAGATCTAGCTTTCTTTATTTTTTCTTATTTTAAATAAGAGACACCACCAATCAATTATTTTTAAAGTAATTTAGCTCCATATAATATAAAAGAAAAAAAAACTTCACTTAATAAATATTTTCATTTGACAATTTTTTAGATATAGCTGTATAGTACACATAGCAGGCTTTACCACTCTACTTTTTATATTGTAGAGATTTTAATATTTTATCTCACTTGGATATTTTGTGAATTTTTTGGAATATTACAAAAATTATCCCTTAAGTAGTATATACACATCAGAATTGGGGCACAACATTATGTGATTTTTTTTTTTCAGTCTGGAGACAGGGCACAGAAGGGACTGTTTAAAGACATCCAGCTTCAGGATTGAGCTCTCAATAACAGGTTTGTGAAGGCCTAGAGACATAGGTAAGGTAGTAAGACATGCATATGTAAAGCTGGCATTTTCCCAGAAGCCAAATGCCAGTGCAAACCCTGAGCTTTTCTTTACATATTAGCAGGACTTTCATTTCCCTTCACGTGTTATATTCATAGGAAATAGCTAAAGTGACTTATGTTTTACTAAGTCATGTCTTAATATGTTTTACTAATTTAAAAAGTGTTCTAGAAGATATTTGGTCATATAGTGAAAAATTAAGATTATGTGTGTTAGTGATAAGAATAAAAGACCAAAGAGTTTAAGAAACCATTTGTGTTTCAACTTGAAGAATTTTTATATGTAACTATGAATATTTATATTGTTAAAAGTTGTTAAATAATTCAGTTTATGTTTAAACTAGAGATGAGTTTTTGTTCATACAATATATCTTTATCACAATTTCCCTTCCCTCATCTCCAAAATCATCCCCACCAACTCACCTTTTCAACTCCAAGCTTTCTTTCTCTCTTTAAGAAAATACCCAGACAAAGAAACAAGAAAACAAACCAAATTCTACAAAAAGAAGGAGGAGGAGGAGGGGGAAAGGAAGAGAGGAAGGAAAAAAAAGAAAAACAAAGAAAAAACACATGAAACACATTCAACATATAGAAAGATAAACAGAGACACCATAAACACAGGAAATTAGAAAATACAATATAAAGCAAAAGATCAGTAAGGTAAAAAATGCCCAAGCAAAGCAATATGAGACAAAAAAATCTCTCGAAATACTGTAAAAACTACTTTATTATTGTTGTTGTTGACCATCTATACTGGGGATAGAGCCTGTCCTTAGGGGTGGTTTGTATACCTAGTGAGAAAATATTTTTCCCTTTGTTACTAATTGGAGGAAACTTCAAAGTATAGATGTGGAAGCTAATGCCTACTTCCCCATATCAGCACTGGAACCCCCTCTAGTTTTGATGTATACAGGCCTCATTAATATTGCCACAGTCTCGGTGAGTTCATATGAGCAAAAGCATCAAAAATCCACATTTTTTTTTATATCATCCATCCTCTGAGTATTACAATCTTTCTGCCTACTCTTCCACATGCATCCCTAAAACTTGAAGGAAGGGGTTTGACGAAGACACCCAATATAGGACTGAGTGTTAAAAGTTCTTTCATACTCTACATATTGATCAGTTGTGGGTCTCTGTATTATAAGTAGGTTATTCTATCCCACTTGCTCACAAATAACCACATGGAGACTTACTGTTAATAATGAAAACTCTTCTGTTAGTTTAGCTTGTTTCTAACTAGCTATTATAACTTGAATTAACCAATTTCTATTAATTTAATTTCTGCCTCTGGCTTTATTACCCAATCTTTGTATTACCCATGCTGCTTGCTCTGCATCTCTTGGCATCTCTGCAATCTTCTTCCCAGCATCCTCTCTGCCCTGAAAATTCTGCCTCGCTATTGGTCTTTCAATTTTTTATTATACCAATCAAAGTGACACATCTTCAGAATGTACAATAGATGATCCTACAACACTCTATTAGTTCCCATCTACTGCAGAATAAAGCTTCTCTGATGATGGCTGACTGAGACAATGACCTATAGGTAAAGTAAAATGTCCTTAGGAGTTATTTTATTGGTACATTCCTTTAACAGAACAATAGTATTTGGGTTTACTCAAGGTACTAGGGTCTACCTTGTCTCAATTTCTTGGCTAATGAAGCAGTGTCAGGCATGAGTTATACCATATGGAGTGAATGTTAAATTCAATTAGATATTGCTTAGTTACTCACATAATGTTTGTGTTGTTGCTGTTTTTTTTTCTTTTTTCTCTCTCTTTTGGTGCCTTCCACCCAGCTCCTAAATAAATCACACATGGAGGCTTATTCTTAATTATAAATATTTGCCTTTAGCTTGGCTTGCTTCTTGGCAGCTTTTCTTAATCTAAATTGTCCCATCTACCTTTTGCCTCTGGGTTTTTCCCATTCTCTTACTTCTGTAAATCTTACTCTTACTCCATGGCTTGTTTTGTAACTGGGTCTTCCTCCTCTTGCTCCTTCTTCTTTTCTTCCCAGATTTCTCCTTCTTATATTCTCTCTGCCTGCCAGCCTCACCTAACCTTTCCCCTGCCTTGCTATTGGCCATTCAGTTATTTATTAGACCATCAGGTGTTTTAGATAGGCACAGTAACACAGTTTCACAGAGTTAAACAAATACAACATAAAAAATAATACATCTTAAAATAGTATTTCCTAATATGTTTGTACTACTACTGAACTGGCATGACAGGGATACAAGTCACCATTGTTAATCAAATAGTGTACAGTTTGGTGGTGTTCACCTTTCTCTTCTGGTAGTGTGCAGAAAAACATCTAGTACCATGAACACTAGTTAGTATTTGTGAAGGCTCTGGATAGGTATGAGCTGGACTTTTCCATGTTCAATGAAAAATATCAGTTTTGCCTTCAGCAATAAGGACTTATTAATTGTTGAGAATAAATAATAGCCTTGGCAATAGTCTATATTGTTTTGGGCTGATAATGGGCCCCTTTGGCCAAAGGCTCAGGTCAATACAACCCATTCCTAGCATATAATACTTCATTTGGTGGTGAAAGTTTCCTAATTAAGACATTGTCTACCAATTATTTGGTGATTCTATTATATTATTTTCATATGTGTATATATTTTATAAAGTATCTACTATAGTAGGTTTCCATATGACCCCTCAAATACTTCTCAGATTTAGCTGCCCGTCCCTGTATTTTTTCACTTATACACCTCTTTACTCTACCTTTCCATTTAATTCTCCCAGTCCAGTCTCTTTTCAATTTCTCTCTACCTGTATATTGTATTTTCCCTCTTTTGGGAAATCCTCCCCACCCTCGAGTCCTTTACTCTGTCCTAACCTCTATTATTATCCTATCCTAGTTATTCAAATAACAGCATGGCTATTGAAGGATTAGAAGTTAACATTCACATATAAGAGAACATACACCAATTTTTGTCTTGTGGGGTTTGGGTAACCTCAAACAGGATATTTGTTTTTCTCTCTTCTTTTAGATTGGAATTTTCTGATTTTTTTAAAAGAGCGACATAGTATTGCATTGTATGAATCCTTTTCACCATTCATCTGTTGATGAACATAGAGGCTGTTTCCATTTTCTGGATATTATAAACAGAGAAGTAACATGCTTGGTTGATCAACTGTCTCTCTAGCAGACATAGTGCTCTTATATGCCCAATAGTGGTAAAGATGAATCTTAAGGTAGATTTATTTCTAGACTCCTGAGAAACAAACACTGATTTACCCTGTAGCTGTACAAGTTTGTCCTACTAGCAATGGGTGAGTTTTCCCATTACAAACTCACCAGCATGAACTGACACAATATTTTACTCTTTATCATTCTGATTCATGGATATGAAATCTAAAAGTACTTTTGACTTGCATTTTCACAATAAATAAGGACATAGAACATTTATTTACCATTATCTCAGCCATTTGTATATTATCTTCTGAAAACTGTTTAGTCAATTCAGACAGTGAAAGAATGAGTATATATATTCCGTACATATATATATGACCTATAAAATCCATCCAGCTATGCTCAATTAAAACGTGTAACGAAAACAACAATAGATTAATACATTTGAACCGACACTTTGAAAAAAATATTTGGTTTATAAACAGAACAAGGAGACATTGTGTATGATTGGCCAGAAAGATATTAAGAGACAGAGATCAGGGAGTTTACTGTGAGATTGTCTCTTCATATAATGTCAAAATTTTACACATAAAGTTTCACTGTAACCACACAAACATGAGCTGAACAAGGATGACACCAACAAACATACAAAGCAGGACAGGAAAATCCCACTGTCTCTGAACCTTAAACAAATAACTACAGCCAACTTCATAAACCTGAGTAGATATTCTTCCCTGTTAGAAGACATTGTCACTTATACACTCTTTCTCTGTGGAATTTCATTTCTTTGTCTCTTGGTGGGAGATAAACATTGACTGTACTGAGTTTGTGTAAACCATTTCAAAAAAGCTGATTGTGAAGGCCCACTCGAAATAGCATAACCATTTGTTTTTTCTGTTTTTTTTTTTTCCTTTTTTTCTCCAGCACTACCTGGTGGTTTCTTGCTTACCTGCCTCTCATTAATATTAATATTAGAAGCTAGCACATTATAAGCAGTTGAGATGTACAGATGATATACATTAAGTGAATTAGATCAATGAATGAGATCAATACATTTATCAATAAAATACAAAGTAAAGTAGAACAGTAATCAAGATATTGGTACAGTGATCAAGAACTTTAGAGGAAGCTTTATACTTATGCAAAAGTCAGGCTAATCTCCCAAAAAATATTTTTTTCTTACACAATGATTAATCTGACAAATAAAAAAAATCCATATTAAAAAAAAAAAAAAAGTCTTGCCTGTCTGAAGGCATCTACAAGCCTGCCTGGAGCCACTTGGCCCAGAAGGTAAAAGACACCCATGGGCCAGCCTGGGTCCTCACAGTCAGGGCTGACTGAAGGCATCCACATTTTGGTACTGTGCAAGTAGGTACAATGACAATGGGCAGGTTTGTGGTAGATAGATGAGAGAGAGGGAGAAACAGAGTGGTTTGTGTGCTATGGTGAGAAGCAGTTCTGGGGAGGTGAAGGGGGTAAGGGGTTTACTGATATGTGTGGCTTGCATGCCACCAGGAACCAGGATGACATCAGACCTGAGCTGCGGTCACAGACCATGTCTGCATCCATGGTTGCACCACAGCCAAGGTCTGTGCTGACATACATGTGCCATGTTTTCACAAAAGACTACAGGGATGTCCTGTTTTGGACAGCAACCTGTAATGATGTTGATGCTCAAAGGCTATACTATGACCAATCAGAAAAGCCTGAGCTGCTACCTAGGACCATGGTGACATCTGGTTCCAAGCTGCTGCTGAGGGCCATGTCAGTGTCTGTTGCCCCACAGCATCCAGGATTTTAGTTGATGTCCCTGGTTCCTGTTACTACCAAGGGCCATGTGGATTCCTGGGATCTGGTCAGCCATCTGAGATCATGTTGTTGCTGGAACTACTCTAATCTCAGTGGCCTGTGTTGCCCAGGGCCATGGTGATGTCTGAGCCTGAACTGAGAGCTATGTCTCAGTCTGCATTCCTGCTGTAGCTGGGGATAGTGTTAATATCCACAGCCCATGTTAACACAAGGGGTCATAGGAACCATGTGTGTTGAAAATCCAAGGTCACTGCTATGTTGGCCTCACCCTTCACTGGCCCTGGGATAGCAGGTCTTTCCTTTAACTGGGCACTGCAGCAGGAGAACTGGACCTTCCCCTCATGGAGAGCTGGTCCTGTATGCAGGAGCGATGATCCTACCACTTGCTACTTTTATATAAGATCTGGTCCCAACTGCATGGGCCTACGAGAGAAGGCTTTGCCCCTCACATGAGGGGAGCAGTCCCAGTGGCCTGGAATGACCAGCTCAGATGTCACTCAGACCCACATCCTTGACCTTGGTTTGACCCACTCTAACTTCTGCTAGGAGCATGGAGTGGAGAAACTGGTCCTGTGGAGCCATGTCCATGGAATCTTCATAATTTAGAGAAACAGCTGGATATCTGAGAGGAATTTTGGTGAGGGATCAGTGATAATATATGCAAGAGACCAGAGGCCTTGAAACAGACCAATGACTCATTACTTTATGAACGTTTATATGGGGGTCTAATTGGACAGAATGGTATACTATATGACACACCACAGCCTTCTTTAATGCCACAAGTAGAAATGAAGAGGTTTTGGAGAGACTGAAAAGATGGTGGACTGAGGTGAATTTTTTTGTTTTGTCTTATTTTAATTAATTTTGGGTGGGTTTACTTTGGGGGTGGGAAGTTGCAGGGGTCAGGGGCAAATATGGAGGGACTGGAAAGTGAGTGGGACTGGGGTCCCTGATGTGAAATTTGCAAGGAATCGATAAAAGAATTACAATATAAAACAAACAAGAAAAAACTAAAAGGCTCAGTACCAAGAAATTATGTTTTTATATATGTATGCATTTGTGTGTGTATATTCAGGTAGAACTTTGCAATATTAAACATCAAAATTGAAAAAAAATGTCCTTGACCATTAATGATAAAACACTAAATAACATATAAAACTAAAAAAAAATGCCTACCCAAATAATTTCATATTTTTGAAGTAGTAGATTCCTAGAACTTAAAAATAAAACAGGCTCTTCAGGTTGAATGTGCATTAGGCTGAGAATATTAAAGGTTTTATGTGGCAGTATGAATCTGAGTACTCTAAACAGAAGAAGTTCGGTGAACACATCCTTGCAAGGGCTTCTATATACTTATTTTCGTAGATCAAGCAACCATAAAATGGCCCAAAATTCTAATTTCTGAATATAGATATTATAAGTTTGTGACTTTCATTTTACTTTATTTTATTAAAATATAGTATTTCATTTTCCAATATTAGTGGTCATATTTTATTTCCCAGCTATGCACATCTGTTCTTTTGGATAATTTTTTTGCAAAAGTATTTAATATACTCATTTTGTGTACTGATTCTGAGTCTACCTTTTTGTACTTATCCTTACACATGCTCATCCTAAAAGCAATGGGATTGTTTATAAATTAGATATTCTAATGAATCTAAACATACACACATATTTACATATATACTCACAACTATGTGCCCACATAAAGTCACAACCTGAAAGATCTAATACTACTATGAAGAATAATGATTTTGAGAATTGGGAAGTTGAGTGACGCAAATCCCCATGCAGTATATCATGTCTGATTTTCTCTTTTAAGCAATCAAACTGTAAGAAATATGGAGTAATGGTCATTCACAATCTCATTTAATGTATTCAGTAGAACTATAATGAGTCATAATTCTGATTGAATTTCTTTCTAGCACATAGAATTAAAAAGTTTCCATGAACAACTGTGAGGAAAAAATGTCTGTCTAGTTCACTTTACCGCAACATGATAAATGACATAATCATCAAAGCCTGGGAAAAAATAAAATACACTAATACAGAATTTTATGAAGAGGGTTTCTTAAATTATATGTTTAGCAACAAAAATTTGAATTTCAAATGATACAGTATCATGCACATTTCTATATTCTGCATAACAGCCACATTTTAATTGAGATATATGGGGAGTTTTTGATGGGTAGTTAAATGTTCTAACAATCTATCATTCCACAAACATCCTGCTAGACTATGTAAAACAGTATTAGTTGAGAGGCCCTGGAATCGTTGCATTATTAACAAAAAAGCACCATGTTTCACATAATGAACACTAATGGATTTTAATTTCATCATCAGGAAAAGATATGTCTCAAAAATTGAAATCCATATTGTATAAAAAAAAAGACATCTAGTCTTAGAAAAAAGAGGATAGATAATTTTATACTTATTTGTATTTGAGCCAATAACTTCAGTGTATTTTAAAATAAATTTCTTCTGAGGCAATGTTTTATTTTCAAACATGCTTTGAAATATTTGTTCTAATAATGAGAAATAAGAAGGAAAAGTATTCAGAATCAAAGGTGTAGAAAATTAGGTTTTTATTATATATGCAAAGAAAATTGAAATTTCATAGCTCTCAGTGATAACAATCTTATTCTTTCTTTGTGTTATAGCATTCCATTGTGAAGTCTTTCCCTTAATAAATAAAGTTGTAGTACATTAGGGACAAAGAAAAATGTCTAAAACTAAGGAGTGAACAAAATTAAATAACCTTAGAGTTTCTACATTAAATTAGTAATGAAGTCAGCCTTAAAAATCATGAAATCAAGATCTTAAGTATGTGTTCATGCGATGATGTTTGCAGAGTTAAAGCATGTTAGCTGTTGCTTGCATCCATTCCCTTAGATTGTAAAGAAACACACCAGTGGTGCTATCATCCATGGGATCATGTTCATGACCCCAGAACTTTATATTCCTCTACAACTGGACATTCAAATCATTGGAAATATGTTTGGATTCCCGCAGTTATGGACCCAATCAGGTTACATGACTTTGAATGAAGCTGCCAGTAAGTGTGAGATGTCAGTTTGTATAGTTACTTGAACATTTGACGGATAGTTACGGCTTTCTGTAAAATATCAGTTGTATAGCACTTACATGTGACTGCCTCACTTTGGAAAAGTGATGGTTTTAAAAAATGTTTGTATAACACTCTCATAGAACATACCTTCTGGTGGAGCAGGTAATAAACAAACCCCACTGATAAGTAGTATGATGAGGATAAATAAAGCAAGATGAATGTCCAAAGATCATACAGTGCAGGTTACTTATTGTGGCAGTTTGAATAGGAATGGCTCATATATTTGAATGCTTAGTCATCGGGGAATGGTATTATTTGAAAGCATTGGAAGGATTGGAATGTGTGATATTACAGTTTCTCTGTAAGGCAGAGTATCCAGAGAGAAGTTATAAATGGGTAAGTTCAAGGTATATTTTCTTCATCTATACAGACGAACATTGTGAAAAATCTCATTTCAAGTGTATCACTGGCAGTGGGCTTTAAGGTGGTAATTGCCTGGTTTCTCCTCTCTCTCTCTCTCTCTCTCTCTCTCTCTCTCTCTCTCTCTCTCCCTCCCTCCCTCCCTCTCTCACACACTCGCTTTCTCTTCCCTGTGCAAATAAGGATGTTGGTTTCAACTACTTCATCAGCTACTGCTCCAGAATCATGTATGCTGCCCTGTTCCCCACCAAGATAAAAATGGACTAGACCACTAAAACTTTAAAAATCCCTTTTTGGTAAACATTGCATTTGGTCATGTTGTCTCTCCACAGCAGTAGAACAGTGACTGAGATAACAGTTGGTTCTAAGGATAAGGGTATTGCTGTGATAGACCTGACCATGATGTTTCCTGGAGGACTATGAAAGACTTTGTGACTTTGTAATAGAAACAGATTTAAAGATGTTAAGCAGAAACTTAATGGGTCATCTTAATAGGAGCATGGAAGACAGCAAAGCAGGGAAATTTGGAAACTATGTGATAATTTTGATTGTATTCTGACAAATAAAACTTGCTTGGAGTCAGAGGGTTGAGCTATCCACTAGCTGACCTAAATTAACCATAGAGGTTTGGAGGACTATAGATAGAGAGTAAACAGGAAGTAGTAATATAAAACAGAGAGAGGATCTCAGCCCTTTTGAATGGAGGAACAGTAGAGGTTGGAGGCAACTGGTCACTCCTCCCTGCTTCTCTGATCTTTCAGGTTCTTACCTGATATCTGACTCCCAATCTTTTATTGATTAAAGATTAACTATATTAATGCTTCATGTAGTATCCAACTTTTGGAGCATGGATTCATGAGATAGCCACTTACTTGTGGCTTTGCAGTGACTGGCACCCCCTGGAGCTGAACACAGGTGCTGCACCTGCTCAAGTCACCACACTGCTGGCTGGCCTTTCCTTATCTTCCCCAAGCCCTATGAGTGAGTCTGAGATTTTCCTGTTGCAGCCTCTCTACAGCAATCTCCACAAGCCACAAAGTCTACAGCTGCCTGGGTTTGAAATGCTGTCAGAGTTAACCCATCATCACCAGCCAGCTCTGCCTTGAGAGAGCACTGTGCTCTCACTTCCCACCCATCACATGTGCTGCATTCACACTTGCGCTGTGTCTACCTTTCAGGTGGCTGGCTCTTTGGCTCCTTTTCCCCATGTTGTTGACTTTCCCTGGACCCCCTCCACAGGCTGCTGCCAAACTAGAGTAGCCACCTCTACACCAACTCAGGCAACTGCCACATACTTTCAGTTCACAACTACATGCAATCAATGCTTGCTCTTCTCAGCTAAACTATGCACTGCCTGTGTTCTCTGCCGAGAAGTGCTGTGTAGCAAAGGCCAGACTTACAAGTCAACTGTCATCATCAGCCGATTTGGTGAGACAACTTAGAATTCTTAAAGGGATAAATTAGTTTTAAAAAAAGAAGAGAAAGTTTTTACCACTTTAAAAAACAGGAAACAATATTATGATGGAGGGAGTTGGGCTTCTGTATAATTCTACAGTGGATGGTTTGAAAATAAAATAATTAAATGAGGGGATAACTAACTTACCTGGGATTTACATAATGTCAATTGTAATCATTATCAGCTTGGTAATTCTTGTTTTGTCCCCAAAATTTAGTTGATAACAGTGTCAACTATGAGAAATTGACTGATAATATACAGGCCTTGGAAAATTATATGACTGAAAAGTCATAAACCTTAGAATACATCTTAAAACAGATAACATAGATATTTGGATACAGATAGAATAATTTCAAGGAGAACCAACCTCTTCATTACATTATAGAATTAGAGAGGAACAATTCAAGGTTATCAAAAAAGCAGCTGTCATTTACCCAGTTACCATATAAGAACAACCACAAAATGATAGATATCTTCAGGACTATGGAAGAGCTCATTGCATTCCTGTGGCAATGTTAGATTTGAGGAGATTTAAGGAAGAGAGAGTCTCAGATGGTATACTTTCATCTTTTGTGAGGCAGATGTTAAATTAGCTGGCAACTAGTAACAGAATTATCCAACGACACTGGAAAGAGTTGGTAACAGCAATCTTGGAAAATGGTCCTCAATTACAGTGGAAGACCTGGTGGAAAGATGAGGCTACAACCATTGATGAACAAAGTAGGAGTAGAGGTATTGGAACGTCCCAAGACCAGCTTCTGGGAGAGGGTGATTATACTGATGTCTGAAGATCTATATGCTGAACACACCTTGGCTGTATGCCCCACAGCATCTTTGAATAATTGGGACAGAGCTGAAGAAGTCAGAAAGACAATGCATTCATTTATTAAAATTATACAGGGCCCCAAAAAACTCCTGATTTTCTACAAAGATTGACTTCAGCCTTAAATAAAATGATACCAAATTCAGAAGCTATAGAAATACTAATTGAATCTTTGGCTTTTGAAAATACTAACTCGCAATGCAAATGGTAATTGGGCCTTTAATTGTAAGATCAGCACCCATAGAGGGATGTATTGGACATATAGTCAATATTGAATCTCATAACCATGATGATATTTGGATAAGAGGTGATTTCCAAAGGCTTAAAGAAAACTTAAAATGTCAGATGTTTTAATTGTGGAAAATAAAATAATCTAAAAAGGGATTGTAGGCAGGACATTCCTAGAAATAATGCTTTTCAAGTAATAATCCAAATAAAAGGCACCCGCCTTCTGTAGTATGCAGAAGGTTTGGTGAAGCCAGACATTGCACCAGTGAATGAAGATCAACAAGGGACAGAAAAGGTAACCCTTTGCCATTGGGAAATGTCTCATGGGGGTCTCTTGCAGGCCCCCATATCAAACTTGGTTTAATCATTCCCTGTCACTGTGGGGGGAAACTCCTCCACAGAGCAAATAAAGGACTTAATGCATATTGTAAACAATCATACTGCTCTGGAAATAGAACAGCTTAGAAGATAAAATAAATGTTTCAGAAGAAACTATAAAGCAAATATTTTGGTCAACTTCTATAAAATATCAAAGGCCAAAGTAAAAACAACAAATAAATGACATTGTAACTTAGAGTTTTGTGGAAACAGGGACAGATGTAACAATTGCAACAGAATCTTGGTATCCGAATTGGCCTCTTCAGGAGGTAAGTGTACCAATGAAATACATTTTCAGACTAGCAGCTGTGTTTTTGGTTTAAAAGTAGATTCAACAATCTATCCTTTTATCCTATCATTTCTATATCCCTTTTTTTTTTCAGAAGAAGATCCCTGAAACTAATATACCTTATTTAGTTTTTTTTTTCTAACCACAATCAAAGCAAGTTGTAACCAATGCCCCTAAACAATGACAAATATCTATAACCCATGTAATGACAAAAAAAAAAAAAAAAAAAAAAAAAAAACCCACCCAGCCCACCTCTTGGGAAAGTAGGCATTGTGTTCTTAAAATTATTTCCTGTTGTCTGAGGGGTTGACAATATCTTTAGAGGATGCTGAAAACATGGTGATAAGAGTTGTTTTACATATTGAAACTGATGAATTTATTTCAGATGGTTCAGAATTGACATTGTTATTTATTCAGTTATAGGAAATAATAAGAAATAGAAATAATCCTCTCTATATAATATCTATCCATATAATATATGGGCCTATCAGGCACTCTAGCACAAGGTAATAATGAAATTAACCAACTTTTAGAAGGAAATATGCTAGAAGCCTCAGAATTTCATAAGAAACACCATGGTAATAGCAATGGTTTGAAAGAAAGATTTTTTTCTATCACTTGGCAACAAGGAAAGAAAAGTATAAGGTATTGTCTGACTTGTTTTTGTATAACAAAACTCTACTGACTGCAGGAAGTAACCCAAAAGGTACTCAAAGAAATAAAATTTAGCACATAGATTTGTTTCACTTTTCAGAGTTTGGAAAATTAAAATACTACATCATATCATAGATACATATTCAGGATTTCAATGGGCAACTGCCTTGAGTTCTGAAAAGGCTGATTCTGTAGCTACACATTTGTTAGAAGTTATGAACATTGTGGGGATATCTGTAAAAATTAAGACTGGTAATGAGGAAGGAATGAAGGATGAAGAGAAACATTGAATAAAAGGAAAAAACAGTGCTGAATTAAGTCAACCTGTATACTTTAAAGATGTGTTGACCTCAGAATGGAAAACAGGATATGTATTGTACTGGGGAAGAGGTTTATTTTGGTGTTGTTCCCACAGGAGAACAAAAGCTATAGATACCATCAAATTGATAAATATTAGATTTGAACAAGAGAGACCTCTTGATTAGAAGAAGTGATAGTTCATCAAACAGCATGGCCATTCAATATAAACTAACTTATAAAAATAACAAATGATTTTTGTTTGATCAGTCACAACTTGACATATGGGAAAATCCTCAAAGTCATGGTTGGGAGAGGTTTTTTTTTTTTTTCTTTTTTTTTATTTCTTATTTATTTATTTATTTGTTTGTCTGTTTGTTTATTTTTGTCTTTTCTGAAGAATTTGAAGGCATCCAACTACGAACTCTGAATAACAATGGACAAATGAGACATCTGAAGAAAAAGGGACAAATCATCCAGAGGAAATGGCCCAAGAAAAAAAGCAAATTAGCCTATTGGTCTATCACATTTCCAACAGGATAAAATTCCATAAATCTTCCCAAATATTAGTTTTTGCTGTTCTCTATAGAAATAGTATACAAATGTTCGTTTTTGTAGTCCCAGTTTAATTAAAAATTAAAGCTTGCTTTGGAGTTGGACTATGGCTCTCTCCTTCTCTAAACCCAAGAGTTCCTGTTAAAGGAAAATCCAAAATCTATGCCTCATGTTGAAAAATCCACCTGATATGGGACAGAAAAAAAAAAAAAAGCAAAAAAAAAAAAAAAAAAAAACTAAGAGACTATTCTATTGCCACTCACTAATGATAAAATTATTTGGTTTTATTTTGACTCTTTAAAACATTTTTTAGGTAAAAATATTATCTCAATTTATTTATTGTCTCAATTTAAACTTTTTATCATAATATTAATGGTCCTATATAAAGTACTAATACATTCTAGAAAAAGACCTCATCTAGATTCCTGTATATGATCTTGGGTTTGGGTCTCTATCAGATTCCTAGGAATTAGGTTTTTGTACTCTGAATGTACATAACAAATTATGGTCCTTTAACCTCTTCAATATTTGCTGCATATGAAATTTAAAATGTTTAAAGTTCTGCAGTAAACCTCGATCATGCCTAACAGAGACCTTTGAAGTCTCTAAAATAAGAACAGGGCCCCACAAAAGCAATTACATTCAACTATGGTGAAACCACTAAGTTGACAAACATCACCCAGAAATAGGCTTTGGACTACAAACTGCTCAGGACAATGTCAAGGTGTCTAGCTGAGATGGTCCAGTCTCACAGACTCCTCTAGCCAGGACTTGATATAATCTCCACACCTTCCCATTATACAATGATTGGACAACAAATGATACAGACAAGAAATAATTTTAAGAACATGATGTCCACTTTGCTAAGATGTGGGGTGGGCAGTTTTTGGTCATTCCATGGGTTATGGATATTTGTTATTGTTTAGGCAGGTTGGTTACAAGTTGCTTTGATTGTGGTCAGAAAAAAAAAAACTAAACAAATTGTATAAGTTTCAAGGATCTTCTTCTGAAAAGAAAAGGGGGATATAAAAATGACAGGATAAAATGACATATTATTCAATCTATTTTTAAACCAAAAAACAACTACTAGTGTCAAATATTTTTCATTGGTTTGGATTTTGATACAAATTTGAGGTTATTGTTGCTATAGTGTACTTATATTTCTACTCTTGTTTAAGGTATTATACATGTAAAGCTTATTTAACAATGTAATTTAAATTTCTTGTCCTTGAAAATTGTTATTACATTTAGGGGAGTTGCTTACAAGACAAGTTGTTACTGATTGTGGTCAGGAAAAAATGAACAAAATAGTTTAGATTCAGGGATCTTCTGAAAGAGAAAGGGGGTATAGGAATGGAAGAACAAAGGGGTCAGATATTGAATCTGCTTTTAAACCCTAAAGCAATATTTTTCATTGCTTTGGACTTTTGCATATTGATAGAGATTTGAGGTTTTTATTGTTTTACTGTACATGTTTCTACTCTTGTTTATGGTATTGTGCCTATATAGTACATTTAACAATGAAATTTAAATTTCTAGTCCTTGAAAGTTATTATTACAAAAACAAGGATAATAAAGAAATTCAGGATAATAGTCACTTAGTACAATCAAACTTGTAGTTATGTTAAATATGTTTTTAGGATCAAACAGAAATATATTTTAGGTAGTCAGGTGGTCTTCAAATACTTCAGACATCTACAGAATATGGCATTTAAGATATTTTAATAACATAAGATTTTGTGACAATGAGATATGTCTGTTTCTGGCAGCACCAATCTACCTCAGAGAAGATGATGAGCACTGATGAAACTCAATATGTAGTTTATATTCTTTGTGGCAAAAGTTAGCCACTGGGCAAGAGACTGCCCTTGCCTCAACTGCTGACAGTTGCTGTCCAAATTGGACAAGCAAGACACAAAAGAAAGTGACAGCTGAACTTTGTCAAGACAGGTTGGGGAAACCTTTCAAAAATCATGCTTCATGAAAAAGTCTGTAAGATATTGTAGGCCTGCAGACCAAAGATGGATGTCCTAATGTTATAGAGGGAAGCTTGGGTGACTGTCCAGGCAACCAGATATTTCTGTCATTTCTTAGTTAAGGAAGTTGTTTGCTCTGCACTTCCTGTTTACCCAGGAAATATTATACCCTTCTGAGATCTCTGATGGAGTTGAAGACCAGATAGTTATAATTATAGTTTTTCTTGTTACAAAACTCAAAAACAAAACTAACTAAAGAGGTGTAAAGTATATAATGTTCAGAGACATAATAAGATAGTTTGGGGATGGTAATTTAAGTTAGGATAGAAGTAGACTTAGGTACAAAACTTGGGACTTACCAAGATAGGATAAATAATGGAATATTTACTCTGAGTTTGTCAATTACAAATGGACTGGGCATGGTTAATGTAATTCTTGCTTGTATATATTTGTATATAGTTATTGTACTTATTGTTTATAGTGTTTATATGTTAGTTAAAAATCTCTGCTTTTTATTCAGAAAAAAAGGAGGAAATGTGTAACATTTTGATTATGTTCTGACAAATAAAGCTTGATTGGTGTCAGAGGGCAGAGCTAGCCACTAGTTAACCTAAACTAAACATAGAGGTTTGGAGGACTGTAGATAGAAAGGTGTCAGGAATTAGTAAGGTGAGGCAGAGAAACATCTTAGCCCTTCTGTTTAGGAGAACAGTAGAAGTAGGAGGCATCTGGTGGCTGCTTCCTGCTTCTCTTAACATTCAGGTTCTTACCCCAATATCCAACTACTTATTTTTTATTGATACAGATTAATTAGAGGCAGAGATCCACTGCCAGTCACTAGACAGAGCTCCAGGAGTCCAGTCAAAGAAGAGGGATTCTATGAGCAAGTGTATCAGGATCATGATGGGGAAACACATAGGGATGACCAAAACAAACTAGAGGGAACTCTTGAAAATTGGATCAATGCCTGTGGAGCCTATATGGGACTGGACTAGGCACTTTGCATGGTGACACAGTTGTATAGCTTCATCTGCTTGGGAGGCCCCCCTGGAGATAGGATCAGAATCCATCTCTGGTGCATGAACAGGCTTTGTGGAGTCCACTACCTATGATGTGACACATTGTGCAGCCTTGAGGCAGGGGAAAGGGCTTGGACTTCCCTCTACTGGATGTTCCTGCCAATGGGAGGCCATGTCTTCTTGGGGGAGGGAGTGAGGAGTGGGTTGGGAGGGGAGGCTTGGGGGCACGGGCTGAGGGCTAAGGGAATCTTTGATTGGTGTGTAAAATGAATGAAAAAAATTCTTAATACAAAAAGATTAAACTGTCTTCAGTGTTTTTATGTTAGCCATTCTGACAAGTGTAAGGTGGTATCTCAGAGTCATTTTAATTTGCATTTCCCTGATGATTAATGATGTTGAACAATTTCTTAAATGTCTTTCAGCCATTTGAACTTCCTCTGTGGAGAATTCTCTGTTTAGCACTATAGTCCATTTCTTAATTGGACTGTTGGGCATTTTGATGTCTAATTTCTTGAGTTCTTTATATATTCTGGATATCAGCCCTCTGTCAGATGTGGGGCTGGTGGAGATCTTTCCCATTCTGTGGGTGCCACTTTGTCTTGTTGACCATGTCCTTTGCTCTACAAAAGCTTCTCAGTTTCAACAGGTCCCATTGATTGTTTCTCTCAGTGTCTGTGCTACTGGTGTTATATTTAGAAAGTGATCTCCAGTGCCAATGCATTCAAGAGTACTTCCTACTTTCTCTTCTACCAGGTTCAGTATAACTGGATTTATGTTGAGGTCTTTGATACACTTGGATTTAAGTTTTGTGCATGGTGATAGATATGGATCTATTTGCAGCCTTCTACAAGTTGACATCCCAGGTATGTTGGCACCATTTGTTGAAGATGCTTTCTTTTTTCTGTTATACAGTTTTGGCTTCTTTGTCAAATGTTGGATAGGTTGTGGAGCAAGGGAACCTCTTCTCCACTGTTGGTGGGAATGCAAGCTTGTACAGCCACTTTGAAAATCAATATGGTGCTTTCTTAGAAAATCGGGAATCGATTTTCCCCGAGACCCAGCTATACCACTCTTGGGCATACACCCAAGGAATGCTCAATCATACCACAAGGGCACTTGCTCATCTATGTTCATAGCAGCATTGTTTGTAATAGCCAGAACCTGGAAACAACCTAGATGCCCTTCAACTGAAAAATGGATAAATACAATGTGAGTACTACTAAGCAGAGAAAAATAATGACATTATAAGGTTTGCAGGCAAATAGATGGATCTAGAAAAAATTCATCCTGAGTGAGGTAACCCAGACTTAGGGAGACAAACATGGTATGTAGTTACTTATAGGTGGATACTAGATGTAAAACAAAGGATGACTACACTGCTACTGACAATTCCAGGGAGGCTATGTAGTAAAGAGTATCCTAAGAAAGACACATGAATTGCCCAACAACAGAGAAATGGATGAGATCTACATGGTCAAACTGGATGTGAAGAGGTAATTAAGGACAAGGATCAAGGGAAAGTGAGCTTAGGGGAGTGGGAGATCCCAGCTAGATCAAGAACAGAGAGAGAGGGAGAACAAGGAAAGAGAGGCCATGATAAATGAAGACCCCATGGGAATAGGAAGAAGCAAAGTGCTAGAGAGGTCCCCAGAAATCCACAAAGATACCTCCACAATAGACTACTGTCAATGGTAGAGAGAAAACCTGAACTGACCTACTCTGGTGATCAGATGGCCAAACACCCTAATTTTCGTGCTAGAACACTCATCCAATGACTGATGGAAGCAGAAGCAGAGATCCACAGCCAGGCCCCAGGTGGAGCTCTGGGAGTCCAATCAGTGAGAGAGAGGTGGGATTTTATAAGTGAGAGATGTTGAGATCATGATTGGAAAAAGCACAGGGACAAATACCTAAACTAGTGGAAACACATGAACTATGAACCAATAGAGAAGGAGACCCCATTGAACTGGATCAGGCCCTCTGGATAAGTGAGACAGTTGATTAGCTTGAACTGTCTGGGAGGCCCCCAGGCAGTGGGATGGGGACCTATCCTTATTGCCTAAGCTGGCTTTTTGGAGCCTGGGGCCTATGCTGAGAAACTTTGCTCAGCCTGGGTGAAGGGAGGAGGGGACTGGACCTGCCTAGACTGAATCTACCAGGCTGAGCTGAATCCCCAGGGTAGTCCTTGCCCTAGAGGAGATGGGAATGGAGGGTGAATTAGGGGGAGGATGCGGGAGGGGCGGAGAAGGAGGGAGGACAAGGAAATCTGTGGCTGGTGTGTAAAATTAAATTAATTATAAAATTAAAAAAATTAAAAAAAACAACATCTTTCATATCCATTGTCAAAAATACAGTACTATACTCTAAACAATCAAAAAAAATTCTTATTTAGATTAATTAGATTCACATTGGGGAACAACTTCGAGGATTTCAGAGAGAAAGAACATTAATAAGTGGCCTAGATACCATTCTTGTGATATTTTGGCAAAGAATGTAGCTGCTTTTTACCTCCTCCTAAAAATCTATCTGAAGTTGTATTGAAGAGTTTTGTATTAATTGTATTGGCAGAGGAGATTTAAAGAAACCCTAGTATTGACTCTGCTGTGTGTTTATTAGTAATTATGGAGATCTTTCATAATACAAAATAGGAAACAAGCTGAACACAGAAAAAATGAAAGTAGATAGCATGAGAAGAAAAGCACCAGGAAAGATGACATTGCAGCCAAGTCTTGTGTGTAAAAAGATTACAAAAAAAAAAAAAAATTCTTAGAGAGAGTGGTGTCCTCAGTGAAATAGAGCAACTAGTTTATCTGCTGACTTATGAAAATGAATTAGAAAAAAAATAAGCCTTGAAGAAAATGATTAACAGCAAAAAAAAAAAAACAAAAAAACAAAAAAGAAACAACAACAAAAAAAAAACTTGTACAGATGTAATTGAAGGAGGAGGCCAAGTTCCAACTCCAGCAAACAGCAGAAATTGGCAGCTTTGGCCACCTAATTTTGTATTAAAAGTCAAGCATACAAGAAAGGGCTATGTAATCTCCCTCTGCCACTAATAAAGACCCCAAGTCCAGGCATGAATCAAATATGTCACTGCATGGAAACCTAGAGAGGCCATTTTGTGAAGCTGTGAAGGTGAAGCATGAATTATGTTGGAGACATTAGAGATGTTGGGTCATGGGATACCTGTCAAGGAAAGTTGCAGACTGAATATGGAACCAGCCCAAGGGACAGAAAAGAGTTGAAGACAATGAAGCTGGAAGGAGATGGAGATCTGAAGAGTCATTTGACATCGAACATGGACATGCCGCAAACTTGGAAACTGCCCTGTTGGTTTTTGTTCTTCCTTTGGTTCAGTCTTTCAGCAGTATGCCTCTTTTCTCCCTTTTATAATGATAGTGTATGTCATCGCCACTATATATTGGTAGTGTGTATGCTGCTTCCTAATTTCACAGGGGGTGACAGTTACAAAATTATTAGCATGAGTCTCAGAGAGAACTTCTGATTTTTAAAGTGTTGAGACTAATATAGATGATTGTGACTTTCAAAGTTGGACTGAGTGCACTTACATATTTTCATATGGCTACCATTCTATGGGTAGCTAGGGAGTGGAATATGGTGGTGGGAATAACAATGGCCCCCATAGTAAATTATATTGGCCACAACAGAATGGCAATATTTGAAAAGATTGGGAAGATTAGGAGGTTTGTTCTTGTTCTTATAGGAGGGAGTGTATCACTGGAAGCAGGCTTTGAAGTCAGTTAAATGTTTGTTTGTTTTTTAAATAAGAGTTGCTTTGGTCATAGCATCTCTTCACATTAATAGGAAAGTGACTAAGATATATGTTTACAAACATCTGTAGAGACATGTTCATGATAAACTAACCTATGAAATGTGGCCAGAATGAAGTGCAGAAGCAAGTGAGCTGGATAAGGTTTTTTTGTTTGTTTGTTTGTTTGTTTGTTTGTTTTTTCAGAATTATTTCAGGTAGACCTCATATGAAGTGCAAAGCCTGGGGAAAGAGAGTGAAGAGAGTGAGCCTAGAATTGGTCAGGATGATGGTAATACTCAAATGTGACAACTAAGTAAATCATAGAAGAAATTTAAAGTAAATATCCTGAAATTCTAGAGTGAGCTACAGACTGTTGGAAGTCTTTTTTTTTTTTTTTTTTTTTTTTTGAGACAGGGTTTCTCTGTGTAGTTTTGTGCCTTTCCTGGAACTCACTTGGTAGTCCCGGCTGGCCTCAAACTCACAGAGATCTACCTAGCTCTGCCTCCCGAGTGCTGGGATTAAAGGCGTACACCACCACCACCCAGCTGGAAGTCTTTTAAATACTTTAAATCCTGGTCAATCTAAAATTATGGCCAACATAAAATACATATTTTATTCTTCTATGAAACTGAACACAACTTGGAGTCAGATAAAACCAGGGTTCTTGAGAGAAAATATTTTCATCAATCTAAGGGCATATCACAAAAAGAAAAAGAAAAAAAAAAGGGAAGAAAGAAAACCTAAAGTCATAAAGTCATAAGTTTGGGGCCATTTGTTAAAACAATTTGATCTGCTTAAATTAATCCTGGAAAAAATATAAGGTAGTAGAAAACAGTAATAATGATGCCAATACACAAGAAATGGGCTCAAAATAAGTGTGAAAGGTAATAATAAAACATGTCATTTCAATAAAAGGAGTAGTTATCTGGAACCATATTCAAGAGCTTCCATTTAGAAAATAGAAATTTAAAAGACCTGTACTATGCTAAGACATGTAAACTCTGCAAGGAAATAGAACAAAACTTAGGCTATATTACTCATATCAGCAGAAAAGAAATTGTTGTGAAAAGCATATCACATAAAATTCAAAAGTAAAGATTAGCATGAACTATTAGAAGATTGAATATAGAAGAATGAAAATAGCTATCTATAGATCACCATGCACAAAACTCAGTTCCAAATAGATCAAGGTCAGAGGTGAACATAAGGCCAGAAACACTGAATATGATAAGACAGAAAATAGGGAATAGTCTTAAACTTGTTGGCAGAGGAAAAGACTTTCTGAACAGAAAACTGATATTTAGCACCGGCACTAAGATCAATAAGCAATAAATGAGACATCATGAAACTGAAAGATTTGAGGAATGGTTTTTACCAACTACTTTTCTAAAACAGGCTAATGTCTAAAATATATAAGAATTCCAAAAACCTAGACATCAATAAAACAACCCAATTTGAAAAAAAAAAAAAGAATAGATATTTAAACAGATAGTTCTCAAATAATAATGCAAATAACCATTAAACACTTAAAGAAATGTTCAACATCCATAGTAATTAGTGAAGTATAATAAAAAATACTTTTGAGATTTCATCTTACACCAGTCAGCATGGCCAAGACCTATAAAAACAAATGACAGTTCACGCTGGACATGATTTGGAGTAAGAGAAGAATTCATCCATTATTCAGGGCAGTACAAATTTATACAACCACTATATAAATCACTGAGGCCATTTCCCAGGAAGATGGAAATTGATCTACCTCAAAAAACAACTATACTACTCTTAGCCATATACCCAAAGGACATTTCATCCTGACATAGAGAAACTTGTTCAATCATGTTCATTAATACTCTATTCATAATAATTAGAAATTGGACACAGCCTAGATGTCTATTAGTAGATGAATGGATTAAAATGTTAATTAATTAATAAAATGGAGTATTACAAAGATGTTTACAAAAAGCAACCCATAATCATGATAATCACAGGTAAATAATAGTACTAGAAGAAAATCATTCTGATTGAGGTAACACAGACTCATAAGGAAAAATATGGTATGTATTCACTTCTATGTGAATGGTAGCGCTTAAGTCTTAGATAAACAAGCTACAATCTACAGAACCACAGAGCTCAGGGATAGAGTACAGGACTGGGTGAAGAAAGGCTATCTCTAGAAGAAGAAATTAAAAGTTATGGGTGGATTGGGTGTGGGGAGGCAGCAGGCTGGAACTAAAGTATAAAATGGGTAGGAGGAAGTACGTAAGTGCTAAGGGAGGGTTACCAGGAGGGACAACTAACACTAAAGACCATTTGAGGGGTTACTTGTAGCCAGGACATACAATAGATATTTCTTCAAATATATACATAAACAAATGTAATCTAAATTGGAATCAACAAATAATGGAAGAGACAAAGCCCCAATTAAACATGTCTCCATCAAACAAAATCTCCAGTTCCAGGAATGGGTTATACATTATCCATTTATGGAAAAATGGGTCCTATGGAAACCTCCAAACAATCCAGGTTATTGCCAAGCACTGATGTTAAGGCTCCATTGCTGGAGAGAATGCCAACATAATGAATTGAAGATGGAGCAGATGATCTAGTGCCTACCTATAGCCTTCACATGCTAACTAGTGTTTATGGTACTGGAAGGCACACTGCACACTTCAATATGGTTTAATAATAGAAATACATAAAATATTTAAGTAAATGTAATGAATATATTTTACTCATGGATACAATTTTTGGATCAACAAAATTGAAGAAATTACCACGTTTCCTTATCACAATTTGAAGCTAGTAGAAATAACATTTTAAATGTAAAGTAATTAAAAGAAAATCATAAACCAGCTTCCTACAGAGGAGATAACTAACAAGTTCATTTAATGTATAACAAATGTGTGCAAATAAGTAATGAGTGTTTTAATAGCTATATGTGCATAGCAAAATAAAAGGCTCAGTGGGAAAATCTAGCTCATTTATAATATTTTAACTTAAGCATGTCTTTTAAAAATAAAAATTAATATCAGAAACAACACTCATAACATCTCATCAGGAGAGCTGCCTAAAAATGAGTCAAAGAAACAGAACAATAAACACTCTCGCCTGGACAAAGGAAAGCCCAAGAGACTCCAGCCCTACACAAAGATGGCAAGGAAGCCAAGGAATACTGAAAGTGAGACAGTCTTTCCTGGGGAAGAGGACATCATTGCCTTATCTAATACAAAACAGCCAGCCCTGAAAACACACATATGAGTAACAGACAGACAGACCTGGTTATAGTCAGAATATGATGTACACACACACACATACACACACACACTCACGCACGCACTTTTTATATATGCATTTAGTAACATTTAATGAAAAAAAAGAGGCCATGAATTTGAATGAAAGCGAAAAGGGGATATGTTTAGACATACAGGGATGGTAGGGGAAAAGGAAATGACAAAATTTTGTTACAATCTCAAAATAAAATACAATAGTAATAATTAATACTGATAACAATAACCCACAAAATTGCAAATCAGGAACTGCATTCTATCTAATAAATTACTAAGGTTAAATAAAGAGAGCTAAAAGGTAAGTCTCACAAGGAAATAACTGCAAAGTGAATAATTCTTAGCTCTTTATCAGTAAACATATTCATAGTTCTCACAACAAACTACAATTCCATTAGTAAAAATTTAATGACAATAATATTTTATTAGAGGCTTCTAGGGTTGTTAGTTTGGTAGCATATTCATTTTGTAATAAATTATAATATCACACACACAAAAAAATTGACATATCTGTCAATTGAGGCCTCTGTGAGTCTGATAATGCATGTCCTGAAATTAGGTAATATCCAGACAATGAAAATCATCAGATTAAAAAGCATTCTCAGAGACAGATAATTCCCTAAAAATTTTTATCAGAGAAACAGTTGGACTGATTATTTCTTACTTATTTTAAAAGATGATAAATAATACATGAGACCAATAGTTGCAAATTTAAAAAGGTTTTTACAGAACCTGAAATAATCTTGGTTAGGTATAGGAATGGGAGCAAGAATCGTAACACTGACATTTTAAGGTAGCCTCTATTGTATTTCAGTTTTCAACCTAGTTATGGGTGTCTTGCATATAGGAATATTTGGGTGATAGATTCATGTGACTCAAGATTCCAAATAGTGAGCTTCTCAAACAATCAGCACGTTCCCTTTGTAGGAAAAATTATATCAGAGTTGACAGAGAAAGAGGTCATGGGGAACAGCATTTGCAGAACAAAATTTCAAGAGATGAGTTAATAATCAATATAGTACAAGTTACACTGCTAGTTTTTCTTCTTAGGACTTTTAACATAAATGGACATTTCTATGTTTTTAAAGTGCTGCTCATGCACACTCTATGAATTCTCTTTCCACTCCAAGTATATCTGACATAACAAAATATTTGGTGCAGGACCTAATAAATTCACGTATTTGCCCATGCAGCAATGATGTATTGGGTTTCTATTGCCATTCTGGAATTCTTAGTTCCAGGACATAGTTATGACACTCTTTTATTATACCTACTGTTTTTTAATCTGCAGTTGAAACAAAATGATTACAATATCATTTTAGATATAAGAATAAAGGTAAAATTGAGTAGTATAAAGGTTATGGATTTTATGAAAATAGCACATGGCAGAATGAGAAGACTAAGTCTCTCTAAGCCTTTGATGTTCAAGCACAGACTCAAAGATCCAAAGTCATTTCTAATAAGAAAATATAATGAGTATAACTCAGTGCAGAGAATTTCAAAGGCAGTGTGAATGAGGAAGTGTGACTTTTGCATGTCATGGTTCTAAAAATAGTAAAGAAGGCTGTGTAGTGAAATGAATGGACAAGAGTCAGGGAATGAAGTCAAGGAAATAGGGTTTGTTACTGACAACCTAAGACTTGGCTAATTAATTGACTGGTGAACCAAACACGTGAAAATAAATGAAATTAGTGATTAATAGAAAAAGTTTATTTCTCCCTTCTTTTACTCTGTTCCTTCCTTTCTTTTTCATTCACCTCTTCCACATACATTTTGCTCTAAATCATATGCTATTATCCCTGGTGCTTTATCATTCTGAAAGTTAAAATCTGGAATCTTTAAATGATGTAAATCTTTGAGAAGCTAATGTTTATTAGAATTCCAATTGAGATTTATATTTGCGGGAGTAGTATACTAAGAATATATAACCCTTTCACTCTGGTTAAGTTTATAACATGCTACAGTAGTAAGTTAATTCAGAAGAGTCTTGATTATATAGATCCAAATTTAGTTAGTGCCAACATATTTTCCATACATTATTTTCATTATGGAAAATTTTAAGGAATAATTCAACCACATCTTGTACAAAATGAAATATATTTTCTCCTGAAATACATTATGTTCTCTTGCTATTTTTGTTTTAAATATTTAATTCTAAACTGTCAGAAAAATTTATATTTATATTTGTATTTCTAAGATTATTATTGTAAGCACAATATAATTCATTTGTAAAGCACAAATTTACTTTAATAATAGCAGTTTAATAATTTTGACTTTATTAATATTTCAGTATCCTCTTCATTTTTACTTCCATATGTTTAATTTTAATTGATATCATGAATTAAATGAAGCTAATGTTCTGGAAAAAACTGAATTAGTGTAAAATACCACAATTAAATAGAGAATATTAAATAATCAATAAAAAATATACCTGATTTTCTAGGAGAGTAACATACTAGAGAAGAAATGTTGCACAGACACTTTCTATAATGCAGATCCACATATTTGGTTAAAGTACCTGTTGCGATTTAGGGTACTGTATCAGTTACTTCTTTTTGTTTATGTGATAACAAAAAAAAATTGACAAAATCAACTTAAGGGATAAACACAAGTTTTGTCTCAGAGTTCAGGTTCAGGCCCCGTGGCAGGGAAGGCATAGTAGTGACAAGGAAATTCTAGTGTCAATGTGTCCACAGGTCAGGATGTTGTTTTCATCTTTGGCTCTTCTGGTCTTTGAAGAGCCCACCATCTAGCTCCAAATAATCACACACAGAGATTTAATTGTTTCTTATAAATACTGGTCATGGCTTGGCTTGTTTCTAGCCCACTTTTCTTAATTGTCTCATCTGTCTTTTACTTCTGAGCTTTTATCTTTTTTAATTCTGTATACCTTTCTTTACTTCTTACTACATGGCTACCTGTGTAGCTAGGTGTTTGGCCCTTTCATTTCTTGCTCCTTGATCCTTTTCCTAATTTTCTCCTTTTTATGCTCTCTTCCTGCCAGTCCGGCCTATTCTTTCTCCTTCCTGCCTATTTTTTCTCCTCCCTAGCTACTGACTATTCATCTCTTTACCAGACCAATTAGGTGTTTTAGACAGGTAAAGTAATATAGCTTCACAGAGTTAAACAAATGTAAAATAAAGGATTGAAACACATCTTTGAATCATGAAACTAATATTTCATAGCATAAACAATTGTAATACATCTTCAACTAATAATATACAACATCAGAACAGTAGACAGTAAATATTAATACATTTTACCTTTTCATACACATTATATTTTGTTTTCATTAGGCTAAAACATCAGCCCATTCATTGGTTCATTACCCATTAAAATGGGTCATGTGACCCCAACTGACCTAATCTAGCTAATCTGTCAAATGCTTGCCTTCCCACCATTTCTTATCAATTTGACAATATGAAATATTACCATACATAATACCATATTAGAATACAGTTTCTATAAAGGCAGTAATTTTAAAAATTATACTGTATGTTGCATTTTCACATTCCAGTCCTCAGGAAAACTGTAATGGAATTATCAGAATAATTAAATATTGACAAGTTATTTTGTGAAGAAGTGAAGGTAATGGGTGCTTTTCCACAGTTGAAATGAATGCCTTTAGCTATAAACACCTACAAATTCAAATGGGATTTATGTGATATTCATCAGTTGTTCATTAAAATATTGAGTGAACACTGTTGGCAATTAAGTGTTATCTAATAAATTCTAATACACAATCCATTTATGCTGCCAGGAAAGCACTGAAAGCCTGACTGTGTATTTTCCATATTTTCAACAAATACACTTACCATTATCTGATGATTCACTGATCACTGTATATTCCTCTTCTTCCTCCTACACAGAGCCATTGGCTGGTACTGTTAACCCTTTCTGGAGAATGTATCCTCACTGAACTCCTTTCCACCTTCTGAACACTCCTTTCATTTATCTTTGTTCTTTTTGTCTTGCTCTCTTATCTATAGGTTCAAGTTTTATTCAACCTCAATTCTTAGTTTCAAAGTTTGTTCTTTGAAAGGTTGAAAAATTATTATTCAATTACTAATTCCATTTATATGAGGAAATTTGTAATTTAAATTATAGTATTTCATATTTACCTTCCTATTTCTTTTGCCATTTGCTTAAAAACCTTTTAAAGCTTTAAAAGTCTCTAATAGTTCTTAATATGCTAGTAGATTTCTTACTTCTCTTGGACTGTATCTTTAAAAAGTTATTTAAAAATCAAACATCTACCATCCATCCCTATCATGATATGTTGTACAGAATAATTATGCAGTGTATTTTTTGTAAGTTGAAGGAACTCCTCAATTTCCAAGCAGGTTGAAGAATGTGATCTATAAAATATCAATACCCAGTATATTTAGATTTAAATTAAAAAAAATTGTCATCTCCTTTTTAAGAACTCCATGACGTCAAGAGAGAAAAATTACATTGTTTTGCACCTAGAGTCAAAACTAAAATATGTAAAGAGAGAAATAAAACTGTTACCAATTCAAAATAATATTCTCAAATTTTGCGTGTAAACAATGCCATTTCTTTGTACAACAGTAACATTGATGGAACAACAACAAAAGTCTTTGTTAAAACATTTCTCCTAATCTGAAAATCCTTATCAATTTCGTGTAACCATTTTCATTTTAATTAAAGTTATATGTGGATAGTAACATAGTATATATTACTTGCTTCTGCTATGGGACTGTCC
Organism: Onychomys torridus; assembly: GCF_903995425.1. Lineage (NCBI taxonomy): Eukaryota > Metazoa > Chordata > Mammalia > Rodentia > Cricetidae > Onychomys > Onychomys torridus. Next base: position 70,493,373 of record NC_050451.1, on the reverse strand, counting down.
CCAACCTGAGAATGTCAGGCTTCAATGTTCAAATATATTGAATTAGAATCCACATCTTGGCATGACTGTCAGTGATTCCTGTCATCCTAACATGAAGTCTGATAATTGGGACTGGTTAAAATAATAATATTTAAATTTTTCGATTCATATTTCTCACCTCCAGATATAGAAGAAGAGGGGTGCTTTTATCTTATACCTCTATCATCTTGATATATAATGTAATGATATAAATTTTATGACAAAATTTGTAATATACATAGAAGTTTATCAGCAACCAGAAAGAAATCTACTATTTCCATGGGATGTTTTAAACACATCTTTGGATAATTAACTATATGAAGCCTTCATCTTAGTAGAATAATAAATAAATGACAAAATAAATAAATAATAAATCTTAGAATGTTTCTTGGCCTCCAGAGGGTTTGAAAATTATTAAACTGTGAAGAATCATTTCCTTATAGTCCTGAGTTCTACTGTCATTATATGCCTATGTCTTATCACCTAATATCAGCAAGGGTTATTCATTAATAGATTACTCATTATGAGGCAAGTCCTGCATAGATCCTCAAACGTGAGTTCAACTATTGTAGCACATATATACATAAGTGGTATTAACTAGAATACCTCTAAAGCTACTTTGAACACAAACCTCACAGAAATGTAAAATTAAGTGGTGAAATGTATATTACACTATAAGGCAATTTTAAATAGATGACAGTACAATTTTCAGTCTTAAGAAACTTCCTTTATGAAAGTCTATCTTGAAATGAAAATACATGTCTTTCTGTTTACACAAAGTTTTCTGTTGGAAATGGCATTGAGCCCAGCAGGGCTCTGGAAAAAGCAGTTCCACCAGATTAGGGTTGCAAACATGATTTTTAAACTATAGACAGGGAACTAGAGATAAGCGATTTCCACAGATGACTGACGAATGTTTTCTGCATCACTGCAGCACTGGAGCTTTAGTTGGTTTTTAAAATAACAAATAATGGGAATATTTTGAAGAAGAAAAGCATGTTTATGCTTGGACTAACACTCATCTCTGGGGGGAAAAAAGAAGCTTCAGTGCCTTCAAGATTAAGTGAAGTGTCAACAAAATGGTTCATTCTACAATTGTTTTGGGAGTAAGATAACCTTGAGAAGAGTGAGGAAGAGAAAATGTGTGTGTGTGTGTGTGTGTGTGTGTGTGTGTGTGTGTGTGTGTGTGTGAAATAAAATGATCAGGTATCTGATTAAATACTTGTGGAGAACATACATCTTAAATTATGAATTTCATATTTTATGAAACACTTTATATGTTTCTAGAAGGATTAAGGATTCTTGGGGACCATAAATATGCATTTCCTCTTTCTCCATATTGTGTTAAAAATAGATGGATATAGATTAGAACAAAAGTGGAAAATTGGTAAAATGTTTGTACTCTGATGAGCTCTCCAAATTCCTTATTAAATTTGTATTATTATCTAAGCAGTTCAAATATAATATCATTTCCATAGGTTGATTGAAATTTTAGACTATAAATTTCATTGATGAAAGTTCAAAAAAGAATGTAGTCTTGAGAGACAAGTAATTCACACTGAGAGAATTTATAGATGAAAATTCAGACTTTTGTAATTATCTAACCGTTAATGTATTTTCCCTATAGGTCACCTATAAGGCCAGAAAAAGTATCACTAGAAGACAGCTAGATTGCTATGAAAATATGGCATAAGATCGTAGTTATTATATTTATGTGTTTGACAGTATGAAATCTGGTGGTTTCCTAAGTCCATTCAAAAACTCTCCCATGTACTCAAGTGCACTCTACTTCATCAACTGTCTTTTCCTCACCTAGGACACATGCTTACGTCACTTGGCTTTTAAACATCCACGTATGAAGTTGTTGACATTCCCGACAACCACTCAATCTCTTCTTTCATTATCAGTTCATGACATTCCCATTTCTCCCGTAAATTATTTTTTAAAATGCCAATCATGCATGTATTTACCAATCCCTAATACTCACATATTTGCATAAGCCATTTCTAGCATACCATTGGCAGTTTATTCTTGAAAAGTCAAAATGCCCTTGCGTGCATATGTGTTTTCTTATCATCCCCTTTACAATAAGGGACTCAACGTACTAGAGGGTGGTAACACTGTTCAGTAGATAAAAGTACATTCCACTAAGCCTGAGGATGTGAATTCGATATCTGGAAGCCACATGTAGAAGGAGTAGAACAACTCTCTCAATTTTTTTCTCTGACCTTCTAACACACACTCCATAACATATAAAATAACCCTCTCTAACCGCACTGAACTAAAATAATACAGAGGATACATGAAAAAATAATTAGGACATTCCCAAGCAGCTTTCTCAATTCATTCATCTTCCTTGATTCAAGTGCTCATTCAGTGTGCTTAGTTGCTCTACATTTTCCACATTGTCATTGCCATTTGAGACCTGAATGGTGCTCTAACAACTACAATGTCTATTAGAGAGATATGTATTGTCATAGCAATTTGTAGGGATTGGAGTGTACCAGGTTCATTGTTCTTAGATTCCCCCTGGCCAAGCTAACTGCCCGCCTCCAATTAATTTTGACTCAGTTATGAACAAACCAGCAAAGAATTCAACCACGCTTTCTCATAAATCCAGTAACACTACACTTGATAGAAGAGAAAGTAGGAAGTACTCTTGAATGCATTGGCACAGGAGGTCACTTCCTAAATATAAGTCCAGCAGCATAGACACTGAGAACAACAATTAATAAATGGGACCTCTTGAAACTGAGAAGCTTTTGTAGGGCAAAAGACATGGTCATTAAGACAAAAAGGCAGCCTACAGAATGGGGAAAGACCTTCACCAACCCCACATCTGACAGAGGACTGATCTCCAAAGTATATAAAGAACTCAAGAAACTAGACAACAAAATTCTGAACAATCTACTTAAAAAATGTGATAAAGAGCTAAACAGAGAATTCTCCAAAGAAGAATCTCAAATGGCTGAAGGACATTTAAAGAAATGCTCAACATCCCATTCTTCTCTTACTCACAAATCTCCATAGCTAAGTTTTGTGGTTGATATATTGTGCATCCCAATAAATTTATCTGGGTGTCAGAGAACAGAACAGCCACTATATTAAACATAGAGCTTAGACAATGGTAGTACACACCATTAATCCTAACATTCCAGAGGCAGAGATCAATCTGGATCTCCGTGAGTTCAAGGCCACACTGGAAACAGACAGGCATGGTGATGCACACCTTTAATCCCAAGAAGTGATGGCAGAAATCAGAAATGTATATAAGATCTGAGAACCAGGAACTAGAAGTGTTTAGGCTTTTAAGCTTTTAGGTTTTTAACAGCAGTTCAGCTGAGATTCATTTGGATGAGGACACAGAGGCTTCCAGTTTGAGGAAACAGGATTGGCTGAGAAGTTGGTGAGGTGAGGAAGCTGTGGCTTGTTCTGTCTCTCTGATCTGTCAGAATTCACCCCAAGAGCTGGCACTGAGTTTTTTGTTTGTTTGTTTGTTTGTTTTTGTTTTTCGAGACAGGGTTTCTCTGTGTAGCTTTGTGACTTCCCTGGAACTCACTTGTTAGCCCAGGCTGGCCTCGAACTCACAGAGATCCGCCTGCCTCTGTCTCCCTAGAGCTGGGATTAAAGGCGTGCACCAACACAGCCCAGCAAGTTTTATTTCTTATCTCAAATAATTAGAGAAAAGAATGTTAGACTTATAGTATTAGTTTCCTGGTGTAAGTATCTCAAAAGTATTCATCTTTGCCTTAATAAGATCACAATTTTTCAAATTAAGAATCTGTATCCCAGTTAATACCTATTAATGATATTTCAAAATTAAAATTAGCATTACAGTATTGGTTTCTCGTTGGTTATATGTATTTAATTCCATAGGCAGCAATTACTAAATATTAACAGGTGAAAATGTGAATTTACTACAAAAACTTAGTGCCAAATAAAGGCAATATAAGAAATATTATTCTTTCCTTTGATGTGCCATCAAAAGCAGTCTATGTATATTAGTTGATTACATAAGCATGTAGGGATAAATGTGTTATTTTCTGAAGATTTTTGGATCTGACATGAACAATGTAAATGTCAGTGAACTGAAGAACAGCATGTAAGAGGTCTATGTGCTCAGCTTGTATTATTAATCAAACTGCATACTTATATTTGGAGGTGCATAAAACATATGAAAAATGATAAATGATATTTCCTCATTTAAAGTTCAAAGCCTCTTTTAATTTGTAATAGTACTTTATACTATTTTTTTTATTTTACAACTGAGTTTACAGGATACATTTCATAGTCAATACAAAATACCGGGTCTTTGATCACCAAACATTCCTGGTAATCACATTATACAGAGCACACTGAATTCATCCCCCAGTCCTCAAATTTTACTTGTTTTCAATTCCTTAATCCATTTATAAGTTCTTAGCACTCTCTTAGTTCCAACAGAGTACCAAAGTCTGATTCTACGTTCTGGAGAGGTACCTCAGTAAGTAAAATGCTTGATGTGCAAACATGAGGGCATGGTTTTTGATCTCCATTATTCATGTTAAAGGTGAGCTTGCTGTTGTATATATGGAACCCCAACACTAGTGGTAAAGAGATAGGTAAATAAAAAGTGATCAGCCAGCCTTGTCAAATTGAGGACTTCATGGATCAAAAAGTACTGTTTCAAAAAATAGAAATTATAGTAGGAAGACCTTGTATATTTAGTTTTGAATATCATTCCCACTTGCATACACATGTTCATCCACCTGCACAAAAAATGAATATACACACATGTACACACACACACACACACACACACACACACACACACACACACAAATGTCCAGAGTCTCTATTGAGAATCAATAAAATTGTTTAGTTGTGAGAACCTAAATATAAAAAACATACTTGCTGCCAAGTCATGGCATGGAGTAAACCGTACTGTTTTGTAAAGTGGAAAGTAACAGTGAAGTATTAGGCTAATACTTCAGAAGAGTAGCCACTTCAGCATGTATTGCATGCCTGTTACATGGGTTGTGAGATAGTGTGACGTGGGCAAATGAGCTTGAATAGACACGCATAGGGCCTTACTTGTTTCTACATACATAACCCCTCACTATTTGGAATTTTCTCTTGATTCTTACTTTTAAACTTACTAACAAAATGCACAACAATGCCATGGCATGGTTTGAAAAAACTATCTAGAAGTTAACACCACCAAATTAGTTAACCCATTCTATTCAAATTCAGGCTTAGTCTCATTATGGACAAAATTGAGAAAAAAAATTTTGGCAAGAATGCTACATATATAACCTCTAGTTAATGTGTGTGTGTGTGTGTGTGTGTGTGTGTGAGTGTGTGTGTGTGTAATTGTCATATTACACTTTAATATATTTTATATATATTTAGTTTTTTGTTCTTTACTGAGAATAGATTTTTTTCCACACAATATGTTCTGATTAAGATTTTTCCTCCCCCCAACTCCTTCAACATCATCTCCACTTCCCACCCATCTAAATCTACATCCATTTTGCCTCTCCTTTGTAAACAAACAAAGATCTAAAGAATAATAATAAATATAACAATATAAAACAAAACCTTGGGACAAATGGGTCAAAACAAACAAGCAGAGTCAAAGAAAAAGCATAAGAATTGAAAATTTACACAAAGACATACACATTCATATAAATAGAAATGCCACTTTAAAAAACAACTGAAAAATATAATTTATGTGAAATGGACAATTTTATTATTATTATTATATTTGTGTTTTAATTTTACACATCAGCCATCGGTTCGCCTGTCCTCCCCACTCCTGCTCCCACCCCAACCTTCCCCCCCTCCCCCCTCCAATTAATGTTAAATTTTTTTTAAAAGCCATGATAAACAGTTTGAGACAAAGATCCTCTAAAAATGCCAATGAGTTTTTTTTTGTGTTGGTCATCAACTGCTGGACAAGTGATTGGCCTTTAAGTGTGATCTGTATCTTCAAAGAAAACTCTTATAAAACTAATTTTTCATTTGTGTGTGGTTATCAACCGAAGATAGATTCTGGCTTAGGTATGGAGGTTTGTGTTCACTTCAGCTCATGCTGGGTCCTCATTTGACATTGACCTATGAGGTTCTGTCCATGCTGCCACAGTCTCTGTTAGTTCATATGTGTGTTGGCCATTATAAGTTTAGAAGGCCTTGTTTCTTTGGTGTCCTCCATTTCCTATAACTCCTACAATTTTTCTTTCTCTTCCACAGAGTTCCCTGAGTTCTGCAGGTAGGAATTTGAGGGAGACACCTTACTTAATATTGAATGTTCTAAGATCTTTCACTCTCTGCACATTGTCTGGCTGTGGTTCTCTGTATTTGTTCCCACCTACTATAGGAAGAAGCTTCTCTGATGATGAGCAAACAAGGCACTGATCCATGAATATAGGAAATTACCATCTGGAGTCATATTAAAGTTGCAGTCCTTCAGCAGAACAGTAGTACTTAGTTTTCCCTTAAATCCCTAGGCTACCTATTCTTAGGTTCTTGACTACTCTAGAAGTGTAAGATTTGGGTCCTATCTAATGGAGTGAGACTTAAATCCAATCAGAAATTGGATGGCTACTCAAACAATCTTTGTGATTCTATGGCACCAGCATATATTACAGACAGTTCATTCTTTCTTGTAGACATAAAAGAAGTTAGGTGATGCTTAACTTTCTCCTTTGGTAGTATGCAGAGAAACGTACTCTACCATGAATATTAGTCTATGGGTGTGGAAGCTCTAGGTAGCCATCATTCAGCTTCTCTTTGTTCAGTTAGTTGTGTAGGTGTTATCTTCAAAAATATAGGCTTACCATCTGTTTGTGGAGATCTACCAATAGCTGGGGTTGTTTGGTGGGACCTTCATGTTGAACAGCAACTTGATTATAAGTAATGCATTTCAGGTACTAGAATCTTCATTTATGTCCTGTTGGGGATCCTTCTTCCCAGTTATTTAGCAATTTCATTTAGATTGCCTTCATATCTGTAACTATTTTAGGTTTCCTTATAATACCTCAAATGTCTGCCCCTTACCATATCCCTCCCTCATCCTCTCTTACCTACCCCTCCCTGTTTGGTCCTCCCATTAAAGCCCTTGCCCACCTCATACATCCAAAACTATCTATTCTATTCCCCATGCCTAGAGGTGTCCCTCTATCTGGTCTAATCCCTTAATTTATGATAAGCCTCTGTTGTCACAAAGATTGTAATCCTTTTAATGAAGAGTTAACATCTAACAATTACATACAAGTGAGTACATACCACACTTATCTTTGTCAAACTGAATTATTTTATACAGGATTATAAATACAGGTCCATGGACCTGTGAATTTTATTATTTTATTTTTTTTAATACTTGAGTAATATGTCCTCCTATAAATGTATCACATTGTATTTATCTATTAATTTAACATCAATTATTCTGTTTCCAATTTCTGGCTATTTTGAGGAGAGCATAAATGAGCATGGATGAGCAAGCGTATCTTTAGTAAAGGGTAGAGTTCTTTAAGTATATGCCCAAGGCTGTAATACCTAAGATCCATAGATTTTTGAGGAAAAGCTATTCCCAGATTCCCAAGGAGCAGCCACCCTGCCTTGCAGTCCACTTCTCAGCAGAATCCTTCTTTCTATTTTAAATGCCCAAGCCAAGCTTTACTGCCTGCATGCCGATTGGCATTTTCCTTTTCCAAGTAGCAGTCCGAATCATTTCTTAATCTTGCTTACTGAATTTCAAGCTGTACCTGGCTTATTTCTCCAATTCTTCCAAATTTATTCCACAAATTCAGTTGAAGATTCCGGAACCAAATTGTCACCATAGTGATCTTACTTCACAGGAACCAATTATTTTCTTTAATCATCACTGTGACAAAATGACTTAACCCGCTTAAAGAAAGGATTTACTTTGGCTGCCAAGGTTTAAGTGGGTTTAGTACATGGTTCTTTGGCCCGTGTATTCATGGCAGTACACTATGGTGAAGAAAAAGCAGAGAGAGAGAAAGAGACAGGAGGAAAACCTTAATAAGACATTTACTAGGATGTAGTAGGTAGTGTCAACTCCCCTAATGTCAACTCAATAAACTCTCCATAATCTCCCTATGTGTCACCAGAAGTTAGATATCAAGTATTGTGCATAAAACTTTGTAGAAAGAGTTTCACGTTATAGCATTGGTTCACCAACTCTCTAATAATTTATTAACACAAATAGGCATATAGACACACTAACACACATGTATGTATGTGAACACAGACACACAAAATCAAGACTACTGATTCTGTAACTGGCTGGACTCCATTGGAGTATAGTTTCCACCACCTATTTGTCATGTTATCTTAAGCATTTATTTAAATAGCTAATTTTCACAATTTTCCTCTCTCAAATGGACACAGCATTAGTACCATTTATCTTTTGATGTTACTGTGAAGCTCAAATGAAATTATTCATGTAAAAGCTTAGTACCCTATAATCGTTTTGAAATTTTTCATTGTTATTACTCACGTGTTTTGTTTAGCAGCAGGTAATTTTATTTTAGTCTCACTGACAATACACAAAATGTGTTATCCCATTAGTGCTCATTTGTGCCTCTCCTTCTAATTTGTATTTGTCAACTTTCCTATAAACCCATATGCAAATGTGTTGCTTACAAAGTATTTTCACAATCAGGGACAGCTAAACTTACTTATGAGTATAAGAACAAACCAAAAATGGCTCATCTTGATCATGGCAACTCACAGAATCTGAACCAACAACCAGGGTGCAAGCACGGGATTTGTAATAGTTGTGTATTGGTCTACTTTTGTGACTCCTGGCAATGGGAGCATGGGCTGTCCCTGGTGCTTTGAATGACTCTTGGGACCCTATTCCTCATACTGGATTGACTTGCCCAGCCTGAATACAAGGGGAGGTGCTTGGTATTACAGCCTGATATGCCAAACTTCACTGGTGCCCATGGGAGATATTCCCCCTTTCTGAGGGAATACAGTGGCTAAATGCATAGGTGATGGGGGAGTGGAGGTGGGCAAAGGGAGTGGGAAGAGAGTAGAGGGGAGGCTGTGGTTAGAGTGTAACATAAATAAATTAAATAAAAGTAGATATAAATTAATAAATGAGTACTAATGAATGACATTCATACATCAGCCTAGAATTTCAATCCTGAATTTGAAGACATAATATCATAAATCGATTAAAAAATAAATAAATATTTAGATTGCTTTTAGGGATTATGCTGGCTTAGAAAAGTGGTTTTTGTGAATTCTCCAAGAGCCATGACTTCACGAGTCTAGAGAATTTGACTAGGTTTCCAGTATCAGACATGATTTTCTTCTTCTGGAGTGGACCTTACATCTAAATTGCAGACATCGTAGTTATTGCCAAATTATGTCAGCCACTATTGCAACCATTAATACAGTTCATACCATTTAATTCATATCTTAACCTTGGCATTAGCTACACTATTCATTGGTCATTACAGTGATCTATTTTCTATTCATGGATGTAAAGAATATCTGATGTTAAGTGATGTAGTTCTTCTATTCTGCACTAATGATAGCATGCTTATGATGTGAAGCATACTCTGTGTCCCTTAAATGTGTGTTGAATAAGAAGTTTACCATACTTATACAGCTTCAACTACCTGTAACCACAGTACTAATCTTAGGCAGATTAACCTGAACCTCTCACCAAGAGCCAAATTACAGAGAAGAATGGTGCTACAGAGCTGTAATCCTGACTCTTAGTAACCTAAGATAAGATGCTTATCAGTGTGTACACAGCCTGCATTACATGGTAAGACCTTGCTCAATAATTAAAACAAATAGCAGCAATTAACAAAACAACCAAAGACCAAATTATATTCATATTTATTGCTTGATATATCATAACAATTTACAAACAAAAGGTTTTCAAACTCTATTAAAATATTAGAGGGCAAGGAACATATTCATGATAATTAAGAGCAAAAAATATATTTGATAGGAGAAGTACAAAAATTTAACAAGATGCTTCATAGCCTCCATTTTGAATGTCAATTCTAACTGCATATAAGTTCATTGAAATGTATAGATTGAGTCTGATTAATACAGGTGTGATGCTTTTATTTATTTGCAATGTTGTTTATAATAAAGGGAAAATAAAAAATAAAGATCAATTCTAAGAAATATATCGAGCATCAGAAGGAAACTCAGATATACTTAGGGTATTAGAATTATTAGAAAGTATTTAAAGAGAGCATGATTAATGTGTTAATAGTTCTAGTAGAAAATACTACATACATATACTAAGCAAGAAGAAAGGCATATTATAGGCAGAGAGATGGTAAATAAAATAAGTAAAGAGAAGGAATCAAGAATGGTGACACATATCTGCCATTGATAATGTAGAATTTATTGCAGTATTTTCTCAAAAATACACAGAAAACAACAATATATTATAGAGATAAAAAGGTAAATGTAAGAATCTTTCAAAAACAATATAAAATGAATTAACAATTGCTTTGAGAAATGTATTAGTGTATTATACATGGTGTAGGAATGTAATGGTGAGCTTAGAAATAGTAACAGGTACCCTCAAAACTAAAGGAAATACATAAAAGGCACAGAAAATGGAAGGGACTATGCAAACTGTGACATAAAATACAAAATAACATACATACAATTGAAATACCTGAAGGAGAATATGATAGATGCTTTTGTCACAAAGATTAAATTATAACAGCAACCACATCACATTCATAGAATCCAAGAGAACCCAATGCAGAATGATCCAGGAAACTTCTATGTTAGCATGTTGTCATCAATCCAAAATAGCCAAATAAAAGAGAAAGTCCAAGAAGAAACATAAGAACCAAAATCTTACATATGAAAAGGATGGAAAAAAGCTACCAATTGCTGCATATTTCTTAAGATACAGATAAAGAGGAAATGGGAAGGAACTAGCCAAAGTGATGAAAAATAAGAAACATCTGGAATTTTGCAACTGGTATTATGTTTGATTTAAGAAAAAAAAAAAAAAAAGAAGCCTATCCCAGGAAAAGAAGACTTATTGGGATTTTCCCATAAATTTCATTGTAAGAAATGTGACTTTTTTACTTTTCTTTTCATTTTTTCCTTTTTTATTAAATTGTTTTATTATTTTTAATTCAGTTTACATTGCAACCACAGATCCCTCTCTTATCCCTCCTCCCGCTCCATCCTCCTCTTTCTCCACCCCTCATCCCATCCTCCAACAGGGTAAGTTCTCCCATTGGGGTACAGCTAAGCTTGGTACATTCAGTTTAGGCAGGATCAGGCCCCTCACCGATTTATCAGGAGTGACCAAGGTGTCTAATCAAAGGTAATGGGATCCTGAAAGGTGGCTCATGCACCAGGGATAGATCCTGATCATACTTCCAGGGGCCCCTCAGACAAACCCAGCTACACAACTGTCTCCAGTATGCAGAGGGTCTAGTCCAGTCAGATGCAGGTTCCACAGCTGTCTAACTAAAAAGTTCGTGAGTTCCTTTGAGTTGGGTTCAAATGTCTCTGTAGATTTCCTTATCATGATCTTGATGACTCTTGCTCATGTAATCCCTTTTTCCTCTCTTCGACTGGACTCTCAGAGCTTGGTCTGGTGCATGGTTGTGAATCTCTGCCTGTGCCACATCTGGTTGTTAGTGTGGTTCACAGGCATCTTAGCTGAGAAGAACTCTTGGCTGTTTCCCTCTTGTGGATGACGCCTCCTAGAACTACAGAAGTAGTCCACATGGAGGAAGCTTTCAGGTCAGTTGCATTTTAGGAGCATCTGGGCCCTCTGACTAAAGTGCACAGTGTCTTTGACAACAGGGAATTGCCTCAGATGACTGGGAACAACCAAGGGAAATAGCAACAGTCAATAATGATTCGAGAGTCACGTGGACAAACCTTACCAACAACTTAAATGAGAGCTTCTCATGTCATGCACAGTGGTAGAATTTTTGATTGATGGTTTTCAAGTCTTGGAGGGAGCACTGTCATCCCAAATAATAGAATTCCATTTAAACTATATATGTATGTTTATATATCAAGTCATGTGCATCATTGTTACTTGTAGGCACATAGTTAATCAACTGATTTCTTATGACTTTCTCAGATATCCTTTCTTTTTTTAAATTCATATCTCCTTCTGTATCTATTTCCTTCTCCACTACCTATAGTTTATCTCCTCTTTTCCCCATTTGTCCTTCATATTACTTATACACCACTATTCCTTTCTTATTGATACCCTACTTCCCACTTCCACAATGACATTTTTTATGTTTCTGGATTCTAAAGTTATTTCTGAATATATCTAGTCACATCTGAAAACTTTAAGCTAGAAGGCTCAGATGAGGGAGAAGCCTGGCTAGCTCAGTCAGTAGAGCATGAGACACTTAATCCCAGGGTTGTGGGTTTGTACCCTAAATGGCCTTATAATATAAATCTGGAGCCAGATAGCAGGGTGAAAGCTGAATGATCAGAGAAGGCTAGCAAGCCACAGCCACCGCCTCTTATTCTCATGCAAAGTTTGTCTTTCTGGGTCAGTGTTACCTCATTCAATATGAGTTTTTTTTTTTTTTTCTAGTTCCATTTACTTACCTGCTAAGTTCATGATTTCATTTTTCTTTATAGCTAAATAGTATTCCAATATGTCTATATGTGGCATTTTCTTTATCCATTAATCATTTGAAGATATTTAAGTTGTTTTCATTTCTTAATTATTGTGAATAGACAGCAATGAACATGAATGAGCAAGTATCTCTGCTGTAGGGTGTGGAAGCCTTTGGGTAAATGCAAAGGAGATATGTAGATAGGCCTTATAGCACGTTGATTTTAGCCTTTTGATAACACACCACACTAATTTCTATGGCTAGGTCAGTTTACATTCTTATTAAAGTGAATGACAGTTCCATTTCCATACATCCCATCCAGTATTTGTTGATCATTGCCATTCTGACTGGCCTGAAATGGAATCTCTAAAGTATTTTGGTTTACATTTCCATAATATTAAGAAAGGTGAACATTTTTGAGGTATTGCCTCCCATTTCTTTCTCTCTTTGAGAATGTTCTAGTCAAGCTCCAGGAACATTTTTGAATTGCTCACTTGCTTTTTTGACTACTTAAAAAAAAATAATATATATTCTTAATACTAAACTATTTTACATAAGGAATGCATGCAAACTACATATAAATTGTTTAGCCTTCCAAATGATACATATTCATTGTGCTGAGTCGTTTTATGTTAACTTGATATAAGCTAAAGTCATCTGAGAGAAGGGAGCCTCAATTAAGGAAATGCATCCATTAGATCAGGCAGCAGAGGCAGTAGGTAGGCATGTAAAGCAGTGGTCCTCAATCCGTGGATCATGACTCCTTTGGAGATTGAACAAGACCCTTTCATAGGGGTGACATAAGACCATCAGAAAATATAGATATTTACACTATAATTGATAAGAATAGCAAAATTACAGTTGTGAAGTAGTAACAAAAATAATTTTATGCTTGGGGGGTATCACCATAACATGGGAATAGTATTAATGGGCTGCATCATTAGGACATTTGAGAACACTGCTGTAGGACATTTTCTTAATTAGTGATTGATGGGGAATGGCTTAGCCCACTGTCTCAAGCTCTATAAGAAAACAGGCTGAACAGTCCATGGGGGAGAAAATCAATAAGTAGCACCCCTCCAAGGCCTCTGCATCAGCTCCTACTTCCAGTTCATGCTATATTTAGCTTCCTTCAGTGATGAACTGTGAAGTGGAAGTATAAGCCAAATGAACCCTCTCCTCCCCAAGCTGCTTTTGTCATGGTGTTTCGTCACAGCAGTAGAGACCCTAACTAAAAATTAATGATTATAAGGAAGTTTTACCCCACATATAATTAATTATATCATTGTTAATGAAGTGCTAATTATAATGAATAACATCATAATAAAACCAAAATTAAATAAATCCAGTAATAATACTCCAGTTTTGTAGTTGGAGTGCTTCTCTCCAGCCCCCGCCAAGCCATATTAGTCCAACAACCCACTTGTAAAATAAACACACAGACATTCATATTATTTAAACTGCTTGGCCATTAGCTCAGGCCTACCATTGTCTAACTCTTACTCTTGTATTTAGCCCATTTCTATTAATCTATACTTTGCCATGTGGCCTGTGGCTTATCATTACCTTACATCTTGTCATGGCAGCAGCTGGTCCTATCTCTCTCCTTTCCCTTTCCACTTCCCAGAATTCTCCTCTCTCCTTGTCCCGCCTATACTTCCTGCCTGGCTACTGGCCAATCAGCATTTTATTTATACAAATCAATATACAGCACTTCCCCTTTTCTTTTTTTTTAAGGAAGGTTTTTAACTTTTACATAGCAAAATTACATATAACAAAACAATTATTAAGCAAGAATTATAGTTACAATATTAAGGAAGATATCCTATCTATCTTATATTTGTGAGTCTGAGGTTTTTATATCTAACTTATCTTTTATCATAACTGAGGAAATTATAACTATCTAGTCTTTAACCACATCAAATACACCAGAAGGATCTAACATTGCCTGAGTAAACAGGAAGTACATCCAAGCCATTTCCAAAACTCTAAAAATGACAGATATTTGGCTGCCTGGACAGTATGGAATATCTGGCAGACTTTTCTGTGAAGCAGGAATTTTGAAGGACTATACCACCTTGTTTTGACAAAGTTCATCAATCTCTTTCCCTTTTGTCCTGTTTGTCCAGTTTGTCCAGCAAACTGTCAACAGGCAAGGCAAAAGCAGTTTCTTTGACCACTGGCTAACCTTATAATGAAATCAAACTCCATGTGGAGTTTCTCCAGTGCCCATCATCATTTCTGAAGTACATTGGTGCTGCCAGGAACAAATGTGTTTCACTGTCATGAAAAGCATCAGATCATTAAATATCTTAAATGCCATATTCTGTATGTCTTTAAAGTGTTTGAAAACACTACAAATCTATCTATCTAAATATATCTGTTTGACCTTGAAAACATTCCTAATGTGACAAGTTTGATTCTTATAGGTGACTAACTACTAACTTGCATTTCTTTTTATAATAATAATAATAATTATTATTATTATTATTATTATTATTATATTTGTGTTTTAATTTTACACATCAGCCATGGGTTCCCCTGTCCTCCCCACTCCCACCCCCACCTTCCCCCCAGCCCCTCCCCTCCATTCCCATCTCCTCCAATGCCAAGACTCCCTTGGGGATTCAGTTAAACCTGGTGGAGTCAGTACAGGCAGGTCCAGTCCCCTCCTACCAGGCTGAGCAAAGTGTCCCTGTGTAAGCCCAAGGTTCCAAACAGCCAGCTCATGCACTAAGGACAGGTCCTGGTCCCACAGCCTGGATGCCTCCCTAACAGTTCTAGCTATTAAATTGTCTCAATTATCCAGAGGGCCTGATCCTGCTGGGGGCTCCACAACCTTTGGTTCAGAATTCATGTGCTTCCATTCATTTGTAATTATACATTACATTTTAAAATAAGCTGCATAAGCACAATACCTTAAACAAGACAGTTTCTCAACCTAGGTTCGTTATATAATTCAGCCCCTTATTTCAATGACTCAGGTTTCTAACATTTTCTTTTTCTCATGGCTACTGACATGTTGAATCAGGTGTGGAGAATCAATGCTATAAGAAGAAAACAAAAAAGCATTTGGTACTTAATCCATAGTAGATTGCTTCTCTGGCTTTGGCTAAGTTCAGGTAGAGTGTGATATCTGATGCTAGTCTTATTCAAAGCTTCTACAGCAAGGATGCCTTTCTACCTGCTACTGCTCATCCTGCTAGTCATTGGTAGATTTATGGCTGGTTGCATTCAGTCCTATTCACTCTCAACTTAGTCATGCACAATGTTTTTCTGATACATTCTACCTTACTGTTTGGATTCTCAGTGTCTTGGAAACAGTTCATGTTTTTCTCCATCTGGTTGTTCTCTCCTTTATGATGTGACCACAGTGTGACTTTGAAACCTTCTGAAAAGATCTGTAGTGAGGCTTAGCCAATTTCCTCATGAACTGCCTGAGAGCATATGTGAATTCTGGAACTAAGAACTGTGAGCTATAGCTAAATCTTAAACTGTGTTGAATCCAAGCTCAGCTTGGCAAAAGTATATTTCCTACTATCTCACACTGTCTTGACTAAATTTATCCTCAGTTTTAAATACTCTGCAGGATCCCTGTGAAATGAGAAGTTTCCATCAAATACTTCTCAGTATCCTTACCTCCAATTTCTTTCTTCCTATAAACTGGACCACCACAGGCAGGTTATCTACATACACTTCCATATAAAATTCAGTGAATATTTCACTAAAATATTTTTTCTGTTTCTACTGAAATAAACAGAACAATAATAGCCCTCAGAACAATCTGCCACAGAGACAGTTCAAATTGAAGTGAATAACATGAAATGCTTTGATTTAAAATGCCTTGTTTATTCTCAAATTTCCCCACAACAGCAGAAAAAAAATTCTCTCTTATAAAGTGTTTCATGTTCAAGTCTACCAGATTTAACTATTATATTTTTATTAGCATTTAAAAAGAAAGAGAGGCTGTGTTAATCAATGGTTACAATGTTACTGTTTGACAGGAAAGATAAATTCTGATACTCTGTGGCACAATACACCAAAGATAAATTACAATTATTTATTATTTATTCCAAAACAGAAGAGAGGAATATGAATGAACTTGCTTTGAATGCACAAGATACCTCCTTTCAAGTTACTGATCAAGATAGCCCAAGTAAAATATTCAAAGAGATACATTTAGTAAATATTCCAAGTTACTCATTAGTTCACATGAAACAAAATCATATCAGACTTTTAAGTATGCATACATATTATAAGATAATAAAAATTAAAAAATAAATTCAAAAATTTGAAGAATAATTATCTTCCCAACAAACTTCATTCATTAAATACTTCCTTAATGCATATTGAAATAAAGTTTTCTGAATTCATATGTGGTATCTGGTCACAGAATTTATTGTTCCTGAGTCAATCTTTCTATAATCCAAAATGCCAACTGAATTAATTCAACATTATTTTGCAAGTATGAAATATCATGGACACAGAATACTCACACAAGTAGGAACTTCTTTATATTTACAGGTCTCTAAACAATTTTGTCTTTATCATAGTTATTTCCATGTGTACTTTAGTTTGGGTTTCTTTTGCTGTGATAAACTCTAAACAAAAGCAAGTTGAGTGGGGAGGATTTGTTTGACAAACCAAGGCAGAAGTCTGGAGGAAGTTTGAAGCAGCAGCCAAGGAGGAATCCTGCTTATCTGCTTATTCCAGGTGACTTGTGTAGTTTGCTAGTTTGCTTTCTTGTACTTCCCAGGGCCATCTGCCCATGAATGGCACTAAACGTTGTGTGTTGGGTCTTTCCAGATCAATTGTCAATCATGATTTGTCACTTTAATGTGGGTATTTTCTCAGTTGAGATTCACTCTTCTTGGTGACTTCAGCTCATATCAAATTGACCCAAAAAAGCAATATAATATATTTTACTTTCACTTATGAAATTTCAATATATAATATACTAGGGAGGTGAGGGAAGTCAATACAGAAGGAGGAAGGGGAGACAAATGACATTGACATTTTTGATGAAACCTCAAAGAATCAAATGTTTTTTATTTACCTAAAATATGTTCAACACACTCACATACATACACACACACACACACACACACACACACACACACACACACACACACACACACACACACACACACACACAGACACTCATACCCTACTTCTTGAAGGAAGTTCAGCTACTTAGGCTGATAATGCTCCCTGGAAGAATCGTAGATGAACTGGAATTAAGGAAAGGCCCCTATCGATGGAGAAACCATGCACCTACAGCAGAAGTTTCCTATAATTTGAGATGGATCAAACTTGAAAGTCTCTTTCCAACAATCTAACT
Organism: Onychomys torridus; assembly: GCF_903995425.1. Classification (NCBI taxonomy): domain Eukaryota; kingdom Metazoa; phylum Chordata; class Mammalia; order Rodentia; family Cricetidae; genus Onychomys; species Onychomys torridus. The sequence continues at coordinate 70,475,412 of NC_050451.1, read as the reverse complement.
TCTATTGTTTCAGAAAATATTATGCATTCTGCCAATGGGCTGAAGGCATTAAATAATCTTGTCCACCTACAACTCCTCTGAACCACAACAATTACCAGCATAGTTACTGATTTTTTTAAAAAAATTGTATAACTTTAAATTGTGTAAAATAGTATTCTCTGTCTATATGTTCTCAAGGAATATTAAGTAAAACAATGTAAGTAAATTAAAAAGAGAAATTACATAATATATTACAACCAAATATGTAACTTAACAAAATACAACACAAATCTTTTAGGGCAGAATTAAGTTCTGAGAACTAACTGTCAAGTAAGGGCAGTTGTTATTATTTTCACTTTTAATCTTATTTGCTAAGTCTCTGGTCAAGTAGTGTGCACTTACTTTTCAAATTATTGGAGATAAGATAAGGCATCCATAGTAGTAACACTTTTTAAATTAACTTTCTGTAAGATTCTCTATGTCACTAAGATAATAAATAATAATTTAAGTGATGGAGAGCCAAAATGAAGGAAAAATGAGAAAATCCTTACACATTTAATGTATTCTGAGAAATGATGTTCTTTTTTTAAAAAACTGTTTTTTATTATATTTGTGTTTTAATTTTACACATCAGTCATGGGTTTCCCTGTCCTCCCCACTCCTGCCCCCACCCCCACCTTCCCCCCAGCCCCTCCCCTCCATTCCCATCTCCTCCAATGCCAAGACTCCCCTGGGGATTCAGTTAAACCTGGTGAATTCAGTACAGGCAGGTCCACTCCCCTCCTTCCAGGCTGAGCAAAGTGTCCCTGTGTAAGCCCAAGGTTCCAAACAGCCAGGTCATGCACTAAGGACAGGTCCTGGTCCCACAGCCTGGATGCCTCCCAAACAGTTCAAGCTATTAAATTGTCTCACTTATCCAGAGGGCCTGATCCTAGCTGGGGGCTCCACAGCCTTTGGTTCAGAATTCATGTGCTTCCATTCATTTGGCTATTTGTCACTGTGCCTCTCCAATCTTGGTCTCAACAATTCATGTTCTTTTAATATGAGAAAAAGACAGACACTTTTCAGAAATAAAAATACAAATATTTATAAAAGAAAACATGTGAATTTATAAACATTTACTTTAAAGTGTTAAATTTTTATTTATTCCAAATTTTGTGCCAGTTAAAAATACAGCAGTGATCTAGTTTCTCAGGCAAGAACAGCATCTGCTTATTAAAAATAAATTCTGGCCCAAGCCCAGCCCACAGAACAGTAGTCCTTCAGTAGAGGAGTTGAAATAATCAATTCAGACAAATGTCCCACCCTATTCTGATGGATAATAGGGCTTGCAATCCCTAAGCAGTTTGCGTTGGGGGCTTGTTTAAAAAACTGGTTGTTGGAGTCTACAACATGCACTGTTTGAGAGACACTGTGTGGACAAACTGAAAAATAATAATAGTAAAAGAGAAAACATCTATGACTTCCTGAAATATATATTCTAGAAAAATAATTCTATGGAAGAGGGAAGAGATGAAAACACAATATATGTGAAATTCTCAGCACGTAGTCAAGTGACTATTGCTAAATGATTGAAAGACGTTGTAGCCAAAGAACTAAAGATACTGCAAAATTTGTTGTAATTAAAGTCTTGAGCAAAACGTGAGTGTGAGAGAAAATCCAAAACAAAGGCAATGCCATAACACTCAAAGTAGAGAGAGGTAGAGGGAGAAAACAAGCAAGCTTTGCTGATATTTTTCAAAAAAACGTTGTAAGTGAATATGGATTAAAATCATGAAAAGTCTTTAGTTAGAGCAGGATGGGGTGGATATGGGATGGGGCACCTCCACATTGAAAAAAATCATAGAATAAGTACATTTGAGAATAGGATTCTGCCTACTCCCAAACTGATCAGATAATAATTGCCCATCGCCAATGTGCAAAGGCAAGCCATGAGACTTAGAGTGCTTGGCTGTGGATCTTTGCATCTGCTTCCATCAGTTACTGGATGAAGGCTCCATGATGACAGGATATTCACCAATCTGATTACTGGGGTATGCCAGCTCAGGAACCCTCTCTACTACTGCTAATAGTCTAAGCTGGGGTGGTTCTTTTGGATTCCTGGGAACTTCCCTGCCACCAGTTTTCTCCCTATCCCCATGGTGTCTCCCTCTATCATGGTATCTCTTTCACTGCCCTACCACTTCATCCCTCCCCCAGCTTGACCATCCTGTCCCCTCATGTCCTCATCCCCCAACTCTTCCCCTCTGTTGCTCCCCTCATTCCCAGTTTATTCATGGAGTTCTCATCTGTTTTCCCTTCCCAAGGTGATCCATGCATCCTTCTGTGGGTCCTCCTTGTTACCTAGCTTCTTTGGAGCTATGGGTTATAATCTGATTGTCCTTTGCTTTGCTTTACATTTAGTATCCACTTATGAGTGAATACAAACCATGTTTGCCTTTCTGAGTCTGGGTTGCCTGTGGGAGCCCATTTTCAGGTTCCTAATGGCTTTTCCCAGCAGGTCTGCATAGAGAGGATGATTGGACCATGGGCCTGAGTGCAGGTGTCTGAGATGGTCTGCACTTGGCTGTGATGGTGGGGTGTGGGGAGTTTTTTGCTCCATCCATTGGCGTCTCTATAAATACCCTGGGGCAGAGACAGTCAGGACCCATTGGAATAGGTTCCAGGTCCTCTCAAGACTATCCTGTATTTTCTGTTTATCTCCACAATCTAAATCCTTCTATCTAATATTTCCTGCTGCTCACACTCAAGAAAACTCTGGGGAATTGTGGGGTTGATGGGTCAACATCCCGCAGTTGCCTCACTCAGGATGATATTTTCCAGGAGTCCAGTTGAAAAGAGGGAAGAGGGACTATATGACCAATGGTGGGGTGAGGGGTGGTCAAGATCATGATGGGAAATCTACAGAGACAACTGAACCAAGCTCATGGGAACTCATGAGCTTAGACCAACAGTTGTGGAACTTGCATGGGACCAGAGAAGGCCCTCTACATATGGAAGGCAGTTGAGTAGCTGGGTCTGTTTGAGGTGCCCCTGGTAGTGGAATCATGATCTATTCCTAATGCATGAGGTGGCTTTTTGGAGCCCATTATTTATGTTTGGACACCTTGTTTACCTTGAAGGAGGGGGGAGGGGCTTGGTCCTGCCTCAACTGAATGTACCAGGCTTTGCTGACTCCTCATGGGAGCCCCTACCATTTGGGAGGAGAGAATGGGGGTGGGTGGGTCATGGAAAAGGCTAGAGGGGAGAGAGAAGAGGGATGAGAGAAGGATCTGTGCTTGGTATGTAAAATGAATAAAAAGCTTTCTTAAAAAATGGTGGTGTGGTATTGTGAAAAAGGTAACAGTGCATGTATGATGCTCAAAGAAATAACTTCTAATTACTTGATTTGTAAATTTATTAAGGAAGTTTTACCTAACGAAAACAAAAATATCACATAAAATTACCTATTTTACAAGATCTAGAAACCAAAATCTATATCTTCTTATAATTTCTAGTGTAAAGGTCCTAAGAAAAGTGTATTATGAATTAATACCACCCGTTAATAATAGAGAATGCAGAGTTACTGCTGTAGGATGCAAAAGTATGAAGTAGGAATCCAGATGACTATGATAAAGCTATACCTGGAAGAAACCGAAGGCATTTCCAGAGGACTCAAGGAAGACTTGGTGTTATTAGCTTCTGAATATTAGCCATCTCCTGCAATGAATGTCTTGCATGATGTCACAACTCCTCCATTCATTTTTTTTTTCCCCCTAAGAACAGTTTTTGATCATGTATTGGGTACATTTTCCCCATTACTATTGGAATATTTGACATCATTCTCCCAACTGTGCTAACAGCATCACACAGTCAGACCCCTAATTTCAGACCTTTCAGTAATTATTGTTATTAGCAACAACTGGCCAGGACCTTCTCTGAACTAAAGTATCTCATCTGAGATACTTTCTAGACTTTCTAAGCAAACTTCAGTTTAAATAAGCATCCACTAAGACTACTGCCCAGACCTCGTGGATGTGCTAATTAATCTTAACCTTCTTTTTTCCAAATGCTATCTCTGCTCTACATCAATTAACTCAGATCTAAAGGGTTTTTACTTACCTGGTGCATCAAGCTGTGACTTAGGTTGCCTAGCTACCGAGTGTACTACCTCACCCTACCAGAAAATGGTGGCAGCTGAGATAACTGGGGCATATAAGAGGTCAAAGGAAGATAAGGTGGTTTTATTTTCACTTGCCACTGATACACACCTAACTCTTTACCTAACAACTTCTAAGAATATAGTTTGAGCACATAATTTCCCTACTAACCAAATTACGATTTAGTTGATTTCATTGCCCCATTAGCCACTACGCATTTGGGTTGCTTTGATAGCTGACAATTATGATACTTTGTATGGATCTTAATCGCCCTCCTTTTGACCCTAAGGGAATTCAAGCCTGGTGACCTTGCCTTAGCCAGAGCATCTCTTTTGCATGGGTATATAAACTGTATATATAAACCTGAGAGACTTGAGCAGGACTAGAAGAGAAGATTAGAAGAGAAGACTACACCACTAAATCCCTCTTTTCTCTTCCATCCTGGGCTAGGATGGAAGCTTAGTGGGAGACTGATTTGCATTCTCATGGCCATGGTTAATCTTCAGCCCTGGAAAACAAGCAAGCAAGCAAACAAATAAAACCAAATAAACAAAAAAGTTCCATGCAAATATCTGCTTTCTTCGTGTATTACGTCTTAATTTTAACATTAATGGGAAAGTTGGATTTAATAAAATAGATATTTCAAGTTATTTTTTCATTAAGAAGAGATGTCTCCAAGAAAAATAATATATCTTTTATATTTATATATAAATATATATTTATATGTTATAATTATATCTTTCAGAAACTATTGTTTCAATAATCTTAATATGATAGTGTCTCTTATTGTTTATTTTGATAAGAAGTTACTTAACTGTTCTTAAAACTAGTTTCTCTGAAATTAATGAGCCTACACTAGATATATTTTTGGTAGAGTTAATGTGAAATATCTTTTTTGACAGTTTATTTTTGAGTCCTAAGTATTTTAACTCAATGTAATTTTCTGTGTTTGTTTGCTTGTTTGTGCACAGCATGTAATTGATCAAGAGTTCTCTTTTATTTGCTATATCTTCACTATTGGCATATAAGAGATTACAAAGCTCTGTGCACTAATAATCTTTGTATTTGTTATTATTTTTCATTAATTCTACTTTAGTTTCTATTTTATTTCCAGATATTTATCTACTTTTTCTGAATTTAATGGGATATTTTATGGCTTCATTTTGTTTATTATCAAATAAGTTAGAGTCCTTCTAGTAGTCGCCTTAGAGTTTGCAATATATAGCTATAGTTAATTTATATCTTCCTGCAAACAAACTTAGGATAGATATCTTCCAGACAGCCTTTTCACAGAATTACTTTCATTTGCTCACATAACTTAAAATCTGCACTATGTTATATTGAAATGTTATCAATGAAGCAAACAGTGCTTTGACTTATTTAATAGGTAAAATTAATATCTTATTGTAATGTACAGTTTTATAGTTCTCTCTGTCAATATCTCTCCCTCTATTCCTACCTCCTTCCTCTCCTCCCTGTCTCTCTTTTCTATCACTGATTCCCTCCCACTTTATTTATTTCCTTCACAGATGTAAAACTCTAAAATGCATAATTTCTTTTCCCTGAAGAAAATAATAAAAGTTTCCAATAGGGTACTGTGATGGCTTGACTTTAACAGTTTGTTACAAACTGGAGTCTCTTGGGGGAGGGGGAAACTCATTTGGAAAATTGCTTCCATTGGCTTGGCCAGCAGGCAAGGTGGTGGAGCATTTTTTTGATTCCATGGAAGAGAACAATCTACTGTAGTTGGTACCATGTCCAGACAGATGATCCCGGTTTGTATAGCAAAGAAGACTTGAATGAGCAATGGCGAGCAAATTGTGAGCAGCATTCATTCATTATTTCTGGAGCTGCCCCTACTTGGGTACTGCCTTGACTTCTATGATTACTGTGACAAGGTCCCATAAACCAAATACATCCATTTTCCCTGAGTTGTTTCTTGATATGGTCTTATGACAGCATCAGAGATTCAGCTAGAACAGGCACATTTGCAAATGATGGATTCACACAGTTTTTGTTCTCTGATGTATTATGTTTATTGTTTGTTCATGCAGAAAAAAATAATTGAATACAATTTGATATGGTAATATGATTTTTTTCAAAATATTGCTCAATATTCTAAATCTCACTCTACAAAACCATATAATTTACATGGATTTTTATGTCAAATTCTATTCTTATTTAAATGATGTTACTTACCCATGGCTAGACCTAGCCCCTTCCCTCCTGTGTCAAGGCTGAGTAAGGCATTGCAGCATAGGGAATGGAGTCTAAAAAGCCAGTTCATGTTCCTGGGGTAAGTCCTCGTACCCACAAGTACATCAAGCCCTACAACTTTCACCCGCATTCAGAGGTCCTAGTTTGGTTGCACTTCTCATTCTTATTTTCCTTCTGGCATTCGTTTTTTTTTTTCATATCTTCTATTTTCCCTCTACTTTTTTATACAGTACCTATTTTCTCACATATTGTCTGCTTTATTCCTTTAAAGTCAGTAAGATATTCATCATCATTGTTTAACTTCCCTGTCTGATTCAACAGTCAAATTATTTTATTGGTATATAAATCACTGTAGTTAAAAGACAACACAGATTCTATAAAAAAGCTCTCAGACCTGATGGATAATATCTAGTAAAGTCAGATAATAGAACAAAAAGGAAAGTCCATGTAAAAAAGTTGCTTTTCTATAAACCCAAACAAACTTGAGATAAAAATTATTTTTTAAATATTTTTCACAGTACAATTAAAAATAAAGTGTGGAGATACACCTAACCAATGGAGTAAAAGATAATTACAATGAGTAGTTCAAAAGACTAAAGAAAGAAACTGATGAATATATGAAAAATGGAAATAATATTCATGTTACTGTTTGAGAGTAATCAGTATTGTGACATGGTAACAGTAGCAAAAACTAATCTTTAGATTCAACGCCAACCCCATCAAAACTGACATGTTATTCTCCATAGATCTCCACTAAAAAATCCTAAAATTCACTTGTAACTGGAAAAGACCACACATCCCAAAACTATTTTAAATAGAAAAAAATGGTGCTGGAAATACCACAAAAACTGACATCAAATTATACACTCAGAAGTACAGTGATAACAATAGCATTGGCCTCTCAAAAAATATCAGAAGTATAGAACAGTGAAACAAAACAGATTTCAAAAGTCAACTAATTAAGTTATGCCCATCACATTTGTCATAAGGATATGAAATATAGAAACTGAGTAAAATACAGCCTAGTTAGCCAAAGATACTGTAATGAATGAAGAAGAATGAAAATAACGTTTTTTTTTTCCCCCTAAATTCACATAAAAATTGATTTAAAAAGGGCCAAGGACCCTAATGTAAATCCTGAGACTTTGAACCAGCAAAAGTTAAAATTAAATGCATAAATACATTTATACAGCAAAGTACAGGCATAAGCAATTTTTAAAAAATTATTCAGGATTCAATTCACATACAAGAAATAATCTCTTAAAGTGACAAATGGGATTGCATATAATTAAGAAGCACAATATGATACAGTGTATTAAGTTAAAAAACAGTATCTGGGTGTACAGCACACTATGGGTTAATATGTGGAATTTGTAAACAACTATAAAAATTAACTATTATTGAAAACACAATACTACCTATCAATGAGAGGGTTAATAAACTGAACAACTAGGTCACAGATGAAGAAAAACAGGTCGCTAATAAGTACTGTCTTTAAAAATATATCCGATCTCCTTAGTAGTTTGAAAAATAATGATTAAAAATATTTTGAGAATCTACCCTCAATATAGTTTTCATTAAGGTAGTGATGACAACAAGTGCTAAAAAGGATATTGAGAAAAGAGAAATATACACACTGCTGTTACACTGTAACCTGTAAGGTTTCTCTCTCTCTCTCTCTCTCTCTCTCTCTCTCTCTGTATATATAACTTTATTGGTGTATACAGATAAAATATTACCATAAGAGAATGTATTTTTTTTTCTGAATCTATGTTAACTCAGTTAACACAGTAACTTCCATATCTACCAATTTAAAAAACAACAACACATAATTTCATTATTGTTTAGACCTGAATAAAGTAACATGTCTATATATACCATATTTCACTATTCATTCATTAATGGACAATAAAAAGGATTGAATTTTCATGCTATTGTAAACAAAGTAGAGGTAAAAAATGAATTATGTGGGCCCATGCAAATGCCATAGTCAGCAGAGTAATGATCCAGATGTGGCGAGAGAGAGACAGAGAGAGAGAGAGAGAGAGAGAGAGAGAGAGAGAGAGAATATGTATGTCACTACAATATATTCCATCTATATCAGTCCTGGGCATATATCTAAGGTGGTCATGATCTTACCATTTCGGTACTTGTGATCCATTGTTGGGAGCACAGAGGTCTTGTGCTCACAAATAGCACTAGGGAAATCAGTGTTGTTAAACATGTACAGTTGTTTTTTCAAAAGAAAAGGTATATAACCTGGTTTTTTGTTTGTTTGTTTTTACCCAGATGTCTGGGAATAGAGGTAGCTAACAGCCTTGTAATCTGTATTTGTAGGACCAGGCCACACCAAGCTCCCACAAGTGGAAACTGAGGTAGCTAATAGTCTAGATGACCTTTTCATGATCCGTATGACCAGCGGCTTCCCCAAGTATACACTACTAGGACTCCAAATGGATAATAGCCCAGATGATCTCTACATTATCTAATGACCATGACTTAGACCATACCAGTTCCTAGCCTAGGCCCTTAAGATACTACATATATATAGTCTTTCACTAGAACCCATCTTCATGGAAGAAATGCCATGCACTTTGAAATGAGTTTCAACATAATTATCCTTTCTTGTGAACACAGGATTGTGTTACATAGGGGTAATTTTCTTCCCCAAATTGTAATGTCTTATATATGTCTCAAATAAATTACCCAGGTGAGACTCTAAACGTTTGAACTAACAATGGCTAAGTCATTTTGAACCATATTTCTTTTTTACCACATCTGGATCATTACTCTGCTGACTATGGCATTTGAATGGACCCACATAATCCATTTTTTACCTCTGCTTTGTTTACAATAGCAAGAAAATTCAATCCTTTTTATTGTCCATTGATGAATGAATAGTGAAATATGGTATATATAGACATGTTACTTTATTCAGGTCTAAACAATAATGAAATTATGTGTTTTTTTTTTTTAATTGGTAGATATGGAAGTTACTGTGTTAACTGAGTTAACCTAGATTCAGAAAAAAAATACATTCTCTTGTGGTGATATTTTATCTGTATACACCAGTAAAGTTTATTTGAAGAACAGACAGAAAAGCCAGTCACAATAGTAAATATAGAAGTCAGTCAGTGGTAGCACACACCTTTAATCCTATCACTCAGGAGGCAGGGATCTGACTGGGTCTCAGTGAGTTCAAGGTCACACTGGGAACAGAGCCAGGTGTGGTGGCACATGCCTTAAATTCCAACACTAGTTAACCATAAAGGTCTGGAGGTCTGTAAAGACAGACAGGAAGTGACAGAGCTGGGCAGGAAGAGGAAGTGATGTAGCTGGACAGACTGAGGAAATAAGGTAGCAAACAAGAAAGGCATATAGGCATGAGTATACAGGAAGTAGCTCTTTTGAGGAAGGATCTCCAAGTGATAAGAACATGGCTGGCTTCTTTCTGCTTTTATAATCTCTTAGCTTTTTGTAGCAATTTGTCCTACATTCTCTATCATATGTGAATGCTAAATTTTAATTTTTATAGTATGTGCATCTATGTGAGTATGAATACAGATAATCATCTGAAATAAAAGATGAGATCAGAAGAGGAGAGAAAATTTTGGAAAAAATGGGAATAGTATACTACTTATGACATGCAAGCTGAACATGTAATACACGGGAGTGGGGATGGGTAGGAGACAGAGAAGAGGGAGAGAAGAAGCATGAAATGCCAAAATGAAACATTTGTTAGTATAATAATTAAAAAATAAGCACAAAATACTATAACAACCTTACATAAACCATAGATAACTTGTTACATAAGCAGTAAAAAGAAAATTCAAAATTAGGGAAAAAAGTCTGCCTATTAATTACAAATTTTCTTTGTGTTTATTGCTAGTTTGTTCTGTTTTTTGTTTCCTTTTTTTTTTTTTTTCACTTCAGAAGGCGAGCTTTTGTCTTTTTTCTAGTTTTGTAAGTTTTTTTTAAACTGTCCAGATAGGGTATATTAATGGGAAATTAAATCTATGAGCATTTAGTTAATATTTGGGGTTAATTCTCTATAATGTTTTCTCTGATTTCTATATACTATAGCTATAGCAGTCAGAGGTATCAAATTCACTCATCTAGTTTTTGTTTTGTTTTGTTTTTTTCTATTTTTGTGGTGGGGTTTTGTGCTGGTGAAATATTATGATAAAGATTTCTGTCAGCCGGGTGGTGGTGGCACACGCCTTTAATCCCAGCCTTGGGAGACAGAGGCAGGTGGATCTCTGTGAGTTTGAGGCCAGCCTGGTCTACAAAGCAAGTTCCAGGAATGGCACAAAGCTACACGGAGAAACCCTGTCTCAAAACAACAATAACAAAAGATTTCTCTCACATTCTTAGAGACTCAATTTTTGCTGAACATTACTGTCAAAGTTAATAATACTCACTGAGTTCACTTAAAATCTCTATACTGTTCTGTGCCAACGTGTTTGTTTAGTATGCCTTTAAGAGCACCATGTGACAATGAACCTTACTTGCCCTGGATTTCTCATAATCAACTTTTACAAATTAAATTAATGCATAAGTGTAATCTCAAATTATATGCCCTCCCAAGTCCCTTATCCATGAGTAATGTAGGTCTGTATGTGTGTTATGATTATCATTTGTTGTAAACAGCACATAGAAGTTGAATGAAATATTAAAATGAATATCTACCTTGTATGTTGAATGTAATATTCAAATATTGTTTCATAAATGATGGTGTTTGTAATACAGTATGTTGTCTGGGCCAGCTGTGGTACAGTTGGAACCTGTGATTTAATCACAAGTAAAATTATTTTAAAGATGTCTGTAAAGTTTACCTCATTTTTCCCCATGTGATATTGTCTGTTGTGTTCAATAGATGAGAGATCAAAGCTGTTTGCTAGCGACACACGCACAGAAACACAGACACATATACATAAGACAATGTTCAGGAAGGCACAGATTCAAGCTCATAGAACAGGCCGTAATGATGAGACACAAAGGCAGAGTGAAGTAAATAATTCAAATCCTGGTTCACTCTTTTTTGAATGACAGCAAAGGGAAGTGTTGTATTAATTTGTTTTCCATAATGTCACACTGATACATTATTGGTGTTTATGAGTTTTTTATTAATACGTTCAAACACACCAGATTTTATTACATCTTATGAGGCATCTATAATGAGTTAAATCTACTCAGAGTTTCTCTACGAATTCAAACTAAGCTACAGTTTTGTTCTTGTAGCTCTTCATTCTATATGCAACTGTAATCAAACTGGAGGCTAACAGGAGCCTAGAAAAGTTATAAACACGTGGGGAAGTACAGTTTTATATAATTCTATTGGTGTTAACCTTTGTGCATCTCAGCTATGACCTTAAGAACACATTGATTACCATTTAACCACTCTGGTGATACTGTGAGGTATGAAGAATCAGAAGTTCAAGACACAACTTTCACTAAGCAGAATAAGGACACAATAAGTTTATCTCTTTGTTTATTTCGTTTTGTGTTACCTTTTTTCCATGGAAAGTATTTCTGACATTTGTAGAAAATTTGAGTATATTTCACCTTAATTACTCCTCCCCATGCAAAAGTGACATGATATTCTTTTTCTAGTTTTCAGTAAATCTAATGAGTTCTTGAAGGTTAACTCCAGGAATGTGAGTGATGGCCAGCCATTTCTCTGCTCTACAATTTTTTATTCTCTGCCAATTTGTATTTTACCTCAAGTAATAAATCAATACTATTAAGTATCTAGCTGCAACAACAATTCTCTTAAATTTACTGCCTCTCCAGATCTGGGGCCTGGGGATACTGAACTATCAGGTCTGTGGTAGAGCTAAGAAATTTGTAGTTTTTCAGTTTAGCCATACTTTTCATATGAAATGTGTGGCATGACTTCCAAAGTTGGAACTGAGGTAGGAAATCATGTAAACCTTTTAAATGTGGGATATACATATTATATGCTAGCAATTTTACAAATTATATTGTGTTAATTGAGACTGATTGAACAAATACAATGCTTATTCTGATCATACTCACCCACAATTTCTGCCCTACCTCTTTACAAATGCACCCAACTATAGTCTCCATTTTATGTACTCTTTTCTGTTAATAACTCTGGCAAATTCAGTATCCTGATGGTGTCATACCACTGGAGCAAAGTTAATCTACCAGCATCCATAACAATATTCATGACCATGTAATTCAGGTTCCATCATAGAACCAAGCAGAATAGTTACTGTTTTGTGTAATAATTAAAATTAAGCATTACTTTGCTGGTTTATATTATGATTATTAAAAATATCTCTATTTGAAAAGTAATGTCCCTAATGTTTTATTTTGTCTAGTACATGATTTCACAATGTATTTATTCACTAATATACAGTCATCAAAAAGAACAAGTGACCCCTAGCACAATTCATCACTTAAAAAAAGCAAATTTCAGGAAAAATAAACAGACTGAGTCACTCAAAAATGCTTCTAGCAAGGATGGTATTTTTTTCTTGTTCAGATATTTTGAAAATAAAATGAACCAACAGAAGAAACATGTTTGGATAACATCTGCTTTCTTCAGCTTGTGTAGATTGAAACAAAGGATGTACTAGAGTATTACCCATTAATTGTTTCCATTGTGTGTGAATTACCCTGAATATCCAATTCACTTTATTCTACAGCTTCCCATTAAAACCAAAGCTTCTAAAGTTTGTGGGCCATCATTTTATATGCTACATTTAATATGCAAACTAATTTTGAAAGGAAGCAGCACCTGCAAATTCAATTGAATTTGCATAATAAATATAGGAGAGATTCAAAGCTTGCCTTGTAGAATACAATGATAGAGGTAGAAGCAGCTATGGGTGAGTGCTGTGTGACACAATTTTCCTCAGAATTGAATTTCAAGGTCAAAGTAGGGCAAGTAATCTACTATAAACATTTCATATAAGTGGATATTTTACATTAGAGCATCCAAGGATTATTCTTCATTCCAACAGTGACAGAGGGACCATTTCTTTTGTCAACAAATCTTGAATTATTTACTTGAACAGCTTTCTGGCTCTCATGTATTGTCTCTGAATATGGTAGATCGCATCTCTAATGTCTAGACTAAAGAAACTGAAGCAGGAGAAATAGCACCAGCTTGAAGCCAGAAGTCTGAAACTTAGTGAGTTTAAAACCAATCTGGGCTGTAGTCTGAGATCTTAACAAAGAAAAAGAAATAAAATAAAATGAGATGACAAAAAGGAGCTCACATTTAAAGATAAAAATCTGCAAACTTTTTCAACCTCATTTGGTAGCAATTTAAATTCTTAAATTCTAATATTGTTACTTTAATAATTTATTTTATTTGTTGAACTTAAGGCTATTTATTCTTCTTCAAATTTATATAAATGGGTCCTTATATATGACAGTCATGCATATCAATAAGTAAACAGATGAAAATAATACTGAAGCCACGAGATGGTGGCACATGCCTTTAATTCCAGCACTAGGGAGACAGAGGCAGTTGGATCCCTGTGATTTAAAGGGTAGTCTGGTCTAAAAATTGATTTCCTGGACACCCAGAGCTGTTACATAGAGAAACCTTGTCTAAAAAAGAAAAGAAAAGAACACTTAGGTTTTGTTTGATATTTTTTTCTTATTTCATTTTTAGTTGTTCTGATACTTGTTTTGTTTTATTAATGCTTTATGTTTTTAGGAAAGAGAGAACATGAAGGTAAGAATGTAGTGATGTGGGGAAGATCTGAGCAGAGGTGCAGGAGGGCATACTATATTTTGAAAATATATATTACAAATTATTCATGAAAATAAAGATTTTTTTCAAAACTCATTTTATGAAATCTAGCTATTGGTTTACTCTTAGATTCAAGGAAAGCTCTTAAAAATGGTCTCTGTGACAGGAAGGAGAAGAAATAGTATCCACAAGCATCAATCTCCTACCCAGAACCTTACATTGGTATGCCACTAAGTGTTAATATATGAAATTAATTATATATTTTTATATATTATATGTATATATTTATATATACATTAGGATAATAATGAGGCAGAAAAAACACTATAACACCTGAAAACATAAGAAAATATGAATGGGTTTAAATTTTGTGGAATTTTGTCTTCTTTTTCCCTGTCAACATATGTGTGTGTGTAATATATATATATGAATTTACTATGAGTATATAAGTAATAATCATTAATTAATTCCTCTTTACCACTCACCCTGACTGTTTTTGTTTATTTTCTATATAGAGCAAGCCTCTTTTCCAACAAAATCATATATATCACAAAACTATATCATAATAAAATATCTTTATGGATTAATAACACATATGGCTTAAACTTAACTATATCATAAATACTTGTGTGTGTATATAAGACAGAGAGAGAGAGAGAGAGAGAGAGAGAAACATATTCAATATTGTATGTGTATATACCTTAGATGTATATTACTATACTATAATACTAAGAAAAATGCCAGAATTGGCATTTTTTTGCTTGTTTCTCATTAGGATTCAAGAGATATTCCCTTAAAATATTGAAGTGATCCCCATATTTCTGTTATGTCCTACAACTTCTTGGTAAACCTATATTGCTGAAGAAAAAACATACTTGAATTTTAGGGTGTGGAAATATGAACTAGCTCTTATTGGAAGATTCTCTATACTCTCTGCCTTCCATAAAGCTAGAAAATTCTATTTATATTAACTGGGAAGAAAGACAGAGATTAATACAGAGACCTATAACTGGTCAATGTACAGAGAGTAGGAGAACATGGTTTTCTCAGCTCTAAATAGAACATCTATTTCACTACTTCTCCCCTCAAAAACATTTGAATCATTTCCAAAGAGAAGTAGAAAAGATTATAAGAACCCAAAACAGTTGATATCTACAGTGAAATATTATTTGCTGCACTTCACAGGCCAATTGTACACATGAATGCACAGTAGTTATGACAATGTATGACCTGCAGTAAATAAAACTAGATAAAAAAAAAAAAAAAAAAAAAAAGCACCAGCATGGATGGAGGAGAGGCTCATGAAGTCCCACAAGTGAAAGCTGCTAAGAAGCTGCTGAGAAGTGATGGCTATTGGTTGGGACAGGGATAGTAAATTTATTTCACAGACACAACCCTGTGAGTTTACCCATGTTCTAGGGATGATCTCACATCCATGAACCTACAGAAAACACTAAACTCAGTTCATTTCAGAATATAAGAGAGCACATAACATTAGGAGGGAAAATGGTGGGAAAATAGTGAAGGAACTAGAGATGGTATGTGAAGATGTGATGGTTTGAATGTATATGTCATCCATAGACTCATATATCTGACTACCATGTCTTCAGGTGAGGGAACTATTTGAGAAGGATGAGCAAGTATGGTGTTGGGCTATTTCACTGAGGGCAAGTTTTCAAGCATCATGATCTCTTAGCTACTGCTCCTGGGGATGCCTGTCAGCCTGCCACTATATTCACTGCCATGATGATCATTAACTCTAACCCTCTAAAATGACAGTCCCTAAATGAACTTACTTTTTCCTCTAGATTGTCTTGGTTAAGGTGTCTTATCATGGGAATGCAAGGAGATTTGACAAAAACATATTATATACATACAATTCTCAATTAATATGTTTGTAAAGTATTAATATTCAAAATTCTTATAGTGACAAATAGAAATTATCAAGCCATTCTACTTCATGAAGTATTTATAAGGTAACCTTTATCCTGCTGTCACTTGGATTTCATAACTCATCCCTTAATTCATAGGGAATAAACAAATCAAGATGCAAGAAAAAGATGTTAATAGAATTTTCAGTCAATATGAAGTTGTAGAAAACAGATTACTTACTTTGCTGAAATAACCAAAATTAGTAGTAAAACAAATGGAACACTGGTTTGTAAGATTCGGGGCTTTGGAAAGGGATTAGCCCTTGAGAAAGTGGAAAGAGGTTAAAAAACTGATCTGCCTAACTACTTAACTTGAAAGAGCTCCCAAGCCACATTGCAGAGAGAAATTACAGGTACAACCCATTATACTCTGAGTTAAGGAGGCAAATTAGCATCTGGGAAGAGTAAGAGGCCAAAAGTTTTCTGGACTGAGGCACACAAATAAAAGGCTTGTGAAGAGCAAATCCCTAGAGATCTACAAGGCCTCTCTGTCAAGAACTCAATTGAATACCAGTGAATGTGAAGAAAACATTGCAAATAAGGAAGTAACAACCAGAGCCAAAGAAAATAGAGAGACAATACTGTTTGTTTCCTCCAGATTGTAAAATATTATATTCATGACTCATGGGAACCCAGAGTCAATAAAATGTTGGCATCAATGGCTTTATACAGAGCATTGCCAGTATTTAATGTAAGAAAAAAAATATTGGAGCAAAGCTATATCTAATAACTTACATTAATCACCTCTCACCATCAACCATTCTAGAATATTTAAATATTTTTTGTTTAATAATAAGCTTTATTATAAAATCTCCCAGAAATAAATACAAATAATTATACAAAAATTAACCAGACTCAAACAATCCATGACAGAATTAGGGCAAGATAGATAGATAGATAGATAGATAGATAGATAGATAGATAGATAAAAGCTCTTAGCTTCATATCTTCCTTGATAACTCATGTTATCTGCAATTGTGTTTGTGGTTACAAGGAGTTATAAACAAGCACAATGTCAAATTCATATCCTGGAAAGCAATTACAGCCTTGGAAAATAAAAGGAAAGGAAACTGATGTTCAACTGACATGAACTAGGAAATAAAAGAGAATTAACATGTGAGTTAATTTTGAAACTTCATTGTATAAATAACTGACTACACATGTCTCAAACCTCTTTAAAACACACACACACACACAAATCAAACTTCAAGAATGAAAGTGATATCTGAGACAGAAACTACAGCTGGGATCAACTAAATCAACTAAAGACTAGATTATGGACTAGTTGTAGATTAACCTGGATAAGTAAATATTAATAAATTTGAGTCAAAACTTAGATAAAACGTAAGTAAGAAATAAATAAATAGAAAAATAAGTTAAAACAAATCTTAGATGGTACCAGTGACACATGGAAGACAATTAGGAAGCCTGGTATATGTATAGTTAATATTCTGTATAAAAAATTACCTGAGAATGAAATTTCCATTCACTTAGCACCTCTAGATGAAAAGTGTGAATCTATTAGACAACACAGCAGAAGACAACAAGGTAAAGTACAAACCTGCTGCTTCAAAGCAATAATTCCTGGAATTCTGTTAAACAGGATGATAATGATTCACTCATGGATCCCCAAAAAGTGTTAGACAATCAAAACATGAAATGTGGGAAAAAATAAAAAATTTGCAACCTAATCAAAATCAATGATGAAAAGGAAATCTAAAATCAATAGTAAATAAAAGATCATTTTTTTTTCTTTTTTCAGAGAATTATTATGTCATGTTGCTTTAGGACCCTGGGATATGTAGTCTCATCCAAGCAGTGTCAACAACAGGGTCCATCTTGTGGAGACAGACTTAAATCAGATCAGATAATATTTGGTTATTTCCACTAGCTTTATGCCACCATTTCCCTAGCATATCTTGTAGACAGTACATCATTGTTGCCATTGGATATAGTCTTGATATTTATATTTCTCTTTTGGTAGTGTACAGAGTAGCTTCCTGTAACAAAGACGCTGTAACATAGGGAAAGAGACTCCAACAGTTTGACATCTTCATATTCAGTGAGTTGTACAGGCATTGTCTTCAGCAATGGGGTCTTACTGTCTATTTGGGAAGATCAATCTACAGTATTGGCAACAGACTGCTTTGTTTGGGGATTCCAGTGGAGACCATTTTGGTCAACAACTCAATTAGATACAACCCAGTCCTAGTACTGGCAGTTTAGTTGGACAACAGATGGCCAGATGGGTCTTTGTTTTCCCCATTTATTTGGTTATTTCACTTAGATCATCTTTATATTATATATTTTCCGAAGTTTCTAATGGATTAGGCTTCCATGACACTTCTCAAATGCCCCTTAAGTTTACTTTTATTCCCCTCCACTAACCCTTCACTCTTTCTTAACTTCCATTTGATCCTTCCATTCCAAACCCTCCATTCATCCATACATATCTGTTCTATTTTCATTTCCTAATGAGCTCCATCTATTCCTTCTAGTTACTCCATACCTACCCTCTAAGATTCTATGAACTATAGCTTGGTTATCATCGACTTAAGAGCTAAAATCTACATATAAGTGAATGCATGCTGTATTTGTCTTTATGGGTATAAAATAGCCCACTAAGGGTAATTTTTCTAGTTCTACCCAGTTGCCTGCAAATTTCACAATGTCATTTTAAATAGCTGAGTAATACTTTAGTGTGTAAATGTATCACATTTTCTGGATCCATTTTTCTCTTAAAAGACATTTGTTTCTTTCTAATTTCTGGCTCTTATGAGTAGAACAGCAATGAACATGACTGAGCAAGTGTGCTAGAAAGAACTATCCTTCGGCTATATGCCCCCAAGAGTGGTATTGCTAGATCTTGAACTAGATGGATTCCTGTTTTTCTGAGGAACCACTCACTGATTTCCATAATAGTTGCATGAGTTTGCATTCCCACCAGCAATGGATGAGTGGTTTCCTTATTCCATATCCTTGCCAGGATGAGTTATTTCTTGTTTTGTTGATCTTAGCCATTCTAACAGAAGCAAGATGTTATCACAAAGTAATTTTGATTTTTGTTTCCCTGATGGCTAAGGTTATTGAACATTTCCTTGTATTTCTCAGCCATTTGAATTTCCTCTATTGACAATATCTGTCTTGATTTTTACCCCATTTTTCAATTGATTTATTTATTTTCTTAGTATACTGTGATTTTTAAATTTTTAATATAGTCTGGATATTAGTACTTTATAAGATGTGCATTTGATATTTTGCTATACTCATACATCAGTGCCTTGTTCAACAATTATCAGAGAATCTTCCTTCCACAGCAGGTGGACACAATTAGAGAGACCCACAAACAAACATTATGTAGAGACTGAGAGACATTGGACCCCTCAGACCTAAATGGGATGTCTCTACCAAACTGCCCCTCAGTGCTCAGGGAACCCCATAGAAGAAGAGGCAATATGGATGTAAGAGCAAGAGGGGATGGAAGACAACAAGAAAACTGGGCCCTCTAAATTTACATTATCAAAGCACATATGGAATCATTGAGACTGAAGAAGCAGGCACAGGAGTTGCAGAGATCAGCAAGTTAAAGTTGAGTAGGTAGGGAGGATGAGAGGATCTGAAGGAACTCAGGGGATGGAAAGAATATACTAAAAGTATATTTAAATTTAAACATTGTTTTAAATAATAAAAAAGAAAAATAATACAAGAAACACAATTCAAAATAATAAGACACATGGTTCATAGAGAAACAAAGAATAGAGAAAGGGCAATTGGTTTGAAACATTACAAAAGGGACAGTAATTAAAACTATATATATATATATATATATATATATATATATATTACCATAATCCACTCACCTATGCAATCTGAATGACATACAAACCCCATGTTATCCTTAGATGTAGACAAGACTTTTGTCATGTGATCCTTTCCTTCCTATATTATCACATATTAACTCTTCCAGCATCCTGCTTTGGTATTCTCTTTATGATTTTATTTCAGGGCTCATCATTTGACATAATTGTTACTTGACATGCTCTTCTCTTAATTTTTCCAAAATGTGGGATTTCTTCATCTTTATGTTTGAGCACAAATGATGGTTATGAGAGATCATCCCTGAATTCCCTGCAAAGATTTTCTTTTGGATATGCTCTGTGTTCTTACTGCATCTGAATCATTCTTTTTAGAGTACCCTACTCCATTGAAGTTTCATTACTCAAATCTATTTGAATGTTATATTGACTCTCAAGGCCAACATTTTAATACAGTTCATTGGAGTGAAAACATCACAAAGCAGGTCTTGAGGTTTTATGTGTCAGAACACCTGAATAAACTGAGTAAGCTGAAAATCTGCAAATAATTTTCATATTGCATGTGCAGATCATTAAAATTTTAAGACTATAAAATTGCCATACAGTTTTATTAATATGTACTTTCACTGTTCATAAGTATGTGCATATTCGTAATCCATTGTTTTAGTTATTATTGAATACCCTTAAAACTACTGCTCACATAATAAATAAAAATAGTCATGTATTTCTACCATACCATACTTTGATAATTCTTTTCACAAGCAACAAAATTAAAAATAATAAAACTGACAGAATTGACACTGATTTTACATCTGTATCATGAATTTGATTTCTGAAGGAGAATTTGTAGCAAACAATCTGTATGTAATAGTGGAAGAAAGTATTTGTCAATATCAGTATGGTCTAATTAGAACCAAATTTAATTAAAAGGATAAGGAAGCAGTTAGTACAATCTTAATGAAATCCTGGAGGTCAAATAAAAGGACAGTGCAAAATGACATCAGCTTCTGCTTAAGTAAAAAAATTACAACTGAGATGTGTAAATGAAGTTACATCATAGGATTATATATGACTTAGGAGACTCTTTGAATTGTGTTTCTTCAGTTGTTTGTTTCTCTGTAACTCACGCAGATGTTTTAGGATTCTGCCTTAGTATAAACTGAAATTTTAATTAATGAAAGATATTCTAGTAGAGTCATTGAAGCAGGGCTTTTGTTATCTTTTATGAAAGAGTGAATAATAGAAATTCAGAATTCCAAATAACTGAAAAGGTTTTTCATTTTGGAGTCAGCTAAATCTGACACATAGCATAATTAGAAATTTAAACTGAACTCTGTACATTCAGTTAATATTATTAATAGTTCTAGGGAAATTTAACTCATTATGTAGAAAACTTAATACCACAAAAATATTCCTCTTGTTTTTCTAAGGAATTTATTTTCAGTGCGTGATATTCTGAGAAAATATCAGTTGTTCAAATAATCACATATTTTACTTTACAATAGAAGTACAATAATATTGAAATTTTATTTTTAATTTTTAACTTTTGTGTATGTGTGTTAAATTATATTATATGTATGTCTGTGTGTAGTTATGTGTACCTAATTGTTGGTGCCAATGAAAATGAGAAAATTGTTGCAAATCCTAGGGAGATGGAGTTAAAGGTGATTATAAATTTGCCCAAAGTTGGTACTGGAATCCAAACTTAATTCCTCTGCAGAGCTGTATGTG
Organism: Onychomys torridus; assembly: GCF_903995425.1. Classification (NCBI taxonomy): domain Eukaryota; kingdom Metazoa; phylum Chordata; class Mammalia; order Rodentia; family Cricetidae; genus Onychomys; species Onychomys torridus. The sequence continues at coordinate 70,453,868 of NC_050451.1, read as the reverse complement.
TTTTTAATCACTTTGAAATCATGCTAGCCTCTTGCACAAACACAGTTTAAAAAAAGGAAAGAATTAATGTTGAACTAGTTAAGAGATAAAATAAAATATCAATCTACAAAGAAGAAAAGAAGTAAATGTTAGAAAAATAAATTATTACTTAGGAGCTAAATAAAGGAATTGATACATAGCATTGCATCATTAATAATTGGGTATCAAATTTTCCAGAAGTATTGAAAAGTAAATCCAATAAATGTAGTAGAAACAAATTTTTGATATTATGTAATAATTTACTTGTAACCTTTTAATAAGAACATGAATAAAATATGAGAAGATTGACAAAATGATCCTCTAAAATGAACATTTAGAAAAGTAATTAGGGTATTTTCTGTATTGTATGAATTAATTAAGCATCTAAAGAAAAGCTTCTATATTGGCATTTTTTATACAAATTATTGGTGGTTGATATATTGTAAACCCCAATAAACTTATCTGGGGGTCAGAGAACAGACCAGGCACTACATTAAACATAGGTTTAGGCAGTGGTAGCACATGCCTTTAATCCCAGGAAGTGATGGCAGGAAGCAGAAAGTTATATAAGGCTGAGAACCAGGAACTAGAACATTTTTAATCTTTTAGATTTTAGCAGCAGATAAGCTGAGATCCATATGGATGAGGATTCAGAGGCTTTCAGTCTGAGGTAAAAAGATCAGTTGAGGAATTGGCAAGGTGAGGTTGAATATGGCTTGTTCTGTTTCTCTGATCTTTCAGCATTCACCCCAGTACCTGGCTCCAAGTTTGTTTTTATTAAAAAGACATTTTAAGATTCATGCTACCCTTATATTTTCAGAAAAATTCACTTTGTTTCAGAAGGAGTAATTGTGTCTCTCTAAAAGTAAGTAGGGGTTACCATATTTGAGGTACGGATATTGGTTGTTTGTAGGAAGCAAAGTAAGTTTTCTTTTACTTATTTTTGAGAATACAAAAGCAACAAATCAGCTCTCATTTTGAATGACTATTGATGCTGCACAAGTATTTCACAGTTGAAAATGTCTAATATACATTGAGGAGAAACTTTATAAAAACTGTGAAAACTGAACTTTTCTTCACTAGATAAGTTTGCACATTGAAGCTCCACATAAACAACAGCAACAGAGAAAAGATCCCTGTATTATGTTTTAAATTGTTATATTTCTAATTGACACATCTTTATACACATGCACATATGCATACACATATACATATACATGCACATTTGTGTCATTTACACTGATAATAACCAATACAGAAAAATTAAAATAAGAAAATAATTAGGAAATAATGGTTTGGAAACAAAACTATTAAAACATAATATGTGAATAATATGTTTAGAATAATAGTTATAACTCAAATGCATATTTATATTATATAAAAATATATACTATAATACTTATTTACCCAATGAGGAATTTATGAATTTGAAGATTAAGAAAAATTCATAGGCCATGTATTCACCTTTGAAAGTGTCTATCCATTTGCACATAGATTTCCTTTTATGTCAGAGTATTTTAAAGTTTTACTTATAAAGAGAAAATTATTTCATATTCATTTTATTGGTGTTTGAAATTGTTAATCATACTCATATATCTTCAGTAAGTTATAAAAATTATTTGTATGCTCAAAATTATAAATAGTAAACTGTATGAAAACAGGTACAACATATCTTCCCATAGTCAGGAAATATGTCTTCATATATACAATTGTAGCTGTTCATATCAATACAAAGTTTTTACTTTATAAAACAAATACAATATTGTTTATTAAATATATAAACTATATTTATATTATTTTGCATCCTTAGTCATGATATACTTTCAAATTTATTAAAGGACTCAAAATTATTGAACTAATTTGTTAATTTTCTATTGTCCTTATACATGAATTTTAAAATATTTGATTAATATGATTTAAATACCAGTAAAATATATAAAAATGATCATTTCCATTTCCTTTCTTGCTTTTTCTATCTTATTCATTATATTTTGTCTTTCTTCTTAATTTTATTCCTTCAACACTTCCTTGCCCAATCTTTCCCTTATTGTATAATCTTTTTGGCTAAGTTTTGTAATCTTTTGCCCATTTCAGAAAAGTCAGCTTTTAGATTTAGTGATTACTATTTACCTATTTTAAATACCTCTAACTTTATTTTCTTCTCATTAATTTTTTCTTCTAACTTGATTAGAGTTTAATTTTCATTGTTTCTTACTGTTTCTTAATTTAAAAGCTCTTATAATATGATTTTATAGTATGTATGGATTTAATGAACCTACATGAATTTTTGATGTGTCAGTATTTTAATCTAAAGAAAACATTTTCTCGCCTCCTATGTAATTTCCCATTTTGGTTGTTTTAGAAACTTTGATTACTTCTTTACTTTGGCAGATTTTCACAGTATATATTTATATTCATTATAATATAATTTCTATTTTAACACTATTTATTTGTTGAGACATGTTTATATTACAGAATGTGATATTTTATGACAAAGTTTCATATTCACTTATATTAAGTTTCTGTATGTATTTGAAAAATAATGTGTTAGTTTAGAATATTAAACCCAGCTATGTCATCCAGTTTACTTGATACTTCATCAAATTTTTAGTTCGGGACTGCAAAAATAATTTTAAAAAATCTATTTATTAATTTTTATTTAATTCATTAATAAGTTTTATACATGCACTTATAAAGAAGGAGTAGTCAAGAATTTGAGAGGGAGTTAGTTAACATGAGAAGAGTTGAAAAGAGGGAAGGAAATGATGTTAAAAAAAATCCTCATAGAAGATATTCTCAAAATAAAATGAAATTAGCCAAAAGAAAATTTGTTAGTCTACTCAATCCAAGTACTCTGTGCAGATGCCCATCTGCTCCACATGGCTTGGTCTGATGCCTCAGTTCCATCACCAAGGTCACAAACAATCAAGGCTATGTAACTCCTGATTACCAAGCTTATTGAAATAGTGCCCAAAAAATGATAAAAATTCATAGAAAATTCAAGATACATTATCCCCAATAACCATTACAAATATGTTCAAAGAGTACTAGGAGAACACAAGTAAACACGTTCATAAATTTCAGGTGTTAGCAATAAACTCCTACTTGAAGCTCAAAGAAGCAAAACAAATTCCTGAAAGAAATAATGAGCATAAACAAGGATACAAAATCTGAATTAAATAAAAATAGCAATACTAAAAAAAGTAAATGAAAATAAAGCTGGCAATAAAAATACTGTAAGTTTAAATAAAGAACAGACGGGGGGAGACAGAATATAATCTCTTAATGATAATGGAACCAATTTAGATCATTCAATCAAAGAAATGATAAATTTCTGAAAATTCTGGGAAAAAGTATGCAGAAAGTTTAGGACACCATTAGAAATAAAAATGAAAATAATCAAACACAAAACAACAATAACAAAAGCATATCTATAAATCATGTGTAAAGAAGTACATGACAAAATCATAAAAAAAAATTTTAATATAATCACAGAAGCAAAATTTCCAAATAAAGGAGAGTAGATGTCCATTCAAGTAAAAGAGTCATATGGAATATCAAAATTCTATAAACTAGAAGTAAAAAAGATAAATCAATGTCACATCATAGTAAAATGCTATATATATGGAATAAATACAGTTTAAAGTCATAGTAGATGTTTTGGTTTTATTTTCTTCAACTTGGTGTGACCTGGACTTATATGAGAAGACTGAACCACAGTTCTGAAAGTGCCAAAGGTGCAGGCATGTTTCAAGCTTTGACCTAATCGCATGATTTTCTATCATTTGTCCATTAAATTCAGAGTATCAAGATTATTGTCAGATTGCACAGCTCCAATGGAATGTGTGACTTCATGGAGAGCACAATACTGTAGAAGCCGTTCTTTAGTCATTTACTATAGAAGCCCTTCAAAAATTATGTATACTATTGATTATTTAGTCTGACATATGAAAAACTAATTTAGTTTGTACCTTTTAGGTTGTATTTTTTATTTACAGTTGTCTCTTTTAAGAGATAGATGTTAATATGATATCAAAATTGAAAGTAATTTTTTTGCATTTAGCATCTACTTTTTTTTTTTTTGGCTTGTTTCATTTAAAAAAATTATTAATTTTACATACCAATCACAGATCCCCCTCTCATTCCTTTCCCTGCTCCCCTCCAACCTCCCCTGCACGCCCCTCCTCCAAAAGGGAAAAGCTTCCCCCAGGGGGAGTCAACAAAGCCTGGTACATTCAGGTGAGGCAGGTCCAAGCTTCTCCCCCACCGCATCAAGGGTGAGCAATGCATCCCACCATAGGTAATGGGCTCCAGAAAGCCAGCTCATACACCAGGGATAGATCCTCTTCCCACTGCCAGAGGCCCCTCAAATAGACCAGCTACACAACTCTATCCCACATACGAAGGGCCTAGTCTGGTTTCATACAAGTTCCACGGATGTCGTTTTAAAGTTCATGAGTTCCTACAAGCTTGGTTCAGTCGTCTCTGTAGATTTCCTCATCATGACTTTGACTCCCACCTACCCACCTTGTTCACAAAGTCCCACTTCCCTCTCTTTAATTGCATTCTCCAGCCTTGGCTGTGATTGTCCGTAGATCTCTTTATCTGCTTCCATCAGTTACTGGATGAAGGCTCTATGATGACACGGTATGATGACCAATCTAATTACTGAGGTATGCCAGTTCAGGCACCCTCTCCACTATTGCTAGTGGTCTAATCTGGGTTTATCATGACTTCTATGTTTAATACAATGGCTGGCTTTTTTCTCTGATCCTCATATAAATTTTATTGGGTTGCACAAATAAAATATCATCACAACACACCTTTAATTCCAGTACTGGCAAGCACACATGACTTTAATCCCAGGAAGTGATGTCTGGGCAAAGAAAGGTATATAAGATGTGAGAAAACAGGAACTCACTCTCTTTAGGCTGAGGAATTCATAGAGGTAAGATCTAGTGGCTGGCTGTTCTGCTTCTTTGATCTTTCAGGTTTCACCCTGATATCTATCTCTGGGATTTTTATTATAAGACCATTAGAAATTCATACATCTGTGGCTCTGTCCTTTGATCTTCAGTCAAGTTTATTATTTCAGTACACAATATATCACCACAATATATTTAGCATTTATAAAGGCATATCAGATTCATATATTATGAAGTACAATACCTTATTATTCTTTTATGTGTAATTTGGTTTTATTTTTTGTCAGGGTTTCTTCATCCTAGACCATCCTAGAAGACATTGTGTTACCCAGGAATGCCAGGAGCTTTTAATTGTCGTGTCTCTGCCTCATGGGAGGTGAAATTATAGGGATATGTCATTAGATCTTGATTTACTATTTATTTCTTTCCATAAATCTTGCCTTCTTTCATTTTAATATTTTTATTATTTCATTTAATATGTATGGATTTTGCTGAATATTTTCTACATACTATATGTGTGTAGGGCCCTAGGAGGCCAGAAAAATGTGTTCTCGCACCTGGAACTTGAGTTACAGATGATATTAAGCCACAATGTAGGTGCTGGGAATTGAACACAGGCAGCTAGTGCTCTTAACCACTGAGCCTTCTCTCCATTCCCTAAATCTTTGCTATATAGTAAAACATAGTTTGAACTCATGTAGTTCATAAGATTCATTTTATAAAAATCAGTCAGTGGTCTAAACAATAATGAATAAATTGAAATACACATTAATTATATTCAAGTTTTGCCTACTAAATAGCTTCCTATTAGGTATTTTACTTCTATTTTTGAGATTATAATGATATTTTAACATTTCTCCAACTCTGTCCTACTTCCAAACACTTACATATATTCTTTCTTGTTCTCTTTCAAATGTATGTATAATTATTTTTCTTAAATATAATATGCTCTGTCTGAATAATATTCCTGTATGTCCATTTCCATCACTGACCATTTGGTATTGAATAAGCAATTGGTTTGGGACTGATTTTCTCACTCTTGTGGCATGTCTATGTATGTTGTCCTTGCTTAATGTTTTGGTAGACATGTGTAGGCAGACATTTCCTTCCGGCCTGCCAGTTCTTAAATAACTGACTCAGATTAGTTTTCATTTATCATTTTCATTTCCTTAATATACATTATATATTACATTACATATTGACATATGCTACATATAAAAAATATGTAATAAATATTTCATATTTTGATAAGTAGTAAATAGCATGTATGTTGACTAGTCATTTGTAGCATATGTAAATTTTATATTTTATTTTATAAAATTTTATATTTATTTATAACAGACCACTTCCATTTTTATGTAACAACTTTTTCTCCTTCTTTGAGGGAAGGTTGTAGACAAATTTCTAAGTATAGCCAGAAATCTGGGGTAAAGCCTGAGAGAAAGATCAGAGGATTAGGACAAAACACAAGCTAACCTCATCTCACCAACTCTGCAGTTTCCTGTATTCTCACATTTATATGCCTTTTCTGTTCTGTTCTCTCTTTGGCTCTCTAATCCCAGCTACATCACTTCCTCTTCCTACCCTGCTCTGTCACTCCCTGTCTGTCTGTACAGACCTCCAGACCTCCATGGTTAACTAGTTTTGGAATTTTAGGCATGTGCCACCACACCTGGCTCTGTTTCCAGTGTGGCCTTGCACACAGAGATTCTGCCTGCCAAGTGATAGGATTAAGAGCATGTGCTACTTTTGCTGACTTATTTGTTTACTTAAAATGGTTTGCTATTTCCTCTGATCTTCAGGCAAGCTTTATTTATTAAAGCACAAATAAAATATCACCACAGAAGGTGAATACTTAACACCTATTTGTAGTCCAGGCAGACTAGGAACTTGCTAACTGTTAGGTCTCAGAAACCCTGGACAAATGGCTAATTGATTTGCTTACTGATATATCAAACCAGCTCAGTACTTGTGGCCCTTCCCAGGACTTCTTATCCAGTCCCCTACCCTAAACCTCTTCTTCCCAGGGGCTGGGCTTATGTTTCCCTTCCCCCAGCTCAATGCCTATATAATCTGACCATTTTGACTAGGCATGGCCCTTGGCTTTTTAGCCCAGGCTATCTCTTGGTCAGTGGCTCCTGTACTGCTTGCTCTCTGTGCCCCTTTCCTCTCATGTTCCAGTTTAGTCTGCTGGCCATGTTCAGGCTGGACTTTTCCCTCTGTCTGCTTTATCCCTTCTATCTACAATAAATATCTTCTCCATAGCTCAGGCGTTTATCATTCACCTTCTTTTTTTCCCAGCTTCAAGACAACTCCAAATTACCAAGTATATTATCTTGATTAAAATAACCCAAAATTAAACTTGTTCATGAAAATCAAACAAATGGATTTCTTCAGGCCTCTGTGTAATCTTGAAGATGATCCTTTCATTTATTCTTTTCTCGCCTCAGAAACCTGCACTGCTGACAATCCAGTATAATAGAAAAATAAGTGACAATAATGTGGGACCGGTGGTGACACTTGTATAGGTGACTCTAAAATTACTTAGAAGCAAAATTAAAACAATTAACAGGGAGAAACTCAAATCATTGGTGAAAAAAAGTATTTTCCCCAAAATAAAAAAAATCGACCAGATAGTCTTCATATAGGGAGAGACATGATACACTGGGAGCTCATGCACTGTTTTGAGCAGGTAGATTTTATCTTTGAGGGTTAAAATAAGGAGAAAAATGGTACAGAAACTTGAATTTGTTTTTCCAATTTTCTTTGCAGAATTTTATTAATACAGTGTGCCATGACCTGACAATGAATGCTAGTGATAGAACAGAACACATCCAAGATTAAATGACCTGTCCATTATTTTATTAACTATATCACTGGAAATTTAGAAAACATATGCAATGAGGAAAAAGGTTATAATCAACTCCAACCCCCCATTAAACACCTTTAAATTTTATCAAATGCTATATACATTTATATATTTAAGTATTCCTATTAATTAATCCTGAAATTCAATACTTGAAGCAATAGCTTCATTAGGCATAAGTTACATAAGGAGTTCTCCTTGGGATACTCATTGTGAGTGGTCCCATCCCTGAGCTGGTGAAGCCGGGTGGTGGTGGTGCACGCCTGTAATCCCAGCACCCTGGAGGCAGAGGCAGGCAGATCTCTGTGAGTTTGAGGCCAGCCTGGGCTACCAAGTGAGTTCCAGGAAAGGGGCAAAGCTACACAAAGAAACCCTGTCTCAAAAAAAAAAAAAACAAAATAAATAAATAAATAATAAATAAAAATAAAAGGCAGGCTGAACAAACCATGAGGAGATATTCAATAAGCCACACCCCTCCACAGCCACTGCATCAGCTCTTGAGTCCATGTTCCTTCCCTTTTTGAGTTCTTGTCCTGACTTTCTTCAACTCTGTGGGTGTGATGGTTTAAATGAAAATGGCCTCAACTAGCTCACGGGGAGTGGCCCTATTAGGAGGTGAGCCTTGTTGGAGTGGGAGTGGCTTTGCTGGAGATAGTGTGTCACTGGGGTTAGACTTTAAGGTTTCAAAGGCTCAAGCCAGGCCCAGTGTCACTCTCTCCTCCTGCTGTCTGCCAATAACGGTGTAGAACTCTCAGTTACTTCTCCAGTACCATGTCTGCTTGTGCTCAGCCATGCTTCCCACCCTGGTGATAATAATGGACTAAAACTCCAAGCTGTAAGCCAGCTCCAATGAACTGTTTTCATTTATAAGAGTTGCTATGGACATGATGTCTCTTCAAAACAATAAGAAACCCTAAGATAAAACGTGAACAGTGATGTGGAAGTATAAGCCAAATAAAAATCTGTCCTCCCTAAGGGGTTTTTGCTCATAGTGTTTTATCATAGCAATAGAAGAATTGATACCCCAGCTAAGAGAAATTGGTGTGGGTGGCAGGTTGTTGCTTTGACAGACTTGACCATGTTGTTTTGGGGAGGATTTTGTAAGGATTTTGGAAGTTTAGTCTAGAAAATCCATTTGGTGTTCAAAGCTTAATAAGATATTCTCTGGGAGCTTAGAAGAAAAAAATAGTAAAGCAATGCATATAATATAAACTGGGATAATGAAGTTTCAGAAGAAAGTTTGAGTTAGAGAGACTCTAACAGGGTTGACTGCTATTTTGAGTTGAGAATCTGTGGTTCTGGTTAGCTGGAGTCATAGCAACATCAACTGTAATTAACAGGCAATCACCACTACTGATGTGAAACCTTTGCACTACTGAGGCAATTGATGCTGACCAGTTGGAGCTAAGAAATTAGTGGTGATTAAGAAGAGATTGGTGTCATGGAGGTGAAGTCATTTGGGAAGTGTTTGATCAGAGTCAGAACATAGAAGCTGTGTTCCAGAGGCAGCCAAAGTTGTAGCTTGCATTGGTGTCTAGAATTGGCAATGTGTAAGTCACCCAAGTACTATTGGTTTTGAAGGCATGAAAGAGTCCTCAAAAGCAACCAAGGCCTGCTAATGTGAGAGGTCAAGATAAGCCATTGGATAAGGTGCATCCTCATTAGAAATTGAAGCCAAAGGATTGGAGGGGCAACACCTGTTGAGGGTTGGCCTCACAAAGAAAGCCAGTAGAGGCAATTGATGAAAGTGCAGTCCAGTTGCAGCAGAGACCTCAGCATTTTGAAAATGCAAGGCCAGACAGAGTAGTGGCTCTGCAGGAGTCCAGAAGATTGAGAGTGAATTCCATATATTAGATATTAAGCAATTTACAATTAGAGTTGTTTTGCTTTGATATAATTGGGATTCTGCTTGGGTACTGCTTTGTTGAACTAAGGAAGTATTTAACTTTTTTAAAAAATTTTTTAGGAGCCCACAGTTGAGAGGTTGATATTTCAAGATATTTCAGGTTTTAAATGAGACTCTATATTTTTAAAGAAATTGAATTTTAAAATGTTTTAATTTTAAAAGATGATGGGACACTTTAAGCTTGTAAAATATTTTATATTATTATATTGATATCAATGTATAATTTAGGGGATGAACAGGAAAAGAAAGACTGTAGCATAACAGTCATGTGTTTGTATATTATGTTGACAAGCAGTCAGATGTGCTGGATAATTTTATACCAACTTGACACAAACTAAATCATCTAAGAGAAAGGAAAGATAAATGAGGAAATTCCTCCATAAAAATCTGTTTGAAGGCAAGCCTGTAGACTTTTTTCTTAATTAGTGATTGATGAGGGAGATACTAGCCCATTGTAGGTGGTGTGATCTTTGTGCTTATGGTCCTGGATTCTATCAGATAACTAGTTAAGCAAGCCAGGAAGAGCAAGCTAGTAAGCATTACTCCTCCATGGCCTATGTGTAAGCTTCTATCTTCAGGATAGTGACCTGTTTGAGTTACTTTTCTGAATTTATTCCTTGATTTGAAAGTGTGAGGCAAATAACCCTTTCCTCCCCAAGTTGCTTTTGGTCATGGTGTTTCATCTCAGCAATAGTAATCCTAACTATGACAGGTCCATTTTTGTTTTAATAAATCTTAAATTTTTCTGACAAGCTTTTGGTTCAATCAGTCTTTCCCCGACTCTTCCACATTTTCATATACCAAGAGGTCCATGAAACTTTCACTTTTCCTTCTGAAGCATTCATGATGCAGGCCTCCAGTCATAGGTTCATTATTACATTATCCAACTGGTCTATTGAGGCAATTTTTTTTTTTATTTTGAGAATTTTTTTATTTCTTTTTTTAAATATTATTTTACAATTTAATTTAATTTTACATATCAGCCATGGGTTCCCCTGTCCTCCTCCCTCCTGCTCCCACCCCTGCCCTACCACCAGCCCACTCCCCATATACATCTCATCCAGGGACAAGACTCCCCTGGGGATTCAGCTCAACCTGGTAGATTCAGTCCAGGCAGGTCCAGTCCCCTCCTCCCAGGCTGAGCAAAGTGTTCCTGCATAAGCCCAAGGTTCCAAACAGCCAGCTCATGCACTAAGGACAGGTCCAGGTTCAGGAGATCCCAGCTGGATCAAGAACAGAGAGGGAGAACAAGGAATAACAGGCCATGATGGATGAAGACCACATGAGAATAGGAAGAAGCAAAATGCTAGAGAGGTCCCCAGAAATCCACAAAGACACCTCCACTGTAGACTACTGGCAATGGTTGAGAGAAAGCCTGAACTGACCTGGTCTGGTGATCAGATGGCCAAACACCCTAACTGTCTTGCTAGAAAACTCATCCAATGACTGAGGGAATCAGATGCAAAGAGCCACAGCCAGGCCCCAGGTAGAGCTCCAGGAGTCCAATTGTCGAGAAAGAGGAGGGATTGTATGAGCAAGAATTGTTGAGACCAAGATTTGAAAAAGCACAGGGACAAATAGCCAAAGTAATGGAAACACACAAACTATGAACCAAAAGCTGTGGAGCCCCCAACTGGATCAGGCCCTCTGGATAAGTGAGACAATTGATTAGCTTGAGGCAAATAATTTTGAGGCCATTTTTCTACCATTAATTAAGAGAGTAATGGCAGGTTTTAGACTAATAGTCCCCCAATCGTCTGTTCTTCATGGCAGACTAGGTGCCTTTCCAGCTCTAGCAGTTTTCTTGTCCACAATTTTTGATGTCACCCCTACACACCACCTATTGCTCATCACAAACAGCAAAACGACCTTGTGGAATATAGTCAGAGAAGTTCTCAATGCACATGAGCTTCTCCATAACTACCTCAGTGCACATGAGCTTCTCTGGAATTACATCAACCATGGCAGCATCAAGAGGTTCCTAAAATTTAGGGCCCTCTTCCAGCTTCTGACTAGGAAAGTGATCAATCTTTCCTTTCAGCTCAGCACACTTGCAAGCTTTTTGAGTTGAGTGACAGTCCAGTACAGGAACAGGGCCAGCACTGATTTGGTCTCAGTGGTTCAGGGTAATCACCTGAGCAGAGAAGCCAGCTGCTCCCATTGATGGGTCATTTTTGCTGTCAGCAGCAATATTGCCTTAGTGAACATCTTTGACAGACACACTGCTGGCATGGAGAGCCACAATGTTCTCTGGAAGAACTTTACTCGTAATATCACAGTACATTTCAACAGACGTTATTTTGGTTGTGACATTGACTGGAGCAAAGATAAGTACCATGCCATGGTTGAGGATGCCAGTCTTTTCTCAGCCTATAGGGACAGTAACAATACTATCAACTTTTATGGAACCTTTGGAGAGGTACAGGCAAAGGCCTGCCAATTAACCAAGTTGGAGGCAGAGTGCCATTCAACAGCTTGGAACAGTATGGTTCCACTAGAACTGACATCTTTATGGGTCACTTTCCATCACTTGAACATAGGCATTTTAGTACTTGACTCTACTGCTTCAACCAGAAATCAGAACAAATGCTGCTCTGTGTTGTGCTTAAATCTCAATGCTATTATTGCATTCCTTCACACTTTCTCAATATATCTCATGGTGTGGTAGGAGGCCAAGATTAATGAAATTGACTACATCTTTGTGCCGAAAATTAACAATATCTATTTGAGTATCTTCATTTCCCATTTGACTTTTCATCAGTAGTTGCTAAGGCACATAGGTTCTGAGGACAATCCATTGTGGAAAAAAATAATGGTCATTTGTTTGAAAATCATCTAATCTATTATCACACTCTATCTCCTTAAAATATCTGTGTATATTGAACACACATTGTTTCGCAGGAATATTTCCCACTGGTCATGGAGGGAGGGTAATCTTCTAATATGATATTGGTATTTGATTTTTTTTTTCCCGAGACAGGGTTTCTCTGTATAGCTTTGCGCCTTTCCTGGAACGCACTTGGTAGCCCAGGCTGTCCTCGAACTCACAGAGATCCGCCTGCCTCTGCCTCCCGAGTGCTGGGATTAAAGGTATGTGCCACCAATGCCCAGCTGATATTTGGTCTTTTGAGCTGTTTCATATTTGTGTTCATCTTTAGAGTTGATGTGTCTTTCTTTTCTAGTGGTCTATCTTTCCTTCATATAGATTTTTCAAACACAGTTTAAGTGATGCCTACTTCATTACAAGTGTTTGGAAATATCTTCTCTTCTGTATTATAGAAGAATTTATATTCTTTCAAAAACTCTTTTAGTATATTATTCATCTGCCTTGACCTGGAGGAAGGTTTTGACCCTGGTTGTACCCATCTGTACATTATTGGACCAAAATATTTCTTTTCAGTTTATTTTGGTGAGACAATGTATCTAGGATTTTTTCCAGACCGGAAATTATAACATGGCAGCATCTCCTTATTCCAACATCTGTTGAGATCATTTAAACTTATGAGAAGTATGTTACAATCTATCCTATTTCTTATGATTTCAATTTGAGTGTTTACTTTTATTAATTGACCTAGTTAAATGTTTATTGATGTTATGTTGCAGAACCACAGTATAGTTTGTCATATTTCACTTTTATTTCATGTCTTTTGTTTTTGCCCTAATTTTTATTATCTTCTGCTTGTTTTAGGCTGAGTATTTTCTACTCTTTATAAAATAAATGGGTTTTTCAAATAATTACTTCTGCTTTTTATTTTAATAGAAAATGGATTCTTTTCTCATACAATATATCCTGACTACAGTTTTCCTCCCCTCTCATCTTCCCTCCATTAGAAAATAACAGGCTTCTAAGAAATCAGCGCTGAACACATCCAAAGAAAATGTAGAACAGAAACTGTCACATTAAGGCTGGATCATGCAACCCAACAGATGCAAAAGATCCCCAACAGCAGGCACTAGAATCAGAGACCCTCTCTTTCACACATTCAGGAGTCCCATAAAATTATGCAGGTGAACTTGGAAGCTCTGGGCCGGATGGGAGCTTTGGTCCAGATGAGAGTGCTGGCCAGATAGGAGCTGGAGGGCTGGACTCTGAGTCTCAGGAAGTCCCTGGGGTCTCCTTATCTTGTCCAGATGGGAGCTCCTCTTGTCCAGATGGGAGCTCCTCTTGTCCAGATGGGAGTTCCTGGGCAGAATGGAAGCTCTGGTCCAGATGGGAGTTCCGGGGTGGATGGAAGCTGGGGGCTGGTCTCTGAGTCTCAGGAAGTGGCTGGGGTCTCAGGCAAATGGGTGTGGGGGCAAGGTGTGGAGACTGCAGGGTCTGCCCGCATTCTTGGAAAAGGGGAGCCTTCCCGCAGGGCCCAAGGTTTGAGGGAAAGAAACTTAGGGGAGCAGGAGATCCCAGCTGGATCAAGAACAGAAAGGGAGAACAAGGAATAACAGACCATGATAAATGATGACCACATGAGAACAGGAATAGGCAGAGTGCTGGAGAGGTTCCCTGAAATCCACAATGATATATCTATCCTCTGTAGTCTTCTGGCAATGGTCGCAAGAAAGCCTGATCTGACCTAGTCTGGTGATCAGATGGTCAAACATGCTAACATTCGTGCTGAAACTCTCATTCAATAACTGATGGAAGTGGATGCAGAGATCCTCAGCCAGGCCCCAGGTGGAGCTCCAGGAGTCTATTTGTTGAGAAAGAGGAGGGAATGTAAGAGTGTGAATTGTTGAGACCAAGATTGGAAAAGCACAGGGACAAATAGCCAAACGAATGGAAACACAGGAATTATGAACCAAAGGCTCTGGAGCCCCCAGCTGGAGCAGACCCTCTGGATAAGTGAGACAATTGAATAGCTTGATCTGTTTGGGAGGCACCCAGGCTGTGGGACAGGGACCTGTCCTTAGTGCATGAGCTGGCTGTTTGGAACCTTGGTCTTACACAGGGACACTTTGCTCAGCCTGGAAGGAGGGGACTGGACCTGCCTGTACTGAATCCACCAGGTTGAATTGAATCCCCAGGGGAGTTTTGGTCCTGGAGGAGATGGGAATGGAGGGGAGGGGATGGGGGGAAGGGGGGGGTGGAGGGGGAAGGACAGGGGAACCCATGGCTGATGTGCAAAATTAAAACACAAATATAATAAATACCAAAAAAATATGAAGGTGAAAGCTAATGCATGCAGGCAAAGGACCCAGTGAAGACACTTGTTGGCCCTGTGTTTGTTGGCCCTGTGCTTGCTTCCTCAGTATCTGAAAGTTCACAGGAATCTTGCTCAGTTGATTCATAGGGCCTTGTTTTTCTCATGTCCTCCATCTCCTCTGGCTCTCACGTGCCTGCTTCCTCTTCTATGTGGCTCCCTGAACCCTGAGTGGTGAGGATTGAGAGAGACTTCCTGGTTAGTGTGTACTGCAAGGTCTCTTCTTTGTCTCTGGATAAAGTGTAACTATGGATCTCTGCATATGTTCCCATGTAGTACAGTAGGTAGCCTCTCTGATGGTGCCTGAATAAGACACTGATCTGTAAGTACAGGAGAATATCATTAGGAATCATATTATTGATACAGCTTTTGACCAGTAGTTTTGGTTTTACACTAAGTCTCTGGGCCATCTAGTCTCTGGTTTTTGGTCACCCAAGCAGCATTCTGCATGGTCTCTGTATTTTGAGTGGGCTTTAAGTCAAATACAATGTTGGTTGGCTAGCCCTACAAGTTCTGGGCTCCCATTGCCCCAGCATAATTTAGGCAGAACAGATTGTTTCAAATTTTTTCTGCCTGAATTGGTGTTTATGTGTTCTTTCATTAGCCTGCCAAGTACCTTCCTCTACCAAAAATATTGTAATATATGGTAAAGTCTCCATGTAGGAATCAGCTTTAGTCCTCCATCTTCAATGAACTATGTAGTTGTTGTTCTAAGCAATGACCTCTGTTGTCAATTTGTAGCGGCCAACCCATTGTCTTAATAACAGCCTTGGTTGTTTGAAGATTTCCATAGGACCACCTTGGCCAACAACTCAAATGAATGTAACCCAGTCCAGCCACTGAAGCCTTACCTGACTACAAGAGATGGTCAGTTGAGAATAAGTCTCCCCTCCTATTAGGAGAAATCATTAGGATTGTTTTCATATATTTTAGGGAGTTGCTCTGCACTAGGTTTCTATACCACCACTAAAATGTCCCTCAATTCCAGCTGTTTCTCCCAACATTATCTTCCTCAACACTATATCCCTTCCCTCTCCCTACCTGATCCTCCCATTCCCAAACCCAACTCCAGTCCACCAATAATTACTATTCTATTTCTCTCTCCCAGGGAGACTCATGTGTCCACCTCTGTTTTTTCCTCCATACCTAACCTCTCTGGGTCTAGGCATTGGAGGTTAGTTACCATTTATTTAATGGCTAATATCCACGTAAAAGTTATGGATATTATATTTATCTTTCTTAGTCTGTGTTATGTCACTCAGCATGATTTTTATCTTGCTCTATATATTAGCCTGAAAATTCCATATCATTTCTTAAGAGATGAATAATACTCTATTGTAAAAATTCACTTCATTTTTCTTTAACAATTCCTCAGTTGAGGGACATATAGGATGTTTCCAGTTTCTGACTATATTGAGTAGAACAGCAATGAACATGGTTGAGCATGTATCATTTTGATAGGAGGAAATATCCTTTGAGTATCTGCCCATCCTTGGCATAGCTAGACCTTGTGCTAGGTCAATTTGCTTTTGAGGACTTGCCTTATTGCTTTCCATAGTGGCTGTGTAAGTTTGTACTTCCACAAGCAATGGATAAGTGCTTCCCTTGTTCCACATCCTCATCAATATGAGCTGTCACTTGTGTTTCTAATCTTAGCCATTCTGACAGAAATAACATGGAATCTCAAAGTAGTTTTGAGTTGCATTTTCCTGATGGGTAAGAATATTGAACATTTCTTTAAGTGTTTTTCAGCCATTTGAGTTTTCTCTATTGAGTATTGTCTGTTTAGATCCATACCTTGTTTTTTAAATTGGGTTATTGGGCCCTTTTTATATCTAGGTTTTTGAGTCCTTTATGTATTTTGGATATTAGTCCTCTAATGGATGTGAAGTTGGTGAAAATCTTTTCCATTCTCTAAGCAGCTGTGTTGTTAGATTGACATTGCTCTCTTAGGTCTGTTGTCCCCTTTGCCAATGAGTTCAAAGCCATCCCCCACTTTCTCTTCTATCAGGTTCAGTGTATTTGGTTTTATGTTGAGGTCTTTGATCCATTTGGGCTTGAGTTTTGTTAAGGGTGCTAAGTATTTGTATATTTGCATTCATCTACATACATTCCTGCAGTGTGACCAGCACCATTTGTTGAAGATGATTTTTTTTTACAGAGTGTCCTGCTCCCTTGTTTTCATCTCCCATGGATCCCACAGATCTTGTCCTTCTAATCTCCATCCTCCTACTCATTGCTCTGTCCCATTCCAAGCCACTTCACATTCCCCCTGCTAACTGACCCAAGAGTCAGGGTTGTTGCCAGGGTAACAAGTAGGCTGAAAGTGAAACCACAACTCCACTCCTGCTCCTCCAGATCCAATCCCCGTCTCATTTACCAGCCTGTAGCAGAAAACCTGTTGTTGTCTCCTTTTCCTATCTGACCTCATCTCCAATGGATCCCAAGATCTTCTCCCCCACTTTTTCTTCCCAAATTCACCCCATTGTCCCATTGTCAAACAGGAGCAGGCCTTCATTGGGAATGCACATTTAAGGAATAACACACAGCAGGCCACGGAAACAGATAAGCCAACTGAAGTCTGTCACCATTCTCTCCTCTCCTCCCAATGGCATCCTCCAACCTCATGCCTAGTTCTGCAATAAAAGATTAGCTACAGCTTTGTTATTTTTCTGCCCACATCTCAAGGGATCCCAGAGACCATCTGCTCTTTACCCTCCTCTATCATCCATCACTTTAGCCCAGTGCCCAACTCCAGCAGGCACCCCCTGATAACCCAGAAACCACACCTGCCAGGAAACAAGCTAGGTTCCCTGCAGATTTTCTCTTCTCACTCTTTTCCCCAGATCCAATTCCCCAACTTCATCTCAAGCTCAGAAGCCGGAAAAATTTATTTCCTAGTGTAGGAATTTATTATTATGAACTTTGACTTTAGTTTGTCCACTTGGCATTCTTTAATTTTTATTGTGAGTTATTTATACAGTTGGTCACATTTTGTGATTTTATTATCTTAAAACATTGTCTCACCAATGTAACCCAAGATGGCCTCAAATTCTCTAGGCCTAGCTAGTGTTGTGATTACAGGTGTGCACCAGCCAACCTACTTATATGCCCCAAAATATATTTTACAAATAGTTTTATTAATTAATCAAGATATATACAATATGTTTTGATCATACTCACACTCAAATGAGATTGTTTATGAAAACGGCAAACCTCTTTTTTAATACCATTGATTTATGTGATCATTCCACTGAAATAACAACAAATATTTTCATTTTCTTTGGAAGTATTTAAAACTGCTTTAAAGACTATCTTGTATTTATTCAGAAAAACAAAAAACAAAAACCACCTTTTACTCCATAAGAGCATCTCTGCATCTCAGGATCCTGGAATTCAGGGCACATCAGTGGATTTTGGGAGCTAGTCTACCAGTTGGCCTGAGCAGCAAACCTGTGAGCTTTAGAGCAGCCAGATTGCATTTGCCCACTGCAGTAAAGTTTGTGTCCTTGGTATTTAAGCTATAGGGTGCCTTATTCTGTTCTTCCTCTATAGAACTAGGGGAATGGATGAGTTATGTCTCAGAAAATCCCTCTTATGTCATGGTGCCAAGCTCCACTAGTCAAAGGTTATCTTAATGCAAATATTTTTGATGTGGTCAGACTATCATGGTGCTCCACTGGATTGATACAACTTTCTAATGGCTCTTCCAGAGAACTCCTTTCATACTGGGTGGTTGCCAAATCATCATCACTTTGTTGAGAGGAAAAAGGCTGAGAAATCCATGTGTGGCATCTCATTGAGGACATTTATTAAATCAGAGAACTGCAATTATGTGCTGTAACCACAAATGTGTAAGTCGTAATATCAACCAATCATCTTTTTATGAGACAAAGCAGAACTGGGAGCTCCATGCCAGATTAAATTTCTAGTTTATTTATTTATTTATTTATTTATTTATTTATTTATTTAGTGCACTGTACTATCAGCTAGTTTGCTGGATTTAAAAAATAATTAGTCTTTTACCTATGAAAGTCATTTCTTGCAGCAGTAGCAACTAAAAAATTCCTCCTCCCTATAACTACATTAGTAAATTTTATATAGTTTGCTAGCATATCTGAACACCTCAACAACATAAAATGGTTTATTAAGTCTGTCAAGTATAAACTTTTGCTCATTAGTTGAGTAAACTATAGGTCTGAAAACCTGAGGTATTTACTTTAAAGGAAGGCTTTTCCTCCTCTGCTCTCAGTTCTAAGAAATGCCGCCAGTCTTTCGGAGAGCTCCTAGCTTGCTGTCAGCAGTACATCAGGGACACTCTGCCTAGAAAGCTTCATGTCATTGGAGGCATAACTCTTAATTACAAAAAATCATCATGGAGTTAAAAACCTACAGGGAAATTAAAACACTTGCAGCCAAAACCCCTGATAAGGAGATCTACTTTACACAAATTAAATTGACTTATGTTACCCAAACAGGCCCAGTGATTTGGAAAGTCTGTCTCTTTTTTCATTGCTGACTAGTTGTAACTACCTAGTTCATTACCGTAAAAAAATATAGACATGCTCAAACTGGGGGAAAAAAAAGAGAGAGAGAGAGAGAGACTTTCCGATTTAGAGGTGAAAAGTAATGGAGGATCGACCTACTTAAATGAGTCTGTGAATCTTTTGAAGGAAGAAATCTTTATATGCACACTTCCTCTAGATGCAATTTTTTAAAGTTCTCATTATCTAGTATCTTGTACTTTGAAACATTCAGAAATTCTAAAGTTTGCATTTAGTAGTAAATAGGTGCTCCAAAAGGGTTTTTTTTTTTGGTATAAAATGATAAAAAAAAATTGTATATGTATTTATAGACACATAGTTTCTCTACAAGTTTAATTATTTGGCCATGAAAAAATTTTCTGATTAATAAATTATACTAAAAGTGATATGTAAATCTAAGAAGCAGTTTCTCATTTTATATATGTGCTTATATGCACATATTACATTTACATGTGACAACATACATGTGTTAGGGCATACAGAGATTAAATAACATGTGGCATATGACTGAGGAATAGGAAAACTGTGAGATTCAGTCATGAAAGTCTACCAAGAAGCCGGCATGACCTAAACAAATTTCACAATGTGTCTTCAGAAAAAGAACTAAGTTTGTACAGAGCCACATGAAATTTACAGCCAAGTCATTTACACATTATTCCAGGCAAAAAGGAGATCCTCAGACAGTTGTGTACACAATGAAAAGCTCAGGAGCTGATAGGCAAAGGTAATCATAACATTGAAATATAGAGCTAAAAGGAAAGGGTGTACCATAGGAAACCTAAGGGTCAAGTGTTGGACAGCTTCATGCCATACTCTGTATAGAGGGGCACTGCCAAGAACTTATATAAATTGAAGTTGGGGCTGAAACTCAGCTACAAAGAAAGTGTTCATGAATGAGGAGCAGATTGGTGGTTATGAATAATGTTGTGTGAAAAGGTGATATTGGAGTGGAGACAAATAGCCTGAAATAATTTTTCATCATTCACTTGATGTGCTAATAAACCTTGAGCACTAGGACAGATAACCTCACATATGAAAGATCTACAGCACACCCTTCACAGCAACACAATCAGCAGCGTCTTAACTCTCTACACTTGCTTCTGCCTTTTCTTTCTGTTTGCTTTTTTCCCCCTTATGTTTGTGAGTGAGGCTTTCAGGACAGAAATGTTTTCTTAATAATTGCTCGCTCTCTCTCTCTCTCTCTCTCTCTCTCTCTCTCTCTCACACACACACACACACACACACACACACACACACACACACACACACACACACACAGCAACATTGAAACTATGAAAAAAGTCAAGAGGAGCAAAGATATTGAATTCTTTAAAAATAGATGCATATTAAAATTTTAACTTTAAGAAAGTGATAAATTGTCAAGCTTCTTATTGACAGCATTTGAAACTTAGATATTTACTAGTTTGTTGGAGATTTCTCAAAAAATGTCAAAGCATTTCAGTTCTTCAACTTAATATATTACCTTTTAGTCATATACTTAATGAAAATAATGTGTCTTTATACAGAATACTTTAGCATACTATTCATCTTCCATTGGGAAGTATGGGTAAAATTAGAAGCAGACAGTTTCTAAGATTTCATTTAGCTATGCATGCAGTAATACATTCTAAGAGATGATAATAAGGTCTAATTTCATTTTGTATAAGAACATGAAAAGGCCAGACATAGATATTTCCGCAATTAAAAGATGAATCTTTGTCCAGCCTGCTCTCAGAATCACCTCACTTTACATTCTGCTTTTGAAATTATAAGCAACCATTTCTATTTCCCTCAAAGAATTTCACTTCCCTGAAAGGCAGGAGATATGATCATTATATCCATCAATAGCCATTTTAGCATTATGTATCCTAAAGAAGCTCATATAGTATAATGGTACCTACTTCCTTTCTTGTGAATTCCAGGTGACTTGAAACAAGATTCATAAATATTGAAAGGCAAATATCCATTAAGATATGTAGTGCATTCTTCCTTTCTCTAAAAGTCTCAAGCTGAGCAATCATATTTCTCCCATTTCTAGCAAGCTGCCCATACTATATTACATAGCTCTATAGCTATTTCTTATCTCAAGTGTCTTATTGATTTCATTTGCATTAAAAATAATAAGCACCAAAAAAATCTTCATTACAAAATATAGAATACAAGATTTATTATTTTATTATAACCACTTATTTTATATCTAATTTTATGTTTCACTCACCTCTAATATAAAAAGCTCATATGTTATCCTTGGCACACATGTGATCTCTGATATCTGGAGGATCAAGCCTTAGCTAAGTTCCACTGAGAAGGCAAGTATCACATTTGTCTGATTAAATGATTGGGTGAGAAATTCAGACTAAAAGTCCATCTTCTATCTTCCTGTCTAATCTGAAGAATATGATAAGAAGTGTGTCCTTATTTCTTCCAACACAGGTCGGGTGGTTGGAATTCAAATTGTGTGCAAGGAAAGTGTACTAAACCATTAAGCTAAAATTGAGAACGAATAGGTGACAGGAAGAAATTTATCTGAGAAGTAAAGGAGCAAGACTGAACATGTACTGAAAGTCAGTAAAAGAGAGACTCACTAGTTTCTGTTTAAGAAGTGTAAGGAAAGATAAAAAAAAAGTTTACAACAGGTTAGATTTATTATGCAGTATTTGGACATATGTGTTTTATAAAATCTGAAATAAATATTTACATGCCTCATTCAATTTTGATCCAGTTCCTTATGATTTTATCATTTCTTAAATTCTTTCAAGTTTACTAAAACTCTTTAATGGTTGTTTCTTTAAATATATTTTTTCAGTTAAAACCAATGTATGTATTTTTAAGTCATGTGATATTTGAATAGAATATATTTATCTATATTTCTTTCATATTTTTATGTAAAGTTTTCTTATATCTCTCTAGAAGAAATATATCTTCTACATTTCCTAAGACTTAGGTATTTTTGTTTCGTCAAAATATAGAATGCATTAGTTTGGAATTTTTAGAAATACACATCTCTAATTGTCCATCTGTGTGTCTTGGGAGTAAAACACAGACGGTAAAACTGTAAAGTCATATCAGTGTTTTATTCAAATAATGTTTTATGAACAAATTAAATCTTAGGTAAATAATATATTTTCATGATAAAATAAACACAATATAATAATAGCTGACATAAGATTAATAGGGATTAGTATTTACAAATTGAAAAAGGTAGCAGCTGTTTTAATATAATTCTGATGACAGAAACATATTTTTGTTAGCTGGAAAAGCAATTGGCTAGCTTTGCAGATGTTGCAAAGAAAGCATTACTGAGCCTTCAAGGCTAGATGGTGCACCACACAAACTAGATGCCACTAGCAACATAGAAATGTATGACCTGGGCTTCACTTTGTCACTGATAGCCCTAGGGATACAAGTTAAAGATTCTCTGCAGGCAAAAGATGAATTTAGACTTTTCATAAATATGGACTCTCAGACATGAGTATTTTTGAAATATTTGGAGTTCTGTAATGCAATTGAATTTTCCAATGACCTTTCATGGAACTCTGGCATTTACAAATCACATCGTTCTGTAACATAGTTACTTCACTTCTCTACCAATTAGTCAATACAAAACCATGGATTAAATAATGAGGGGAGACAGCAGAGTTTTAGAATTAGGTGATCTGTATGAGTGGAAATGGGCTGACAGGGTTAGCATGTTACTACCTACGCTATGGCATTTTCTTGTGGACATGCCTACCCAGAGGCTAGGGTTATTGCAAGGTCAAACTTTTCTCTTTCTGTTTTCCTTCCTTGAATCCTCTTTATTCTAAACCATTTCAGTCCAACTGTCAGACTGTGGTGAGTATTATCTTAAAAGCCTTGGAAGGAAAGTATGTAGATACACATACAAATATAATAAATGCATGTAAAAAAGTAGAACTCAAGTGTATTTATAAAACAATAAACATTGTAGAATACTTTTATTATAATTTGTCTAATTCATTTACTACTGTCCCATATGGTATACAGCTATCACCAGATAGTGACATTCTAAATACCATATTATAAAATTTCCTACTTTACACAAAAAATAACTCATCATATGAATTCCTAATTTAAACTTAAAGATTAAATTTAACTGTACAAATAGCAGCCAACAGGTAGCCACATGTGTACAATTACGTATAATTAAATGCAATAAAATTAACAAATTAACCAGGCAATGGTGGTACATGCCTTTAATCCCAGCACTCAGGGTGCAGAGGCAGGTAGATCTTTGTGAGTTTGAGGCCAGCCTGGTCTACAGAGTGAGTTCTAGGACAGGCACCAAAGCTACACAGAGAAACCCTGTCTCAAAATAGCCAAAAAATTTAGCAATTTAATTTCTTCAGTCCTACTGAAAAAGTATATCAAATGATTGACAAATGGTTAATGACTACTTTATAGGTCAATATAGATATAGCATATTCCAGTTTCTAAACATCCTTCTGGACAAGAGTAACCTAAAAGCAACCCACAAGAAAGAAAATTACAGATACTGATTTTAGCTGTGAGGAAATAATGGAGGGCAATGTAATAAAGAAAGGAATTGAAAACATTCAGACCTAAAAAAAACAAACTGCATAGGCAGAAAGGTGTGCCAAAAATCTTGTACATGTATGTAATGGAATATTACTTAGCTATTAAAAAAATGGCATCATGAAATTTGTAGGCAAATGGATGAAGTAGAAAAAAAATTATCTTGAAAGAGGTAAACCAGACCCAGAAAGACAAACATACTATGTACTCACTTGTAAGTGGATATTAGCTATTAAGCAAATCATAATCGTGCTATAATCCATAAACCCAGAAAAGCTATGTAACAAGAAGTAGTCTAAGGGGGATGCATGGATTTCCTTGAGAAGGGGAAATAGAATAGATTTTGCAGGTTGAATATGGGCAGGTAGGAATATGGACAGGAGGGATGAGGTGAGGGAGGAAGAATACAGAAAGAGAGAGAGAGAGAGAGAGAGAGAGAGAGAGAGAGAGAGAGAGAGAGAGGAGACAGAGAAGAGATGACTGGACTTAGAAGGCATTTTAGGGTGGGAGGGTGATGTGGAAATCTAGAGCAGTAGAAACCCCCAGGATTCTATGGTGAGCCCTATGAACACTCCTAGTAATGGAGGTTAAAAAAAAAAAAAAAAAAAAAGCATGAATTCCCATCCTTTGTAACCCGGCAAGGTTTCCAGTGGTAGGACTGGGGCACCAACCCAGTAACAAAACCTTTGACCTAAAATCTGTCCTGCCTGCAAGATATCCTAGAGAAACAGTGGCACAGATTTGTGGGAGTAGTCAAATAATGTCTGATTATATTTAAGGCCCACTCCTTGAGGTAGAACTCACAACAGAAACTATTTGGTTAACCAAGAACCAGACATTAGAAAACCCATAACTCTAAGGTAAAACCAAAAACTACTGGCTTAAAAAAGGTATCAATAAAATAACCCTTAATGGTATTTTGCTGTACTTATAGATCAGTGCCTTATCCAGTCATCATCTGAAAGCTTCCTCTAGCAGGATTTAGGAACAAATGCTGAGACCTACAACCAAACATTACACACACACAGAGTCTAATGAGATGTTGTCAACAACCTCCCCACCCCCCAAAGCTCAGGGAACCTTGCAAAAGCACAGCTAAAAAAGGTGTAATACCCAGAGAGGAGGGGTGACACCAGAACAAGGCACTCTGAATCAACTAAGCAAGATGCACATGAGGTCACAGACACTGAAACAGCAAGTACAAGGCCTATATAGATCTACACAGTATAGATTTTATCTTAGCATTTTTAGGGGAATCCCAAGTGTGAGTACTATTGTGTGTGATTTTTGTGCTTGCTCTTAGAACTCTTTTCCTTTCATTGGTTTGCCTTGTCCAACCTCAATATGGTAGTTTTTCCTTTATCTTGTTGTATTTTATTATGTCATGTATGGTTGTTACCTCTTAGAAGCCTGTTCTTTTCTAATGAGAGACAGAAAGGGAGTGAATGTGAAGCAGAAAGGAATTGAGGAGTAACTAGGGGGGTTAGAGGGAGGGGAAAGTATAATCAGGATATGATATACATGGTGATATTTTATTTGTACTGAAATTTGATTTTAATTGTATGTTAATAAATAACGTTGCCTGGGGAGCAGAAGTTATAGGCATTAAGCAGAAGTCTGGCAGTGGTAGCACACACCCTTAACCGATCACATAGCAGGCAGAGTCTGTGTGTTCAAGGACATAGACAGCATGGAGATACACACCTTTAATCCAAGTACCAACCATAGAGATCTGGAGGTCTGTAAAGACAGGCAGTGATGAGAAAGTCATGTGGTTGGGTTTAGAGCCAATGAAAAGGCAGAACAGAAAGGCAATAAAAATACAGACACACAGGAAGTAGGTCTCTTTCTCAGGGGAAGGACAACAGCAGTAAGAAGGTAGTCTTAGCTCTTGGCTAGTGCTTTCTGATCTCTGGGCTTTTAACTCTGCATTTGGCTCTGTGTTTCTTATTTAATAAGACCGTTTAGAATTACATCCACAGATTTATTTTAAAAAGTCATTTTTCAATATAATGAAAAAAAAGAATTAACTAAGTTTTAATTCATTAGTAAAAATCGTAAATAGCATATATTTATGCCATATAACTATGTATGTTTACTTATTTATAAATTATGAATTGGTTTTATCAGGTTATTTAAATTGTCACTGTTAGTATACAAACTTTTAAACAAAGTCAGGTAGTATTACTGAAAATCCTAAGTATGAATATGCTTGCCATTTCGTATTTATCTAATGGTCTCCTAATTCATATTTAAGCTTCTGGTGAAATCTGTAAAAAATATTTCTAAGCCTGAAAGATGGTTCAGGTGTAAAACACTTACCTCACAAACACAAGGAGCCGAATTTCAATCCCAGAACTCACATGAGTCTTGTAGCTTCTTTTAGCTGTAATACCCTTATGGAGAGAAGAGAGAGGGAGAACCAGAGAGGTCAAGAAGCTGACGAGTTAGCCACAGTGTCAACACAGTGGGCAAAGAGAAAGAGAGCCTATATCAAACAAGACAGAAGGCAAAGGTATGCACCTATGACACACACACACACACACGCACAGACACACAGACACATTCAGAGGCACACACTCAGAGACACAAACACACAGACCTACACATACAGACACACACACACATACATAGACAGAGACACACACACAGAAAAACACACACAGAGAAACACACCCACACAAAGACCCACACACTCAGAATCATATACACACACGTCTACACAAATCATAATGCACAAAGACATACACAAATATGCAAATACAGAATTTACAGAATCTTTAAGATATTTAGAATTTGAGAGCAGCATCATTTTTCATTTTTCCCATTGCTTCCTACTATTCATCTCCACTTAAAAATGAATTTTCACTGAAAAATCTAAAACATTTCGTACTGAATCTGAAGTATAACAATCCAGTTTTATCTGCTGTATGTATTTATAATAAGTTACAAATGGATTAACAAAATGAAATAAAAATTTCTGTGCAGAGATTGACACCAGGGGAAACAAGTCATTGAGAATTTAGTAGTAGTTACTATTCACTCCAATATCAATGAGATAGTTATTGTCTTATTCAGGGTGACTATGACAGTGATGATATACCATGACCAAATCTAATTCAATGATGAATGAGTTTGTTTTTCTAACACTTATGCATCACTGTTTTCTTTCTTTTTTTGTTTTGTTTTGTTTATTTTTTTCTTTATTAAGAATTTTTTTTATTCATTTTACATACCAACCACAGATCTCCCTCTCTTCCCACCCCTGCCTTCTTCTGCCAACCCATCCCCCATTCCCTAAAGCCTCCAATGGGCGGGTAAGCAAAGCCTGGTAATCCATATGAGAAATGTCCAAACCCCTCCTTCTGTATCAAGGCTGTACAAGGTGTCCCACCATAGGTAATGGGCTCCAAAAAGCCAGTTAATGCACCAGGGATAGATCCAGATATTACTACCCAGGGGCCCCTTAAGCAGACTAAGCTACAGAACTGTCTCACTTATGCAGACATCCTAGTCCAATCCTATGGAGGCTCCATGGCTGTTGGTTTAAGTTCATGAGTTCCCTCTAGCTTGGTTCCCTTATGGATGACCCAAGCTTAGACTACTAGCATAGTAGAGAGGGTGCCTGGGCTGGCTTATCTTGGTAGTCAGATTGGTGAATACCCTAACTGTCATCATAGAACCTTTCTCCAGTAACTGATGGAAGCAGGTGCAGAGATTCATAGCCAAGCACCAGGCAGAGCTTCAGAGTCCAGGCAAAGAGAGGGAAGACAGACTCTATGAGCAAGGGGCATCAAGATCATGATGGTGAAACCAATAGAGAAAACCAAACCAAGCATCACTGTTTTCATTGAAGGAAGTCAGGGCAGGAACTCAAGCAGGACCTGGAGTCAGGAGCTGATACAGAAGCAATGGAGGGGTGCTGCTTACTGGATTGCTTCTCATTGTTTACTCAGCCTGCTTTTCTCTAGAATCCAGGACCATTGTCCCAGGAATGGCACCATCACAATGGTCTAGACTCCCATCCAATAATCACTCATCAAGAAAACACCTTACAGGTCTGCCTATGTCCCAATCATACGGATGTGTTTTCTCAACTGAAATTCCCTCCTCTCAAATGACTCTAGCTTGTGTCAAGTTGACTGAAAACTAGCCAGCATAACTGACTCTTGTCACCTTGACACAAAATAAATCACTTTTCAACTAGAACCTTTCCTTTCTTATTTATCCACAAGATGACATGTTTAGATTAACATCACAATATAAACCATAAATAACTTTAACAGTCCCAAATTCTTTACAAATTCAAACAAGTTTAAAGTGCAGTCTCTTTAAAAATCTAAAATCTCTTTGAAACTTCAAGTTCTCTCAAAATATTCTTCTGCAAAATAAGAAAAAAGAAAAAAATTAAAAGAAAGTTACATACTTTCTTGAAGTAGGAATAACCAAGGCACAGTTATAACGTGAACAGAGCAAAACCATACTTCACCTGTATAAACAACTTAGTGTCCAATATCCAGGAACCGCTGACAATTTTCCAGGCTCCTCCAAAGGGCCTAAGCCATTTCTCTGGCTCCACACTCTGCAGCACACACAGCTTGTCTTCTAGACCTCGCTCCATGGCTGATGCTCTACTTGGTATACTGCACATGGTACTGAAATCTCTAAAATGCTGGGGTCGTGAATAAAACTGGGGGGCACTTTCATCAGTAGGAGCTCCTGGGCTCTCTTTATGGTGCCATGTCCCACTTCTCTCTATAGTCGCTCCAGTCCTGGTGATTAAATCATTATTCTGGCTGTACCATCAATGGCCTCTCCTGGTTGTTTACAGTGCCCAGCCTCAGGTCTTCTCCATGCCTCCTTTATACTTTCAAAAAACATTACTACCTAGGAGACTTTTACACATGACCAAGGTTACAGCCTTGGCTTCCTCTGGAACATAGCCATTGTATGTTGAACCTGACCCCTTCTACACCACTCATCACTGAAGAAAATTCTCTACATGTTTGTCTACACCTGATTTACAGAGGCATTTTCTCAATTAAGGTTTCCACTTCTCAGATGACTCTAGCTTTTGTCCAGTTGACATAAAAATTAACTAGCACAGGACCTTAAGTTAAGGAGGAACTTGAGGATCCCAAAATGCCACATTTTTCTGAATTAAGCCTTACAATCCAGTTGCCAAAACAAATTGTCATAAAACAAATGAGGAAATGTAGAAATACCAAGCAGATTCTTCACCTCTTGCCACATGTGCAAGCCAAACAGGTTCCACAAGCAGTAGTTGCCCAAAATGAACACATATTCGTTATTGGAGCAGCTGGCAATGTTTTGTACAAGCTGTGCTCCAGAAATTAATTGTGAATATTAAGAATAATTCCAATCAGTGTTGCAGCTTGCACTGATTCATTTTTCCCCTAAGTTTTTATGAGGCCCATTTTTTTTCTTCAATATAACTGGAAAGCAGGCATTGCATAGTACAGCAGGAGAAACCTGCCAATTCGTAATGAACCTATATAAGTAAGACATCTGTTTAAGACTCCATGACTTTAGTCTTTTCATGATTGGAACATGCCAAATTGTGAACACCATATGAAGCACTAAATTGCTCTGGCTCACATTCCATTGTTTATATTTTTTTTAACATCATCTAAATTAACAGGTTAATCAAAATCGAGTGATTGAAATTTGCATGTGTCCAAGAAAAAGAGGCAGATATAATGATATAAATTTCAAGTCAGGTATGTTGCCTTATGGTGGTAGCAAAATCAACTTGAGAAAATTATTTTTACAGATTTTGCCGAAGTTATTTTCTATTTTTGTTCATACATGGAGAAACACACTCACACTGTTATGAGTCCCACAAAGCACCAAGGTGTCAGCTATAATATATATGCAAAGGTCCTGGTGAAGATCCATCAGACACTGTGCTTGCCGCTTCAGTCTCTGTGACTCCAAGTGAGCCCTGCTTAGTTGATTCACTGGGCCATGTTCTCTGTGTATCTATCCTCCGTCCTCTCTGATTCAATCTTTCCTCCTCCTCTCCTGTATTATTTTTATTTGACTAACCATGAACTTTTGACAAAACTAGAAGAAAAGACAATGTTTGAAAGAATTGATCCAAGTACCAGAGGAAATGAGAAATTTCTACCAATGTTATGTCCACCTTTAAGAACAAACTGTGATTAAGGAGCTTTAACACGCAGCTGCCTTCATTTCTGTCCAAACCTGAGATTTTCTATTTCACTTTTGCCCCTTTTTAAAATTAAAAGTAGATCTTCTTTTTCATACAACATATTTTGATTACAGTTTTCCTCCCTTTACTCCTCAGTTTTTCTGCACCTTCTTGGCCCTCTGGATCCACTCCCTTCCTGTCTCTCATTAGTAAACAATGGGATTTTAAGAGAAAACCACCCAATAAGACAAAACAAAATACAATAAGACAAAACAGACACCATCACATCAAAGCCGGATGAGACAACCCAAAACAATGAAAAGATACCAAGAGCAGGCAAAAGAATTAGAGGACTAATCATTCACACATTCAACAGTATCAAGAATATATTAAGCTGAAATACACACACACACACACACACACACACACACACACACGCAGAGGACCTGGTGAAGACCCATGTCAACACTTCACTGCTACAGTCTCTGAGTTCATAAGAACAGTTTTTGGTTGACTCAGATGGCCTTTCTCTCCTAATGTTCTCTATCCCCTCTGAATCTTACATCCTTTGTGGCTCTTTTTCTGCAGTGTAGCACCCATGCTACCATCACCTGTGCTACCACCCATTCACCATGTCCAAGCGAGGGCTAGGGCTGAGGATTAAAAACTGAGACAAGACTGTGGGTCATTCCTCTCAGCAGAATGCTCAATACCTTTTATTAAAGAAGGGAGGAGGCCTTAAATACAGGCTTAGAGCACAGTGGGAGAACCCTGGATGGATGGCAGAAGTTCCCTACAGATGTTTTACATTCTCGCATCCTAGCTCTTTACAACAAATGCATGATACACAGTAAGCTGTGTTAGTAGGAAGGAAACCAAACCGGCAGGGAATCAGCAGAGGGAAGACACCTGATCAAGTTCAGCAAGCAAGGCCACAGCTACCAAAGGAACTGGGGGGCGGGGCGGGGCCCAACACTGCAGGGTTCCATGAACATTGCAGAGAGGGATTTGATGGAGACATTCTATTTAGTGCTATGTGTTCCAAGGAGTCTCTTTTCCTATGTGTGTAATGTCTGTCTAGGTGTGTCTCTGTACCTGTTTCCATAAATTGCATTTGATGATGACTAAATAAACCACTGATATGTAAGCATTGTAGAATATGACATGACATTTTATTGATCTCTCTCTCTGTCTCTGTCTCTCTGTCTCTCTCTGTCTCTTTCTGTCTGTCTCTCTCTGTCTCTGTCTCTCTCTGTCTCTGTCTCTCTCTGTCTCTGTCTCTCTGTCTCTCTCTCTCTGTCTCTCTCTGTCTCTCTCTCTCTCTTTCTTCCCTTTTCCCTTTCTTTTTTGATCAGTAGTGTCCAGTTTTACCCTAGGTCTCTGGGCTATCTAACCTCTGGTTCTTGGTCACCCAAGTAGTTTTGGATATGAGTTCCATCTCACATAGTGGGCCTTAAGTCAATTAGAATATTGGTTGGTTACTCCCACAAGTTCTGTGCCACCGCTGACCTAGAATATCTTGCAGGCATAACAAACTGTAAGTGAAAGGTTTTGTGGCTGGGTTCCTGTTAATGCTTCCCTTTAGGTAGACTCCTGGGTACATTGCTACATCAAAGACATTAGAATGTGGGGTCTGGGTTATGCAGTCAATTGCTTGACCTCTTCGTGTTCAAGGTGTTGTGTGGGTGGGTGTTGTCCTCAGTAATGAGGTCCCGCTGTTAGTTTTGGAGAGAAACCCGTTTTGATGGCAACATGCTAGGCTGTTTGTGGATTTCTATGGGATGCCTCTTAGCCAAAGACTCAATTGAATACAGCTCAGTCCTGATACTGGAAGCCTTTTTGGTGACAAAAGATGCCCTGTTGGGACCGTACTCCCCTATTATTAAGAACCCTTATTAGGATGACCTTCCTATATTTTAGGAAGTTTCCTCTAAAATAGGTTTCTATAACATCTCTCAAATGCACCTATATTCCAGCTGTTTCTCCTTGCATTCCTTTATTTCAACCCCACCTTCCTTACCCCTCTACCACTGATCTTCTCCTCCTGGCACCTAGTCTATTCATAAAAATCTATTTTAATTCCTCTTCCCAGAGAGATCCATGTGTCCCTGCTAGTGCTTTTATCTGTATCTAAACTCTATGGGTCTATGGATTATCATTGCTTATCATGTATTTAATGGCTAATATCCACATATAAATAAATATATACCATATTTATTTTTCTGGGTCTGGGTTACCTTACTCAGAAAGTTTTTTTTTTTCTTTCTCCTTCCATTCACTTGCTTGCAAATCATGATACCATTTTTTAAACAGTTGAGTAATATTCCATTTTGTCAGTGTAGCATTTTTTTTTTATCCATTCCTCTGCTGAGGGATGTTGTGCCCTGGGTGAGAGACCCCCAAAGAGACCATCAGAGACATGAACTCACTGAAATGCAAAAGCAAGGTTTATTTCAATTTAAGCTGTGGCAGGGACCCTTGGTCTAGCACCCCGACACAGTGGAGGCTTGAGCTCAATTTTTAAAGGCAGAAACCATAAGGTTACATCATTTAGGGGTGTTAGTTCTGTGGTACAATTACAGGTATAATTCTGATTGGCTCAGGTTTTAGGGGCTTTCCAGAATTTCTGTGTTATCTTACTTTGTAGTTTTAACTGGTTGTTTGTCAAACTTTATAGATTACCTCCGGCATTGAGGCATTCTGTGGTTAATCAATTGTTACCAGATAGTCCTTTAAACATCCTGACTTTGTACTTTGACTATCTCCGGCACTGGGGCATTCTATGGTTAATCAGTTGCTACCAGATGGCTCTTTAAACATCCTGACTTTGTCCTGGGATCTATGTCAGCAGCTCTGAGAATTTTAAAACTCAGGCCTGTTTCAAGCTGGGGTGAGGGGCTTGCTCGAAATGGGGGTGCTTTGGTTCTTCAAGGGACATTTAGGTTTCCAGTTTCTCTTTCCATTTCTGGCTATTATGAATAGAATACGAACTGACATAATTGAGCATGTGTCAAACATATGCTTTGCCAAATCCAAGGGGAGGTACTATGTGGAATTTCCCCTTGTCCACTTTGGCATGTCAAATTATTTTCATTGCTCTGATTTTAGCAACCATATAGTTGAGAATTCATTAGGGTATATTCTTAGTAATTCATAGAAAACTATATCATAGCAGCCACTGTAGGCCACAGGTTCTTAAATTCTTTCCATCCACTCTTCTGTGATTTTTCCTCTGCCTTAGGTCAGGAATTGTATTTCATCTCTATCACTTTTGCTAATATTTTGATACTTAAAAACAATTACAATAATAAACAAGTACACATAAAAATTTTGCAAGAACTTGGAATGTGTTAAAATTAGTAAAAGTAGTGATACCTGAGATGAAGAATGTTTGAATAAGAAGTTTGAACAAGTCAAAACATATTTAGTTTTCCTATCTTTTATATATAATGATATATGTGAGAAATAATTAGAACATTGGCATAAACAAATAATTGTAAAATAGAAAGAAAATTAGAGAATGGGTCTTATTGACTATGAGAAGGAAATGAGGGCATAAAAGCATAACAATATAATTAAATGAAAATTGCTATAGCAACAATACTAACAACAAAGGCCATCATTAAACAGAGGGAAATAAAATTTTTTGTCTCCAATGAAAGACCAGATACACACTTTTAACAATATCATTAATTGAGATACCACACTGAACTTAAAAAAAAAATAGAAAAATGGAATGAAAGAAATTCATACAGTAGCAGTATAATTGGTGGAAAATGTTAATACACACAAAAAGAAAGAAAAGAAAGAGAACAGAGACAACACATATATTCAATATGGGAGAGAGTGTGTACTGAAAGTAGAGGATGAAATTACCAATAGCAGGCTATGGGGGTGCTCTGGAAGGATTATAAACAGGAACACTAAGTTTAAGTACTTGTACATCAAATGATCACCTTGATGACTCTAGTCCACAGAGATTAATACTTTCCAGACTTCAGAGTTACTGGGTCATTATAGTGCTTGACCAGCAAATACAAGCCCACTGAGAAGAAAAAGAAATTATTCATGTTTTGGATTTCTTAGTGATAAAGAGGTGAGGGGGGGAGGCCACGGAGAGAGAGGGGGGATTAGATTTACAAACACAATAAAAGCATGCCTGTAGTCCTCAAAGCTGAAAGGCACGTGGAAATTCTAGCTTCCAGAGGATAAAAGATACATTTTTCTTTTTCGGGTCCATTTGTTGTTGCACTTCTATGAAAATTCAGTATTGTCTCTACTCAAAAATGAGAAAAATAATTCCAGTCTTCTTTTTCATCTTCCCTTTGTCATTTGTGGTAAAGATGAGGACAGGGACTAAACAAAGCTGTACACATTGACCTATGGGCAGAAGGTATGTATTTCACCTTATCATCTACAAACTTACATGAGACTTTAGCCAGGTGAATAGTGTTTCTACTTATGTGGGGACCCATAAACTCACCTTCACTCTCCATTGTACTTTCTGCATCTCAAGTATTTAAACTCTCTTGTCTCCACCTCACTCTCCACTTGTGATTCTTTTGTTACACTTTGTTGAATAAATAAAAGAATCTCAAAGTAACTCTTATCTTCTTCCTCCACTGATCCATCAGTCAACTAACCTAAACCTCAATTGTTTGCTCTCAAGCAAATGGAGAATTCCTCCCTTCCTCCACCCCACTTGGTGCAATCTTTATTGTATCTGTTTGGATTCTACTCTTTGGTTATCACGCCACTGTAGTTCATCGTCAGCTTCCATCCCCATTGTATCACTTAATATGACAAACTCATTTGGTATCATAATCTTTACATTATACATCATCAATATGTACCCCCACCAAGTACCCTGTGATTGCATAGTTTTCCTTAACTCACCAGTCATTTTCAGAGATTTACTGGGAAATCCATAACACAAAGAAAAATTAAAAATCTGAAAAAAAAAACACAATGAAGCAATGACAATGAAGCTTCAAATATAATATACACATTATAGTTAATATTAACCAGGCAACACCCTTAATTATTGATGTGCTTGCAGTAGCCATTGTCTGCCTCAATTCAGTGTATCCTCCACTGGACACATTTCTCTGCAGCTTATTTCCTTGTTTACATACAGAAAGATAAAATGTTAAGTGCTTTTCCTCCTACACAGTAGAGATGAAAGCAAGAAAAGAAATCTGAGAGACTACTTGCAAATCAGGGAGAGTTTAATCACTGTAAGTCTCTGCTAATTGGCTTATGTTACATTCTCTGTGATCTTAGCCTTCCTAATAAAGCACAATAATTTGTGTTTATACAATAATGAGCAAGTCTGTGACTTTATGTACATGTACCCTACATTATTTCATAGAAGACTCTAGGTTATTATACATGTACATTGTAAACTAACATAAAATATGGAGAAACCAACTAACTTCATCTCTCATTTGAACATAAAAAGAACATGCTTAAGACTTAATTCATTCTTCCATAATAATACTCACCTGTCTCTCCATGTTAACATAGAATCATTAATTACCACTATTCTCTTTTGTGGTTTAGATGGCAAATACTTATCTTCTTCTATATTTGTAAAACTGTCAACAAACTGGCTTAAACACTGTGTACTGAGGCAATTCTTTGGTGCCTTAGGGTAAATGGATTATAGTCTCAGAGTGGCTATTGCATTGTAAATTACAAATACTGAGTTTTGGTGCTGCTGAACTGGCCATTTGTGATATTCACTCAAGTTTTCCATATGAATAATGCATGGTAGCATTAGAGAATGAAGAGGCCATTAATAATGGCTGAGGATGTCTGAGTTCTATCAGGCATCACAATATTCAGGTTGTCATAGCAGTTCTCAATTATTAGTAAAAAATATGCCTAACTTATCTATTTAGAATTTATCAAAAATTAATTTCATGAGTGAGATATTATATAGAAAATTATAAAGTCTATTACAGAGTATACTATTATACAAGCAAAAGTATTATCATATTATTGCTGATGCTCATTTCAATCTATCATAATTTAGTCTGAGTTATCCATCATGGTGAGATAATGTTTGTGGTTATATGTTCATGTTTCTACTATATTTTTGTTGTATGTTGTACTCTATACTCTATAATTATTTATTTGTTTCACTTATGTGTATATAGCCATTTTACAATTCTAATACTGTCATGAGTAGTAGTGGGATCAACTTCTTTTTGTGTTTACTAATGCACTTTTAATCATTAGAAATTTTGTGGTAGGTGGAAGAAGTCATGAACTAAGATCCATTTCCCAGCTGTGGTTTAGTTAATAACTATGATAATGGTGCTTTTGTCACTGATAAAACTGCCAAATATTTAAACTTGATTGTAAATTTACTTCACTATATATTCATCATAGTTTAAAGCCTATGTGGATATATATGCAATTTTAAAAGGTTTGATTGAATATTAAATGATAGAATTATTATAGTATAACTGTTTTACTTTGATACACTAAATTACAAGATTGTAGCAAATATTCATGAAGATCAATTTCACATCTTCAATTCTTTTGTTTGTATTATCTGGACTTTGTATTTTTAGTCTGGAGATTTTTAAATTCTTCCTTGTATATATCTTGTAGCTCAGGTTTTGTTATTTTCTTCTTCTTCTCCTTGATCCCTTCAAAAATTCTTTTATACACACACCCCAAACTGATGGACACAAGTCCTTGGATTCACTGACAATACCAAATCTCTTGGACTTTGAGAATAATAGTCTTGTCCAATGGGAGTCATTTTATACTGGATGAAAAACATTCATTTTTACTGATTCTATTTTTACCAGCTAGTGGTAAGATGCTAATAACTAATTGTTCCAAAGTGATTGAAACTCAGTCTACAAAAATTGGTACACATAATCTAATTATTCAGGGCTTGGTGGTTGGATTGTTGAGACAATCAAGTTATGTAACCTGGGTTATCACTTAACTTTCACTCATTCTCAATCTCCAGTATATGAGCTTATTGGTAAATGCTCCACATATGGTTACCTCTTCAACAAATTATTTTATATTAAGATTTTAATTAACAAGAAATGGGTCTTACCTACCTCAAATTTTATTTTCTTCTTAATTAACTACTCTTTATTCTAATATCCATATGGAAATGTTAGGAAACTTCGGTCATCTCCAATGATTTGGTTCACTACATTTAATGGTCACTACCCATTTAATATGAAGACTTACTTTTCATTCTCTTAATGGTACTACCTTGGCCTTATTTCAACATAATTTGAAAACATAATTCCAATGATTAATTTGATGTTCGGTTTATTTTGACTAATACAAAATGCATTTATTTATCATAGAACCTGCTCCAATAAGCCCCAGTTCACATGATCATCATTTGGATATATGCTGACAATATATATCTGTGTGCTGACGTGGAGCTCAGACACATGGTAAGGCAGAGAGCATTAGAGATAGTTTAAGAGAGCCCAAGGAACCAGACAAAGCACAGAATCTGGCTATCACCTAAAAGAAAGAGATAAAAAAAAAATAATTAACCTTTCTCAATCAATGCACACCTGAGCCTCATGGCAGCTAGTAGTGCCTTTGCTAGGGGGCAAGAAAGAAAAGTAACTTATCTCATTGCAAGGATAATTATTCTTCTTATCATGTTAGTATGATACAAAGTGGATCTGCCTTCTTGCAAGGAGGAGAAGAAGCTGGCCTTCCTTAGGGTTGGTCATAACTGAGTAACCCTTTTCATAAAACTTGATTACATTGCTATTAGATCAAGACATTATATCTCTACCCAGACTGGAGATACCATTCTTTTGAACAAAAGGAACTAGCTTTCCATTAATATGCCTTTACTGTTGCTATATCATTCCTCCTCTGGTGAGGTAAGCCGAAGATGATTTAGAAGATGAGCAGAAATTGGGGGAAAATAATATATATATAATTTTAATAATTTTACCAGGAAAATTTTGATATGAGATAAATTAGCTGCTCACCAGAAAAGACAATTAACGGCTGTGACGGAGTCTAAATTTCTATGAAGACTCTAGGAGTGGATGTTCATTTAGGTTCAGATAAGAAACAAGAGCTCTCTTAGCATTCCAAAAGAGGGAACCAAGAACATTTCTGGAACTGCCACTTTTGGCATCACTGCTCTGAGCAATCTGTCAGATTTCTCTCTCCTGTCCTCATCTGAAGAGGTAACCATAACTGTCATTTGGGAATTGGACCAAATCCCAATCAAGCTTCTTTGAACTGAATGTGGTAGCAGGTTAGCAGTTGGGATAAACATCCAGTGGATCTATCTAAAATACAGTAAAGGACATCAGTTGTTTTATTTGTAGAGCTGTCACATAAGACAGGGAAGAAATCTCTCCTGGAAGGAGACATTAGAAAAATTAAGACACAAGTCAGTACCATTACACCATGATACTGTGTGCTAGTTTTGTAGTGGTTTACTCATTTTTTTTTTTTTTTTTTTTTTTTTTACTTTTTGTTGATTCAATGTCGATTTCACATCATGCACCCTGATCCCATTTATCTCCTGTCCCTGTGAATCTGTCATTTGGCATTGCATCCTCCCCAAAAAATAAAATAAAATTTAAAAGAAAAACCAAAATGAAAAAAACAACCAAAGCAAAACAAAACAAACACACAAAAAAACCCAAACCAAAACAAAATATAGCCCAGTGAGCCACACAGCATATCCTTTAGTCCATACCTCGTTACTTGTAAGTGTTCATAGCGATGAGACATTGGTCTGGTTGGCTTCTGCTACACTGCCAATACAGGACCCTCACTGGAACTCCTCCGAGATATCCCATTGTTTTCCTGTGTCATGGAGATCCTGTAGCTTTGGATCTGTAGATCCAGCCCCTTTACATATTTCAGCAGTTCATAGACAAGGTGGATTTGGGGGGTGAGTTAACTCATAGCCCTGGTTTAGAGCCTGAGTAGTAGCTCACCTGCTTTTATGTCCTCAGGGCCAGCTCACCTGCAACCATGCCAACAGGGTTAGCTATGCTGTGTTGCCCAGGCGATATACAGGGACCACAATCCCGAGTGCTGCTATTGGTGAGGGGCAGGACCAGTTTTCCATAGGGCTGCAGCCAGTGAGGGGTGGGGCCAACACTGTGTTGCCCTATACTCATTCCCTTTACTAGTAACAGGAGTCAGGGACATCAACACAGATCATGGCTGCTTCAGGGCCAGGGACCCAGATATGGTCCTTGGCAGCAGCCCAGGCCTAGATATTATGACCCTAGTTGGCATCATGGGTCACTCAGATTGGCATGGACCCAGTGTCAGTGTAGCACTGGGACACCAGCATGGTCCCAGGTGGCAGCTCAGATCCCAAGCACCCACATAGCTCTTGATGGCAACAACCACCTCGAACATCAACACAGACCCTAGCTGAAGCAGGACCAAACACCCAGTCATAGCCCTTGGCCACAGTTCAGTCCAGATGTCACCATGTCTCTGAGTGGCTGTACAGGCCAGCCAGATGTGTATGGCCCCAGCAGCAGCTAGAACTCAGAGACCAACATGGTCTCAGGTATTGGCTCAGACTACAGGCCTCTACACAGCTCTTAGGGGCAATAGGAGTCACAGGTGTCAAAAGAGAGCCTGGCTAAAGCAGGGCCAAAGACCCAGACATGGCCCTCAGAGGCAGCCCTGGCCAGATGGCATCAAGTTCCTAGATGGCAGCACAGGCCTTTTAGATCAGCATTGTTTCTCTAGGGGCACATCCCTTGCACACCAACATAGTCACATATTGGTGAAATTATTAAGGCCACTCCATGTAGTTAAAAGGGAGATTTATTTTGTGGGGTAACTTACAAATGAAGGGATAGGTTGTAGGGTCTGGCAAAGGTATGGCACAGTCTGGCTGTGTTCTCTGGAGAACTCTGCTCGGTCTACCTCTTGCGTCCAGCGTCCCAGAACCAAGAGAGGCCTCTCCTCTTGATCCTGGGTTTTCCGCTTCCTCCTCTACCCCACCTTGTGGGCATGAGCATTACTGAAGCCTCAATGGGGGTTGGAACTTCCATGCCAATGCTGGGATGGCTATCCACTACAGTCACAAGTGGTAGCCCAGACTCCAGCTGTCCACAGGGCCCCCAATGGTTACAGGAGGCATGGACATCAGCACAGTCCACCACTGCTCTATCAGGACCATGGACCAAGACACGGTCATTGGTAGCAGCCCAGGTCCAGGTATCCACATAGCCGCTGGTGGTAAGCAGGCCAACCATGGCAGGCCTTTCCCATCCCTTACCATCCTTGCCTCTTCAGATCTTCCTCTCTTCCTAGCATATAAACCATTGCCCTTCCCTCTCCCATTTTCCTAAGCTGTACATAATGGTGTCCAAAGCCTGGTGTCACAGGTGTGGGACTGCCCATGGTTGACTTCTGCAGGCCCAGGCCTAGTGACCTGAAGTGGAGCTATGACTGCCCCCCTTGAGCCTCCAGGGCCTAATGATTTACTCTTGTATCAAGGTGAGGCTTCCAGTGGTGGAATTGAGTTGCATTCATTTAAGTTGTTGTCTAAGGGAGTTCCATGGGAATCCCCAAACAACCCAGGATCTTTCAGAAACAAAAGGTTGCTCTCAGCAAACTGACAGTGGGGGCCCAGTTGCTGTGCACATGCAATTCATTGAACAAGGTGAAGTTAGGTTGGTGCCTTCATGGAGCCCTTACTTCTATATTCTAGTCTCTTTCATGTGGAAAGGTACTTGACAGGCTCTGAAAGATAAACATGGGCACCAACCCAGGCATAATACCTTTGACCTAGAATCTGTCATATCTGCAAACTCCACCATGGCAATGATGGCTCAGAACTTGTGGCAGTAGCCAACCAATGTCTGATTTGATCCTAGGTCTACCCTAGGAGAAAGAACCCATACCGTCAGATGTAGTGGATAGCCATCCCAGCATTGGCCTGGAAGTTCCAACCCCCATTGAGGCTTCAGTAATGATCACGCCCACAAGGCAGGGCAGAGGAGGGAGCGGAAGACCGAGGATCAAGAGGAGGTCGCTCTCTTGGTTCGGGGACGCTGGACGCAGGAGGTAGACCGAGCAGAGTTCTCCAGAGAACACCGCCGGACTGTGCTATACCTTTGCCAGACCCTGCAACCTACCCTTTCATTTGTAAGTTACCCTACAAAATAAACCTCCCTTTTAACTACGTGGAGTGGCCTTAATAATTTCACCAATACCTGACATTGCTTGAATAACCAGAACTAGATACTAGATAGCCCAGAAACCTAAGGTAAAACCAAACACTATTTGTATAAAAATAATAAATAAAGTGATTCCTAATGATATTCTGGTATACTCATTGACCAGTGCCTTATCTAGGCATTATGAGATAGCTTCTTCTAATAGCATATGGGCACAGATGCAGAGACTCATAGCAAGATATTATTCCCAGAGAGAGTCGAAATGGGAGATCTCAATCAAATCTCTCTCTTCATTGCCCAGGTAATCCTGTGAAAGAGAAAGTGGAGAGATTGTAAAAGCCAGAGAGGATGGAGGACACCAGGAGAACAAAACTAAAAAAGACACATATGAGCTTAGAGACTGAAGCAGCAAGCACACAGCCTGCAAGGGTCTGCACCAAATCTTGTGTGTATATATTACAGATATTAGCTTAGTACTTTTATGGGAGTCATGGGCATGTGAACTAGTGGGTCTCTAATGCTTGTGCTTTTCTTGAGACTCTTCCTGTTGAATTGTCATGTTCAACTTCATTCTTTAGCACTTAATTTTATTTAACCTTGATAAGTTCTAGTAAACTTATGTGTGAAGTGCAAGTATGTATCTTGCACCTCAAAAATATCTGTGGTTTCAAAGTTATTTTTTGACTAATTAATGTCTCTAATGGGCAGTCTCTTTCTTGCAATTATAATTTCAAGTTGACCTAGTCCATTCTTCAATATGTCCTATGCTAAGCCAATGTCATGACCCATTTCTTCTCAAAAAGAAATAGAAACTCTCTTGTGTGCATTTCTTTGAGATATATTTTAAGCTAAGTTCAATTCCTGATTCCTGTTCCAGACTCTAACATAATCTCATAGCATTATCTTGAGGGATCTTGTTCCACTAATAACTCTCTGTCTTTATTCTGCAAAGCAATCATTTTTTACCCTCATCTTTCCTCTCCATTTACAATTATACTATATCCTTCAGCCTTCTGTTACCACCGAATCTTTCACTTTCAATATTACTGCTCAAAGGAAGAACTGACATGCAATCACCATGTCCCTCCACATCCAGGGCACTTACATCTGAGTTTCAAGTTTGTGGTTGAGATGACCACTCTCACAGTCAGTGAAGAGTTAGTACTGAAAAAAATAATTCATTCAATTACTTTTGTACTTTTTCTTGGCTTCTATGACAACACTTCTTTGAATTTTCTATTTTGATTTCTCTGTCTGATAAAAATATTGACTCTGATGTATTAGTAGTTTCTTACAAAGATCGGGGTGCAACATTGGGTTAGAGACAAGTATGTTTACTCCTAAGACATTAGCCAGGAGAGATATTTTCAAGACTACAAAAATTTTCCAAACTTATTGCAAATGCTTTCTAGTGTGTTAGTATACCAGTGCACATTACTTATGAGTCCTCATTTACATCCCTTTCCTGGTTAAAGGTAACTGCTCTTATATCTGGTAGTACTGTCTTCAGCTTCCACACTAAGAATCACCCTACTGTAGGTTCCACATACACATCTTGAGTCAGCGACTCAATGTCACTGTGCAGACTCCACTGAAAATTTCAGAAACTGTTTGTGAAGTGAAGCCTGAACATTATCTCCTCCTGACCTCTAAACTTGAAAACCTTAATTTTCTTCCTTAGAGATACATTCCAGGATCTGTCAGTTCCCTAAAGCAAGAAGTGTAGTGTAGATGTAACCATCTTGTTAAATAAGAAACACAGAGCCAATTGCAGAGTTAAAAGCCAAGAGGTCAGAGCAATAGCTGAGATCTGAAAACCTTATCCTTCACTGCTGCTCTGTCTTTCCTCTCCACAAGAGCCTACTTCCTGTGTCCTGTCTTTTATATAACAGACTTTCTGTTCTGCCTTCTCATTGGTTGTAAACCCAGCCACATGACCTCCTTGTCACTCCATGTCTGTACAGACCTCCAGGTCTTCTATGTTTGGTATTGAGATTAAAGGTGTGTGTCGACCTGCTGGCTGTATCCTTGAACACATAGAGATCTGCCTAGCTCTGCCTCCCAGGTGCTGGGATTAAAGGCATGCACCACCACCACCCAGCTTCTGCTATGGCTTGCTCTGACCCCAAGGCAACTTTATTAACATACAAATAAAATCACATTTCAGTATAAATAAAATATCACCATAGTGTAGCAGGCATTTGACTTCTGTTTCCATCTTTATAGATTCCCTATATTCAAAGTTCATAGGAAACCTGGTTGTTTTCCTTCTTGTCCATTTGTTTCTTGTCATTAATTAACATTTGTATTGTCACTTACAAATAAAAATTTCATCTTTTTTGCCCCAATAATAGTCATCTAGACCAACTTACTAGTATATGGCATACTCCTAATCATATCAGCTTATGGAGGTCTATTGTTATATAATGCATATCATTATTATCCATATCTAATAGATTTATCTATAT
This sequence comes from Onychomys torridus, assembly GCF_903995425.1. NCBI lineage: Eukaryota > Metazoa > Chordata > Mammalia > Rodentia > Cricetidae > Onychomys > Onychomys torridus. Next base: position 70,410,037 of record NC_050451.1, on the reverse strand, counting down.
TCTAGATTTTCATGTATTATTTATCCACTGTCAAATTCCCATACAAAATCACACAACACTGCTGTATGTTTAAAGATAAAAAAATAATGCTTTTCTTTTATTGTCCTTTGTTATCATTATAAACATTTGAATGTGACATTCATATGTAAACAACTATTCAAATATATGGGGAATCCATGCTTATGGATCATATTTTCTCCACTAAATCTTATTATTATCTGCCACTTAATGCTATAATGGAGAAGATTTAATCCTAGAAAATGGGTGCTGTTTGACAGTAGAGTTTCATATATAGTAATAATTTCATTAAATATTTGAAGTACTTCAGAACTATATGGCTCCCTTCTATTTAATTTTCCTTGCAGGCAATAACCAGCTGTAATTGTTATACTAAAAGTCTTATGTTTTTAACCAAATACATTTTGTTACTTAAATAATTTCATTCAGAGATTTAATTTATTCTTTATATGGCCTTATATTAATAGTGAATATATATATATATATATATATATTCATTGTTTCCTCATATAATTTTGCCTCTACCATTAGGTTTTGAACATATTTGAAGCACTTTATTTAGTTCTACCCAAATTTTACCTAAATATTTATCTTGGGAAATCATTTTGTAGTTTGGAAGTTTGAATATAATTGGTTCCCATAGGCTCATAAGGAGTGGCAATATTAGAAAGTGTGGCCTTGTTGGAAGATTTGGCCTTGTTGAAGGAAGTATGTAACTATGGGAACAAGCTTTGAGGTCTCCTATGCTCAAGCTACACTCAGTGGGAACACAAACTCCTTCTGTTGCCTGCAGATCAAGTTGTAGAACTCTCAGTTCCTTAGACAGCACCATGTCTGCCTTTGTAATGCCATGGCCCACCGTGATGATAATGGACTAAATCTCTGAAACTGTAAGGTGATCCAATTTAAGAGTTGCCATAGTCATGGTGTCTCTTCCTAGCAGCAGAAACCCTAAGACATAGTTTTTTGTTTTTTCTTCTTCTTTTTTCCTTCTTCTGGGGGTAAGGAGGGATTCCTTAGATGAGGGTAGTGTTGAGCTCATTTTTTTTTTTCTGAGACAGGGTTTCTCTGTCTAGCTTTGCACCTTTCCTGGAAGTCACTTGGTAGCCCAGGATGGCCTCGAACTCACAGAGATCCACCTGGCTCTGCCTCCCAAGTGCTGGGATTAAAGGTGTGTGCCACCACCACCTGGCAAGCTCATTTCTATCATCTACTCCTTTCCCACTGTCTTGTTTTTATTTTGAGTGTAACAACTTTTCTCTTCATGACCACTATTTGAGACTAATCCCTGCTGCTTTTGCTTTTTAGTAAGTGTATTAGCCAGTTTTATTTTGAAATATGTCAACCAGTTTTTCACAAACATTGTTCCTTCTAATTTTCAGCACACCAGTATCTTTTTCCATAGCATTTTCTTTTCAGATACTGAATATTGAACTTATTGTGTCAGGCATGCAAGGCACACACATTATAAATGAGCTAGTGACTCAGTTTCAAGCATGTATCACCAATGCAATCCTTTTTATATATTTAATTTTTCATAAATATGGTTAATTCTTCACAAACAAAATTTCATGGTTTTAAATTACTGTCATTCCATCTAGTTTCTGAATAAGAGATACTGAAATTGTCTTCAACTAATCCAAAGGAGGCTGAATAATGGGACTTAAATAAAAATGAAGTTTATTGAGAACATACTTTACTTAATTATTATGTAACAGCTACAGTCAATAGGATCATGGCAGCTTTATCAATAAATGTGAGGCTTTTTAAGCTGTCTATATGTTTTAAAACATAGCTCGCATTTTGGTTGAGCTCTTGCAATGCTTGTCTAAAAATAATAATTCTAGGGTTTTTTTTTATTGATGTCGCACATATGTTTTACTTAGGATTATTACTACTATGACAAAACACCATGACTAAGGCAATTTGTAATAGAAAGAATTTAATTGGGTTTGTCTACTGTTTCAGAAGCTTAGCACCTGATCATCATGGTGGGAAGCGTGGTGGCACACAGGCAGGCATGGTACTGAAGAAGTAGCTGAATGTTCACATCTGACTCCCAAGCACAAGGCAGAAAGAGAGAGAGAGACAGAGACAGAGAGAGACAGACACAGAGAGACAGAGAGACTATGAGCAGCATGCACTAAAAGTGACACCAGTGACACACTTAACCCAAAAAGGTTACTTTATAAAACACATCACCACTGTGAACCAAACATTCCAATATCTGAGTCTATGGAGGCCATTCTTACTCCAACCACCCCATGTTAAGAATTTTGGTCTCATGTATTGTAATCTTTCTACTTAATTTAGAAAACAAATCGTGTGTGTGTGTGTGTGTGTGTGTGTGTGTGTGTGTGTGTGTGTGCTTTTAGATCAGTGTTTTGAAACCTGTGGATCATGAAGCCTTTGAGGGTTAAATGCCCCTTTCACATGAATTTGCAAAGATCCCCTAGAACACATAGATGTTTATCTTACAATCCATAACATCACCAAAATTAGAGTTAGAAAGTAGCAACAAAAATAAGTTTATAGTTTTAGGTCACCACAACATAAAAAATTCTATTAAAAGGTTGCAGCATTAGGAAGTTTGTGAACCACTGTTTTAGATGAAAAATTTTTGTTTTAATAAGAATTTTAGTGAATTGTAAAGGAATGTTCTATCAAGGGAATTAAATAAGTACATTTATTTATTCTTAAGAATTTAATGATAAAACACCTTTACCCTATTTTAAGTAACAAAATGGCAATTTCCATTTGACTGATTATGATATTTTTCATTATTTAGCACTTGTTATTTAGTATTTTTTGTAAAATTCATGTTCTCCTTTCAATTGTTTACTTTAAATACAATTTAAGAAAATATAAAAATGGCCTATTAAACAGAGATATTCACCATTTTCTTGTCAATTAAAAAATTTGCATTACATAACATACATAGAAATGTCTAACACACAGTAAAGTTATGTTTGAATTGTTAAGAGTTTCCAAGTTCTACTTAGATGCAACCTCAATAGAATTTGGGTAATGAAATTAATTTGTGCTGATCATCTCTTCATGAAATAAAATTAGACATATATTTTAACTCTGTGCTTTATAGCACTCTAGTACTTTGACATAGAATTCCCCTACCTCCTGGCCAAATTTTATCAAGCTAAGACTATTCCTAATAGTCTTAGGACTATTGCAATAACAGCAATATACTTCTTAAAGGCCTGTGTTTTATGTTTTCCCTTTATGAGTATTATGGAGTAATTGAACTTGGGATGAAAAATAAATCTGTCCTATGTGTCCTCAAATATTTGCTATGCATTCAGTTTTGGCTTTTCAATACCATTTTTAGTTGTACCCTTATCCAAGCTTGACTAAATATAATTTCTTTTGACATTAAAACCACAACTCAGGTGTTGGTAGTGTGATTGTAATGTTAATGCTTATACCACATGCATAACTGTATTATAATAAGTAATAAAAGCATATTGAAATGTGAAAACTCCTCATGCTTGCATTATCTTGTGATCTTTGATAACCTTTGTTTCTAGATGAAAGTAGTTTACAATACTCTATCAGTTATAATGAGCACCAATAAACAAGCTGCTTTGCCAAGGGCAAATATAATTTCAAGCAATAAAATTGGATCTATGGCACTGTATCTTCTATTCTTCATTTCAGATTCATTAACTATTACGGAGATCAATCTCTTTGACACGGTACATTTCTAACCACATTTATGCCAGAATATGTACTCATTAGCATGCTTGAACTCCATAGCTAAACTGACAGGGTTTCCCCCCTTGCTTCATAATATCAAATATAATTTAAGAAAAAAGCCTTGAGGATTGTGACAACCAAAGTACTTAGATTTATTTTCTTTATATACCTGCAGATATTTATGCACACCAAATGCATTTTAGGACTGTACTTATTAAACATATGAAAAATACTACTCATAATTTGATTTCAATTAAATAAAGGCAATTACTATATACATTATTTTAAGGAGTAATTTTAGAAATATAATGTATTCTTACTCTCTCAGATAGGTAATTTTACACACACACACACACACACACACACACACACACACACACACACACACATATAATGTTATAGAAAAAAATGAGATTACTAGATTTAATACCTGAAAGATTTTCTTGTGATAATTTACAAATTTCGTACATATTGGTTTCTTGAGACAGGGTTTCTTTGTGTAACTACTCTGGCTGTCATTGAACTCTCTCTGTAGAAAGGACTGACATCAAACTCAGAGAGATCCACCTGCCTCTACCTCCTGAAGGCTGGGATTAAATGCATGTGCCACCACTGACTGGCTAACAATACTATTTAAGACAATACATTTTCTGATTTTATTCATATATTATTTTTGGATACAACACATTGGAAGTCAATTACAAATAGAGAAGACAAAAGGAGAATATAACACCACTAAATATAATTTATATCAAACAAGATATTATATGTAATTTAGATTAGTAAATTTACTGTTATCCTTCCAATAATAATTTTATTAGGACAGAAAGAAAACCATAATTGATAAATTGATAAAATACAGAGTTTTAGAGTCCAGTCCCTGTGGAAGGAAGATACCAATAGACGTGCTAAAACGGATCTGGGAAACTCAGGAGCCCTCAGGCCTTGACCAAGAACTACAGGCAACTAAGGAAATCTGAGGGCAGTGGCAGTAGAAGTAATCTCCTCCAGAGAAGAGCACATCAAATATCAAATGGTCAGCCCTGAAAATGTATATACATAGAAGTAACATACAGACTAAACAAGTTGTATTTATGTAGTAGAGTATACACACACACACACAGACACATGCATGCACACATGTAACAATAATTACAGAAAAAGGCCATGAATTTCAGTGAAGTAGAGTTGGTGAGATGTACATTGGAAGGATGGGAGGGAGGAAAAGAAAGAGGGAAATGATGATGGCGATGATGTACTTATAATAGTCTCCCAAAAAATGAAAACATGGAAAATTTAAAAATGAAAGGTATATAATTATGGCAGGATTTTCAGAATACTTACATTTCATACAATGAAAAGACTAGAAATGTTCTTGTAAACTAGCACAGTAGAGTATCTTCCCAGACTTTCATTTAATTTGGATGAATTCCAGTTATTAAAGCTTCCTTAGAGGGAAAGCAGATGGCAAATCTGAGGATAAGTAGGTAGTTGGGCATGGCTTAAATGGGCAGCAGAGGAGGAAAAGTAAAAGGAGTCTGTAAGAATCTTGTTTGGAAAAAAAAAACAAAAAAACCAAAAAAACAAAAACAAAAGGAAGAAGCTTATGTGGCTTGAGTGGTGGTACAAACCTCTAATTCCAGGACCTGAATTCTATGACAGCCTGGGTTACGTAGTAACATGCTGACAGCAGAGTGAAAAATAAAATTAAAAGTAGCATTTTTAATCTGAAGTTCTGTAAGAATGAACTGAATTTGAAAAATATTTGGTTTTATTAACTAGCAAAGATTAGGTAAGAACATGAGGGAATAGGTAATACTGGCAAAGAGTTTATTAGGGTGGTTAATGACATATGTCTTATCATTTGAAGAAGTTAGTAAAGGGAACACATCCTCAAATATTTCAAATGAGTGAAAAACATTCAAAGACTTGTTTGTACTCACTTTTAACTGGAAAAACAGCAGCCAGTTCAATGCTCTGTGTAGTTCTATGTATACAGAATCACCTTTGTTAATTAGCCTACAAACATTCAGATTCAATTTTACAATGTTGAAAATGGAGTGAGGCTATCTGCCCGATATATCTTAAAAACAGTTGTATGAGTTCTGTGAGTAGATGCACAGTTAATATGTTTTTTCTGAAATAGTAATAAAACTCCAATCTTATTTTTTCTAGCTGCCGTGTTAGAATAAAAATCCTGGGTGCAAAAACCCTGGGATGTTTTTTTTTTTAAAAAAGATGCGCTGAATGGGAAAAACATTATTATAACAGGAGTCCCTGTTATACTAAGAATATTCTTTTGGGGAGGAGAGGACAGGCTTTATTTGGCTTACACTTCCAAATTCCTGCTCATCACTGAAGGAAATCAAGACAGGAACTCAGAGAGGGTAGAATCCTGGAGGTAGGAGCTCATGCACAGGACATGGAGGGGTGTTGCTTACTGGCTTGCTTCTCCTGACTTGTTCAGCCTGCTTTCTTGTAAAACCAAAGACCACCAGGCCAGGAATGGCACCACACACAGTGGATTGCGCCCTCTCCCCCATTGATCACTTATTGAGAAAATGTCTGACAGGTGGATTTCATAAAGGCATTTCCTCAACTGAGGCTCCTTCCTCTCTGATGACACTAGATTGTGTTAAGTTGACACAAAGTCAGCCACTATAGTATATCAATTGATATTACACACACACACACACACACACAAGAATATCCTTTAGAGTTTACTTTAAGCAGGCTTTACTAGTACCAGATAGCAAACTGTGTTTATTTTACTTTTTTGTGTTGGGGTAAAGCAACATTTCAATAACAAATTCAGTCTTAGTTGTTTTCTACTGCATGCTAAGACATCATGACCAGGAGAACTTATATGAGAAAGAGTTTGTTTGTCTTACAGTTTTAGACTATGATGGCAGAAAGCATGGCAGAAGACAGGCAGGCATGGTAATGGGAGAGTAGCTGAGAGCTTACTTCTGAGGCTCAGACACAAGGCAGAGACCTAATTAGTAAGGAAATGGACTTTTGAATTCTCAAGCAAGCCCACCTCCAGTTGACATACCTCCTCAAATAAAGCCACATTTCCCAATCGTTTCCAAACAGTCCTCGAACTAGGGCTAGAGTATTGAAATATACAAGTCTATGAGGGCTATCATCATTCACTCCACCATAATAACTTTTCCCTCCAAATTTTTCAGTGATTACATTATCTACTTGGCTTTTATTAAACTTTATATTGCTTACATATCATGTTGTAATTGATATGTCAACTGTACAATTGGGGTGAAGAAAAGTTCCACCTACAATTCCTTTTTTTGACTTTTAAATAAGTAGTATTTTACATATAGCCTTACTCAGAGAAGAGGTGGAATCATGAAGACTTGATAAAATGAATGAACTCAGAATATATTTTAATACATTGTAAACTAAGTCAGTAGTATATATCACTAACTTCAACAACATTTTCATAAATCTATAGAGTATACGTTCTAAGATTAGCCACTGAATATTATTCTAAGAATGAAAAGCACCATGTTTAATTTCTTATTGAGGTGAAAAAAAGAATACAAGAGAAGCACTGTTAAAGAATTACATTACTTTAATTTCCTTTTTTTAAAAAAAAAAACTTTTTAAAGCTAAGATTTAGTTGTTATTAAAGACTTTATAACATAAGCTTTAAGCATTTTGATTAAGAGAGAAAAAGACATTCACAAAGAAAGACACCTGAGATCATATGTTTGTCTCTTTTAGAGAGAGTAATTGGCTTCTGGCTTTTGTTCTTGTTGTTTCCAAAAAAGACAATGAATTTTACTTAACCATGAAAGATGGTATTAACGTATCCATAACACTCCATAACAGTTGTGGTTTTGTAACCACAGTGAGTAGTTGAGAGACATTCTTTAGGAATGTTTTCTTGTCTTCACCAAAAGTATGTGTGCATATTCTTCTTGTCTAATTATTTTAGAGGCTATCATGGCTTTGTTTTTTCCATACTGGACATTGAAGCCAAGTTCTCACAGGAGCTAAGCAAGAACTCTACCTATAAAGTGCATTACCTTCCTGAGCTTCTGAAACTTTAATTCTAGTAGTCATATGTAATGGGTATATGTAGAACTAATAGCTTCCTCTTTCACCTCTATTTGGCCATCATATTGAAATGATGTTTGTAAAAAACTAGTTATTTATGGCTAAACTGGTTTGGTGTTCTTTATATTGTCAAGATAAAAAAGTACATGAGAAACTCTGGGAAATAAAAACTGAGGTTAATACATTGAAGATATTTGAGAAATCATAAACATAAAATTAAAAACATGAAACTAAATCCCAAAGGGTAAAGAACTTGCCCTTGGAAGATATCTCTTGAACAATAATACCCTTTACTTAAAATTCAGTGTTTCATTACTGAATTGTGCTGAGTATTAAACATATGTCTATTTGGTATTGATACAGGAATGGTCTGAACCTTCATGTCATGCAGGAGACAATACTCATCAGGGAAATTGTGCAACCTGTCTTAATTTATGTATCACTGTGTTGCCAAATTTCAGATTATTGTATAATTAAGGGATTCCAGTTTTACAAGATTATAGAAAACAAAATAGAAAAATATGTACCTTACAGATCAGAACTAAACTTCGAATTAATTTACATATTAGCACCTGGGTATTCATGTTTATTAATGTATATCATAGTAGTCTAATGTTACTCTAATGTTTTTATAATTAATCTTTAAAAGAATAAATGTTTCACATAAAAATGTGAGTTTTTAACTGTTTTAAAGAAGTACTTGATTATATAGACTAATTTATTACATTATTGCGTTAAATAATTAAGATAAGGCCACACAAAGGGTATTAGCATATAAAACTTAATTGCAAAGTTAAATTACTTGTGTCAAAAACTGCAAGATGAATGATGAAAACAAACTAGAATTTGTTTACAGAATCCCTGATGGGCATTCTCACCTGTGGGGACAGAAATTATGAGCAAGGTCATGATTTAGTTTTTGTTAGGTCAAATATATCAACTAGCATTTTCTTTCAGCCCTACTTATAGAGAAATAGCAATGAAAAGTTTTAGCTAGATGGAGATTTATAGGATTTTGGTCAATGAAAATAGCCCCCTACCAATTGTTTAGCCTATAAACATCTATCTTTCTTTTTTTTTTTTGTTTGATTTTCTGGGAAATCTAACATCTTTTCAGGTCTGTGAAGAAATGACATTTGCATTAGGGTCCTGATTTTTGATGACTGGTGTAGTTAGGAGACAACTTTATTTAATAAAACATCATCCATGTATTCTCCATCTCGTAGTCCTTTTTCTCTAAGATGGATGTTTTGGATGGGAAGGCAAAAATGTCTAAATGATGACTGGAAGGATAATTTGACCATCTGTAGCTTTGACCCTCACTCTTTATTTTTCCTTTAAAAGTTTTGCCAACAATCAAAGCATGAAAGTTAATACTAGGGCCAGTATTAGGAAGTCTTTCATGTCCCAACAGCTGTGTTCCTCAGGCAAATCTCTTAACAGAAGGAAGTGTTTCTGCCATGGTAGCCTTAGTGACATGTCGGAATGTGTGAGTATATGTGTGGAAAATTCAGGTGTCATATATTCAACTCTTTGTTGTATGCTGAATGATGTTGTATACTGAGGACATTGTCAAAAAAAGTAAAATTGATGGGAAACTATAATTGGAGTGGTCGGATTTTCCATGTGGGTAAGGTGTTGAACTTAAATATATAATTCGAAACTATGGAGAACACTGGTGATGTTTAAGGTCTTGTTCCGAACCATATTGATTAGGCTTGACTATGACCATGCCTCATTTATAATCACTTTTTGGGTAATGTCTTTAATCCAAAGATCACTTAATATGTCGAGCTTGTCAGTTGCCTGTAGCTTATGTCAGCGTAATTTACTGGCAAGTAACTGAACTCATAAAAATTAATGAACTGTTTTCGTGTGTGTGTGTGTGTGTGTGTGTGTGTGTGTGTGTGTGTGTGTGTGTGTTTGAGTTACAAGGCTCAGCAAAGGCACAGAAATATGGTTAAAGCTTTCACATAAGTTAAAGCTGCCATATGATCTTCAGCTGAGTGAATGGTTAAGGGATATTCAGATTTTAGTCATGTAAGAAGTCTAATGCTAGCCCACCATTCCCTAGCAAGCAAACACTGATAATTAATATAGATGGTCTTGAATACAGTTAGGGTGAGTTATGGTGCATCTTGTTTTAGGTTGAACTTAAAAAGAACAGACATGGGACTTTTATGTGAATGAACACAGTGAATTACTTGAGCAGTTAGTAGTTCATGAAGAACTATGTAGCTAATTCCAAAAATATTGGTCATTGAACATGTATTTGGGGTATTCTAATATGGGAAAATCTTTCTCTTTCTCTTCATATACAGATCTTAAAGGTGTAACCAGGGATCTTAAATTGTCTCTATCTCAGTTTACCTAGATAACTATGTTGTTATTAGGTAAGGTTCGTGTAAATAGTTCATGATATAGTAAGTGGTAGTGGATATAATCAATAGCACATTTACATCCAGAAATCCTGTAATTATAATGCAGTAACCATAACATGGCTCTTTGTGAAATATGAAAAGATATACAGCCATCTTATTTCCTGATTGAATTGTTTGGTTTACATTAAAAAATACACACAAAACACTTTCTTAAGAGTATCTTCTTGGGGGTATAGGACAACTGACTGTACATCCTTAAATCTAAAGCAAAGTAAAACATTTGCTGTTAGCAGGTACAAGAATAAATGACAAGTAGATTGAAGAGGAAAAATCATAAAGGACAAGAATATCCTTGTCTAAAAGATCAACTTTTTTATTACTATTCCTCACATTATAGTAGGTTTACATTTGACCTCTGCTTTCAGCTTTAGTTTCCTGTGAATGACTTAAAGTATGATGGTGTTCAAACCCATTTGTTAAATGGGACAAAATTTTTTACTGGAAATTTATCAAGCATGGATCTGTTGTTTTCAGAAAACACTAGGAAAAAATAGTTTGGGGAAATTTTATTTTTATTTCTTTTTCTTTTTATTCTCCCCTCCTTAGGTCTCTCTCTCTCTCTCTCTCTCTCTCTCTCTCTCTCTCTCTCTCTGTGTATGTGTGTGTGTGTTTGTGTGTGTGTGTGTGTGTGTGTGTGTGTCAACTTGACAAAAAATTAGAGTTATGTGGAAAAAGGAACCCCAATTGAAAAGAATGATTTCTTTAGCTTTTCTGTTCACAGGTCTGCAAAGGAGACATGATTTCTTCATTAATAATTGACATGGGAGGGCCCAGACTATTGGGGATGGGGCCACTTCTGGGCAGCTGGTCCTGGAGTTTACAAGAAAGCAGGCTGAGCTCACCAGTAAGCAGTGTTCTTCCATTGTCTCGGCTTCATTTCTGTCTTCAGGTACCTTCCTAGAGTCCCTTCTTTGACTTCACTCAGTACTGGATTAAAACTGTGAGAGAAAGAAATGCTTTCCCTGGCTAGTGGGTTTTTGTCAGTGTTTTATCACAGCACCAGTAACTTAACATCCAGTACTATATCTGAATAGTAATAATAGATTTGAAAACAATCTTCATTTAGCTTGTCTCAAATTTTCCACACCACGAAGTCTGTTTTGGTTGTTTCAGTAGGAAGAGTATATTTCAATTCTTTCAGATAGTACTAAAAATCAGTGTGTAGTGAAGATTCATGGTAAATTTACTCAGAAAAAATTATATTGATAAACAAAGAAGGATGTCATAATAATTATTCCAGTGATATTTTTGAGAGGAGATAGTAAGCATATGCAGCTGTATACTACATATAGTGAAGGAGTAAACAAAACTAGCCAAAATTAAAACCTTAGGGATTGATTTTTTTTTTCTAAACCTGAGGGAGCTTAAAAGTTTATTATTGAATGAAGTTTCTTGATGATACATTAACAAGTATCTATTCACCTCTGATAGAGTAAAATAATTAAAAAATATTATTAAGAAATTTTCTATTCAGTTTACATACCATCCATCCTCCTCCCTCTTCCCACGTCCCAGCCTTCCCTCACAACCCACTCCCAATTCCCATCACTTCCAAGTCAAGGTCTCCAATGGGGAGTCAGAAGAGCCTGGTACATTCAGTTGAGGCAGGTCCAAACCCCTCCCCCTGCACCAAGGCTGCCCAAGGTGTCACATCTTAGACACTGGGCTACAAAAACCCACTCATGGACCAGTGACAGATCCTGATCCCCTTGCCTGAGGGCCCCTCAAACAGTTTAAACCAAACAACTGTCTCGTGTATACAGAGGGCTTAGTTCAGTCCCATGGGGATTCCAGAGCTATTGGTCCACAGTTCATGGATTTCTACTAGTTTGGCTGGCCGTCTCTGTACATTTTCCCATCATGATCTCGATGTCCCTTGCTTATAGAATCCTTCCTCTCTCTAATCCATTGAATTCCTGGAGCCCTGCCTGGCATGTGGCCATGGATCTCTGTATCTGCTTCTATCAGTCACTGAATGAAAATTCTATGATGACAATTAGGGTATTAGCTAATATGGTTACTAGAGTAGACTAGTTCAGTCACCTTTTCATCTATTGCTGCTCGTGAGCCAGTTATTCTATTGAGCTTACTTTCAGAGTAAATGCTTGATTCCCCTACATTGCTGAACCATTCAAGAATTCCGTATCATCGTGTGACTACCTATGGAAGCTGTATCACAGAATCTCACACACAGTTAAACTCCTGCCTAATATACACTCTAGCAACACTCCAAAGACCATTTACAACTTTGATGCACAAAGGACTGGGGGATAGAATCTCACAGAGTGGTTTGATGACTTGACTTTATCATCTATTTTCACTGGGGAGAGTTAGCAACTCATAATTATTATCAAAGACCTATCACTTATTTAGTTGATGTAATCAAGAATCTGATGTTATTTCAGCTTCACTATGTCCATGGTACCATACCATTTATCACATTTTGACCCAAGATTATTTTCTTCCCTTGGGTCCTATAGCCTTACATGTCACTAAATCCCTACTATGACTAGTGAACATCAAGTATTGGATTATAGGTTTAATTTTCTGAGTCTATGTTAAAGCATTGTTATAATCTATTTCTCATTTCAGATAGAGCATGAAGTAGCTTCTTATCCAGCCCAATCTTTTCATATTGCTTAAGAACATGGATCCACATTGTCCCAGATTATATGTCCTATTATGTAAATCATTTCACAGAAGTTTGTATTGCATAAAACAAATGTATTGTCTTAGTTAAGGTTTCTAGCGCTGTGAAGAGACACCATGACGATGACAACTCTTATAAAAAAAACTTAATTGGGGTGACACACTACAACACAAGCTTTTACATGGATTCTGGAGATTCAAATTCAGATCCTCGTGCTTCCATGGCCAGTGCTATAACTGCTGAGGAATCTCACAAGGCCTATAACTCTGCCAATAATCTTTTTATGGGGTCACTATTTGACAATATATTTTTTTAAGATATGAATCCATACAAGATTTGGGGAGGGATAGGATAAACAATGCAAATGATGTATATTGTGACAAATGCTAAAAATAGATTTAAACACTACTAATAAAATCCATTCTGTGGTCCCCATGTAACTTAGCAGGAATGCTAAAACTAGGAATAATGCTTTCAAATTGAATTCTTTCCCACAGTTACAGTGGCAGATTCTCCACAAGGGAAGATGTTAGCCTAATTGGAGAACATTAGGTACTCAGCATTAGATCATATGAGTATCTTCGTGCTGAAGAGAAAAGCATGAAACCTAAACCATTAAGTGAAAACCATAATAAAGTTCGTATTGTCTAAGCTATACATTTTTTGTAAATGCAAAATACTGTTTAATATAGAAAAATAAGTTTTTGTTTTACATAAATGTAATTAATTTTGACCTAGTAATTTTTTTAATAACTTGGTTGTAGATCTGCTATCTTTTTTTCAGTCTTAAGTTTACAACCAATTTTAAAACTATTTAAATTTTTCTTCTCTCCTCATCTTTCCTTTTCTATTTTTGAAAAATTCCTTTAATTTTATTAGGAAACTGATATCCTACCTAAAATCATTTTCATATAAACCATTTGTTTTTTATCATTTTTACCAAAAATACAATTTATACCTATTATATTAATGTATTTATACTCAATGATCTTTGATTGCTCTTTTTAAAATAAAAAATTTAAAAATCATTTATAATAAAATAACTTTGTCGTAATGAAATCCTCAGAATTTATAACTGAACTAGAGAAAACAGACATTTTTACCATAACTATCTAGCAATCATAAAGACTTTAAACATGTTGGAAATTTTTCATAGTTATTTTAATTAATGAATTTAAGTGAAAGATTTCTAGGATTTAGTCCTATCATAATAGACACCTAGAAATTCTTTTCATTAAAAAGGTATCAATGTTGTATGTGCAAGGAGGTTTAACATCTCTGCATTGTGTTGCTACCTCCTTTGCATTGTGTTACCTGCTCATTTCTTTAATGATTACTTTTAATCATTCTAGCAGCATTTATCTAATGTATCTATTGTACCCCATTGATGGTGAAACCATATGGGTAAGTCCTTGTCTTGAATCTGCAGTTCTTTATATTCAATTAGGAATAAATATCCTAAAAAACAAACAAACAAAACTTATCATACATTCAATATATATATTTCCTACTGGTCTTTTGCTTGTCTATTATGGTTTCCAATTTTGAATTCTTGTGTGTGTTTATTTTTTTCTAATCATGTTTTGTTTTTTCTGCTGGATTTATAAAGAGAAAAAAAGGACTTAGATGGAATTGGGTATGTGGGAAGGTAGGGAAAATCTTGCAGGAGTTGAGGGAGGGGAAATACTGAGATGAATATTGCAAGACAAATTATTTTTTAATAAAAAGTAAAGGTTTTTGTTTAAGACATCAGGTTTGAAAAGACTGTTGATTTATGTGTATTTTCAGCATTGTCTGCATTTATAAAACTTGACTATTTAAAGTTCATTCCAGTACCTTAAAGATGAGTTCAGTGTTGCTGGATCCCTTCATCTGTTCTGTGTATTATGACCATATTAATGAAATATCTCTTTCCCCTAGCAATTATGTGTGTTTAAAGCCAGATAATGGTAGTGATGGTTTAACTTATATGGTTGAGACAGCTAGAGCCAGAAATATTCTAAAGCCCCTGTTGTATAATGAATAAGGGGAGTTAGGATAAATTATTTAATCAATTAGAATAAATAACATAAATAATTTCAGATTATGTGAGAACTTACATTTTTTTTGGTGGGGAGATTTTATCATGGAAACTGTTCATAATCTATGTGTAACATGCATATCCATGTACTTTCTCTCTCTTTCTCCATATATGTTTCAGTCATACTGAGGGAATACATAAAGGGATGTTGAATTATATACTTGAAAAATGTTCATAACAAATAAAAATATTAGCAAATAAATAGTCTCACCATACTTTTGAAAGCAAATAATACGTTTTTGCATGTATATGTATATATGTTTATGTCACAGTTTTAACTAAAATATTAGATTATTTCTACAACAAAACAAACTAACCAATCGAAAGTACTTTGATTCCATTTATAACATAATATAGTACATTGAGGTCACTTGCTTATTGGGTTAAATTCTGAGCCCTGCTCTAGCAATTTTACACTTAAAGGAACTTCAAGTTTTTTTTACTTCTTTTAGTTTCAAGAAAGTATGAAAATAAGTTCTTATGTATCTGTACTCGTATGTGATGGGCTTGATATACCAATCTTGAATATTAAATCATAGGCACAGGCTTACAATTAAAATAATGAAACAACCCTTAAATAGTTACATAAGGTAACTACCACAAACACACAAAGCATGGTCCTATTAAACCGTAATCTACCATTGAAAAAAGAAAACTAGAAATTTAATCCTCAGTGTCTTTGAAGTGCAAATAGGGTACAGAGTAAACAAAAGAATCAAAAGGTAGATTGTGTTATACAAACTTAAGTTAAAACATTTCCATGTCTTAAGAACTAATGAGCAGAAATGTGTTATAAAGAGAAATTTAAAATAAAAATCAGAGAATCTTGCTTTGATTGATATGGATGCACAGACATTTCTTCCCAGGACCTGGGTGGCAGAGGCAGATATCTGTAATTTTAAGTTCAGCCTGTTATACATCTGGTCTACATAGTTATCTATAACCACCAGAGTTACAGAGTGAAGCCCTGCATTAAAAATAATGATACTTTGTAAGCCATTATGGTGATCTGAAATCCTTTAGAAAATTCCAGAGGATCAAAAATCAAAGTTTTTAGCTCATGTATTTTATTCCAATTTTAATCAGTATTGATTATACAAGACTATCAGATCATTTCTTTCTCTGGGCTTGTAATAAAACAGTCCATAACAAAATATTCTTTGCTATATAAATTTCTCTTGCTTAGGATTATTAGAGAAGATGGAGAGATGATGGAGGAGTGGGTACTAGAATATGTCTTGAAGAAGCAAAAAGGCTAGAGAAATTGAGATGAGGACAGAGGCAATTGACAGATAGGTTTGTAAAATTCATTTTTGGTTAATTTTGATGTAATCTTCCAAAAAATATACTTAGATAGTTTTGCCTTTAATATCTTATACAACCTTTAAAATCTCTCTTATTAATATCTTGTAAGTTAACAATTTAATAATTTTTTTATCTTTGGTATTTCTAAATTCACACACTTGCATTTAATTTTATACTTATATGTGTAAATTAAAATTACACACTCATAATTTTAAATCTATTACCTGGATTTTTTACTTAAGCATACAAAAAGCACAACAAATAAAATCATAGGAAATATTAGACTTCCACTTTCATAATATTTTAAAGATAATTTATCATATTTATCACACATTAAAAAAAAAAGCTGGAGTAACAAATGACATTTTTTCCTTCCTTGGCTTTTTGCTTTCTATTTTATTGTTTCTATTTGTGTTCTTGCCTATCTTGAAAAATCAAGTCCTTGTGCTAGCTCTGTTATGTTAGTCAGTGTTTCATGCTACTGACAGAAGCATCTCTTTCCAGAACACCCTGAGGACACTTGCCTCTCCTGTTACAGGTTCATCACACACATTAATAGAAATGTGAGGGAGGGTCAAGACATTGGGTCATCACTCCTTATAGAAGGGTGATCCTAATTACTCTTATCAATAAAAAACAGATATCAGAGTAATAACCTAAAAGATTAGAGAAGCGTAATGGCAGCCAATAGAGACTTTTTTTCTCTTTTTTTTTCCTTTTTTATTTTTTAACTATTATTATTAATAATTTTAATTTTACACATCAGCCATGGGTTCGTTCCCCTGTCCTCCCCCCTCCCGTCACCCAACCTCCACCTTCCCCCCATCCCTTCCCCTCCATTCCCATCTCCTCCAGGGACAAGACTCCCCTGGGGATTAATTTAAACAGGGAGGATTCAGTACAGGCAGGTCCTGTCCCCTCCTTCAAGACTGAGCAAAGTGTCCCTGTGTAAGCCCGAGCTGGAACTCTCATCCAATAACTGGTGGAAGTGGATGCAGAGATCCTCAGCCAGGCCCCAGATGGAGCTCCAGGTGTCCTATTGTCGAGAAAGAGGAGGAGCCCAAGATTGGAAAAAGCACAGGGACAAATAGCCAAACGAATGGAAGCACATGAATTATGAACCAAAGGCTGTGGAGCCCCCAGCTGGATCAGGCCCTCTGGATAATTGAGACAATTGAATAGCTAGATCTGCTTGGGAGGCACCCAGTCTGTAGGACCAGGATCTGTCCTTAGTGCATGAGCTGGCTGTTTGGAACCTTGGGTTTACACAGAGATTTTTTTTAAAGGAATGTTTTTTTATTCATTTTATATACCAATCAAAGATCTCCCTCTTCTCCTTCCTCCCACTGCTCTCACCTATCCCTCCCAACACACCACTCATTTCCTCCTCCAACTAGGCAAGGTATCCCACAAGGAGTCCGCAGAGGCTGGTACATTCAGGTGAATCAGGTCCAAGCCCCTGTCCATGCATCAAGGTTGTGCAAGGTTTCTCACCATAGATACTGGGCTCCAAAAAGCCAACTCATGCACCAGGGATGGACTTCTTACCTCTACAAATTTTCCAACCAAAAGGGGGCCTAAGATCCTTATATTCTTGTCTCCAACTCCTGATTGTCTTGGAATTAAAAGTGTGAGCCTCTTAAATGCTGTGATCAAAGGGGTGAGCCTCCCATTTGCTGGAATTAAAGGAGTAACCTTCCCAAGTGCTGGGATTAAAGATGTGAGCCACCATTGAATGTCCTCTATGATTGACTAGTGGCTAGCTCTGCCATCTGATCACTAGGCGAACTTTGTTTGTCAGAACACAAGCAAAATATCACACAACACTGTATATTGTCTTGTCAGATTATCAAATAAGGTTCCTTCCTATCAAGAAATAGAGTATTTTGTAATAGGTATTTCCATGATGCAATTTTACATTGTGGGGAGTTCCTCTGACCCCCAAAATGTCTCCATCCTGTTGTCTTGGAGAGATCACAAGCCTGTTACCATTGGCATGTTTATAATAAGGTTCTCACAGAGTTTCTAAAGTAAAAGATCCAAACTGCCAGTTATTAGTAGATGACAAAGTAAGAAATGTAGAATTGGAGTTTAGAAGAATGTCAATAGAAAAGACAAAATATTATGTAATAAATGAATGCTCTGACCCATGATGTAAGAACAAACAAATATAAATGGATGATGTATCCAAATATTGAAAAGCAAATAAAAATGAACAAATTCTTGTCTAGATATTCAGAAACTAAAATAAAGTGAGACCCAAACAACTGGCTCAGAATAAACCAACTGACTATTGTATAGTCCAAAAGGAGTGCTGAAGCTCAAAAAGAACTACTCTGTATCAACCCAAGGGAGCAATAAGGGAGCACAAAGGGCCCATGGTTGGATCAGGCATCATCCAAATGAATTTTCTGCTAAAAGTAGATCATGGTGAGGCCCCATGTGAAGGCTTGAACTGTCAGTACAAAACATATTTCTCTGCTCAAAGGAAATATACAGTAGTTTATTCTTCTGCCAAATATGAGTGAACATAGCCCAGTAACATAGATTCAGTTTGCCTGTAAAAAGACATTATGACAATGAAATAGTTTCATTACATTTTTCTAATGGAAAAACAAAATAAATCAGTAAGTCAAGAAACATTATGGAATACATTTGTGAGAATATAGCATTGATAGGCAAATACATTAGAGTTCTTCATTGTTAACTTACTCCTTTCTTAACTTTTGTGTTGTTAGACATCTGTTAGTACATTACAAAATTCTTAACCTAATGGTTAAAGGGGTATTAGGTCAGACATGGAATCTGGCAAAGAATTGCTATTAAGGAACTAAAGATATCCCAAATAATTTTTAAATTTGTAATGTTCAAACTCTTCACAATCATACAGTATACTCAATCAGCCTTGTAGTCACTGACCACTTCTGGAGACCAGTTCTCAAGATACTGAAGTTGCAATGTTTTCAAAATTATAAATGCACCCTAACTAATTCTGCAAGGATTTTATGTGTCCTACTGTTATTTATTTTTATAAAAAATCAAATATAAAAATGAGACCCTTATAACTGAGTGAATATAATTATTACCACCCTTCAAAGTTGCTCATTGCAAACACACATTTTATACTCCAGGTATTTGTAGAGCTCTAACTCCTGCAGGCTATGATCAGCTTTCTACATGAGTCTGAAGAGTGCAAACTGTCACAAAACAATTTTGAGCATTGGCCAAACACTGACATCACAGGCAAAGTTCTAAGTTCTGGTTCAATTTCAAGGTTATGGCTAGAAGTGTTAGAAAGGCAAAGCCTATACCACAGCTTCTTGGTCACTGGGGAAATGTAGTCAGAAGTATTCCTCTTTCCCTCCCAGTTCCACAGCTGCTCAGACCCAAATAAATACCAAGAGGCTCATATTAATTATGAACTGTGTGGCCTAATGGCTCAGGCTTCTCACTAGCTAGCTCCTATAACTTAAGTCATTTTTATGAATCTATAAGTTGCCACATGGCTGTGGCTTACTGGTACTTTCATATCTTGATTCTCCTGGTGCAGCTGGCATCTCCCCTATCTCTGTTCTTCTTTCAGTCTATGTGCTTGAATTTCCCACCTGCCTCTAAGCTGCCTTTTCATAGGCCAACACAGTTTTATTTATCAACCAATTAGAGCAACACATATTCATAGCCTATAGAAAGACATCCCAGAGCCCTTCCCCTTTTCTGTCTAATCAAAAAGGAAGGTTTAAGTTTAACATAGTAAAATTACATAAAATAGAACAATAATCAAGCAGGAATTACAATTATAATATCTAGTCTATTTTTATTTGACAAATTTAAAGAAAATATTCTGTCATCCATCCTATATTTGTGAGTCTAAAGTTTCATAAATAATTTATCTCTTATCATAATCAAGGAAAATTATAATTATAACTATCTAGTCTTCAACTACATCAAAGACCTCAGAAGGATGTAATATTACCTAAATAAACAGGAAGATATTGTAAATAACTTCCAAAAATCTAAAATGACAGAGACAACAGTCTGCCTGGACAGTCACCCAAAGTTCCTTTGTAACATTGGAACATCCATTTTCAGCTTATAGGCCTAGTCTCTCAGTAATTTTTTTCCTTGTATCCAATAGAATGTCTGGCAGTTTCCTCTGCAAAGCAGAAACCTGAAGGACCATCTCATCTTGCAAAGTTCAGTGGTCACCTTCCTATGGGTCCTGCATGTCCAATTTATACAACGTACCATCAACCCAAGGGCACCTTTTTGCCCAGTGACTAACTTTTGCCATGAAGAAAGCAAACTCCATAATGAGTTTCTTCAATGCCCATCATTCTCTGTAGAGAGCTGCGTGCAGCCACGCCTTAAAGATGGCACCGGCTTCTGCCCTCCACCTTCCTGATGGTGAGTGCTCTCAGTGATAAACAACTTCTTATTTGGCGAAGGCTGAGAATCTGGCTTGCTTCCACATACCTGGGCCCATTGGTGTTGCCCATAGGGCGTGCTAGTGTTGGATGCCCAGAGGCTATATAAGGAGTGAGCGGGTTTCCCCAAAGGAGAAGAAGACTGTTCAAGGTTCCTGAATAAACTGCTGAAAGAAGAGCTTGGTGTTGTGTCTTCCTTCCTGGTCGAGGTGGTCGTGACAATTCTCTTTGAAGTAATCAGTGCTGCCAAGAGCAGAAGTGTCTCATTGTCCAGAAAAGTCTATTTTAAACATTTTAAATGCCATATTCTGTAGGTCTTTGAAGTGTTTGAAAGTTACCTACCTAATTGAATATATCTATATATACCTAGAAAACTTAACTAACATGACTGTAAGTTTGATTATCATGGATGATTTATGAATTATAGATTGCAATTTTAAATTAGTTGCATAAGCATAATACCTTAAACAAGAGGATAAATATATGTACAGTATAACAAAATTAACTTTAAATTTATACCAATAAACTAAAATCCATAAGAACATAAAACATTTTCAATAAATTTTTACTATTTATCCTATCATATCTATACTATACCCTTTATTTTTTAGAAGGAGATTGTATTTATAATCAACATCTTTAAAATAAAATAAACATTCATAAATAATATTTTGGGAATTTGGGTATAGGTTCTCATACTACTTCCTGCTTGATGGGGGTACTGGCAATTTTTTTTTTTTTTTTTTTTTTTGTGTGTGTGTGTGTGTGTGTGTGTGTGTGTGTGTGTGTGTGTGTGACAGGGTTTCTCTATGTAATTTTGGTGCCTATCCTGGATCTTGCTCTGTAGACCAGGCTGGACTTGAACTCACAGAGATCCACCTAGCTCTGCCTCCTGAGTGCTGGGATTAAAGGTATGTGCCACCACTGCCTGTTTGGTGCTGGCAGTCTTATAGGGATTGTGAGAAAATTAAGAATTATGGTCAAGTCCTGACTGGACTAGTCTGCTGCATTTTCTGAGCCAGTTGCCTTGAAGCCATTCTGGATGTGGGATCATCTGGACCATAGTGTCATATGAGACCTTTCAGTGGGTCTTGGCTGATCAAACCATAATAGCCTGGAAGCAATCCATAGGTTCTCATCTTCTGTGGAAACAAAAGTAGAACCTCTTTTCCAAAGCAATGTATCCTTAGACAAAACTTTGAAGTCAAGATACCTTGAAATATGTATGAATATACATATAAGCTTAACTTAGCAGCCTTTAAGATCAAATGTCTTTCTGGAGTTAAAAATCCCAAAGACAATATAATCCAGATTCTCTCTGTAATATCCATCATTACATGGCTTATTTTTATATTGCTTTTACCTTCTCTTTTAAGACTTTTTAAAAACTATTTCTTTCTATAACTGTCTATCCCCACTTTCCTCTCTTCCAAGCTTATGTATATTTTTACATATAATGTAAACCATTTAGAGGTTTATTTTATCTGAATCTATTGCTTTAAACTGCAGCATGACTAGGAATGAAATGGCAGCCTTACCTGCTGGCTCGACCCACCTGCTGAGGAATTATCTCAACATGGTGGAAATAATTCACCACTAGCTCTGGGAGCCTTGCTCTCAGCTGACTCTGGGAGGCAGTGGGTCCATGCCTCCATCCAGCAGTGTGTAGCCCAGAAACCTCTTTTTTTTTTCTGTACTTTCAAAAGCTAAATCCACCAAGCAGTATACCACACAGCTTGGTCATGCCTCTGTGTACCTGTACCACTGCAGGGCCTCTGTGTTCTGTGGCAGAAATCCTGTATGCTGCAGGTCAAGCACAGCCATGAGGTGCAAACCAGCCATACTCTAGGTCAAGCCCACAGGCAGCGGTTGGCCTGAGAGAAACACTAGGAAGCTGTATTTAGCTCTGTTTTATAATCTTTTTAAAAGTTCTCTCAAGTTTTAGGTAGAAAGCCAAGGCAACACCTTGGGCAGCCAAATGTTGCCTGGCTAGCCCATTTGGTAGAGCATGAAACTCTTATTCTCAGGGTCTTGGGTTTGTGCCTCATGTTGGGCATCATTTGTAGTCAGAAGTCTTCCTGTGTCCTTCCCACTCCCACAGCTGCTCAGACCCAAATAAACACCCAGAGGCTCATATTAATTATAAACTGTGTGGTCTAGGGGCTCAGGCTTCGCACTAGCTAGCTCCTATAACTTAACCCATTTCTATTAATCTATAAGTTGCCACGTGGACTTGGCTTACTGGTCCATTCACATCTTGCTTCTCCTGGTGGTGGTTGGCATCTCCTTTCTGTCTCCTTTCTTCTTCCAGTCTATCTGCTTGAATTTCCTGCCTGCCTCTAAGCTGCCTTGCCATAGGCCAATACAGCTTTATTTATCAACTCGTCAGAGCAGCACATATTCACAGCCTACAGAAAGACATCCCACAGCAGGGAAATGTCTGGTCTCTAGAATTCTTTCCTTGTGATTATGTCCCAGATCATATATCACATGTTGCCAATGCTGCTGTTTGGGCACATTAGAAGCCAAACAAATAGAGCCATTGGATCTTGGATTTGAACCTCGAAATTGTGACTAAAGTTTTATTTATTCATTTTAGTGAGATCTTTTCCCTAGTGCTTTTATAGTGATATAAAGCTAACATTCACTTTCCAATGGAAGTTTAACAATGGGATAGATCTGACAGTCAAAGCCATTTCATCTTATTCTAAAAATTCAAATGAGTCTAATCAAAATAAATATAGAAATAATTTAGGGTGAAGAACATAATTGAAATTTGATTTCCACCTCGCATGCAACGTAACCTGATAATTCAACATATCACTCTAAGGCTTCTGGAATTAAAATAACTGCTAGGTATCAATGATCTCATTAATAATCAATGAATAAAAAGTTCATACTAGGAATTACCTTCATAGATTTTGAGCTTCAAAAAGTAAAAACTGATAGATTCAATGCCAATGAAGCACCATATTGATTTCCAAAGTGGCTCTAAAAGCTTACATTCCCACAAGCAGTGGAGGAACTTCCTCTGTGGAGAATTCTCTGTTTAGTTTTATAGCCCCTTTCTTAATTGGACTGTTGGGCATTTTCTTGTGTAATTTCTTAAGTTCTTTATATATTCTGGATATCAGCCCTCTGTCAGATGTAGGGTTGGTGAAGACCTTTTCCCATTCTGTAGGTTGTCACTTTGTCTTGTTGACCGTGTCCTTTGCTCTACAAAAGCTTCTCAGTTTCAACAGGTCCCATTGATTGATTGTTTCTCTCAGTGTCTGTGCTACTGGTGTTATATTTAGAAAGTGATCTCCAGTGCCAATGCGTTCAAGAGTACTTCCTATTTTCTCTACTATCAGGTTCAGAAGCTGACATACCTTTATTTAACTAAACAAAGAAAGAGAATAATTGGGGTATCAAATTCTCAGCTGCTCAAGAAGTAGTATAAAAGAGACAAAATGATGGGTGGCATTAGTCATTTTTTTTAAATTTCTAGTTTTCTTTCTGCTATTTTGATAAAACACTATGACAAAAAAATAACTTAAGAGAAAAATGATTGATTTGGTTCTGAACTCCAGGTTATTATATTAGTCTATCAGTGTGGCGATAGATCAGTAACAGGAGCTGTGGACAGCTGGTTGCATCACACCCCAAATCAGGAAGAAAGTAATGAAGCCATATATGATTACCAGTCAACTAATTTTCTGTACTCTTATGCAGACTAGGATTTCAATCAAGTGAATGGTACCATCCACGTTCAGGCTTGGTCTTCCCACATCAATGAAGGCAATCATGACAATGCTCCCCCCCCCCCAAAAAAAAAAACTGCACATAGGCCCACCTGATCTAGAAATGATTCACTGAGACTCTATTCCTAGGTGGTTCTAGTTGTATAAAGTTCACAGTTAAAGACAAATGTCATAAATAGGAACTGGCCAGGAAAAATAATTAAAAATTCTGTTTGATACTGTGCAGGCTTGTTGTTATCAACTTAGTATAAACTAGGGTCATCTAGAAAGAAAGAAGCTCAGTTGAGAAGACTGACCATTGGACTGACCTCTGGGCAAGCCAGTGGGCTATCTTCTCTTCCTTTTTAAAATTTTTAGATGTAAAAATATAATTGCATGTTTTTCTCTTCACTTTCTTCTGTTTTCTTTATTAATGATGGATGTGAGAGGGCCCTGCCCATGGTGGGCAATGCCCTAACTGGACTTGGGTTCTGGAGGGTATAATAGTGTATGACGAAACAGCAATGGAGAGCAAGTCAGTAAGCAGCACTCCTTCATGGCCTCTGCTTCAGTTATTGTCTCCGGGTTCCTGCTATGAGGTCATGCCTTGATTTCTCTTCATCATAAACTCAGATGTGACATCCAAATAAATATTTTCCTCACCATTTTTTTAGTCATTGTGGTAAAATATTTTGAAACTTTAATTTACTCACTGTTTTTGCTTGAAATGATCTTTATACATGTAGACATACAGGAAAAATTAGCATTTAATACATTACATAAAAATGTTACTGTAATCCCTAAACTGCCATGTTTCATTTCAAGATTGACACTATGACCATGAAATTTTTAAGGTATTTTTGAAGTTAAGAAAGCAACATCATTTAATAGTAAATATGCTTCAGTGAATATTTAAATTATTAAAATTCATTTATTTTATACTTCATAATTTTGTTCACATTTTATGGCAATAATTATGTTTCATGTACTAAAATCATATTATGTTAAAATAAAGATAGATAATAGACAATTTTAATGTAAAAAGTTACCATACATTCTGTAGAATATTTTTCAGTATGTGAAATATGAGTAGATGGATGTTAAAAAACATGCACACTGACACTTCCCAAAAGATAATGCATATTTATATATTCATGTTTCATGACAACTATATTCTTAAGTACAAAGGTAATTTTTATGTACTTAATTATTTTAGTGTGGTTTCTTTCACACAAGTATCATTTTCTTTTAATATGGGTAAATATTGAAAAATGAAGCCCAGTTTATTGATATTAGGAAATATCTTTCTCTTTTACTGCATGCTCTTTCAGTTTGCTATTTGCGGCGAGCCCCGGCCAGCGGGGAAGAAAGCCACGACACAAGGATTCTTCTCCAATCACGGGAGAGCTGGAGGTGAGGGGCCCCGACCACGGCAGTTGACGGGCTTTTTATGCAGGATGTGGGCGTTAGCCACGGCCGCTGCAACTCTTCTCACCAACCTCTCAGGCACCCAGATCGGATCCGTTCGAGCCCGACGTCGGCCGCTTTCCGTGTGGAGTTCTGAATCCTTCTTTGGCCCCTCACCGGTGTCTGCTGAATGCGAGAGGTTCCCGGGTTTCGGCACCAGCTGCAGCGAGCCCCGGCCAGTGGGGAAGAAAGCCACGACACAAGGATTCTTCTCCAATCACGGTTTTATTGAAGCGCTGCTTGGTTGAGGGAGAGCTGGAGGTGAGGGGCCCCGACCACTGCAGTTGACGGGCTTTTTATGCAGGATGTGGGCGTGCTCTGTTGGCCTGATACACTAGGCAGCCTTGGATTGGTGCATTGCTGTTGCTGGGTGGATTTGAGCGGGAGAGCCGATGTGGTAAACAACCCAGGGCTCCGCCCTGGGAGGAAATCAGCGCCATCTTGTAATGGCGGACGGAGTTTCGGGAAACCGGCCGTCACAGCTATTGATGTCAAGGTTTTCACCAAAAAAGATTCTAATTTTGTCTTCTGTCTATCATCTAAACTGAGGACCATTCCTGTCCTACAAGCCAGTAGTAGCATTTTCATCAATGAAAGTGATGGTGTATTTAATGTTACTTCTTCAATTGCTAACATGTCTAACATGTATTTTCATCACAATCATGTATAAAACTTTTTATGGGAGAGGGGTTAGAGTATGACCCAAAGGCTCATAGACTTAAGGTGTTAATCTCAGTTGGTTAAATCATTGGGGAATGGTATAAACACAGCCTAAATTAGGGAATAGTTGAAGAAAATAGATTTAGTGGAGTGTCAAAGAGGGGATATTGAGACAAACTGTATTTGTTACTTTGCTACTGCTGTGGTAAAACATCAAGGCCATGGTAACTTCTAGAATAAAGGGTTTCTTTGGTTTATATTTCCAGAAGGGTGAGAATCCATCATACCTTGAAATCATAGCAGCAACCAGAACACATGTATGAGCAGAACCTGAGGGTTCACAACTTGCACTGAAAGAAAGAAGGGAGAGTGAAGTAGGGACGGTTGGAGGTTTAGAAACCCCAAAGCCCAACTTTACTGAAGCATTTATTCTAACAATATAACATTTAGTAGACATTCCAAAACAGCACCATCAACTTTACCAAAGTTTTAGAATGCTAGAAACTATGGAGGTTGTGTTATTCAAACCATCACATCACACTGCTTTCTTTCTCTGTCTGATTTTCTCCCTCTGTCTCCCAGAAGCCATGAGGTGACCATATGGCCCTACCATGTACACCATGCTTTAATAGTGAACCTTACCATTGGTGAAGAAACAAAATAAACCATTTACCCTTTAATTATATGTTATTACGTATTTTGACACAAAAACAAAAAGTATGAGTAACATATTGCAGGATACCACAGACAGCAGAATGTGGATCTGCAAGAGGCAAGAAGGCAATTCGATTCAGCACAACTCAGTAGTCAGTGTTGGTCCAAATGTTGAGAGTCTTACTTGAGTAGTTTGTTTTCAGCATATTTCAACAAAGTAAAAGTTGGGAAAAAGTTTCCCTTGTGATAAGTAACTCAATTCAAGTACACACAAAGCTTAGGACATGATGGTATAGAAACTCTTAGTAAAGGAAGAATCACTCCTTCTTTAAAGATTCTATCGACTTTACAGATTAATTTAGAAAACAGTCTCAAGAAAAGGGTCTGGAAAAGGATCCCCTGTGGCCTGTTCCTGCTTACAGCACAAAGGTCACTGTGCTGTTAACCATGTTGGCTCCCAGATGGCTGGGCAGAATGCTGGTTGTACATCTCTCCCTTTGAAGAGACAAACCTGTGTGTGTAACATTCCTGATTACTCTAGTGCTTATCTGAGAGCAAAGGGACCTACATGGCTGTTAAGAGAGACTTAATATTTACCACATCAAATAAGCAATGGTAGTATAATATATATATATATGTGACAGTCAGAGATCCAATGCCACATAATATGTTTTAGTGATTGTAGTTGCTCTCTCACAATCTACTATCACAAGTTGAAGAAAAGATAAATATTATTAAAATTATTATAAACTATTAAGTATCTTGGAATTCCTTCAATGGTGTTTTTTATAATATAGTAGAAATTTGTAGTTATCCTTTTCTTTAAGTAAATATACTCAGAAATTTTATTTATAGAAATAATTTTTATTTTAAAATTCAAGGGGTAAACATGAAACTATTTTTAAATATCCTTTTGTTCTCTTGGGATCTCTTGTACTTTGTACTATACTTAATATCATCAATGACATATCATATATACAGATTTTTTTCTCTAGATAATTCATTTTAATAGTGCATTCAACAAATTTCATATATTAAGATATATATAAATACATTTTTATGAGGCTATAGAGTTAGTCCAGAAGCTAAGAGCACTGATTGTTCTGCCAGAGGTACTGGGTTCAATTCCCAACAGCCATATCTGCTCCCAACTTTTTATAGCTTTATTTACATGGGATGCAGTGCCTTCTTCTGACCTGTGTTGGTACTGCACATTCATGGTACACATACAAATATGCAGGCAAAAAACAAATACACTTAAAAATAAATTTATTTTAAATGTATATAAAATATTATGTATATGTATGCATACATCTAGTAGATTATTTGAAGCAATGTCACATTATTGAAGTCATTTTGAAATAGTTTTTAAAACATATTGATAAGAAGAATATATTGAAATTATTAGGAAGACCCATGCATGATTGAGGGAGTGTGATAAGAGGGGCTATTTTCTCCTCACTTGTAAACTTGTAGATTCACAGAAAAAAATATAAATGAAAAAGAATTGAATTTTTTAAATATAACCATATAGAAGTTTCTTCAAAATGTGTATGCAACTTATTCAATATCTGGCCAAAACAATGGTATTTACTATAACAGAGATTTCTGAACTATTTTGTGTAGGGAAAAGGGGCTGGCTAAAGAAACCTACCCTAACCCTGGAACCCAGAACTAGGGAAAGATGGCTCAGATAAGGCCAGTGAAACAATCACAGTTTGGCTCAAATCAGAGCCATCTCTGCCCCTGGCTAATTGACTTGTGAAACCAAGCAATCACAGAGCATGGCAGTAGAATTCTGGCCCTGGGGCCCAGGACCAGGGAAAGAAACACAGCCTGGGTTTGGGACATGAGCCAGAGAAATGAACACTTTATCCTTAAACCCTTAAGTGAGGGTGGAGCAAAGCTCAGCTGTAGCAGCTCTCTAGGAAAGGAATTGCTATATCCTGCAGGGAGAACATCCCCCATCACACCATGTATAGCCTGACTCTCCCAGTCAGGATACCCTTCCCTGCAGAGCTGTCCTGGTAACTCCAGGCCTGACGTTCCCAAACAGTCAGGATAAGTTTCCTTGCTGAAGCAGTTACAGGCCTCATGTTCCTGAGAAGTCAGAAAAACATCCCTTCCAGAGCTGAGCAGACTCTTTGCAGCTCCAGCTGTCAAAGCTGTCCTAAGCAGCTCCAGGTGTCTGGGACAGCTCCAGTGTTGAGCCATCCTGAGCAGCTTGAGGTGTCCGGGATACCTCACCATCCAGGCCTGAGCTGTCTCTTTACAATTCCAGCCATCAGAGCTTTCCTAAGCACCTCAAGGTGTTACCTGACTCCCCAAGCAGTCAGGATATCTTTCCCTAGAGTTGCAGAACTCACATTGTTGGTACCAAAATATGGGACCAAACCCACAGAGTTGCAACAAATTTATTTACATCATCAAATTAATGCTAGAAAATAAACAGAAAGTGTAAAAATTTGTAAATTCTGACAACAGTGCATTATGGAAAAAAGGCAGACATTGTTAAAGTTTTTGAGGATTATGATACTGAAATTAGCATACTGAGTAATACAACAAATGTTTGCAAGATTAAAATGTGCCTGATATTGGAACACAGGCAGTAAATTTTACTAGTTTTGACTATAACTTGTATTTACTGATCAGTTATTTACACTATAAATATCTGCCTCTCTTCAATGTGTTTTTGTTCTCTCTCATACATTGATAATATGAATATGGAAATATTCCATGAATGACTCATATGTTTTGACCTCTAAGAAGCATATCTGGGTGGAATTTTTCTTTATTTCATTTTTACAATGTGTTAGGTACTCAGTTTTCATATGCTGAGCATGAACTCCACTGTGTTATAATTTTCTCTGTGAAGGTAGATAATTATTAATGAGTATAGTTGACTACCATTTTCAGTCATATGTGGCTAAATAACAACAAATAGATAACAGTATTAAGTTATTCTCTTAATAAGTAAAAAGTATAGAACACTGTTCAAGATAAAACTAAGTTGGTATAAGTAACACACATATATGGTATAGAATCATTGTCATTAATAGTAAAAGCATGTTGAAATATAAAAAGCAAAATAGAAAAAATATTTTGAGAATTCAATTTCAAGTAAATACTTAAGGATAAATTTATTTTAAGGCAATGTATTATTAATGAAGATCAGCTCAACAAGAGAGACTCTATCACTAAAACTGGAAATCTTACCAGCTACCAAGGGCTAGTAAAATCATGGATCTTGGAGGACAATCTACCAAATGCTACAATACTAAAACAGAATAATCTGCAACTTAATTCTAAATATGTGCCCTTATACCCACAAATAAGTTTAACACTCACCCCTCACCAATGAAACGTCTGTTTGTAACAGAGAGACTGACCATTACTGAAAACCACAAACAATCAAAATGAAGAGTTACAGAGTCTAATCCCAATGAATACAAAACAACTTCTGCACCTAAGGCTCAATAAACTTTGAAAATGGGCTAGAAAGACTGAAAACACCAGAGGATTATGGAATTTGCTGTGAGAGTATTTCTCCTGTTGTAATCAGAGGCTTCACCATAGAGTCTTGCCAATATTACTATTTAGACACGAGGTGAGTAAATGTGGTGATATATTGTGAACCTTAATGAAATTTGCCTGAAGATCAGAGAACAGAATAAGCCGCTAGATTAAACATAGGTGCCAGGCAGTGGTGGCACACATCTTTAATCCTACCTCTCAGGAGGCAGAGCTCCATCTGGATCTCTGTAATTTCAAAGCCACCATGGATTACATGAGATTGACTCAGACTAGGAGAGAAACAGAGCCAGGCAGTGGTTGTACACTCCTTTAATCCAAGTACTTTGGAGTCACACTCCCTTAATCTCAGCACTTGAGATCTTTACCTTTGCTTGGGAAGCACACAGACCTTTAATTCCAGCACTAAGAAGGAAGTGATATGGCTTGGTGGAGAAAGGTATATAAGGCAAGGCTTGAGGAGACAGGACCTAAGACTTTTCTGCTGGAGAGCTTTCAGCTGAGGACTCAGAGGCATTCAGTCAGAGTATTTATGGACTTGGTGAGGTGAGATGTGGCAGTGGCTTATACCTTTATCTCTCTGATCTTTGAACATTTACCCCAATGTCTGGTTCTGGGTTTTTTATTAAAAGACCTAATTTAGCATTTGTGCTACAAGTAGGAACTCTAAGAGTAGGCATGCTGGAATCAGTGTGGGCAGAATCATATGACCACAGCCCTAAGTGGGGCACTGTAAGCACCTGAGAAATACTGATTTGGGAGAGATAGTCTTCCCTAAGCAAGAATACACCAAAATTGATTATCCAAAATAAAATAGCCCTGACATCATACATATAAGTAACATTATAGAGATTGAGTGGGTAATATTTAAGAATACTATCTATCTATCTATCTATCTATCTATCTATCTATCTATCTACCTATCTATCTAAATACATATTTGTATGTATGTGTTACTATATGGACATATATAACATTAATATATATAGTATGCATATATAACATATGATATATATATATACATATGTGTGTGTGTGTGTGTGTGTGTGTGTGTGTGTGTGTGTGTTATAACAAATAATGAAAAAAGAGCCTGTAGAATTGAAAAAGAGCTATGAGGAGCATATCATATAGTTTTGTGGGTGAAAAGAGGACAGAGAAATAAAATTGGAAACAAAAATATGAATTATTAATTTTCTAGGTATAGTCAAAAAAATTCTAATTTGAATGTATTCAGTTTTATAAGAATTATTTATTTATTATTATTGCTTACTTCCATTATTCAGCACCTACTAGAAAGTTACATATTTTTATATATGGGCAATGTATAAAGAAGTATTTTAATTGTTGTAATGTGATATTTCAGATTTGTATCTCTAATCTAGACAGTACAGTTAGCTAGCAGAACTACCCTTATGTCTCCATTTTAAATCACTTTATATATACTGTCACTTCTCTTCAATTGTATTTCCTGCTGCACACATTAACATGCATACTGCTTTTCATGTGTATCTGTGCCTGAAATCTCAAGACTGCAGTGAGCTAGGTTATGTAATGACACACTGATGCCTATCCATAATCTCTTCTAAGACATCTTTCTGCTTTATCATACCGGGAAAGTTACAGTTTTATACTTTGACCACATATATGCTTACCAAATTAATCTATGTTAGAATCTAAAGAAGTAGATGACATTAAATATCAGATTAGAAGAAATTATATCAAATTCATAGATAAAATTTGTTGAATATGTTGCATATTAACAGTTCCTTTGGTTTACAAGCAAAGTTTTGTTTTGTTTTTCCTGGTGTTTGAACCCACAGTATTTATCTCTTTTCCTCAGCTTATCTTTCTGATGATTCTATTACCTGAGGTTAATCATTGTTTAGAAATAGCATATTTCAGAAGTGAATGAGTCATGATTGTCAAATTGCACAGCCTTCTGTAGTTTCATTATGCACTGGTGGTGCAATCTCATAGCATCCTGCTGTCCTGCTCAAGCCATGAATGCTCTACTTGTGCAAGAGATCCAACTCCAATATTATATCTCTCAGTTAGTCATTGAGCAGCTATCTCAGTCATCAATTGCCTGGCATAGTGCTGCTGCCAGTTGTTTCAGCAACTAGTTCTTACTTAATACTACCACCCAAATGCCAGGATTAGTGATACTGGTAAACAGGATGTGCTAAAGAGTGCTTAGATTTTCTATCTGTCTGTTTCTGTGATAAATAACTATGACCAAGGTGACTTGTAGAAAAGTGTTTAAACATAAAGAAGAAGTTACTTGTGCTTAAGTTTCAATGGGATAAGCAGCTATTATGGCAGACAGACATAAGAGCCAGCAGCAAGATTGACAGCAGAGTCAGAAAACTGAGCACTACCATCTTGAACCTTAAGCTTTAATTAGAGAAACAGAGCTAGCTAGGAATGGCTGGCATCTTTAATTTATCAAGGCCTGCCCTAGTAGCATAATTTTCTAAGCAAGGCCAAGCCTCTTAAACATCCCAAACAGCACAACCTATGGGAGAATAAGTGTTCAAATGCCTGAGTCTCTGGAGAACATTTCCCATACAAACCACCATAGTGCTTTGTTCAAGTGAAAATTTCATACAAATTCTCAACTTAATAAACAAACAAACTGGCTCATATACTATGTTTCTATAATATTTAATCTATTAAAAATTTTAAAAGTAAAAGAGGCCATTGATGGCTTAGTGTTATATTTCAGTGTCTGAAAGTCACATACATGGTTTATGAGAAATAGCTGTGATGGAAAAGCTTCAACTAAATTGTTCAGTACAAGATGTAGCATGCAGCACAACTGGGTTTAACAGAGTATATCTGCCAGAGATAAAGACATAGTACTATATACTGTATTTAAACAAGCTAGATAATACAAAAGAGAGGAGGAAGAAGAAATAGGTAGAAAAAAAGACAATGGCATAGACCCTGAACATAAATATTTATTACACCTGTTTTAATTTTGGATGTGATATGAACACAATTGTTGTTAAACTATAAAAATTCATGAGATCAAGGAGTTTTGAAGAAGACTATAAACAAAGTCTGTGTACTGACTTATTCTTGTCACTTCTTGTATACAGTAGATCTGAGTGGATGAAGAGTATGGACTATAAATTATTTTTCTTTCTGAGCAGGACTGTAGAAGCGCTTATGCCCTTTTAGCATGGCATGGGATTTTTCCTTCATTCAGTGAACAGAACAACAGTGCTTATAAATTTTCTGTGCTGACAGAAATGTGGCAGAGTTGTTTCTGCTTCCATCTGGGAAACTTAGAGGATAGGGGGAATGGGGCAGCTACTTCATTGGGCAGCTGAATGAAGAATAATTAACTTTAGGATATGTTTGACCCTTCAGAAGGCTCTCTCTATCTTAGGAGTCAGATTGTGCACTGATCACAGTGCACTGAAGTACACACCTACTGTGACAGTGGAACATTGCAACTTTCCTACCTCCCTGAACTTGCTTAGCTCCATCTGCTTCAACTTCCCTGTAGATACAGGTTTTAGCTAAAAAGATGAAGATGGATGGTATAAGGAAGAGCCAGCATCTCTCCTCTGGCCACAGGCCAATAAGCAGCAGGTCTCAAAAGGGAGAACATAAATTTCAAATGTGCTGACATATTTGAATTCATGTGAGAAATATAAACATGTATTCACTGGACTAAACTGATTTTGGTTGAAACTGTGATTGTGAGAATGTATGTATGCATATATCTGTGTATATTCCCACCACAAACATTAATACCTGTATTTTACACTGAGGGCAAAAATAGAAGTTTATTATTAAAGAAAAAATTGATGACAAAAGAAGAAAATGATAAAATAATTCTTTTTTTCTTTTTTTATTATTATGTGTTTTAATTTTATACATCAGCCATGGGTTCCCCTGTCATCCCCCCTCCTGGCCCCACACCTACCTTCCCTCCAGCCCCTCACCTCCATTCCCATCTCCTCCAGGACCAAGACTCCCCTGGTGATTCATTTAAACCTGGTGGATTCAGTACAGGCAGGTCCAGTCCCCTCCTTCCAGGCTGAGCAAAGTGTCCCTGTGTAAGCCCAAGATTCCAATCAGCCAGCTCATGCACTAAGGACAGGTCCTGGTCTCACAGGCTGGATGCCCCCCAAACAGATCAAGCTATTCAACTGTCTCACTTATCCAGAGGGTCTGATCTAGCTGGGGGCTCCACAGCCTTTGGTTCATAATTCATGTGCTTCCATTCCTTTGGCTATTTGTCCCTGTGCTTTTTGCAATCTTGGATTCAACAATTCACTCTCTTGCAGTCCCTCCTCTTTCTAGACAGTTGGACACCTGGAACTCCACCTGGGGCCTGGCTGAGGATCTCTGCATCCACTTCCATCAGTTATTGGATGAGAGTTCCAAGACAACTGCTAGGGTGTTTAGTCATCTGATCACCAGAATAGGTCAGATCAGGCTTTCTCTCGACCATTGCCAGCAGTCTACAGAGGATGTATCATGGTGGATTTCTGGGGACCTCTCCAGCACTGCCTATTCCTGTTCTCATGTGGTCTTCATTTATCATGGTCTGTTATTCCTTGTTCTCCCTTTCTGTTCTTGATCCAGCTGGGATCTCCTGCTCCCCTAAGCTTTCTTTCCCTCAAACATTGCCTTTCATTACTCCTACTGTCGTCCAGGTTGTTCATGTAGATCTCATCCATTTCTCTGTCATTGGGTGATCCCTGTGTCTTCCCTAGGGTCCCGTTTTCTAGGTAGCCTCCCTGTAGTTGTGTACCAGTATAGTCATCTTTGTTTTACACCTAGTATCCTACTATGAGTGAGTACATACCATGTTTGTCTTTCTGAGTCTGGGTTACCTCACTCAGGATGATTTTTTTCTAGATCCATCCATTTGCCTGCAAATCTCAGGATGTCACTGTTTTTCTCTGCTGAGTAGTACTCCATTGTGTATATGTACCATATTTTCTTTATCCATTCTTCAGTCAATCTATCATGTCATCTGCTAATAGGGAGAGCTTGACTTCTTCCTTTCCAATTTTTTATCCCCTTAATCTCTTTATGTTGTATTATAGGTCTGGCTAGAACTTCAAGTACTATATTGAATAAGTAGGGGGAAAGGGGACAGCCTTGCCTTGTTCCTGATTTTAGTGGTATTGCTTTGAGTTTCTCTCCATTTAATTTGATGTTGGCTGTGGCTTGCTGTAGATTGCCTTTATTATGTTTAGGTATGTTCCCTGTATTCCTGATCACTCCAAGACCTTTATCATGAAGGGGTGTTGGATTATGTCAAATGCCTTTTCTGCATCTAGTGAGATGATCATGTGGTTTTTTTTCTTTGCGTTTGTTTATATGGTGTATTACATTGATGGACTTTCATATGTTGAACCACCCTTGCATCCCTGGGATGAAGCCTACTTGATCATGGTGGATAATTATTTTGATGTGTTCTTGGAGTCTGTTTGCCAGAATTTTATTGAGTATTTTTGCATCAATGTTCATGAGGGAGATCAGTCTGTAGTTCTCTTTCTTTGTTGCATCTTTGTTTGGTTTAGGAATCAGGGTAATTGTAGCCTCATAGAAGGAGTTTGGTAATATACCTTCTGCTTCTATTGTGTGGAACAATTTAAAGAGTATTGGTATTTGAAGATCTGGTAGAATTCTGCATTGAAACCATCAGGTCCAGGGCTTTTTTTGGTTGGGAGACTTTTAATGACTGATTCTATTTCCTTAGGGGTTATTGGACTATTTAAATGGTTTATCTGGTCTTGATTTAACTTAGATATGTGGTACATATCCAGAAAATTATCCATTTCTTTTACATTTTCTAGTTTTGTGGAGTAGAAGTTTTTGAAGTATGACCTGATGATTCTCTGGATTTCCTCATTGTCTGTTGTTATGTCCCCCTTTTCATTTCTGATTTTGTTAATTTGGATGCTCTCCCTCTGTCTTTTGGTTCGTTTGGATAAGGGCTTGTCTATCTTGTTGATCTTCTCAAAGAACCAACTCTTTGTTTCATTAATCTTTGTATTGTTCTCTTTATTTCTATTTCATTGATTTCAGCTCTCAATTTGATAATTTCCTGGCATCTGTTCCTCCTGGGAGACTTTGCTTCTTCCTGTTCAAGGGTTTTCAGGTGTGCTGTCAAGTCACTAGCGTGATATTTTTCCAGCTTCTTTGTGTGTGCATTCAGTGCTATGAATTTCCCTCTTAGCACTACTTTCATAGAATCCCATAAGTTTGGGTATGTGGTGTATTCATTTTCATTGATCTCTAGGAAGTCTTTAATTTCTTTCTTTATTTCTTCCTTAACCCATTGGTGATTCAGTTGAGCATTATTCAGTTTCCATGAGATTGTGGGATTTCTGTAGTTTTTTTTTTCTGTTGTTGAAATCTAACTTTAAACCATGGTGGTGTGATAGAACACAAGAGGTTATTCCAATTGTTTTGTATCTGTTGAGATTTGCTTTGTGGCCAAGTATGTGGACTATTTTAGAGAAGGTTCCATGGGGTGCTGAGAAGAAGGTATATTCTTTTTTGTTTGGGTGGAATGTTCTTTAGATATTGGTTGATTCTATTTGAGCCATAACTTCAGTTAAGTCCATTATGTCTCTGTTAAGTTTCAATTTGGCAGATCTGCCCAGAGGTGAAAGTGGGGTGTTAAATTCTCTCACTATTAATGTTTGGGGTTTTATATGTGATTTAAGCTTTAGT
Source organism: Onychomys torridus (assembly GCF_903995425.1). Lineage (NCBI taxonomy): Eukaryota > Metazoa > Chordata > Mammalia > Rodentia > Cricetidae > Onychomys > Onychomys torridus. The sequence continues at coordinate 70,372,586 of NC_050451.1, read as the reverse complement.
AATGTTTCTTTTACATCTGTGGGTGCCCTTGTGTTTGGGGCATAAATGTTCAGAATTGAGACTTCATCTTGGTGGATCTTTCCTGCGATGAGTATGTAATATCTTTCATCATCTCTTTTGATTGATTGTAGTTTTAAGTCTATTTTGCTGGATATTAGGATGGCTACACCAGCTTGCTTCTTAAGACCATTTGATTGGAAAGTCTTTTCCCAGCCTTTTATTCTTAGGAGGTGTCTGTCTTTGAATTTGAGGTGTGTTTCTTGTATGCAGCAGAAAGATGGGTCCTGTTTTCTTATCCATTCTGTTAGTCTATGTCTTTTTATAGGTGAATTAAGTCCATTGATATTAAGGGATATAGATGACCAGTGATTGTTCGTTCCTGTTGTTATTTTTATTTTTATTTTTTGGTGGTAGTGTGTGTGTACTTCTCTTCTTTGGGGTTTACTGCTGTGGTGTTATCTATTGCCTGTGTTTTCATGGGTGTATCTCCCTTCCTTAGGTTGGAATTTTCCTTCTAGTGCTTTCTGTAGGCCTGGGCTTGTGGATAAGTAATGTATAAATCTGGTTTTGTCTTGGAAGGTCTTTTTCACTCCATCTATGATGATTGAAAATTTTGCTGGGTGTATTAGTCTAGGCTGGCATCCATGGTCTCTTAGTGTCTGCATTATATCTGTCCAGGTCCTTCTGGCTTTCAAAGCCTCCATTGAGAAATTGGGTGTTATTCTGATGGGTTTGCCTTTATAAGTCACTTGGCCTTTTTCCTTTGCTGCCCTTAATATTCTTTCTTTATTCTGTATGTTTAGTTGTTTAATTATTATGTGGCAAGGGGACTTTTTTGGGGGGGGGTCTAGTCTGTTTGGTGTTCTATAGGCTTCTTGTATCTTCATAGGCAATTTCTTCTTTAAGTTGGGAATGTTTTTTTTTTTCTATGATCTTGTTAAATATATTTTCTGTGCCTTTGAGTTGGTATTCTTCTCCTTCCTCTATCCCTATTAGTCATAGGTTTAGTCTTTTCATGGTGTTCCAAATTTCTTGGACATTTTGGGTCATGACATTGTTTGTTTTATTGTTTTCTTTGATTGATGAATCTATTTCTTCTACCGTGTCTTCAACACCAGAGATCCTCTCTTCCATCTCTTGCATTCTGTTGGTTATACTTGCCTCTGAAGTTCCTGTTTGTTTACTCAGATTTTCTATTTCCAACATTCCTTCTGCTAGTGTCTTCTTCATTTTTTCTATTTCCTTCTTCAGGTCTTGGATTGTCTCCCTTGCTTTTTCATGATTTTCTTTCAAGGATTTATTGTTTTCTTCTGCTTTAATTGTCCTTTCCTGTAGTTTTTTATAGTGTTCTTCCCATTTTTTTGCTTGTCTGTTCCTCTACTTTATTTTTGATTTCTTCTATGTAAGGCTCTAGCCTCTCCATGATGTTACTTATAAGGTTGTTTTCTTCTACTTCTTCTTCCATTCCATGATGTTCAGGTCTAACTGTTGGAGAAGTTCTAGGTTCTGTTGATGCTGTATTGCTCTCTATTTTGTTGTATGTACTTCTTCCTTGATATCTGCCCATCTCCTCTTGGGTTCATTCTTGGTCTTATCAGTGTACTTGGTCCAGAGAGAGCTGACAGATTTAGGGAGCCTCTCTCTGGTCCACATGGAATCTCTGGACAGATGCAAGTGCTGTTCCAGGTGAGCATGCTGGCTGGATAGGAGCTGCGGGGCTGTACTCTGAGTCTCGGGAAGTCCCTGGGATCTCCTTATTTTGTCCAGATGGGAGCTCCTCTTGTCTAGATGGGAGTTCCTCTGGTCTCTGGTCCCGATGAGATATCCAGGGCTGGATAGAAGCTTGGGGCTGGTCTCTGATTCTCAGGAAGTGGCTGGGGTCTCTGGCAGATGGTTGTTGAGGCAGGGTGTGGAGACTGCAGGGTCTGCCTGCAGTCTTGGGAAAGGGAAACCTTCCTGCAAGGCCTACCAATTAGCCAGAAACTGGGGCCAAGTTGGTCAATTTCCTCCCAGGATGGCCTGTGTCCAGCGGTGGGACCCAGTGGCAGATGCCTCTCTGACTATAACCTCAGGCACTCACCTCTGGTCCAGATGGGAGTTCCAGGTTGGACAGGAGCTGGGTGTTGGTCTCTGAGTCTCAGGAAGTGGCTGGGTTCTCGGGAAAATGGGTGTGGGGGCAGGGTGTGGAGATTGCAGTGTCTGCCTGCATTCTTGGCTGGAAACTGGGGCCAAGTTGGTCAGGTCCTCCTGGGATGGCCTGTGTCCAGCAGTGGGACCCAAGGGCAGTTGCCTCTCTGGCTATAACCCCAGGCACTCACCTCTGGTCAATAAAGTTATTTTCTAACTCTTTTAAGAAATCCTGGTTGATCAAGTGTACCTGGAGTTTTCCTGTGTCCACCCAGCTCCTGTAGCCACTCAGACCCAAATAAACACACAGAGACTTATATTACATATAATGTATGTATGGCTATGGCAGGTTTCTTGTTATCTAGTTCTTATATCTTCAATGAACCAATTTCTATAAATCTATACCTTGTCATGTGGCTTGTGGCTTACCAGTATCCTTGCATCTTGTTTATCATGGCAGTGGTGGCTGGCAGTGTCTTCTGATACAGCCTTCCACTTCCCAAAATTCTTCACTGTCTTTGTCCTGCCTGTACTTCTTGACTGGCTACTGGCCAGTCAGCATTTTATTTATCAATCAATCAGAACAACACATTCACTGCATACTGAAAGACATCCCCCATCTATCAAGGACAGTCAACCAGACATTTGTTGTTCAAACAACACAAATATAGCAATACGTTTCCTTAGAAGATCTAATACTTCTTACAGTAGTACCTCAAAACCAATTGTGTAGTGAAATAGTTGTTTTACGCTTTAATCTTATCTCTAACTCAGTCTCAGCTCTCCAGTGGAGGACAGTATATTATGGTCAACCTAATGTGCCAGCTCAGTCCAAATGAACCTTTACCAAGCAATTAGTTATCTCATTCAGTCTTTCTAAAGTAAATCTTGAGCTCACAGTTTTGTCTCCTTTACCTATTTGTCCTTCTTGCTTGGCTGAGTTCTGCTCCTAGAAAGTTAGGAAAGACTTGGTTTGATTTGATTTATTTTGATGATTTATAATTCACTTCAATTCAATAGTGTGTGTCCTTGTGTGTATGTGTGTGTGTGTGTGTGTGTGTGTGTGTGTGTGTGTGCTCTCAATCCCTTCCACATTTTGCTGAAGTGTTTGTGTTACATAATGTGTTCCCCCAAGACAATTTAAGTATCTTATATTCGTCTCTGTGAGCTCACAAATTTCCTTCTGAGATGTGATCATAGTGAATCTTTAACAGGTTCCTCCATGTCAATCTCAGAGTGAGAATTCAAAGCACTTCTCTCTAAAGTCCTCACCAACTTGTCAGGACTTCCTTACATTTGCTGGATGTGATGGGATGGATCCATGGTTTCATTGTGCTTTGGATTTATTTGTCACTTTAACATTGTATCCTGGCCCAAAGAGCTGATGTGCTAAAATATCAGGCCTTTTCAAACGTGTTTGAAATGTGAGAAGCCTACTCATGAATGAATGAGTGATTTTTAACTTCCTTTTACAGGATGCTATACTTCCTGTTGCCCTTTGGTCAGGTGACAGTAAATCAACAAGGTGCAACTTTGCAAGCAGTGGGAAGCCGCACCCAAAATCGATAATGACTTCTTAGTCTGTTCAACTTAAACAAGCATTTTACTGTTTATGAGTCACTCAGTCTATCCATTTCTAGAAATTCAAATGAACTCATTCTATGGTATAGTGATACTTTATTTGTACTGAAATGTGATTTTATTTGTATGTCAATAAAGTTGCCTTGAGGTCAGAGCAAGCCAGAGCAGAAGCTGGGCGGTAGTGGGGCATGCCTTTAATCCCAGGACTTGGGAGGCAGAGCTAGGAGGATCTCTGTGTGTTCAAGGACACAGCCAGCATGGCAGACACACGCCTTTAATCTCAATACCAACCATAGAAGACCTGGAGGTCTGTACAAACAGGCAGTGATGAGGAGGTCATGTGGCTGGGTTTACAACCAATGAGAAAACAGAACAGAAAGTCTTTAAATAGACAGGACGCACAGAAGTAGGTCTCTGGCGGAGAGGAAGAGCAGCAGAAGCAGTGAAGGGTAAGGTTTTCCGCTCTTGCTCTGACCTCGTGGTTTTTAACTCTGCAATCGGTTCTGTGTTTCTTATTTAACAAGCCGGTTACATCTACACTATGGAGCCATTATACTACAGTTGGGAATTTTTATTTGCTTATTTATTTTTAATTGAAATAGATCAGCAACACTTTGTCACCTTCTTTTCCTCCTTCCAGCCCCTCTCAGCAACCTTCCCTAGGACTGCTCCTTTTTTTCCTCCCACACTAAAGTTTTCAGTCTCTTGTTCCTTGATATTTATTGGTGTGTGTGTGTGTGTGTGTGTGTGTGTGTGTGTGTGTGTGTGTGTTTGAATGATTGCATGAATATATAAATAATATTTGCTGGGTTAATTTTGGTTGTTTTCATGTGTATGGCTTCAGGGCTGACCACTCTACATTGGATAACCAATAAGGGGGCTCATCCCTAAGACAGGCTAAGTGTTCTCCCAGTATTCACTAGTTGCCTGTAGTTCTTTTCCAAAGGATGAGACCTCATAAGATTCACCCTTTTCAATTTAGTATGCCAATTGAGGTTTTATTATTAGACAGGAAGAAAATAAAAGCTTTATTCTCTATGCAAATTAAAAGACATTCCAAGTGTTATTTGATTCTACCTCCACTTCTAATCTACTGCAAATACAGTACAAATAGTGATAACTTTTGAAAAATAGACAGGATAAAATCATTTTGTTTTCCAAGTAGCAAAACCTTAAAAACTCATGCATATTATTTGAATATGTATTTAAGTGTTTAAAGGACTATGCTATCAAGCAATTTAAGCTTTATTGTGCAAAATTTTATTTGTGGCTAATTCATATGTACACATACACACACACACTGCTTTAGGATATTATAGAATATAAAAAAGGATCTATTTCTTCACTAGAGATATGGTTAGTGGATAAAAAACTTAACATGCCAATGTGAGGCCTTGAGTTTGGATCTTCAGAACCCATCTATGGTGGGTCACTTTGTTGATATCTGACATCTCAAAGCTTCTATATTAAGAGGGGCCCAGGAAGCAAGAGAATTCCTGGAAGCTATAGGCGAGCTGATCTAGCATACACTGCTGCAAACAGTAAGAGACCTTGACTAGAACAAGTTAGAAAGAGAGAGATGATACAAGAGGCTGGACTCCCAAGAGGCTGTAATACACACGTCTTCATTCACACATGAATAGACACAAAGAATTACACAGACCATACATATTTCTTTGCATGAATGGTCAAAGAACCTTGTTATAATTTTAACAGATATAAATATGTATCACAAAAACAAAATGACTATGTAAGTATATATGGAATAATCTGGATATGGTATTTCCATTATAGCAGTACCCAATGAGTGATATTAAAGTCATCACTACTCTGTAAGAAAAAAAATATTGTAATAAAAACAAGAGAAAATACAATCTCAAAATGTACATTTTACTTAAAAGGAAGTCTTTGTGCAGAAGGAAGATTGTGAACATACAAACCCAACAAGCCAAAATATTTCTTAACTGTCCAAAGTTTAATTATGTATACATGTATTGATTTTATATATAAAGATGGACAAAAAGATGAATAAATATACAAGATATTGCATATCAGGTATGATTCAAAATGAAGTCAATGCCCGAAAAATATTAATTTGGCTGTTTTTAATCCAAGATAACTACTTTCATTTATAAAATAAATAAAATGCTTATGTTTTACTTTCATTCAAATAAAATATGCTTACGAAATTGCAACTGATTGGGGTTTGGGAATTGTTGTTGTCTATGTTTTCTCTTTTGTTTAGAGGACCGAAAAATAAAACAATGGACTGCTTTCACATTAAAGGGTAAACAACTGATTATTTCAACTGTTTGGAACATTGTTGTTTCTCACTATTCCATGAAGTACTAAAGTAAGAAATGGCACTTGCCTCTGATGAGATGACTTTATAACTTACAGGTATGAAAGGCTTGTTCAACATGGCTTCACCTATTTCTCATTTCCGACTGATACTCCACTTGTTCTTGCTGCTAACACAGATCTGAATTCTAAATCCTATCCTATCCATATTACTGGTTCCTGGATGCTTAACTATATTTTGACCTCTTCAGTTTCCTGATTCCTCTTTTTCATCCATGTGCTTTGCTTGGTTTCCTTGGCAATTGAATTAATGGAATGAAATCCTTTTAGGATAATGTTTTCAAAAACTGTAAGCAAAAGTCACAATATAAAAGTCTAATTTAACATGTATAATAACGATAAACACAAAGTAACATAATAATGTCCTTAAATATCAAATAAAATATCTTGTTTATGTGAGCCTATTGATATAAAGAGTTGTGGATAAAATGTTGCCAGATACTTTTTTCTTAAAAATGATGATCTAAGAAATGTATACATGTCTCAGTTTCAACTGTAGTATTACTGTTCAGCTTTACCAATGTTCTTGGAATAAACTTTCAAGCATAATGAAAGAAAATTAATTAAAATGGTAAAAATACTTTTTCATTAATATTGCAAATTTCTTACTGAAAGTATGAGCAAATTTCTCATTCATCAGAAACACTGACAAGTATCTTTGTCCCCATCTCTCATTAGTATAATTTGTTCCAAATTTTAAAAAAGCAAAATATGTATAATTAAATGTCTGATTATTGGATTATTAGTTACAGTATCATGGAAATATGATTATACACATGAATATCTGTCTAATAGTCATGCATTACTCTTTTTGCCCTATACATGTTCACATTAGGAATGATCTGATCAATTTATGTCTATACTGAGTAACATAAATGATAATCTATTGTCAAACACATTAATGATAGATATTTCTCCCCTTTACTCTTTTGACTTTATCATAAATTTTTTATTTGAAATCTTGCAGTAAAATTTTATTAATATAAAACATTTTATTTCCATGTTTAATTTATCTATATATCATGGCATGGCATGAAGAAACAAACTAATATCTTAAGATAAAAAATTAAAATTATGGGGGAAAGCAGAATCAACACCTCTGTCTGCGGTAGCAACCGAAGAACTGCAGGAGACAATCTTTCTGGACTCGGGGCAGGGAGGGAGTGCTTGCAGGGAGTTGGTCTGGTGCAGTCCGCACTGTGGGGAAGCTGCTGCGCATGGAAGCTAAAGGTGACTGTATAGAACATTCCATTTATCAAAGAGCACACCAACACCAACACCTTCCACAGAGGACAGCTGACAAGTGGAGCTCCTTGCCCTGGGAATGGAGGGTCATGCTATTGCCCAGAAGAAAAGATGTTTGGTTTTCACAAGCCGAAGGTTTACTAAAGTATAGAGGACTGCTGTATCTGTGGAGCCAAGTCTCCCAGCTCTTGGTTCATGGACAGTAAATGTTATGAAAAAGATTTCCAGAGCTGTTTTGGGTTGCATGAGACTCGCTCTGGAGATATCTGCAGTGCCTATGTGCTGCTTGTGAAAAGATGGAAGAAGTTGCCAGCGTGATCAAAAAAATAAATAAACTGGAATCATGTCATAGATGCAAGGGCAGGACCCAGTTTAAAGACAACACTGAAACCAAAGAAAGTGAAGACTCTATCTGGAAAAAGGATGAAAAGCAACCAGATCAGTAAACTACAGAAGGAATTTAAATGCCACAAAATTCTGATGCTTACTGAGCACCACCTCAAATGCCTCTCCAGCCCAGTCTCCCTGCTACAGTAACCAGTCAGATGATGGCTCAGATACAGAGATGGCTTCCAGCTCTAATAGAACACCAGTTTTTTGTTTTTGTTTGTTTGTTTGTTTTGTTTTGTTTTGTTTTGTTTTTCGAGACAGGGTTTCTCTGTGTAGCTTTGCGCCTTTCCTGGACTAGCTCTGTATCTACCCACCTCTGCCTCCCGAGTGCTGGGATTACAGTCATGTGCCACTACCCGCCCAGCAGAACTCCAGTTTGTTTCCTTTTTAGATCTTACCTCCTGGAAAAGACAGAAAATAGGTTGTGGTATTTTCTATAAGGGCCGTTTTGGGGAAGTCCTCATCCACACACGTCTCTTCAAGCCTTGCTGCAGCAGCAAACAAGCTTCTGCTGAGAAGCCTGAGGATCAGGGCCCCTCTGCCCATCTCCACTCAGGAGTGGTGACTAAGGTTCATGTAGAAGGAAACAAAGAGTGATTTAAACTTTGAAAAGACCACAAAGCAACAAATTAACCCTCCTATTTTTAACTTGGATACCTGCTATTCTGCCAAAAGACATTTTCTAGAATAGTTTTTAATGGGTTACCCGTCCCCCCGACCCAACAAACTCTGAAGCCACTGTGTAGCTTACTACAAGAAAGAAGTATACATAATATTTAAGGTGCTGAGTATTTCATAGGAAAGCTGAATGGTGCTGTAAAGTGCTCTTTAAGTCTTTTTTTTTTTTTAAATCCCCTTTAATGAACAAAATTAGGGGATTTCAGGGGACAGAGATGGGATTTGTTTTGTGATAAACCATATGTAGTTTTGTCTTTCTGTGGAGAGGCAGTGGTTGGGGCATTTTAAAATGCCTGGCTACACTTATTTTTCCTCATGATAATTTGTCATAATTCAGAAGCATGACCTGCCTCTAGAGGTAGTTAAACATTTTTAAATGCTAAGGTGTTGCCAAGGTTCTGATGAATCAGACCTCTACTTCTGATTAAGCAGGACAGAATGAGCTTTCTGCAAATAGCTTGGAGGAGGCAGCAACTTCTGAACACAGGTAGTACCTGTCACCTCCCTTCATCTTAATACTTGATAAAAGACTTTATGTGAACCTTATCAAACAGAACCAGAGATCTTTCTGGGGAAGGCAAGCCTGTAGGATGGGCAAGGTCTTATTGGGATAGTACCAAAGCATCACCACACAGTAGGGAATAGGTGGTTAGAAACTGCTTAAACACAATGTGTAAGTCCTGGGGATGTATGGGGCACAGTTGATGCTGCTTGGGGCACATTTCTTAGAGGGCTTGCAGTGTGTAAATAATTGACATTGGTGTTACACAACTGTCTGGGATTCACTGAAATCCACATGATTCAATCCTAGCTCTGGATTACCTCAGTTGGCCTTTGTGGAGGTTTTATCTATAGAGTAGCTCTTTGCCTTTTCATAACTTTATTAGGGTTTGGGGTTTTGTTGTTTTATTTTTTTCTCCCACTATTTAAAGTTGATTAGAAGAAAAGAGTTGTGTGTTGAGGTTGGCTTCTTGGAGTTGGGCTCCTGAACATCAAGATAGCTGAATGGAGCTCCTCACATGGAGATCTCAACAAGGACCTCTCAGTTGAGCCCTACTGAAGTTGTCTGATTGCCTCTTCTCAAAGTTCAGGAAAAACAATAGTGCCATGTCAGACCTCTCACAGAGGGAGAGGTATACGGCTGCCTTAGTATTCTGTCACTCATAATTATTTTAAAAACTGGATTTTTTTAAATTAAATTTGGTTAGTGTTTCACAACAAGGAGGGCCACAGTTTGTGGCATCTTATAGTTTTATAGTTTTACATTGTGAGTCTCTTTCCTTTTTGGAAAAACCTACCTAGTACAAGCCACCACATGCAGAGACTGCTCAATGAGTGGGTTGGTTCTCCAGCCAGTACCATTCTCCTGCATTACTTTGGCATGGGCTTTTGTTTTTGTACATTTGGCTGGCTGCAGTATTGGTGGTAGAATATACTTTGATGGATCATCTCTATTGTTGCATTATTTATTTATTTATTACTAAACCTCAACCACAGTCTTCTCCCCATCCACTCTCTGCCTGTAGGATGTACTATATGTAGTCATGCACTTTGTATTAATATATAGAAATCTACAGATCTGTTTTGTACTTTTTATACTGTTGGATACTTATAATCAAAACTTTTACTCTAGGGTATTCAATAAATTTAGTCTTATTGGAAAATTTAAAAAAATATTTTTATATATGTAAATATCACCAAAATAATGAAAATAATATTGTTGTAATAATCAGTAGATTTTCTGCAAATCAACCCAGTAAAAGGTGATAGATATAAAAAACTTAACGGTTCAGGCTTATAGAAGTAATCTGTCTTTATCTTTCATCTACTACTAAATTGACTCACTTGTATTTTGGTGAAAGTAAAAGACAGAGCTTTCTATTACCATAGATATTCACATCATTTTAAGAAAATTCACTCTCATTAAAATTTAGAGCTGTGGTTCAGTTGACATTTCTTTTACAAGCTACTCAATTATCCTCATTGTGTCTTTACTCATTAAAATTTGTTTCACCACAATACCTCCTAATACTGTTAAATTTGATAACACTACATCAAAGTACTTTAACACTGCTCAGGTAGAATAATCAACGTGGACTCATTTTGTAAATGCCAATCCAGACAGAAGTCCCTATAAACAGAGTTGTCAAACACCAAAAGACCAGGAAGGATTGACAACTGGCTTGTGTCTATTAGCCACTAAACTCAGCAATTTTCCTTTTAGATTTATTAGGATACTTAGCAAGATACCATTTCCCTGAATTTTAAACAAAAGCCTTGCGTTTCTTAATTATTGTTACTTAAAGATATGTAAGTTTATACTATGTATAGCTTCCTGGCATTTAAACACATGTAAATTCTATTTCCTAGGTAGTGCTATTTATGCTTATTCTGACTAGAAATAAAAATGAGACAGACTATGAGAAGAGCGTTTGAGTTAAAAAAAAATGAATTCTACTGGAGAAAATATAAGTGAATCATGAAGTAATTAATCTAATTTTAGAAAACAATGATGGAGTAGGATAATCTGCATTATCCACTTGACTGGGGACAAAATTACCATGAAAACAGTCTTCTTGTTATCTACAAGGGTGTTCCCATAAAAGTAGAACTGAAAAAGGAAGACCCATCCTGGATACACACAGAACCTCTTTACAGGATGGAGTCTTACCCTGAATAAATGGAAGAAAGTACTGGCCTACCCCTCTCACTGCCCTCTGTAAGTGCAATATGGTAAGTCACATACTGACTGCTACACTTCTCCATCTTGATTGACTCAACCCTGGAAGTAGGGGTTAAATAAATTCATCTTTTCTGAAGTTCCTTAGTGTCAAGGGTTTCCTGATATAAATGAGAAAACTAACTATTAAAGATGATGAAAATATTCCTTAGATAGGAACAGCACAGGATCCTTAGGCAAAGCTACAGTAGAAAAGAGGACAAAGTTATGATTCTCACTGCATAGCTGAGACCCAAGAAGATAAAGGCTATGCATAGAGGTGCTTTATCCAGAGGAAATAGACTTGTCTTGATCATCCTGCCTGGAGGACTGAAGAACTCAGCTGTGGCTTCACAAATCATTCCCTGCCCCTACCATACATAAATTATCTCCACTATAGAAAGCAAGAATAGAAGATTTCTAGAATGATATTCTTGAAGGTAAATATGACCCTCCTTTCAAACATACAAGCTCAGGTTTTGGAATAATGCCAAACAGTAATTTCTCAAACAGACTTTTTAGAGTACTTATGAAAAACAGGTTGAGTAATAATATCTAATGTCCTTGGAAACTCAAATTAGCCTCATAGGAGATATTTGTTTGCTGTAAACTCTCCTTATGATACATTCTTAGGTGTCATCATTCTTGCTATCAAAGACACTTTGAAGTGCCAATTGTTAACAGCTAGGAGCTTCACAGCTTTGTAAATATGCAGTGTTTCTTATGATCAAAAGGCCTAGTCACACATGTTCAGGTGTTGAAAAGTTTATATAGCTTCTTACTGTTTGATTCCAAAACTAATGTGTAATGATAAGGGAGTATTTTTTTTAATTGATTATAGATTTTTCTCTTATAAGATACACCCCAACTTTCCCCTTTCTATTCTTCCTAGCTCTTTCTACCTCCGTTGTCTCCCATATCTACTCCCTCTCTGTTTACCTTCAGAAAAGAGGAGGCCTCCAAGAGACAACAACCAAATACAACAAAACAGGATATAATAAGACAAGGCAAAAGTCCTCATACAGAGGTTGAATGTAGTAACCCAACAGAAGGAAGAGTCCCAAGAGCAGGCAAAACAGTCAGAGACACACCTGCTCCCACTGTTATAAGTCCCATGAAAACACCAAGCTAATAGACATAATGTCTATAAAGAGGACCTGGTGCAGATCCTTGTAGACCCCAAAATTGCAGCTTTAGACTCTGTGAGTCCATATGAGCCCTGCTTAGTTGATTTAGTGGATCTTGCTCTCCTGGTGTCCTTCACACATTTGAACTCCTAAAATATTTCTGCCCCTCTTCAACTGGGTTTCCCAAGTTCCATGTGCAAGGACCCAATGGAGATCACCAATTTAAACTCACTCTTCACATAATTTCTGTCTGTGCACCTTTGCATTTGTTCCCATAGGCAGCCTGAGGAAACATTTCCAGTGGTGATCAAATAAGTCACCAATCTGTGAGTATAGCAGAATACCACTGGCAATTGTTTCATTGATTTTCTGAAAATTTTTAATTATGAATTAATTTGTTAGACAGTCATGTTTAGTTCTACTCTAGGTCTTCTCTGGGATCTGCATTCTTTGGATCCTGATCATCCAGGCAGAGTAGGGCATGGCTCCTGTCTTCTGGAGTTGGTCTCAAATTAAACCAGACATTTGTTTGCAATTCCCACAAGTTTTGATCAACCATTCCTATAGCACATCTTGTAGGAAGAATGCACCTAGAGAGTTTTGTGGCTTTCTGGGTTTCTCTTTACATAGCCTGGAGAGTTATTTTCCCACCTCAAGTACTAGAATTTAGGGGTGGAGGCTCCATGCAGGCAGCGACTCCACCTCTCTACCATTCAATGAGCTGTGTGGCTATTGTCCTTGGCAATTGGACCCCATTGCCAGTTTTCAGGAAAGACTCATGGTCTGAGCATCAGAGCATCAATCTGGGTTGCTTAGGGATTTCCACTGGACCACTGGAACAACAATTCAATGCAACCTGGTGTGGATGGCTACAAAAATCTGCCAGATCAGACTCCATATCATCCATTATTAGGAGTCCTTACAAGAGTCACCCTCACAGAATCTAGGAGTTTCTACTACACTAGGATCCTTACTTCCTCAAATACCCCACAGTTCAAGATGTCTCTTCCTGTATTATCTCCCTTCATTTTTCCTGCACACCTGATCCCTCCAGCTTCTGTCTCCACCTGCACCTAGTACACCACACAAATCTATTCTATTTCACCTATCCAGGGATATTCATTCATGCCCCACCCCTGCCCTACCTCTTTACCTAACCTATTTGAGTTCATGGATTGTAGCTTGATTATCATTTGCTTAACAGCTAATATGCATTTATAATCAAATACAAACTTACTTATCTTTCTGAGTTTGAGTTACTTCATTCTGTATATTTTTCTAGATCTATCCATCTGCCTTCGTCAATTTCATGATACCACTTTTCTTTTAACAGCTGAGTAGTAACCCACTATATAAATGTACCACACTTTATCTATTCTTCAGCTGAATGACCAACATCTACATTGTTTCCAGTTTCTGAGTATTATGAATAAAATTGCTATAAGCATAGTTGAGCAAGTGTTCCTGTAATTGGAGGTAGCAACCTTTGGATATATGCCCAGGAGTGGTATAACTGTGTATTGAGGTAGATCTATTATCAATTTTCTGAGTAGCTATCATACTGATTTCCAAAGTGGCTAGATGAGTTTGCACTCCCACCAGCAATGGTGGAGTGTTCTTCTTGCTCCACATCAATACCAGAATGAGCTGTCACATGTGTTAGGGATCTTAGCCATTCTGACAGATTTAAGATAGAATCTCAAGGTAGTTTTGGTTTTTATTTCTCTCATGGCTAAATATGTTGAACATTTCTTTGTTTCTTAGGATTTCTCTGTTGAGAATTCTCTTTTTACATCTCTATCCTATATTTTAATTGAGTATTTGTTTTTGGTTTTGTTTATTTGGCTATCTAGGTACTGTGGGATGTTCTGTAACATCAAATGAGTTGCTCTGATTGGTTAAAATAAAGTGCTGATTGGCCAGTTGCCAGGCAGGAAGGATAGGGTAGGCGGGTCAAGGAGGAGGAGAATTCTGGGAAGTAAAGGCTGGGGCACGGAGATACTGCCAGCTGCTGCCATGACAAGGAAGATGTAAGGTACTGGTAAGCCATGAGCCACATGGCAAAGTATAGATTAATAGAAATGAGTTAATTTAAGATAGAAGAAGTAGATAACAAGAAGCCTGCCATGGCCATACAGTTTGTAAACAATGTAAGTTTCTGTGTGTTTACTTGGTTGGGTCTGAATGTCTATGGGCCTGGCAGGAGAGAGAGATTTGTCCTGACTGTGGGCCAGGCAGGAAAACTCTAACTATAAATGTCACCCAATGTTCTTTATATTTCAGAAATTAAACTTCTATCTGATGTGGAGTTGGTAAAAGTATTTTACCATTCTGCAAGCTGCCTCTTTATCCAATGGACAGTGTCCTTTGCCTTACAGAAGATTTTCAGTTTCATAAAGTCCCACTGATTAATTGTTGATCTTAGTGCCTCTGCTATTAGTGTTTGCTTCAGAAAGTTGTCTCCTTGGCCAAGGCTTTGAAGGCCATTTCCCAGTGCTTTCTCTTCTATCAGAGTCAGTGTGTCTGATTTTATGATGAGGTCTATGATACACTTGGACTTAAGTTTTAATCACAGTAATTGTAGGAGGAAGTATATACCACCAACAACTCCCAAATACCCAGCAGCCACTTCCCTAATAATTGACTCAGAGGCTTAATATTACTTATAGATGCTCAGCTGGGAGCTCAGGCTTATTACTAACTAGCTCTTACACTTGAATTAACCCCAAAACTCCTATCTATGTTTAGCTGCATGGTTTGGTACCTTTTCTCAGGAAGCTATTCTCATCTTGCTTCCTAAGCATCTGCCTGGAGACTCCTGACTCCAAACTCCTCTTCCCAGAATTTTCCTAGTCTGGCTCTTCTCAATCTCTTCCTGTTCAACTAGCAACCAATCAGCTTTACTATGAACAATGAGCATAATGCACAGCAGGTAGTATATATGGAACTCTTTACATTCTTCTAAATGTAGATATCTAGTTTGACCAGAACTATTAATTGAAGACATTTTCTTCTTTTTTCCACTGTGTATTTATAGCTAATTTATAAAAAATCAGAGGTCCATAGGTGTGTGGACTTATGACTGGATCGTCAGTTTGATTACATTGATTAACTTGCTTGTTTTTATGTCAATACCATGAAGTTTTATTGCTATTGCTTAGTAGTTCAACTTGAAATCAAGGATGGTGATACCTCCAGCAATTCTTTTATTTTTCAGGTTTATAGCTGTCTTGATTTTTTTGTTTGTTTTTTATATGAAGTTTAGAATTGTCCTTTCAAGGTCTGTCAAGAATTGTGTCAGATTTTGATCAGGATTGTGTTAAATCTGTAATCTGCTTTTAGTAGGATGACTAGTTTTACTGTTTCTTTTTTAAATTTTTGTTTTATTTAAATTATATTCTCTTATACACTATATACTGATCACAGTTCATCTCCCTCTATTCCTTGCAGCTACCCCCAATTTCCTATCCCCCTCAGATCCACTCCCCATCCAGTTTCTCTTCAGAAAAAGCAGGCTTCCAAAAGATGATGGTCAAATGGGACAAAATAAGACATAGTGAGACAAGACAAAAGTCCTTATATTGAGACTGGACAAGGCATTCCAGCAGGAGGTAAGAGTAATAAGCACAGGCAAAAGAGTCTGAATTACACTCTTCTCACTGATAGGAATCCCACAAATACACCACTACCAATCCATAAGCACAGGTGATTTTTCTGTTTTCTGATACCTTCTTTAATTTCTTTCTTCAAAGTCTTGAAGTTTTTATCACATATGTCTTTAATTTGCTTGATTAGAGTTTCCCCACGATTTCACTCTTTTTCTTCTTCTTCTTTTTCTTTTTCTTCTTCTTTTTCTTCTTCTTCTTCTTCTTCTTCTTCTTCTTCTTCTTATTCTTCTTCTTATTATTATTATTATTACTATATTTATTAATTATTTGTGGCTATTGTGAAAGGTGTAGTTTCCCTGATTACTTTCTCAGTCCATTTATCATTTTTATGTAGTGAGTCTACTGATTATTTTTTTTTAGTTAATCTTGTATCCAATAAATTTACTAAAAGTCTCTATCAGCTAAGGGATTTCCTTGCTAGAATATTTAAGCTCATTTATATATACTATCATGTCATCTGCAAATAAGAATAATTGTCTCCTTCTTTTCCAGTTTGTATGTTCTTGAGCTCTATCACTTTCCTTATTGTTTGAGCTAAAACTTCAAGTACTACATTGAATAGATATGGAGAGAGTGGAGAACCTTGGCTTGATTTTAATTTTAGCTGAATTGCTTTGAGTTTATCTCTGTTAAGTTGATGTTGGCTATAGACTTGATATGAATTGCCTTGATTATGTTTAAATATGTCCCATATATCTTTAATCTCCACAGGACTTTTATCATGAATTGGGGTGAAATTTTGTCAAAGACCTTTTCAGTAACTTATAAGATGATCAGAATTTTTTGTTTGTTTGTTTTCTTTCTGGTTACTTATATGTTAGATTATATTTACTGCTTTTTTATGTTGAACCATATTGATCATGGTAGATGATGTTTTGATGTGTTCTTGGATTCCAAGTATTTTACTAAGTGTTTTTGCATCTATGTTCATGAGAGAAATTGGTGTATAATTCCCTTTCTTTATTGAGTGTTTAGGTGATTTAGGTAAAGGACCAACTGTGTTCTTTTTTTTTTTTTTTTTTTTTTTTTTTTGGTTTTTCAAGACAGGGTTTCTCTGTGTAGCTTTGTGCCTTGTCTGGAGCTCACATGGTAGCCCAGGTTGGCCTTGAACTCATGGAGATCCGCCTGGCTCTACCTCCCGAGTGCTGGGATTAAAGGCGTGTGCCACCACCACCCAGCCAAATGTGTTCTAATAAAATGAATTTGGAATGTTGTTTCTGTTGATTTTGTAGAATGATTTGAAGAGTACTGGCATTAAACTTACTTTGAAAGTCCTGTAGAATTAAGTATTAAAATGACCTAGCCCTGGGCTTTATTAGATTGAGAGATATTAATGACTGGTTCAATTTCATGACAGATTACAGGTTTATTTAAATTTGTGTGTGAGCTTGATTTAAATTTGATTAAAGATACCTTTTGAGAAAATTACCCATTTCTTTTAGAAATTCCTTTTTAGTGTAGTATAGATTTTATTTTTTTATTTTTATTTATTTATTTATTTATTTATTATTTTTTTAAGACAGGATTTCTCTGTGTAGCTTTGTGCCTTTCCTGGAACTCACTCTGTAGCCCAGGCTGGCCTTGAACTCATAAATATCTGCCTGCCTCTGCCTCCCGAGTGCTGGGATTAAAGGTGTGTGCCACCACTGCCCAGCTATATAGGTTTTTAAAGTATGATCTAAAGATTCTTTGGGTTTCCTTGGTGTCTGCTGTTATGTTCCCCTTTTTATTTCTGATTTTGTTAATTTGGATATTCTCTCTGTTTCTATTTTATTTATTTCAATACTATGTTTGACCATTGCTTGCCATTTACTCTTCTTGGGAGCCCTTCTTTTTATTCTAGAGTATTCAGGTTGCTGTTAAGGTGCAAGTATGAGATCTCTCCTTTTTTTTTTTTTGTAGGCACTTAGACTTATAAACTTCCCTCTTAGCATCACTTTCATTGTGTCCCATAAGGTGAGTATGTTGTACATTCAGTTTCATTAAATTTTAGGAATTCTTTAATTTATTCTTTTTCTTTTAGTTTCTATCATGACCCATTTTTTGTTCATTAGAGGGTTGTTCCATTTCATGAGTTTGTAAGCTTTCTCTTGTTTCTGTTGTTGCTGATACCCAGTTTTCATCCATGGTGGTCAGATAGGATGCACAGAGTTATTTCAATTTTCTTGTATCAGTTGAGACTTGCTTTGTGTCTGAGTATATGGTCAGTTTTGGAGAAAGTTCCCTGAGATGCTGAGTAGAGATTGTGTGGAATGTTCTGGATATATCTGGTAGATTCATTTGATTTATAACATTAGTTAGCTCCAGCATTTCTGTTTAGTTTTTGTCTGGATGACCTGTCCATTATTAAGAGTGGTGTGTTGTAGTTTCCCACTATTAGTGTGTAGGGGTCAGTGTATGATTTAAGCTGTAGTACTGTTTCTTTTTATAAACTTGTGTGCTTTTATATTTGAGGCATAGATATTAAGAATTGAAATATCACCTTGGTATATTCTTCCTCTGATGAGTACATAGTTTCCTTCCTCATCTCTTTTGATTAATTTTTGTTTGAAGTTCATTTGATTAGATATTAAATTGGTTATACCAGTATCTTAGTTTGGGTCCTTATTGCTGTGAAGAGATACTATGACCATGGCAATTCTTATAAAGGCAAACATCTATTAGAGTTTGCTTACAGTTCAGAAGTTTTGTTCATCATCATCATGAAGGAAAGCATGGTGTCATACAGAAAGATATTGTGCTGGAGAAGGAACCAAGAGTTTTACTTCTGGATGGGCAAGCAGGAGAAAAAAAGACACTGGGCTCAGTTTGAGCATCTCAAACTTCAGAACTCACACATTTCCTGGAATAATGCCACATCTATACCAACAAGGCCATACCTCCTAATACTACCACTCCCTGGTGATAAAGCATTCAAATCTATGAGTCTGTGTAGGCCATTATTATTCAAAGCAGCACTACCAGCAATCTTGTTAGGTTCATTTGGTTAGAATAACTTTTTCTATCCATTTACTCTGAGGTAATTCTGGTTTTGATGCTGAGGTGTATCTTTGTATGCGGCAGACAGATAGGTCCTGTATTCAAATCCATTTTATCAGTCTATGTCTTTTTATTGGGGAATTGACACAGTTGATATTGAGAGGTACCAATGGCCAATGATTAATTTGTTTCTCTAATTTCCTTGTTGTTGTTGCTGTGGTGGTGGAGATGGTGGTGGTGGTGGTGGTGGTGGTGGTGGTGGTGGTGGTGGAGATGGTGGTGGTGGTGGTGGTGGTGGTGGTGGTGGTGGTGGTGTGTTTGTGTGTAGCTGGAAGATTTCCTGTGACCCAGCCTGCTGGCAGTAGGAACAAATCTCTCACACTAGAATGCTCCAAGTAAACACACAGAGGATTATATTAATTATAACTGCATGGCCATGGCTCAAGCTTTTTTGCTAGCTAGCTCTTATATCTTAAATTAGTCCACAACTATTAATCTATGTATTGCTACATGTCCCATGGCTTTACCTGCATCCCATTACATGTTGCTCTTTGGGCAGCTGGCTAGCGTCATTCCCTGCCTTCTTCCTGTCTCTCTTTTTGAATTTATTGCCTGCCTCTAAGCTGTCTTGCCATAGGCTAAATAGCTTAATTTATCAACCCATGAAAGCAACACATATTCACAGCATAAATAAAAACATGCCCTCATTATTTGTGTATATGTATG
Organism: Onychomys torridus; assembly: GCF_903995425.1. Taxonomy (NCBI): domain Eukaryota; kingdom Metazoa; phylum Chordata; class Mammalia; order Rodentia; family Cricetidae; genus Onychomys; species Onychomys torridus. Next base: position 70,352,985 of record NC_050451.1, on the reverse strand, counting down.
TGTGTATATGTGTGCATGTGTGTGTGTATGTGTGTGTGTGCATTAACATGGTGCATGTACATTCATAGATACTCTTGAAGCACTGAAAACTACAATATATAGTGAAATTTCAATTATTCTTGTCTTCTGAATCAATAAAATATAAATGAAATAAATACTGTGCAAACAGAGACAGAAAATGAACTTAACTCTGACTTGGATTGACATTTAAAATATTAAGACTAGTGTTCATTTAAAAATCAACAAAACAGAACTTGTAGAGGTGACTTTTACTCATTTCAATTCAATAAAGGTGTTATTTGCTGTTGTTGAAATGTCACTCAGAGTATGTCATCTGTAAAACAATATTCAATCACTAAATGTGTTTTTCGCAGATTTCATTTACCTGCTCATTTCCAAAGACATATGTGACTTCACAGCATCAATGACACTATTGAGAAAGTGGTTTGCATAGTGTTCTGCAGGTGGTACAAGCTGATAATTTACATCTAATATATTAATCTAGCATTTCTAGTCCAATATTGGAGAAGAAGCTTAATATAATCTGGAACCTCTAAGTATGAGATCGTAACACTTTCTGAAATTTTCTTTAAAAATGAATAAATCTAGCATATCATATTGTAGTTGGAAGCTTTCTCCAGTCCCACCAGGCCCCTGCAGTCCCATGGCCCACTTATAAAATAATCACTCAGAAGCTTATATTAATTATAACTGCTTGGCCATTAGCTCAGACTTAATACTGACTAGCTCTTACACTTAAATTAACCCATAATTCATATTTATGTTTAGTCATATGGCTTGGTACCATTTCTCAGTTCTGCCTTGACACTTTCCTTCTGGTGACTTCTGACTCAGCCCTTCCTCTTCCCAGAATTCTCCTTGTCTGCTCGTCCTGCCTATATTTCCTGGCTGGCCTCAAACTCACAGAGATCCACCTGGCTCTGCTCCCGAGTGCTTGGATTAAAGGTGTGTGCAACCACTGCCTGGCAGTATGTGGATTCCTTTCCATCACAATTTCTCTTTTAAAACTTGAATAAGGGAAGTGAGCTCATATACTAAAACTTTAAATTCAAAAAATTTAAATATCAAGACTTAGTATTCAACTCTCGGGATTTCTTCTTAAACAAACAATACAACTAATTTAATAACCTAAAGAAGGCAAAGGAAAGGAAAGAATTACTCATTAAATGAGTTGAAAGGAATGCAAAACTCAAGGAACCTTCTAAGAAAGTCTTAATAGCTAATGAATAGCTGTTAAACTCCCAACTTCTATGTGATAAGGGGATGTGGCTACTCCTCCTTTCTTCTTGCTTTACTTCTCTGCTTTTATACCTCTCTGGCAAAAATAACAAAATTGTAAATTTTAAAATTAAATGGTATAAAATACTATTCATCAAAAGGTTTCTATTAAAATAAATAAACATTTTAAATGTTTAAAGTTAATACATATTATAGGTTTCCTTTCTAATTTGATTCACGTATTTATTATGTTTATATATATACATATATATATGTATATATGTATGGATGTATGTATTTTCCTTCATATGTGTTCACATTTCAATGCCCATGAGTTTGAATGTCAGCATATTAATTGTGGGAAATGGTTCTTTCCTTCTATCATGTCAGTCCTGGGATTAGACTGAGGTCATTGGATTGGTGGTAGGCATCATTACCTTCTAAACCATCTCTTAGAAACCAGACTTAGAACTAGTTTTGAATGGAACAATTATATTTCTATTTAGACAAAAGTCATTAATTAAGCAATTTCACTCCCCTCTATAGTTTTATTATATATTTTTAGAATATCTCATTTTATAGACTTTTTAAAAATTGTGTGTATATTCATGTACACCTGTGTGTAGTGAAGTGTATGTGAATGTGTACCTGTAAAGACTAATTTTGTCAGATTCCATGAAATTAGGGATACAGGTAATTATGACTTGCTGACGTGGGTGATTTTAATTAAAACTGGGTTCTCTGGAAGAGAAGTCCAAGCTTAACTGTGATTCATCTTTCTAGCACAAATGTGTCTTCTAGGATGGCCTTGAAATATGATCCTCCTGCCTTTGCCTCTTCAGCCTATCCCCTCAAACCAGCTCATCCTTACCAACTCTTCTGGTTCAGATTTGAAATGTCTACCCAAAGCTAATGTGCGAAAGGCTAGCATCTTATAATATGAATTGTTAAATGGTCTTATAATAAAAAAAAAATGGGAGCCAGATATTGGGGTGAATTCTGAAAGATCAGAGAAGTAGAACAAGCCATAGCCAACCTCATCTCACCAACTCCTCAGATGATCTTGTTTCCTCAGACTGAAAGCCTCTGAGTCCTCACCCAAAATGGATCTCTGCTGAACAGCTGCTAAAAAACCTAGGAGCTTAAAAGCCTTTAGTTCCTGGTCCTCAGCCTCCAGAGCAAGCTACTTCCTGTATAGCCAAGCCTTTATGCCCTTCTGTTCTGCAATCTTACTTCCCTTCTCTACCCAGCTACATTACTTTCTCTTTCTGCCCAGCTCTGTCACTTTCTGTCAGTCTGTGCAGACCTCCAGACCTTTATGGTTAACTAACGTTGGAATTAAAGACGTGTGCCACCATGCCTGGCTTTGTTCCCAGTGTGGCCTGAATGTTAGGATTAAAGGTGTGCGCTACCATTGCCTGACTTCTATGTTTACTATAGTGGCTGGCTTTATTCCTCTGATCCTGAGATAAGCTTTATTAGGGTGCACAGATAAAATATCAGCACAGCATCCGGATGGCTTTACTCTATAAGATGGTACTAGTATGTCTACTTGTATAAGAAGCAGTAATATTTGTTTCCATAGTGTCTCTCCCAGGTTGTACTCACACTGGCAATGCATGAAGCTCTCTGTCTGTTCCACATTCTCACAAATGATTTATTGCGTAACTGATATTTTGGAGATTCCAATTATTTAGGATTGTAATTTCCCTTTGAAAATAACTAATAATTTCTGGATAGTTTTCTGTTTTGATTTATTTTTGTCTTGAAAACCAACTGATCACAAGTACATGTCTTTTTTCAAATATTTTGCTAAATGCTACCAATAAAAGTCAGCAACCATCACTAACACTCTGCTTCTCAATCTGTTCCAGTAGAGCTGAGGTTTTCAAGCCATATGGCTACTCCCAGCATCATCTTGGTTTAACCAAATAGTTTCCACTGGATAATGGAAAATAGTATATTTTCAAGAATATATAAATTCAAGTTACAAATTTACATGTTAATTATGTTAGCTTTGCCGCTGAAAATATACTCCCAAAACATCAATGCTTTTCCACAGTGGTCTGTATTTGCCCAGGTAAATTGAAACTGGTGGTATAGTTCTAACTGCACTGGAGTTATTCACAAATAACTCAGGAGATTAAGGCAAATTAACTACATTTAAATATGTAGTTTTCAAAATTACCCTCTGTTTCAAATGTTATTGCTCATGAGAGAAAAAGTCAAGAATTTGATTTCAGAATCAAAAGTAACAAACCTCACTTGAGCTTACATTTTGTTTTCCGGAATGTACTCACATGGCCTCAGCAACTTGATGGAGGAAGGACATCGATAGCAAACACTCTAGTTGGATGGAGCATAAATGTATACTCTGCAGCCAACTTCTTCCAAGTCCCAGTTTACCTACAATTCATATATATATTTTCCTATCAGGTAACTAAAACAGATAAAGGGTTAACAAAATCTTTAAGTGAAGTCGTTATGGTTATATATGTAGCCTAATAAATGGCAAGACAAAATTGCTTCAAGTTGCCTACATCAGAAAACAAAGAAAATACTAGAGAAATAGTGAGTTTTACCACATATAAAATGGAAAGTCACTGCTTAATAGTATACATCATTTTAAAACCTGAGCAGAGAATGTAAATTTATGATTGGCCTTCATTTTTAAAAAATGCTGCAATAGTAAATGTGAACTTCATTATATTTTATACTTCATTTTGGCATAATTCTGATATACAAAGCATTAATAAAAACATTGAATTATATACACAGTGGTGGAAATTCTGTCTGGACGTTCACACTCCATGCAATTGAGAATCAGACACCTAGAATTGTCAAATGAAGTCTTTCTCTACCAAAGATTCTTTTAGAAAACTCCTCCTGTTTTTATTGTTTCAAATTGAATATTATTACTTATAGTTATTGAGGTGATCCTTTCCAGTAATAACTAAGTTATAGACAGAAATATGTACACCTAAGTTCAGAAGTACTAAAATGTGCTAAGCTGAGGAACAATTAGCATTTCCTTTCCAGGTCAAGTATTATATAGCAGACTCTATTTGAATAGAAAATACTCTTCTTCTGCATGAACATCATATAAACCATGAGGGAACCAAATTTTCATATTTTAACTATGCAATAACAGTTTGGAACACAAAATGAATATGTTCCTTCATTAGAAGATGAAGAATAGTTACTTTTGTTCTGGACAAACAAGAGAAGAGTGAGAAATAATTTCAGTGTCAATGTATTGGCAAGATTTTAAATGTTGAGTCCAATGATGTCTCACTAGACCCAGAACTTTGTGCTTCTCACAACTTGCAGAGATTTGCCCAGACAAGTTTTATTATTGCCTGGGTTTTGAGCTGGGATTGGGGAATATGAAGAGACAGGAAAGCCAATCTTTCCTTCCCTTGGAATGCTATCAGAGAGGGAATACCCACTGATAAACTTATATATTCTCTTAATTTTATGAAGTCATAGGTGCTTAAGATCTGACACTCATGATCAAAGTGGATTAAGCCAACAGCCATGTGTTTACTCACGCATTACTTGACAGCCTCCCTGGCTAGACTTGGATATGAACAGCTGCTTGATATGCCTGCTATCGGTTAGGGTGTGACTGTAAGTGGTAGCAGACAACCCGAGGAGCTCATAAAAAGAAGTATTCCCCTCTATATAAACTGATAATATTACAATTGATATATCTCTCTAGAGCCCATTTTCTCTCATCTGCTGTACATATTAGATCAGGTTTGAGTTCATTAAAAATACCAGGTATTAGTTTGTAAAGTTTGTAGGTTAAGCAGAAAATGGACAATTATGTGTCTATTTGATTAGACAATGTTAGGATATCTCATAGTTTCATTTTGTCTTTCCTACAGAGAATCTGATGACTCTCCTACTTCCACATTCATGACCAATCATGAAGTAGTAATTTGGGATTCGTTGCTCAACAGACTTGCTTTGAATTTTCTGACCTTCAGGTATTATTCCTGCATTTTGCCTGGTTAGGTAAACCCTGTTTGAACTGGGACAACCACCAATTAAAACAGGTAGCAAATACTGAGCCACCCATATCAGAAAATTCATCCACTCACTGTTGATTATATAATTCAGAAATGGTCAGAGCTCCATTGAAGGCTGAGTCATTTTTATTTTCCTCCGATGTTCACTTAAATTTATTACTTCCCAGCTCATATCATGTGTAGTGGTATTTGCTCTGCCCATGACCCTGAGCTATATGGCCCAAAGGAGGCACTGCTTCCTGTGGTATATCTCACTGCCTAGCATCTATATCTCTCTGATATATAGAGAAGTTGTGGTTCAGATTCAAGTATGTATCAAGCTGGCTTTGGAGTTGGAATTTGGCTTCCCCCTTCTCTAAACCCAAGCAGACTGCTGAAAGAAAGTCTCGACTCAGAAGAGCCGGCTGGTGTGGGACAGAAGAAATCCAATAAAAAGGGACCATTGTTACTAAGATTCTATTTCTCTCCATGCTTTGCTTGATTTCTTAGAATCTTTTCTTATGTGTCATGTCATCCTTAAAGCTACACTTTCTATTTTGTTATTAATAATGTTCCAGTTTTTCACAGTCAAAATAAGTCTTCTCAAAGAGCCATCTCTAAAGTCACTTATATTTTTTTTCATTTTATTTTTCTGATTTCCTGTGTTCTCCATGTATATTTTATATATTAGACCTGTATTAGATGAGAGTATTTATTTTATTTATCGGATTTCTTTTGTTCAATATGAATGTTTTTTATATTAGACTTTGATCAGATGAGAATTTTTGTTTTATGAATTTGATTTCTTGTTTTCAGTAGGTATATTTTCAGTATTAGTTCTTTATCAGGTGAGAATACTTTTTTAATTCCTTGTATTTAATATGTATATGTTTGATATTAGAACTCTATCAGATCACAATTTTTATTTTATTTTTCTGATTTTTTGTGTTCTGTATGTTTATTGTGGATACTAGACCTTGCTCAAATGAGAATTTTTGTTTTATGTATTTGGTATCTTGTTTTTAGTATGCATATTTTCAATATTAGTTCTTTATCAGGTGAGAATTTTAGTTTTATATCCAAAATATACATATAGAACACAAGAAATTAAATAAAACAAAAATTCTCATCTAATAAATGTCAAATATCAACAATATACATACTCAACACAAAAATTAGATAAATAAAATGAAAGTTGTCATCTGATATATGTCTGATATCATATATATTGAACACAAGAAAATAAAGTCATTTGTATTATTTAAACTGGCCTAATGGCTCAGGCTTTCCAAATATCTTACCAATTTCATTTTGCATTGAGGCAGGACATTTTTTAAGATGAGTATAATGGTCTGAAAATTCTTTATGTTCATTTACCTTTAGCAGATCTTGACCTTGTCTGTTCTCTGTTTTCTGACCTTTATCTAATAATCACTTCTTTTCATCTGATTCTTCTTTAATATATAGAGTTTCCATTAAGTTACTAGAAGAAATTATCTCTATAGGGTTAATGGTTAATGATGGTAATTGAAGCTGCATAGGTTATAGAGTTTCAGGATTGTTTACCTCCAAGCTACACAATGGGACCCCACAATAATGACTCTATTTGGTCCAGAAACATGCCACAGTACATAGGAATATTACTCAATGATCAGAGTTGGACTAAAAACTCTTCAGGACAGTTCTAAGAGGAGATGGTCCATCATACTACACTTCTAGCCAACAGACAAACTTATCCAGTTCTGAGACTGGCTGAAGACTCTGTGGCTAGCCCTAACAATGTAAGCTTTCTTACAGGACCCCACAGAGATAGCATTGTCCCATATACAGCAGGAAGTAATTATAAGAAAAGAGCACCCCTCTCCCAAATGTTTCATTTTTCAAAGGGTTAAAGATGGATGGTTGTAGAGTTGGGGGTAGAACAATAAAGTTTGGACTCAGTGTTCTTTTTTAGAAAAGAAAAAGAGGAATGGATAAGCATAGGATATTAAGGTAGATTATTATAGTTACTAGTAAACTAATTCAGTAAAATATCAGCCTTTGATAATTTGCACTGATATACATTTCTCTGTATACTGATACAAATGTAAACTATTCTTATGTTCATATTTAAGAGATGTGTATATTGACACAAATATAAAACTACATTTGTTGTACATATTACTACTCCTATTTGAAACATTTTGTATATTGATACAAATGTAAAATTATGTTTGTCCTATTGTATAAATGTTCTATCTCTGGTTAGGATATTTTGTAAATTAATACATATTTAGGATTATCATCATATTGCATATGACACTATATATGCATTCTTACCTCTGTTTAAGCTATTTTGTGTATTGTTACAATCTTGATGTCATTGTCCTTATATGGTACATCTGTTTACAGACTGTTTGTCTTGTTATATGAAGCCTCAGTCCTTAAGTTATTTTAGTAGAGAAGACTCACTGAGCTATAGTCACTCATGCTTGTCATTTCTATAGTTAGGTTCTCAAGACTTACAGAAACATATGTCAGATGGATAGATAATCTTCGTAGACCTAGGGAATACAGCATTTAAATGTTTTTGAAAACTTAGAATTCTGTTTATGTGAGACACAATTGCTCCTGGCAGCACCAATCTGATCCTGAGGGAATGTTGGGCTTCTGAGACATTTCTGTTTGGAAGTTTGTCTTTTTCTTGACACAAAAAGGCCTACTGGGTGGAGAATTGCCAATGCCTTGAGTGCTGATAGTACAAATGCTGTCCTTTCTGGATGAGCAGGACACAAGGTAAAGTAACTTCTGAACTCTGCCAAGACAGGGTAAGATGGTCTTCCAAAATACCTGCTTCTGAAAATGGTCTGTCAGTTACTCTAGTCCTGTAGCCAATTTGAATGCACCAATGATGCTGAGAAACATTAGGTGACTGTCCAAGTTGCCAGTTGTCTCTGTCTACCCTCACAAGGTTCCTAAACGTTGCTTCCATCCATCTCTTGTTTTCTCATGTATTATTATGTTTCTTCTCAGGTCTTTGATGGAGTTGAAGACTAGATAGTTACATTTACAATCTTCTTGTATCTTAGCTAGAACACAATAAGTATTAGATTCAGGTTCTTCAGGATAGGACACCTTTTAGAATGATCTCTGTAATATGCCATTTACTTATGCTCCAGACTTCTCAGGATTTTAGCATGTGTTTCTTGTTTGATGTTGTTTTTGTTGGTTGTAGTTACATTTTTGCTTATGTTATTACCCTTTGTTTTTCCTGCATGACAGTTGATAATTATTCTTATTATAGTTTTCATTAAGATTAGAACCCTCTTATTTAGGTAAAAAGGGGAAATGTAGTGGTATTTGCTCCACCCATGACCCAGGGCTATATGCCCCAAAGGAGGCAGTGCTTCCTGTGGTTGTTTGTGACCTCTGATAAGGAGCTGGCAAAGGGTCACCACCTGTTCTCCCAACTCCCGGCTGCCAAGTGGCTTTGCTACCAGTCAGTTCAGAGGACAGCTTCTGCTGTCTATTCCATTCTGTAGTCATGAGTGTATTTCCTCAATTTATATATTAATAAATTCTGTTACCTATTTAATAGACTCACATAGACTGACCTTAATCATAATATTTTTCAGTCTGGATGAAGAGAAAAACACAGTAATTCTTAGAGTCAATTCCCAATTCAGTTCATGATACTTGGATCACAAAAGCCATGTTATTATCATTTATTGTATCTCAAAAAGGTAATCATATCTTTTCCAAGGAAATATGGACAAAGTGACACTTAATCTCTGTTAATCAATGTAGCTTGTGGGTCCTGATTCTTATCTTACTCTGGTCAAGTAACAGTTCTAGCTGCCTATGTTTCAGAATTATGGAATAAAACTCTATCCTAATGCTAATTAAGCATTTTACACTTAGCTCTAACCAACCAAATGAACGCAGAAATTGAGCAGTTCATGTTAATGATGATAATATGGATCTTAATTCTTGTTGCCTAGAAAATTAGTCTCTACTAACTAATGTAACTTCTCAATAGATATTGACTCAGCTCTCAGATGTATTCTTTATAAGTAGTACAAACTGTATCCTTAACACTAAGAAAATAAGAGAGAAAAAATGTTCCACACTACTCTACCATTATTTATTTACATTTGTTTCTTGTGTCCTATATTCTTTAGAATATTAGATCATAAATCAAAACTGTATGCATAGGATACAGAATTATATGCCTTATCAAGGAAGGAAATGCATGCCTTACTATGATGAAGATGAAGGAAATCCAGCTACATAACCAGGCAGAAACAGCCAAACAAAAATGTCACTTGAATCTTGATTTTTAAGCTGCTGATATGGCAAGAGGTCATTAAAAATGAGGAGAGGAGTAGAGTATACCAGAATAAATGGGTAATGTTGATTTGGAAGGTAAAGGGAAGACAAAGAATCTGAGAATGTCTTAAGATAATTCCAGAAAGATGTGATCCTGTATGGGTAGGACATTCAAAGTCCTTAGAAACAAAGTTATTAAAAACAGTTAACCTTGATGCAAAGTCTTAGCCTTGTGTGACACTTTCACCTCCTTAGAAAATTTACTGCCTAAAGACCTCAAGTATAACCAAGTCTTTACTCTCTGGACCCTTTTCATTTTTCAAGTATTTAGAACTGATTAAAATGAAATGACTATCTTGCTTCTTTTCCATTTCTTTCTGAGAGGTGTACAGTGAAATATCAAGAAGATCATCAGCATATTCACAGAAAGAATTATAATTCTTTCAAAGCTACCTAGAGATTGCTAGAAACTCTACTTTTGTTGTTGATTAAGTGATTCAGTGAAAGTAAAATTTAAAATTAAAGCATAACATATTTGTACATGGATTTCTAAAATACAATGAATTCTGATACAATCGTCACATAATATTTGCTGTCATGTTGTATAAATGCTGCATAAGAAAATTTTATGGTGATGAAGGCCTTTAAAGTAGAGGGGTATTGACAATGCTCTGCATTGTAAATACTTCAAAAATAACCTCAAAAATCCATGTGAAATATCTAACGAGAATGGAGAGAACAGATGAAAAATAAAGTATGAAGAAAGATAAAATGGAAAAAAAAATTGTTAATATTTATCAATACAGAAACAAGGTTTGTATCATATTCTAAGCAAAATAGTATGCTATTATTCTATGTAAATACCTGTTGATGAGTTGGAGATTTAAGTTAAAGCTATTTAGTAAAGAATATTGTCTTTTCTATATACATGTACTTACTGAAACAGATAGTAAGATTATAAATAAATATTGTCATAAAGTGATGACATATCTGTAGTTGAAAATAACTCCAAATTAAATTATATAAAATATTATTTTATATGTCTGAGTGTTATGTTTGAATCTCTATCTGTGCATCCTGTGCATACCTGGTCTGCACAGAGGCCAGAAGAGGGCATTGGATCTCTTAGAACTGGAGTTACAGTGGTTGTAGTTCACTGTGTGAGTATTTAAGCCAAGTTCCCTGAAATGGATCCAATTCTCTTGACTACTGAGCAATCCCTCTATTACCAATAATTGTGCATACATTTAATATGTTAAATGTATGCATAATATAAATGCATACATTTTAATATATCAAATGTATACATAACATAAAATAGTATACATTTTAATATATTAAAAATCTTTACATAAAATAGCATTTTATGTAAAATAGAATTTTTGGTGTGTGTGGGTTATCATATTTCATGACACATCATAATTTTGCTCAATGTCCTTTTTGTAAATATTTTATATGTTTTTCACATGTTTATCTCACCAAGTATATTCTCAAAGTATATTTTAAAATTTATTTGTATTCTTTATAAAATAAACTTTCTGTGTGAATTGATATGTGATTATGCCTTCAGGATAAACGCTTGGAAATGAAGTCATTAAATTAAAATGTATGAATGACATAAAAATTTCAGTACATGCTTTCTCTTGTACTACAAATTTTCACAATGAAGGAGACATAAAATTGATTAAGCAATAACTATGTACTTTACAGATTTTATTACAGCACACATATGCTTGGATTTAGTAATTCTCAGGAGTTAATACTGTCAAAATGATTGCCTGAACAACATGTACTATATATTACAAACATGCAAGCTAATAGCCATTAAGATCATGAGAATGGCTTTGAACTTATCTGCCAATAACAATGTTAATAACAGGAAAAGACAAATCTGAATGGATTCTATGAAGCGATAGATTTTTTCTCTGTAGTGCCGAGATGGATGGCACTAAAAGCTACATGTATTATTTAGATAACTAGGGAAAATATTTATATTTGTTATTTTGTGTTAAAAATACAATTGCATTTTGGGGAGACAAATGAATTAGAAACTAAATGTGCAAAGGTTTTTAATTCATCATCATGTTTCCCCCTTGCCTTTTGCTTTTACTTTCCAAGTTTTGGTCATGGGAATGTTCATAAACTTTTGCTATCTTAAAAAGAGCCCTCTGTCCATCTACCAGCTGCCTGTAGCTAGTAAAAACAAAGCACAGACTTACTAGTAATAGTGAAGCCAGCCACTTATCTCTTTTGTTTCTTTGAGCATTTTCATTTTTAAAGTATTAAATGTCTAAAATACATCAGTGATAGAATTTTTCCAAAGTGGGTTTCACTTTTTTATTTATATATATTGAATAGTGTCGCTCATACTTTTGAAAGTATATTATCTATTTTTAATATTAATAGATTTTTTCTTTTCAGATGGTGCTTTTTAAATTGTAAATATTTTCAGTAATTACTTTTATGAATTTTAAAAATATGACTGAATGACACATGATAAGCTGGACATACAGCAATGTAATGATCCTCTCTCATTAGTCTTAGGCACAGGAAGGCAGAATGCTTTTATAAAGTGATTAGAGAATTTATTTGTCTTAGTCACTTTTCTATGCTGAGAAAAGAAACCATGACCAAGGCAATTGTTATAAAAAACGTATTGAATTGGTGGCTTGCTTACAGTTTCCTAGGTTTAGTATACTATCAACATGCACAGTGCTGGAACAGTAGCTAAAAGCTATATCCTGATACACAGGCAAGGAGAGAGAGAGAGAGGAAAAAGAAACACTGAGCCAGATGTGGTCTTTGGAAAACTTCTAATCTCAGTGATGTGACACATATCCCCCAATAAGGCCATGCATCCTAATTCTTTTAATCTGATCAAAGATTTCCACTCCCTAAGCATTCAAATATAGTTTCTTTACAAGAAGTGTTCTATGGCCACTCCAGCCATAGCTAAAGCTTATCCAAGTGGCTCCTGCTCCTGCTGTAGCCATGGAGAGAAAAATGGCAGAATGGGTGATTTCCATATAATGACTGTGGTAGTTTGAATGTCATTGCCCCTCATAATCTCATAGGGAGTGGCATTCTTAGGGGGTATGGCTTTGTTGAAGTTGGTATGGCCTTGTTGAAGGGATTGTGCAACTGTGGGGGCAAGTGTTGAGGTTTCCTATGTTCAGGATACTGCCCAGTGTCCCAGACCAGGTCCTGTTGCCTGCATGATGTAAGACTCTCAGTGACTTCTCCAGCACCTTGTCTGCCTGCATGCTACTGTGCTCACCACCATGATGATGATGGACTAAAACTCCAAAACTGTAAGCTGCCACCTCAATTAAATGTTTTCCTTATAAGAGTTGCCACAGTCAAGCTGTCTCTTTACAGACATAGAAACCTTAACTATGTTTGGAGTCATATGGCTTTTGGTAGTTTGGGTTAGGAATGCAGTAGAATGTTTAAAGTTCTGTTTAATGAGCCAAAATAACAGGGCATGGAAGACAGTGATGCTGAACGTGATTTGATAATTGTGGAGATCAAGATGTTTCAGAGGAGGTTCTTGTTAGTATGTGGCCTAGAAATGATATTTTGGGGAAGAAATTGGCTGCTTTTTGCCCTTGTCTGAAATGTCTGCCTGAGGCTAATGTGAAGAGTTTTGGATTAATTCCACTGGCAGAGGAGATCTCAAAACAGCCTAAGATAGATGCTATTGTATGGATATTAGTGTTAACTCTGATGAAGATTTATAATGAAAAGGAGCAAGCTGAGCAAGGAAATCACCAGAAAATAGAATGCGGCTAAGTATTGTGTTCAATGAGATAAATAGATGAAGAAATGGAATAAAAGGAATGATGACCCAGGGAAAGATCACACACAACTAAATAACAACAACAAAAAACCCTTAGAGACAGGTGTGGTGGTACATGCCTTTAGTCCCAGCACTATGAAGGCAGAGGATTGCAGATCTCTGAGTTTGAGGCCTGTCTTATCTACAGAGCAAGTTCCAGGACAGCCAAGCTTAGGCAGTGAAAGACAGAAAGATGTGGTGAAGATTTCATTGACCAAGCGGGCCATGTTCTCACCCTAGCAAGCAGCACAAATTGGCAGCTTTGGTAAAGTTGTTCTTGCCTTAGAGTCAAAGATAGAAGGGTCTATGGAATTTGCCTCCATACCTAATGAAAGCTGCTAAGGCCAGGTATATGTCAAGAGTGTCCCTGAGATTGGAGGGGAGCGGAAGGGGGGAAAGTGGGGGTGGGGGGGAAGGATAGGGGAACCCATGGCTGATGTGTAAAATTAAAACACAAATATAATTTTAAAAAGTTTAAATAATAATAATAAAAAAGAGTGTCCCTGAATGGAGGGCCAAAGAGGCCATTTTGTGAAGCTGTGAAATTAAAGCCTGGATTGCCTTGCAGACCCCAAGCTGTTAGAAATGCCAGGGTCAGAGTTATAGGATACCTACCAGGAGGAGGCTAACAGAGAGTGAAATCAGCCCAATAGAATCGAGTATGTTGTAGTCAACAAAGCTGAAAGAAGTTGGAGTTCAGGAGACCATTTTGACATCAGACATAAAGATGCAGAATTTGGAGTTTGCCCAGCTGGTTTTTGGCTCTCCTTTGATACAGTATTTTCTCACTATGTTCCCTTCCATGTGTTTTTGAATGGTAATGTATATCCTGTGCTATAGTACGTTGATACTATGTGATTTTTTAATTATTATTATTTTGATTTTGTAGGTGATTATAGTTTAGAGACTGCATGAATCTCAGAAGAGACTTTGAACTTTGAACTTTAAAAAATTGTTGAGACTGTTATAGACTATGGGGACTTTTGAATTTGGACTAAATGCATTTTGTATTATGATACTGTTACAAGCTTATGGGGGCCAAGGAGTGAAATGTAGTAGTTTTAATGTAATTGGCCTTCATAATCTTATATTGAGTAGCACCACTAGGAGGTTTGGCTTTGTTGGAGTGGATGGATATGGCCTGTTGGAAGAATTCATCATTGTAGGGGGCAGGCTTTAACATTTCTTATGCTCAGGATACAGCCTGGTGTCCCAGACCATCTCCTGTTACCTGCAAGATGTGGGACACTCAGCTAGTACTCCAGCACCATGTCTGCATGCTTGCTGCTGTGACATACCATGATGATAATAGACTGAACCCCTGAAGTCTAAGCTACCACCTCAATTAAATATTTTCCTTTATAAGAGTTGCCATGGTCATGGTGTCTCTTCACAGCAATAGAAACCCTAAGAGAGTGACAATTATGCATGTACACAAAATTCCAAGAGCTTAGCTTCAATGACATCCCTGGGAGTGTATTCAAAGGAAAACTCTAAACAAAACGAAAGAAGGGGGGCTATATGAAGATGGAGTTATGATTAGTGTGCAGTGCAATTTATGAAGCATTTAAGAATCCTATATTGCTGCAAGACAGGAAAGCAGCTGGGAAGGACACTGAAGACTGTGTGGCTAAGTCAACACCTATATCAGTGTGCCCAGGATGAAAAGCCTGGAGGATTACTATTTAATGTTTATAGCCTAGAGTTTTATTGTTCATGGAAAATTGTTACTGCTTCTGTCCTATTTCTCCTATTGGAGATAAAATGTTTGTTTTTGCACTGTCTTGTCATCATATAATGGAAACAGATCATTAGATTTTGTTAGTATGCACTCAAAGCAGCAAAGAATATGTCTTCAATATCAAAAGTGACTTTTCACTGATCTTTTGAGCTTATACTAGAACAAGTTAAGGGTTTAAGATTATTGACATTGATGAATGTATTTTGCATCATGAAATGCACCTCAACTATTAAGGAAAGGTGAGCAACTCTAAATTTTGAATTAATTGTTTCTAAAAGTTTCATTTGTTGGAATCTTCATCCCCAGTGTTCTGGTTCTGGATCTTTAAGCAACACTGGGTGTCCTTAAGGGGAAATTTTCATTAGAAGATGTTAAATCATGGATTTATCAAGCTTAGAAGATATTAACAGATCAAGATAGTTCTGTGAGCATAGATTAGGATAAAAGAGCTAGCCTGGCTATTCCACAGTCTTTTGTTTCCAGACTTGGACTCTTCTTCAATAAGTGCTACCAATCAAATGTCATCTCTTCAAATACCAGCCTTGTGATCAGAATGAAGCCCTGTTTCTCTATGAAGTATATTCATCTGTTATTTTGCTATTATTATAGCACAAAACAGAATGACTGCAAGTTTCACAAATTGATAGTCTATTTACGTGATCCTTACATGAATCACAAACAATAAAAGGGAGTGTGGATTTAATAGTCCCTTTCCTTGGAGAGTAGACCTAGAAATATAAAATTCTGAGAAGCTGTCCTAATTCCAAGTATGTACAATGTAGGGGTTATCACCTGTGTTAATGTATAAGCTATAACAAATGCTGATTTTTCAAGATACTTTGAAGTACTTCTTTAGATGACAGCATTTTTTGAAATCCCATTGCTTACAGATAAATGTAAATAAAATACGCATCATCATGTTAGAATTGTTATTAAATTAAATCACTCTTCTCTTCAGTAATTGATAGGGATTAATATTCAATTAGGATAAAATCAATGCTTAATTACAAAAGATAAATAAGGAACTAGTGTTATTAGCAGGTTCTAAAGTAATTCAAGAGGCTTATAAAAGACAGTATCAAGATTCAGAGACATTGAAATAAAGTATTATCCTTGAAAATGGAATTATTTGCTACTATAGCTTAGTACTTACCATCAACACTCTTTTAAATGTCCAAATTCGTTTTTTTCCAGTTGTATCAGTTCTGTGCTATAAGTTTCTAACCACTGGAACTCCACATTCATGTTCTTTATCTTTACTTTGAAAGTTCATCTAAAAGTTCTTTTTTTAATTTGTTTTTTATTTTTTCAGATTATAATTGCATCAGTTCCTTTTTCTCTTTACTACCCCCAAACTCTCCCATGTAACCCTACCCATCGCCTGGCTCCTCAAATCCATAGGCTCTCCTTACTTTAATTATTGGTTCATATACATATATGTGTGTACATACATACAAACACACACACACACACACACACACACACACACATATAATGTGTAAGTGCAATCAGTTTGTATAATGTTACTTGTATGTGCTTATGTTCAGTTCTGACCACTAGGTACTGCATAGACATCTGGTGCTTTCTTCCCTGAGGAATACTATTTCTACTCCTCTCAATATCCATGTTAGCATGTCTGCTGGGGTCCCCCTTAGTCAGGTTGTTTTGTGGCAGCCATACTAGAGACTTCCATTATTGCAGATTCTAATGCTTCTAGAAGAAACAATCTCAGTGCATACTTCCTTTTTCTCCTCCTCTTAAAAATTTTCTGCCCCTTATTCTGTAATGATCTCTGAGCTTTGATTGCAGGAGTTGTGTTTTAGATTTACCAGTTAGGAATACTTTTTTTCCCCAAAGATTTATAAATGTGTGTGTATGCCACCCCCTCCACGTGTATGTGTGTGTGTGTGTGTGTGTGTGTGTGTGTGTGTCCAGCGCGTGAATGTCCATGAATAGGAGAACATAATGTTGGCTCTTTTGGAGGTAGAGATACAGGAAAGTGTGAGCCACCTGGCCTGATATTTTAGGTATTAGACAACAAATCTCAGGTGGTCCGGTAAAGCAGTTTATCCTCTATTCCACTGAGTCATCAATAGAAATTCCATTTGAAATTATGGAATTTGCTCTCAGAGTATTTTATTTTTGTCTAGTGTAATTTGAGTAAATGAATCGTGGTTAGAACACAACAGTTTTGGTTTTGTTTCCTTTGCAGGGTGTGTGTGTGGGGGGGGCGGGGGTCCCTGAAGCACTGTGGCAACCAGGAAGTGAACCATGAAGAAGCAAGAATGAAAATTCTGGTTGAGCTCCACTTATCCAAGCTGGATCAAATTTCAGAAGTCTAATGCCAGGCATCTTATTGACAACAGATTCAAACATAGTACAAAATGGATAAAAAGTTTCCTAGTGTAATACAATCACTGGTGCACACAGAGACATAATTATATTGAAATTTAACTCAATGTATTTGTCATTTCTTTCAAGAAGATGGGTTCTAGAGATAGGCTACCTGTATTAACTTAAGGCCCTAGGAAATGATCCAGCATGGTCTTGGTTATACAGATAGCATGGAGGTCATTTGGGCCATAGACATTTCCAGTCCTGGTTGCCAGAGCTGGAGGATTAGGCGCTGCCTGACAATACAGGTAATATTTGGTAAGTTAGACTGTTAGCCACTTCCCCATTATGTTTGTGGGACCATGATATTACCTGGCCCAACAGATAAGGTAGATCACAAGGCTATAAATCACATCCATTCCCAACTTTCTGTGTGGAAATATAGGTTTAATGTCCTTTGTTTTGAAAGGACAAGCCCTTGTGTTTAACATTCCTTGTAGCCTTTGGGATCTGTAAGTGCAAGGACTTTCATGATACAATAGTCCTGTCTATTTTTTTCATAAGAATTTTGAAATTCCAGTTGCCTTTCTAGACTTTGTTTCAATTAAGAATTGATTAGAAACACAGCTCTGGTCAATAAGCCTCCAAACAATATGCAAAGTTGGGAAATTGTATATTGGGAAATATTGACTTTCTTATAGATCAGTACATAATTTTTGATCTTCATCTATCTCCAAAATTATATGTAGGTCATGGACTTCTTGAACCCCATGTGTTGTCCAGTCAGACAACATATATGGACACTAGCACAATATACAGAGAATAGAGAAAAATCAAAGAGAAACAAGGTTAGTTTTTGAATATTGAGCTGTGGAACATGCATCAGGCTTTCTTTGTTGCTTAAGAGACTTCAAAAACTAGGTATGGTTGCATACGCCTGCAATGTTAAAACTTAGGAGCGGAAGGCTCTACGGTTTGCATGCCAACCTGAGCTACATGTCACCATGACATAAACAAATATACTAAGAAAAAAGAAGGAGAAATAAGAAACAAAAGTCAATGAGGAGGAGGGCTAAACAAGAAGAAAATTTAAGTGACCTCTCTCTGTGGTGTGATTACTAATTCTCCTTTAGGGTTTGAGTCACTATAATCTGGGTTTTCTATTTTTCCATTCCTAGTCTTCTTGATAGTAAAACAGTCACAAGTGCTGAGGCTTGAATACATAGTGAAAGGAAGAAAACATGTAGAGAAGGAGAAACCAAGCAAGATAGGGAAGTTCCTACTTGATGGCTTAAAATTATCTGCTGATTGGACATATACCAACCTTAACAAAGGGCTTCCTGATGCTGCTTCACACACACCCTGGTTTCACGGTACTCTAAGTTCACAGTACCTGCTTCCTCCTCATAGTTGATATCTGACCAACTGGAAATGTCTATAGTCTGGCAGCAAGATATCGTACCCTCATTATCCTGGAGGTTTGTTTTAGTGACTTAATACTGCAGCAAACAATATTCTTTGCCATTCTAAGTACTGTCTAATCTTTTTCAGGGGAGGTTGAGGTCTCACAGGTAAGAAAGAATGTTGAGGCTGGGCTGAGAGGCACAGTGGGAGAAATCACCATCATCCATGAACAAAGTCCTGCAGGGATGTCTGAGTGCTTATGGGCACTGAAGATAGGCAAATGTAGACATTTTACCTCATTGTCAGAAATCACACATCTGCTCTTTATTCTGGGATTTCAGCCTAAGTGAAGAAGCAGCATCCTTTATTTGAGAATTTTATTAACTGTGATCTCCTACTTCTAAACATAGGAGTTGCCATTATTGTCATGGTAAAGTTGTTATGTCATTAAAGGCTAGTAATTTGGGGAACCAAGTTTTAAGGTCAGTAATAAAACACTGATTTGCAAATAGCCTATTTGTTTCTTAAATCTACAAAGTACTCTATGTCTCTCCTTCTCTTTTCTCTTCTCTTCTCTTCTTCTTCTTCTTCTTCTTCTTCTTCTTCTTCTTCTTCTTCTTCTTCTTCTTCTTCTTCTTTTCTCTCTCTCTCTCTCTCTCTCTCCTTTTCTCTTTCTATAAACTGGACTATACAAGTTTTATTTTAAATTCATTGCTAGTAACTAAAGAATATTTTTACCAGGCTTAATTAAATTTTACATTTTTGAAATTGTATAAGAATTTGAGTGATGTGAAATGATTCTTCTGATCTATCATTTACTATTGGTCATATCTAGCTTGTCATAACTTCATGTATCTTATTTCATTTGAGGTACATGCACAAGCACATAGAAGCTACTAAGTACATGCTGATGATATAACTGCCTCATTATAGTAGCAGCTAGCAAGTGTTTGGTATTTACAGTGTCACAGGTATCATTTTAATATAAATTAATAAGTTCACTCCAGTTCCATGAGTTTGTTATTAAGAATTAAACTATTAAATATACAAAAAATATGGGTCATACAAATAGTGAGTAAGATTCTTATAGGTAATACTTATCCCCAGCTTAGTGAACTTCAGGCTTAGTCATACAAAATGATCTAGAAGTACAGAATAGTATACTATATCATAGGTAAAATTGGCCTTAAAAACCTCAATGAACATTGACATTATTTGTTTATGTTTTAATTATTTCACCCTTTTGCCTCCATTGAAAAAAATCCATTGATTGAATCACTAACAAATACAATATTCATTGTCTCAATTGGGCTTGACTAGATAGCTAAGCAGCATCTTTAAATGTCAAAGGGGAGCCTATGGAAATAGATTGGAATTCTAATCTCTGTACTAAAGGTCTTCTATGGAGCAGTAAATGAAAAAAATGTGCAGGAACATTGTTTTAGCACCTGTTTTACTGCCTGCACTTGATGTAATTAGTGTACTTAAAGACAGCCCCATTGGTTACACCATATGGTTTGTAATCATTAGTGTAATAATAGATGCACCATTTAAAATGGAGCTCAACAACAGAGTGCTATTGTTCCATGATGTTAGCATAATAAGGGACTTTCATTGAGCTAACTGAGTCTCTAACACACTTAGGTTCCTAGCACAAGAAATGTTGGATGATGTAAAAGCAAATAAACAGCCATATTCTTTAGATACTAGTAAATATTTCAATGTTTGGTTTTGCACACTTGAGGCTAAATTCATGATGTTTTAAATTATCTACTCATCACACTGAATAAATTTTATTAACATTTAAAATAGAGAAGCTGTGTTATTTTTTGGTTTACTAACACTTAATTTCTATTGTGAAAGTTCAAATAGCTTGATACTCATACTATATTAGGTAGCTATTAAAAAAGAAAAGTCTACAAATCCAGCAGGAAATAAAGTTGAAAGGAAGAGAATATTAATTTTCACAGTTGTTATCCACCTCTTACATGTGCTTACATTTTTATACACACACTTATGTAAAATACCCACGTGTGAGACTATGTACTTTATAATTATGAATATAAATTTGAAATTGAATGTTTATCAATTGTGTGCAAAATTAAAGTGAACATTATGCTAAAATTGCAAATCAGAAGAGGGAAACAAACACATATGTGTGGGAAAACTGAGCCACATATTAATTTCTCTAACACAGAAAATGTGTTTATATAAATCAGAATTTAGAAATCAAATATTTCAATAAAATTATATTATTATTTTACTTTCTTTCTAACTTGTGGATGTTTTTGCATTGAAATACAGTAACAAACCGCCTAATATCAGTGCTCGGAGAACAAGAGGCATATTCAACTTCTAATGCAGGCGAAGCACATCACAAGTCCTCGAAGATCTCTCTCCTTTGCTCTCTCTTGTCTACCACCTTTCCAGTACCTACATATGCCTGACCTGTGTGCCTCTGTGGTTCCTTGCATCTCACTTGAGTGGACTTCAAGCTGTGACAAATTCCTTGGCAACTGATACTTCAGTGCTGTCTAGGACACAACATTTTCACAAGTGTCTGCCCCTTAATCACACTAACTATTGTGGTTTTGTCTGTGCCTTTGACTTTTGTGCTTATTCAGCACTTCAACCACCAATAGAATAGTCCTTATGCAACTAAGAGCCAGTCCTTCCTCTCTGTTCAGACTAGAAAGTTTGCTCCAATTGCTTCCTGATTTCAACGATCTTCATATCTTGCACTTTGTAGTAGATACAATGATGCCAGATCTTTCCACATTTATCTTATTCATGAAAGCAAAACTAGATGCCAATGTTATAGCTTTTATATGTTCTTGGAATAGGGAGCTAAAATGAAAATAACCTATTACAAAGCACACTTCTAATTTCCTTATGCTTTATACTTCCCAATTTACTGTCCTGGCCATGGATTCTTATTCTAACTTTGCTTCCAGTTTACCATAAAATTTCACCTTTTCACAACAATATCTATGCCAATCTATAGAAGTGCTGTGAACTAATTTGTCTGGAGCGAGATTCACCAGGAATTGACTGAATCTCTTGGGTGATATATACACACACAGTGTAAAATCCATGCAGAAACTTTGTTAGCTTGATAAGATAAAGTTATCTTATACTATGTAATTGCTTTTACATTCTATCCAAGGAGTAACACAAAAACCCTACTAATAGAAACAGCTAAGTACATGTGGACATTTCAAATAAAAGAGTACTATATGAAAATCACACTATTAAAACTATAATTTTATTATAAAACTTAAGTTATAAATTAATACACATAAAACATGCATTTAAATTTTAAAATAATTTAAATAATCAAAACAAAATCAGTTCTGGAAAAAGCAGATGAATGTGTACAAACCTTGAAGTCTTATAACCTGGCTGTACTTTATTTTTGGTCTTTGCTTCCTGAATACAGAGCACTATGGCCATGTATTCCTTAGAGTTGTGCTCCCATGCATTCCCCATCATCATGTGCTGTAACCCTTTAACTTAGAAACTAAAATGATCTTTCCATTCCTTTGGTTGCTATTAGTGAGGCATTTAATCATAGCAACAAGGACAATTACTAATACACAATGTTTGTATAATTGCAATTTGTACATTTATATATGGTATAAAATATCATATAAATAGGTTTTTATAAGCTGGATAATTAGATGACATATAACAATTATATTAATTTATAGAAGTCCATCACAATTAATATGTAGATATTTCTGTGTGGTAGTAAGTTATTTTATATTAATTGCTATCACCTCCACATCAAACCACTCTAAAGTAGATACATTCCTTGAAATTTTTAGTAAGTACCAACACAGTGACTATTATTCTTTGTGTCTGTTTATCTTTATTCAGCATGGTTTTAAGCATCATTAGTGTTGCTTTTTGAATCTCCTAGAATAATACTCCCCAAGAGATTCAGTCAATTCCTGGTGAATCTTGCTCCAGACAAGTTACTTCACAGCGCTTCTATAGTTTGGCATAGATATTGTTGTGAAAAGGTGAAGTTTTATGGTAAACTGGAAGCAAAGTTAAAATAAGAATGGTGAATGAGTTTGACACCATTTACCTATTTGGCTATGAAGCCATGAGGGTTGTTTAGCTTCGGGTTATCAAAGATTGGCTCCTGTGGTTTTGGTTTACAAGACATTTTCAGAAAGCAGTTATTGTTTCTCTTTGACAAATATCTAGAAGTAGAATTGTTCTGCCACATAGCCATGGTAGGATAAACTTTTTGAGAATATCTTGTGTTCACTAGTTGCTTTGCGGGTTTTTGATTATTCATTGTATTTATGTTTGTGTTTGTTTTGTTTTTCCTTGCTGGTTGACTTGCTTTGTTTTACTTTTTTGAGCTCAAGATACATCACCCCTAAAGATAACTGCAAAAGAGAGCATCTTGTGCTATCCTAAAATATAAGATCTTGAACATTGGTCATCACAGGTTGATCACTTTGTGACTTTGTAAACTTAGATGATGTCTGAAGAACTATTCTTTTGCAAGGGGAATTTGTATTGGAAAGGAAATCTTTCTTAGTGATTTGCAGCACAAAGTGAGCTATATTAAAACAACATTTATGATCTGTGTGACTTTCTTGTACAAAGAAGGAAATCTAATTTGCCAAACATTTCTTAAATATTTACTTCTGTTTATTTATCTCCTCCCATGTTCATAACACCTGAGTTTCCAACTTTTTTGTTTAAGATGACATTTGCTTTATTTTATCTATATGTGTCTGTTTTGCTTGTATGGCTCTTTGTGCATCAGAAGCTGTCATATTACCTGGAAGAGATGGTTGTGAACCAATATGTTTGTACTGGGGACTAAATTTAGTTTCTCTGTAAAAGCTATAAAAAGCTCTTAAACAATGATCCATATCTCTAGCCACCTTTTTTTTTCTTTTAAAAAAGATTTATTTTATGTGTGTGTGTGTGTGTGTGTGTGTGTGTGTGTGTGTGTGTATGTTTGTGTGTGTCTGTGTCTGTGTTTGATGCAGTTGCCTGTAGAGTTGGAAGCAAGTGCAAGATTGTCTGGAGGTGGAATGATAGGAATTTGTGAGCCACCTGAAGTGGGTGCTGGGAATTGACTATCAGATCCTCTGCAAGAAAATTGTATTCATATCCATCCAGTCTTTTTAATAGCTAATAATAGCACATAAAATTTAATTAACTATCTACTTCCTTGAATTTCATGCTTTTTGATTGTGGCCCATGAAGACATTAGGATATTCTAATTAAAATTTTGTCACTATAATTTCTCTATCAAATAGATTTTTACAATGACAATGAAAAAAGGTATCTACTTTTAGTACAAGATATATAAACAATTATACACTGGAGATAATAGGTGATTGAATTTTCTTAAGGGTCAGAAAAGTACACCAAGAATAAATACCATAAAAATACATGCATAGCAATTTGGAAAATGGGAATGGTAAATGAGAGTGGAATGCAATATTGGATTTGATCTGTGTCAGTTGTATGCACATGTGTTTATACCACAGAAGATATCATGAATATATGAAATTAGAATAATATCTTAAGATATAGATTAATAACATTAATATTAATGTTAATGAATAATAATTCATGCAAACGTACATATACACTTGAACACACACAGGCTCACATACACACAGAGTGGCACACATATGTACACATATGCACATACATTCACACACCATAAACAAACAGAATTACATACATGCCACACAGACACAACACAAACACATGTGCACAGACATGACACAGATTCACAGATATACACAGAGGCACTTAAACATGGTTGCTCCTTTCAGTGAATATTTCAGAACCACTTAAAATTTTCTACTTGTTCGACTTAGTTATTCTAAATCAATTTTTCAGAATTTAACAGGATACAACTTCTGTTGAAATCAATAAAATTACTTATGTGTACTGAGAAACTCAATACTATTGCTGTTGAATTGAACATTTTGTTTAGGACTGTTTGGTCTCGTTATTTGTATTATCTCAGGCAATGCCATGTCTTCCATTATTCCTTCTCTAGCTGCTGCTGCTCATATACTGGCTGAGAAGTTGGCAAGGTGAGGTTAATTGTGGCTTGTTCTGCTTCTCTGATCTTTCACCACCTACCCCAATATCTGGCTCTTGAGTGTTTTTATTAATAAGACCTTTTAAGATTCGAGATACACATACCTATGGGAAATAACTATGTCCAGATATCTAATAAAATGTTCAGAGTCACAATTCTCTTACCCCAAGTTACAGCCTCATCCTTATAGATAACTGCCCTCTTCTGGAAAATGTACCCTGAAAGGATGTGCGAATCTGGTTAGTGGGGTGCAAAGCAGCAATGTTTTAGGTCAGTGACTGAACTCTGTATGCTTAGACTTCACAAATATGACAGGTTAGATGTATTGTTATACCTCTGAAGTGTCAAGCAGGAGTCTGTCCCATAATGAAGGAGATGGATATTGTGGCTCAAATGAAGAGAAAATGCTTTGGCACTGAAGCTTTTCTAGTGCCTCTTAAACCTCCTTGAAAAAACTCCTGATCTATGATTTATGTGGGGCAGGGCTGGCACAGGTATATATATATATATGTATGTAAACTAAAAGTAATATATATATATATATATATATATATATATATATATATATATGTGTGTGTGTGTGTGCAAAATATAAATAATGATGTTCTCTTTGATGATTTTTGTGTTCTATTCTTGTGGTTTTATTCATAATAATAACTTTGAATTATCTTTTTTACTTTATTTTTTCATTTTTATTTATTCTTCTCTCACACAATACATCATGACAACAATCTCGCCTTCTTCCTCTCATTCCAGGTGGCCCCCAACTCCCCTCCTCCCCAGATCCACGCTTCCTCCATTTCTTTTTATAAAAGAGCAGTCCTCCTAGGGATATCAACTGATTATGGCATGACAAGATGCCATAGAGTTAGCCACAACACTCATATCAAGGCTGGGCAAGGCAATCCAGTAGGGGAAAAGGGTCCACGAGCAAGCAAAGGAGTCAGAGACACTCCCACTCCCACAAAACCTCAAGACAAAAACAACAACGCCATTATGTATGCAGAGGGCCTGGTACAGACCTATTCAGGCTCTGTGACTGACACTTCAAATTGTGTGATCCCTTATAATCCCTGCTTAGTTGATTATGTGGGCTGTGTTCTTATGGTGTGGTCAACTCCTCTGGAAAGGTTTACCTTCAAATAAGACCTTGAAGTATTATTTTTGTCTTGAAATATTATCTAACACATTGATCCTTTTCTAAGAGCAGGATATAAACTGCAAATGTGATGTTATTCTTGTTTCCTCAAGCTGCCTACACAAACATCAAATTGGTCAACAAAATCTGTTGATTTTTTTTCTCTGTAATATCCCATATATTCAAACTTTTACTTTCATTTTCCTCTACTATGGACTAATTTACTATATTAAATGTTCTTCCTCATTCCAAAAACCACATTTTCCTCTCAGTTAATTTTAAGTTTGTACATGACCTTTCAGATACATTACTGCAAACATATATGTTAACACTACATTTGTCTTTTAAAAATATGATTTGTTCATGAATAGTAGTGCACTGTGAATTTAAAATTGGTGTTTCTTTAACTTTAGAGTGTGTGTGTCTGTGTGTGTGTGTGTGTGTGTGTGTGTGTGTTCAAGTTCTGGGATCAAACTATAGACCAGAGATTTATATATTATGGCTTTGTATGACTCTTTATGTTTTTCCACCCAGTGGACTAGATACTAATGAATGGCTGCCTCACAGGAGTAGTAGGAGACACAGAGACAAGCCACAGTAATAAATGTCCATGTCTTACATGGACAGAAATACCTGTAAACATAGAAGCCATTAAAAGTTAGCTTTCTGAGGATGAGTAGTAGAGAGATCATCAAAGATAGAAAGAATAAGACAGTTTGGGCCTTTTTCTTTAAAAAACATCCTCTCTCATACAGTACATCCCAATCACAGTTTCCCCTACTTCAACTCCTCCCTATCTTTCCCCACCTCTCCTTCTGCCTGATCCACTCATCCTCCATTTACCTTCAGAAAAGAGCAGATATCCTGGGAATATCAACCAAAAATAGCATTACAAGTTACAGTAACACTAGGCACAAACCTTCATATCGAGGCTGGATGAGGGAACCCAGTAAGAGGAAAAGGGTCCCATGGGCCGTCAAAAGAGTTAGAAACTCCCAGACTCCCACTGTCAGGAGTCCCACAAGAACATCAAGCTACACAACCATAATATACATGTGGAAGACAGCACAGACCCATGCGGTTCTGTGATTGCTGCTTCAGTCTGTGTAATCCCCTATGAGCCCTGCTTTGTTGCTTCTGTGGGCTGTATTATCTGTTTTTGCTCAACTCCTCTGGCTTCTACAATTCTTCTCCCCCCTCTTCCACAGGGTTTCCTGAGCTCTGCCTAATGTTTGATGTGTATGTCTGCATCTGCTCCCATAAATTGCTTGATGAAGTCTCTGATGACATTTGGGCTAGGCAGTGATCTATGAGTACAGCAGAATGCCATTATGAATTGACTGATGTCTTTTTCTTTTCTTTTCTTTTCTTTTTTTTTTTTTTGTCAGTTATTTTTGGTTCTAGTCTAGGTCTCTGGGCTATCGAGTCACTGGATCCTGGCCATCTTGGCAGTGTCAGGAGAGTTATAAAGTCCTGCTTTCTCTTCACAGGAAAGGGTTTGCTTGTCTCGTTTATCATTGGTAGCTTACCTGTGGCAGGGCCCAAGAGCACACACTCCACAGCTTCAGCACCACATGTCACATTACTCAGTTCAGGAACTCAGCTGTTCTTTCAAACATGTCCCGGTCTTCTTCTCCTCAGGCACAGCTAGTATTCTTCTGACATCAAAATGTCATCAAAATCAGTTTCAAATATGTTTTCTTTTCTTGACTAGTTCAGACATGTATGCTAACTAAGCCTTTTTTATGATATTGATTCTAAGTTTTATTATTTTTGCTTATTGGTATTATCCTGAATGAGCACACAGATTAAGGTAGCAAAGCATTCTTATTTACTAGCTACCAAAAATATAGATCTGTTATTTCTCTTTGACTCAGATCTTACACAGCGAAGTTATGTCATGATTCTCCATGTAAAGAACCTTGATGATACACATATTTATATGTAATAAAATATATTTTGGTGTTTATATGAGAAAAATACTCAATTCTCTTTCTTAAGTCATTGGAGATCAGAGTGGGGTGGCATTTGACTTAAATGCATAATCAATTGCTTTTTGAACCAAAATAAGACTAGGGTCTATAGCCTTCCAAGCAAGAGTATATGGTATTTCCAAGTTTTACACCACTGTTGAAATATTTTTTCCTAGTATCTAAAACTCTGACATTCTGATTAGGTCTTCATTGGCCAATTACCTTCCTGGTTGTCCAGATCTTAGTAAGCAATTAAAAAATAATTCCCCACACCTAACTGAAAAACCTGACATATTTTTTTCATAGCCCCATAGAGTTTACTTAAAAATTCCTGTTTAATGGTAAAGGCCTGTGTATTCTGACTGCCATTTTTAGTTTGTTTGTGTATTTGTTTGTTTGTTTATTCTAGACAGGGTTTCTCCTTTCTGTGGTGCCTTGGCTATCCTGGATCTTGCTCTTCTATAGACTAGGCTGGACTCAAACTCACAGAGATCTGCCTGCTTTTACTTCTTCCTCCTGAATGCTGGATTAAAGGCCTGTACCATCACCACCTGCCATGCTCTGCTTGTCAATATGAGTTTTGAATTAAATTTTGCTTCCTTAAGATATTTTAATACCCTAGATATTAATGAAGAGGCAACATATACATCAATATATTCTCTAGAGACCAGTGGCCTGTTAATGAATGTCATTCTCTAAAGATGAATGGCCTGTTTGTGATGACATGTCATTATATTTTTTTCTAAGATAGTGACTACACTTCTTCTGCAAATAGCATGTTTGATTAAAGGAATAGAACAAACACATGGGTATTTCAACCTCAGAGTTTCCATGCTTTGGGTAGAATTATTTTACATATCCATCTCAAAAACTCTCTGATTTTAACTTGCACTTGCCTGTCTATTGTGTCTTTATTGATACAATTCCAAATTTGTCACATTTTCTTTAATCTTTGTCCCAAGCAATAGATTTGGAGAAATTTTTGGATGTATAATGTACATCAAGGTAATAAAGTTGTCCAGCCTATAACTCTGTTGTCAATTCCTCTTTAAGCTCAAATAATTAATTTTCCAAATTAAATATCCAATTATGTTATTTTAAATACTTTATTTTCTGATACAGTATGGGAACCAATTGAGGTTAGATATGAAGCAGGATAAGGAAACTTAGAGGCAATAGAAAAAATTATTAGGAAGTAAAGCATATCAAAACTAGTATTTTGGCCGCTCCAGGTTCAGTCACCCTACTTAAGCTGATCATCATGACTATCATCCCCAAGGCCACAAAGATGGTTTCTGAGCTTGAGGAATTATTATATTTGTATTCAACACAGGAGAAATGATGAAGACACTGAAATTATTTTTTCTTTCCTTGTAATATTAGTTAAATGCCACATATACTTGCTAGAATGCTTGGAAGTATATTCCTATGTTTTGCAATTTTAACCTGAACAAAATTGATTTTGCTGATTGAACAGATAACAACATTTATTTTTCACTAGGCAAAACAGCCTGGAATGTAAGCAGCCTGTGAAACAATAGCTTTTGAGTAATTTCCTGACTTGTATTATAAACAACAGTCTTGTAAGCCAGTGTTCATGTACATGAGGCATCTCATTGCCTTTTAATCTACTCCAGATACATTTAATGTTTCTCAGAAAATCTGTCACATCTTCCAACCCACTGATGCGTGTTTTTTTTTTCCTTCTTCATACTTGTCAACAAACATGGTGTCCTCTGAAACACATCTTTCACACTATTAGTAGAACCCACTCTGTGTTTTCTATTTGTTGTATTACCTTTCCCTCTGTGTCCTCAAGTTTGATTTTACTGTCTTCTAAGTAGAAAGGCATTCCATCATTCAGTTCAATACTTATCCTGATCTCTAATGCAATTCTCTTTAATGTAGCAGTTTTGAAAACAACTCTATGTGTCCAGACTCTGAAGATCAAACACCTAGTGTTAACTATAAATTACCATAAATGTTTCTCACAGTGACCCTAAAGGATGCAGACCATAAATTTGAGTAGAGAAGAATGAGTTTCTGACTTGTCTTTACAAATGTCAAACTGCTACAATTATAGTGTGGTGTTTACTGGGATAGATAGAGACACATCAGCCAACTGAGTTTCCTGGATATAGAAGTCAGAGAAGCAACTTCAGGGAAATGCAAGTGAATTGTGTGTTTCACAGAGAGTATGACTAACATATTTATGAAACTCTTTATACAATCCCCTATCTGTGTTTGTAGTAGGAATGGGTACTCATGGTCAGAATAGTGTAAGATCCAAGGCTGAGACACTATAAGATGTTGAGAGCATAGAAAGGTGAATAAGATCCTAAGCCACGGGACAATGGGTATCTCCTCAGCCCCACTTACTTTTGAAAACAGTCTTCACAGAAACTGCAAAAGCCAGAAAATAAAATTCTCCCAGATTCTTATGTGAAGGAGATAAATTTTACATACTCCTTCAAAGATGCCTTGTCTCCTTGTTTCTCCAAAGTCATTCATAGTATATGTTGAGAAGAGGATGTGATCCCTTACTACTGACTCAGCTTAAACACTGATGCTTTTTTTTTTTTTACTCTTCAATTTTATTTTCATTTTTGTCCAAAATAATATTTTTATTACTTGAATGTTTCAAATAATTCATCCTGATCATACTTCCCAGTCCTCCTAGATCCTCCCGCACCCCTGTGACCTTCCCCAAAGAGAAAATATATCCCAGTCTAATTTATGTTGCAAAACACTGGAGCATGGTCAAACTCTCAGGAAAGAAAATTCAGTTCTTCCCCTCCCCACCCCAGCCAAATGGCAGCAACTGTGAAGATCTGTACTTCAGTGTCCTTATCATAACTCTCTTCAATGGCTTCCTATCTAGACATTTTGTTTCTGTGGGGAGGCAGCAGGGAGGCAGGTATCACAGAAGCTTTCTATGTCTTCCATCCTTAGCTGTGAGCCTGCAGTTGTCAATACTGTCCTTTGCCTTTATAGTCAGCCAGTCGGTGGCAGTGTAGATCACGGACTTCAGCATGCCTTCTGGTGGCAGCATAGAGGACTGGATTTTGCCATGAGTCTCTGGTGACATTATAAACCATAGACATCAACATGGTCTGGGCAGGCTCAGTGTGGACTATAAATACCAACATGGCCTCAGGTGGCAGCCCAAGCCATGGGTATTCATTTGTCCTTGGAGGTAAATGGGACCCTGATATCAACATGGTCTCAGGCAACAGCACAGAAAACCAGTGTGGCTTCTAGTGGCAAAAAAGACCACAGAAATCAACATGGTCTTCTGGTCCACAGACACCAACATAGACCACAGACATCACCAAGACCTCAGGTGGCAGCACAGACCACAGACAACCATATGGACCACTGGAACCAACACAGCCTGGGGTATCAGCATGGACCAGGGACACCACCAATTTGGCTTCTGCGGCGGTTCACAGAGAGGAGGAGGCAAAATCTGTGCTAGCTCCAGGGTACTGCATATCACCCAGTCAGTCTACTTGACATCTACATGCTCCCTTGTCCATCACCTTTGTGTCTCTACTTTTGCCTCTCCCCATTGTCCATGCAACTTTCCATTCCTCCATCTTTCCCACCTCTCCATCCATAATTGTTTGTCAGGGTTACATCGCAAACAGCAGTGTTGTTTACATGAATAAAGAAAAGTTGATATAATAATCTGTTAATTTAAAAGTACCCTGTCTTTAGCTGTTAGATCCATGTGCTGAATGTGATACTAAAGCAGTTCAAGATAGTAGAAAAATAAAAAGAAGAAATAGGAAGAAGCAAAGTGTAGGCAATGAATACAATGAATAGAACACACACACACACACACACACACACACACACACACACACACACAGAAAGGGAGGGAGAGTAATACACTGTCAAGAGTTGCAATCAAAGTTTGATCTCCCTTGTTAATATATGTTAGTTATTAAAGTACAGTGAGAGCTAAAGTAATTGTATGTTAAAAAGTCAGTGAATGGAAAGAATGGCTGCTGGGAATATTTTCTTCTAAACACGTGAACATGAGGCACAAGACACTGTGGAGGTCTAGGTCGAGAGATGTTGTCCATCCACAATGTTTTTATTCAAGTGCCAGGCATTCAAACCTATCCAATGCCAAATATTCATAGAATAATACCATGTCTCCTACTTACTTCCTACCCATTCCATGACAAAACACCAGAAGCCTGATGCCTTAAACCAAAGAAATGTATTCTCTCACAATTATGAGGCTATAAGTATGATAGGAATATATTGCCAAGACCATGTTTATTTTGAAATATTTAGGGAAGAATTCTTTCTAGACATTTCTTGTCTCTTACTGTCTTATGATTTTTCCAATAATCCTTTGTAATTTTAAATCACCCTTTCTCTCTATATGGGCTTTGTGTCTCCATTGTCCTTTCCTGTCTAAGAAGTCTTATGTTGAGTTTGAGTCTGCCATAATTCAGTGTGATTCCATCTTGACCTTTAAATGCTTTTTAAAATCACATTTATTTATGAGAAGGGATGTGTGAACACACACACGACTGCGCATGTGTGGTCAGAAGAGTACTACATGCAGAAGCTAATGTTTTCTTGACCATGTGGGTCCCTGTGCTGAACTCCAGTTAGCAGGCTTGAAGCAAAAGCCTTTATATGATGAACTCTCTCACTTACCCCTCATCTTCATCTTTAACCACATCTGACAAAGACAGTTTCAAAATGAAGTACACATTTTGACTTTCTGCATTTTGAAATCTTGCTGAATGTTCATTGGCCATATTTGAAAACAAAACATGAATATCAAAGAGCAGCTCTTCTTGTGTCAGAAATTTGGAGCTAAAACCTTCAGGATGTGTACCTTTATGTTATAGTTTGTTTTCTTAGATTCAGGTAGCCTGCTTAGTATCTACTTTCCTAGGACTTACTTTAGAGTATCAAAATCCTGGGATCTCTGTACTACAGTATTACAGTCCCCTGGGAGCCAGGATTGGTAACACTCAATGGCTTTTGTCAACTCCTCCAGTGAACTACTTTTTTTTCTTTCTTTCTTTTTCAATGTTAGTTCTTTATAGCCCTTCACCAGTGTAGGCTCATCTCTTTGCTGTCACTGGTCATATCAACTCTGAAACTGTTCAATTTCATCCTATATTAGCAAGTGATAATTTGAGCTATCAACCCTAGAAATTATTTTTTTCTTTGTGTTACAAGGAAACTTGTAACAATACCCATATTAGAGCCTCCAGTTTGTAATGAACTAGCCAGATGAGGGTTTATTATAGAGTATGTATCCTTGACTGAAGTTTCTGAGGAGTTGTCTACAGGATGGATTAAAGTTTCTTAGACTTCTCAAAAGAGTGTTAGACAAGAAATGTCTATCATAGGCAGGGGAGATGCTCCTTCCTGAGTGGACTGAGACAGTTATGGAGCTTTCTAAAAACCTTTGGTTGGGATACTATGGGATAACTGAAATTAAGGATTCTCTTAGGATCATCTGAAGCTATATTGACCAAATCCAAAAGAAACATCTTCCACCTACAGAATCCTGTTTCTGAAGAAAAAGCCAGTGAGAAAGAGTGGCCACCAGTCCAACCACAGCATACATGTTTCTGTGGCTAGGCATCTCTGAATGGTCCTGTAACTTCCCTGAGCAGCAATGAGGGTCTTAAGAACCTAGAAATGCCCTGATGACAGCTCAAATAAATACATGTAAAGGAGCTGATTGACAACTCTTACTGTCTTCAGGAAATGGCACAGCTGAAGTTGTGGTTGTTCTAGATTGCCAAGGCCACATTAGGAGTAGTAGCAACATTGTTCACAGTCCCACTGGACTCTAACCCTAAGCAGGTAACAGCAGCAGTTTCCATTCAAACATACAAGCAGGCTTTTCATTATGCCTCTGATAACCACTTCCTTGTGCTTCTGGTAACTGTCACATTGGCCAGGCAGGATAGAAATGTCTGACAATGCACTTCAGGCAGCTAAAATACCTGCTGCATACAGCTTCCATCATTTAAAAAGAGGAAATGATGCTTGCTAAGACATCCAACTTGAAACGAATATTCCACTTCAGTCAAATTTACCACACAATAAGTAAAGCCAAGTATCTTTGGGAACGTTGAGTGTCTTGATGGGCCTCTCAGGTAAATATCAATTTGGGGGGGACATTATTCACTATAGGCACATACAAATCATAATCACATTCATAATTGTTTTAAGAAAAATATTTTTATTGATCAAGATTTATAGTATCTTCTTATAATCTTAGGTAGAAATCTTTATACAAAACATGTTACAAAAGTGCCCACCAATTACTTAAGAGAAATTCTGTGTATGAAAATTGTATTTATTCGTTAGGGTCAGTATTTTCTTTTACTCTTTCTTTGTTTCCTTCTTTGCTTCTTCCTCCCTCCCTCCCTCTTTTCCTTCCTTCCTTCCTTCCTTCCTTCCTTCCTTCCTTCCTTCCTCCCTCCCTTCCTTCCTTCCCTTCTCCTCCTCCTCCTCTTCTTCTTCTTCTCTCTCTCTCTCTCTCTCTCTCTCTCTCTCTCTCTCTCTCTCTCTCACTCTCGCTCACTCTCTCTTAATTAATTGCATCTGAAAAGTCATGTCTTTAATTTCTATGAGATTAAGAGAAAATGAAATTTTCATCATTTTAAATGAAGCATTGGTTTCTAAAATATATCAGCCCTATATTATATTTTATTTTCCTTGATGGAACATAGTAGTGTCAGCCTGTGTAGCCCAGAATAGCCTATTTATAGCAATCCTTCTCTCTCAGTCTCTTATGTGCTGAAATTTTAACTGTGGACCATCATGCCTAGCTCAGTAGTCATTTTCAAACAGATCATGAAAGTTTCATTTGCTTTTATTAATCTAGTAAAACAATTTCAATAGTGGGGCACATTGACATATACTCATTGAGGAACACTGACATATACTCATAAATGAAAGATTTATCCTAATTAGAATACAGTCCTTAGCATATATTTCAAATGAAGATTTTGAATAGTGTACATATACACTGTATTATATAATGCTTTGTGCTTTTAACAGCATACAATAAAATTTTTTTGGAAATTAAATTCATTAATACAAATATTTGAGAAAACTCCTACATAGAAAACTTTTAATCTTTTTTTTATTTTGGGGATTATGGTATAGTTATAATATTTCTCCCTTCCTTTTCCTACCTCTAACCTTCATATATGTCCCTCCTTGCTCTGTTCCAAATTCATGACTTCCTAAGTATAACCTGTTCAATATGTGTAATGTTACATGTATGAATGTTTTCACAACTAACAATTTGTGATTGGATAGCTAGTTGGTGAGCTCTTCTCTTGGGAAGACTCGTTCTCTGTCCTCAGCTTCCCTCAGTTGCCTATAGTTTGTGTGTGTGTGTAAAGCTGAGGCTCCATGGGCTTTCTCTCCATCCATTTAGGCATGCCTACTGGTATCATGATGGTTCATCTCATGTTTAGCCAGTCATTTTTGTAAGACATTATGTGTGGAGCCTTAATACTAAGAATTGGAGTTAATTTTTAAAATTAGATTTATGTATTTACTCTGAATATACATGTGAATGTGTGTGTATGTGTGCATGTGTGTGTTTGTATGAAAGTGTGTGTATATTCATGTAGAATAGCAGCCATATGCATTCATGGCTGCCATCACATGTATGTGGAGGATACTGACCAATGCTGTCTATTCCACCAAACATGGAACTCAGTTTATCAACCTTGGCATCAAAACTTTTATCTGGTAAGACATCTTATAGGAACAGTAAATTATGAAAAACTAATGTTAAATACACATTTTTATTATAATGAAGAGTCAAGGCAATTGTTTACTAATAAAGTATCCACATTTTAATTTAAAATGTTCTATCTGCTATGGAAAATTTTTCATATGGTATAGATAAGATATCTATGTCTTGTTTAATTCTTTACTTTTTATTTGTCATATTCAAAACTCTGGAGTTGTAATGAACAGGAAAATTGTGTCCTTATTCTACACATATCCTTGTTAGCTCCCAAAGCACTTTAGATAAACATCAAACATTAAAGAAAAAAAGAAATATCACATTGCTAGAAGTGTAACAAAATGTTTTAGCCACTAAATATATACTCAGCATTACTTTATGCAGTATATTTCAAATGATCTTAGACAACTAATTGCATTTATGAATTCAGCATCATAGTACATGTGGCTTACAGTGACATGAGACTGCTAGTTCAACTATATTAATGTGAAATCCTAAGACTTACTTGCCCTTACTCTATGATGGTCCTATTTAAGCAAGCTAATATTTATTTCAGAAATATTATATAATTAAATATCTTAGCACTAAATCTGACCATCACATAGAAGCTTTTCTGCTAATAAAATTTCAAATTAGCTGACTTACTGTCTTTATAAACAGTTCTTAAATATATACATAGGGCCTATGCTGAGACACTTTGCTCAGCCTTGGTGTAGGGAGGAGAGGACTGGACCTGCCTTGGCTGAGTTTTCCAGTCTGGGCTGACTCCCCAGGGGAGACCTTGCCTTGGAGGAGGTAGGAATGGGGGAGAGGGCTGGGGGGTGGGAGGAGGGAGGATGGGGGACTTCATGGCTGATAAGTGATATTAAGTTAATTATAAAATTATATATATACAGAATTTAAAAAAAAAACAACTTCATAATAATGACATTGTTTCTCTTCCAGTAAAAGAAAGAAAGAAAGAAAGAAAGAAAGAAAGAAAGAAAGAAAGAAAGAAAGAAAGACAGGAAGGAAGGAAGGAAGGAAGGAAGGAAGGAAGGAAGGAAGGAAGGAGGAAAGAAAGAAAGAAGGAAGGAAGTACATGGAAAGATGTGGCAATAGTAAAATAGGAAAGAGGTCTAAAGGAATAGAAAGTGCTCTCCCTCTTTGTTTTCTTTGCATTCTTCAGTCAATTGGTTTATGTATAGTGTTCACTTGCAGCAGGACACTTAGAACTGTCAATAATAGAATGATTTAGCCACCCAAGGGAGGCACCAAAATACAATGCTCAATTCTATTGTTGACATTTTGAAGGGGATGGGGATGGGGAGGGAGGCAAAGAAGTGTGTGTGTGTGTGTGTGTGTGTGTGTGTGTGTGTGTGTGTGTGTTTGATTGAGAGAGAGAGAGAGAGAGAACTAAAGGTTACATTCAAGAACTGTTGAAAACATGGTGCCTTTAAACAACTTTCCTTATTTTTCAATCACTCTCTCCCTCCAGTCAGGGAATTCTTTCTCTACCAGCCAGTGAATAACTTATCTTGACTGTGCTCAACCCTGGCATGTTTCCCAGGTACCTGCAGTGCTCATTCTGGCTGTACTGTATCCCACAGTGTGGGCAGATGGCTCTAAAAATTGACTAATGCAGACAGCAGTGGTCTCTTTGGACATGTTGTGAATGGGTGAGACTTCAGACCCAAAATAAGGTTTTCTTTTTCTTTCCCGTATATCAAATGTGATGAGGTCCTCTCAAATTTCTATCTTCATAGAGGATAATATCACCTTCTCAAAACTGCATTATATCCTAGAGTCTGTAATGAGATATAAAAATAACCTTCAGAACACTGAATTCTTCAGGATAGCAAAGTTGAAAAGACAAGGTACTAGAAAATAATTGTTGTAAAGAGGCATTTGCAATCATTGTGGTCTTTAGCAATGTAGGCAGGCATGTCAGTTTTTAATCCTTAAAAATGATAGGCTAGAAAATACCTACCATCCCTTGAAGAAAATGAGGTCTAATAAAATATAAAATGTTGCTGTGTGATTCTCCACCTTGAAAAGATATAGAAAAAAAACAATATAATTGACACAAATTAAATTTGACAGGTGGCTCAGAGAATGACTTAAAATGCACCTTTCTGCTTTCACAGAGAGTACAGGTGTGTCTCACCATCAAAATGGCACAATCTCTGAACGGCATCCCATTTATTTCTCTAATCTACAAACTTAGCTGTAAGAGAAAGAGATTAAAGAATGTCACATCTGTGCAGACATGTCATGGAACAAAGCAACTTATATCAGGTATATTTATGAGGAAAAAGTGCCAGTAGAAAATGAGATTAAGGCTTGTATCACTTCAGTTTATCCACACAGGAAATTCTGTACTTTAAAATGGTCTTATTTGTTGAAGTTTAAGGGAATAAATTATGTGTATAGTTTCATAAAATAACTGCAATTTCTCTTTTTAAAATTCTTGACTATGTTATAGAATAGTGTAAGAAATTCTCATTGGAGTTGGAGATATGGTTCAGTGGTTAAGACTGGGTATTGTTCTTGTAGAGGAACTGAGCTCCTTTCACAGAGGGAGTCTCATAGCCTGTTCCGTTCCATTCTTCTTCACTGCTGCACTTAAGTGCAGACACACACACACACACACACACACACACACACACACACACACACACCCCTACCATTCATAAACACCTACATAGACATTCACACACACACACAATTAAAATAAATATCTTAAAATATTTCATTTGGGGTGATGAAAATATTTTACAGACAGAGTAGATTAAGAGCCTCACAAACAGAGAAGTGATTTTTAGTACACTGAAGTTTTACAACTCTTAAATTATAAGCAAATAAAGTAATACGAAAAGTGATAGAGAACCTCGACACTGGAGTCTTATAAAATACATTAATCTACTCACCTAGATTCCTGTTTAATAGAAATAAAAAAGGTTGATTCATATCAAAAAGCTTCAGAAGAAATAGTTGAAGTCAGTTATCAAATCTTTGATTATCAATTTGTTTGTTTTTTATCCAAGTAGTTTAACTAATGGAGAAATGATCAAACTGCCATTAATTAGACTACAAAATGCCTTTAGGGTATGATTATATTTTATAAGTTCTAAAACAAATACTTCATTATCTATATATTATAATCTGAGCATTTCTGATTCTTTTATGAATTCTTTGATATTTATGTGGCTTGTCTAGAAGCAAGACTTCAAAGAGAAAACAATATTGTTAGGAAAAAAATATAATTTCTCCAAATCTATCTCATGCTTCTATAAGCTTTCAAACTCTACTCTGAATGAAATATATATATTATATTTATAAACTTTGGTTTTTCTCTTTAAAGAAGGATTGTGGGAAAACTCCAAGACTTCAAAGTTTCAAAACGTCTGTCACAAAAGGCATCATAACTTGGGTTAAATGTATGAGTTTTGTAAACCTCAACTCAGCCCTCAGAAACACGTGTATATCTATGTCCAAATGTACACAGAATTTCATGAAATATACAATTTGTAAAAGTAAAATTAAACTTGAAAAGACAGGATATACAGGCAAAAATTTAAATAACCGACTATCATTCAACAAGCTATCAATATTGATCTACATCATATCCCTCTACTTTAACATAACCGTATAGGATTTGTCATTTGAGATGGGGGAGGGGAAATGTGTCATCAGAATATATTTTATGAAAAACAGTTTTCTTCAATAAATAGATTAAAACAATAAAATAAATATATTTTAGAAGAGGTTTTCTGTTGTAACTTGGACAGTACTTAAATTGTCTGTGGTCAGTCTGGTTTCTATAGATTTGTGATAGAATAAATATTTTTTAAAAGTGTAAAGAAAACAACAATAATTATGCAATATTACAAAAAATCTATAAATATTAGTCTAGGCACTTAAGTATTTCTAAAATATCTAAAAAATTAAATCACACTTGTATATAAACTCATTTAACAAACATTCTCAGAAATAATATAATAATATATAAATATATATAATAATATAAACTAAGAATATTCTATTGTGGGATATGTCTTGAGAGGCCTCCCTCCTTCTCCTTTATAGCACAATAGTCAAATATCATTTTAAAATATGCATAAATTTAGTAATGATGTTTATCCTTGTAAAGTTTTTCTTCTGGAAATTGTCAGGGCACAAAGTCATCATATACATTTACATATATATTATGAACATATAATAATTCAAGTCACAAAAATATGACACATATTTTTCTCAGTTTTATGGCTTTATGTGAAATTAATAGAAATGACATAAAACTTGTTTGATTTCAGATTGCACATAATTTATAAAATATCATGTGCAAGGTGATTTCTTACTTTCATCTATTATTTAAAGTATATTTGTAGCTATCACTGATTTGGGTACCGCTGACAATTCTTTCTACACAACTAGAGGTGGGAGATAAATAATTTTTTTAAGATTACATAAGGCCATTCCAGGTCAGTTATCTCTATTTAACTTTCCTTCAACTCATTTCCACTTATGATTTGGTGTGTATACAGGTGTGTGTGTGTGTCTGTGTGTGTGTGTGTGTGTGTGTGTGTGTATGTGTAAATAAATAGCACACTTTTGTAAAATTACCAAACATTTGTTGCCATTGTATTTTAATATTTGCACTTTTATGTTGATTCTCTCTTCTTATCTTTAGCATCCCACGTAGTGTTGGTTATTCTATTACAGATTCTGGGCTTTTTGTTAGTCTTACCTTTATGTAAGTATATTTTAGATAGGCAAAATAATTTGATATATATTTATAAGAATTTTTGCATAAACCTAAAGTAATGAAAGTTTGTATATGTTTTAAAACTGAGGTTGTTTCCTCAGATTTGTTCCCACATCTAATAGGATTACTGTGCTACAGATATTTAAATTGTAGCCATTTAGGCTCTACTTATATAGTTTATTCTTACTCCGTATTCCTGTCTCTACCAATAAAGATTTCAGAAATTGTTTTTGATAGTTAGTTGTAGATATCAACTGGACAATAGTGAGGAAAAGCAGGTGGGTGGTAAATCATTATTTCTTAGAATGTTTGTTAAGTGAGTTTATATTAGGAAAGAACTGACATTTAAATAAGTGGACAGAGGAAAATCTGCACCTAATGTAGATGAGCACCATCTAATTAAACATAGTAATAGTAGAGAGAAAGAATTAATTCCTTCATTTTTTATGAGGTGAGATAGCCTTCTTCTACTGGAATTGGACACTAGAATTCCAAGTTTGCTTGCCTTTCCCCTCTGAGAGGTATGCAGGTAGCATTCTTTCCTGTTGGGAAAGTTTGGGCTTGAACTGATTACTTCACTTCATTCTCCAACAAAGTAGTGAATGAGAGGAATATCAACTTCTACAATTATCTGAGTTAATCTCTGTGGAAACTCTCTCATATATATAACCATAGTCATATCAGCTGTGTATATCTATGCATATGTCTTACTGTATCCCTCCCATTTCAGAACCTTTAATAATATGCTAGTTGAAATGTATAACTTGGGCAAAGTTTAATAAAGAAACTTTTAATATAAAGGAAAAAACTGTATAAGAACATGAGGAAAAGTATTCAGTTATCTTCAATATCCAACACTGCTTAAAAGACAGTGCTATGAAGGAACATGGAATATAATACCTGTCACTCTGTTGTAGGACACAATTCTTCCACAAGAAGAAAAATGCACTTTGTGCTTCTTTTTTTCTGCACTATTGTTAGTTAACTGATTGTTACTAGTCATATATGATTATAAGCCAGAAAGCAAGGAATCCCACAGATTAGCCCAAATAGACATACTTTCTGCGCATAAAGCAATATGGGGAAGAATGGAGAGAGTTGATAGAGTGGCTGATGATACCACCAAACTCTTGTCCAGGAAGCATGTTTATGTTTGAGGCATTTCAAACAAATCAGATTTCTTTATTTTTTAATTTTTATTTATTTTGTTTAATTACACTTATGATATTAATTACATTTGTGGTATTCATTGATTACATTCACAGTATTCATTCAATAATTATATTTGTGATATTCATTAATTACATTAATTGTATTGATTTATTACATTCATGATATTATGTCCTACTTTCCATTTGCAGGACTTTTCCATCACACAAAAAAGAGATCCTGTACTTAGGAAATCATTGCTCTATATTCCGTTTTTTTCTATCTTGAGATAATGTCTAATCTTTCTGTCTCTATGAATTTGCATATCCTATATATTTCACGTAATGCAATGCTATAGTATTTGTCCTTTTTTTAATGTAAAAAACATTTTATGTACAACTGCAGATAATTCATAGATAGCTTGAACATAAAAATAGGTTATAATTCAAAAGTCCAGGGTTATTTTAAACAGTAAAATATTTTCTTTGTAGAAAATATTAAAAATGATAACATTTCTCAGTAAGCCTTTTGAAGCCAAATGGTAGATAAATTATAATATAAATATTGATTAGATTCTGGGATACAGAAGGAAATTATCATTAGGAATTGATCTATCTCAAGACCTAGCCATACCACTTTTGAGCATATACCCAAGGAATCCTCAATCATACCACAAAGATACATGCTCAACTATGTTCATAGCAGCATTATTTGTAATAGCCAGAACCTGGAAACAACCTGGAAGCCTGTCCACTGAAAAATGGATTAAGAAAATAAGGTACACATACACAATTACTCAGCAGAGAAAAACAATGACATCATGAAATTTGCAGGAAAATGGATGGAACTAGAAAATGTCTTTCTGAGTGAGGTAACCAAGACTGAGAAGGACAAACATGGTATGTACTCACTTATAAATGGGTATTAGATGCAAAGCAAAGGACAGACTGCTGCTCCCCCACAGATCCAGGGAGGCTACCTAGCAGGGAGGACCCTAGGATGACTGTGGCTTATAAGGTTTGGTTTTGTCCAATCACTGCGCAAGCTTTAGTGAAATGTTTGACTATTAGGATAAGAATTTGTACTATATCAAGCTGATGCAAGAAAATGCTGGTCATACTTTCAGGAGAGGAGGCCAAAATCTT
This sequence comes from Onychomys torridus, assembly GCF_903995425.1. Taxonomy (NCBI): domain Eukaryota; kingdom Metazoa; phylum Chordata; class Mammalia; order Rodentia; family Cricetidae; genus Onychomys; species Onychomys torridus. The sequence goes on along the minus strand of NC_050451.1, from coordinate 70,310,100 downwards.
TTTAGATTATGGAGTAGCCTGTAGAAAAATGTCTGCCATAAATCAAACAGTGAAAGGCAAGATGATTAGGAATCTCACTTACACAACTTAAGTAAAACAGCTCTCTGAACAGACTTCTTTATTTTATCAACAACAACAAAAACCATTTCACTGTCTTAGGGTTTTTATTGCTGAGATAAACACCAAGACCCTCCCCCCCAAATAATAACATTGAAGAAATGACTGTTTTGACTTACAGATCCATGTCGCAGTCTACTACTGAAGGAAGTCAGCATCCCATGTGTTCTGGGTATACACATCAACCATTAATTAAGAAAATGCCTTCAAAATTTGCCTGCAGGCAATCTGAATGTAGACTTTTTTTTTTTTTTTTTTTCAATTGAGGGAGCTTGTTCCAAATAACTCTAGCTTGTATCAAATCGACAACATTGACACAAACAAACAGAAAACCCAGGATAGTTCAGGATGAAGGTTCTGGCATAGAGAAAAGAGTCTGAGAAGGTCAAGTGCCTTGCCACTGTATCCTTCTGTGATGGAAAGACAAACACCTTCACCTACATCTTCTAGGGAAGGCACTAGAAAGGCACAATTCATCAGGGTCCTGCTCTTAAAATTTTATCTTCTCTCAAATTCTTTGGATTCCATTATGTGGAAGGAGTTAAGATTCCAGTCAATGAACTTTAGGCTTCAGAATAACCTAGACATTTACATGACAACAATCATGAATGAAGAACAGGACCTGTGACTTCTGTGATTTGCCATTCCATTTTTCTCTACATAAATGCAAAAAGGAAAAAAAAAAAAAAACTTTCTTCCAAACTTTTGCTACTTAAAGTTGTCATATTTGGTTTTTCTCATGCGAAGAAAGACATGTTATATTTATGATACCTCTTCATACTTAAAATGTATTTAGATTATGATTATATTTGTATTAGAAAATAACTTTGAACTAATTAGTAATGGATATACATGCATGCTTCTATGCATGCATACACACAAATCAGGAAAAATGACTCAATAGTTTAATCAACTAACTGTTATTTAAATGAATTTGTATTGTAACATATGAGAATTTAATAGTGAGTTTAGCTTTCAGAAGATTTCAGTGATACTGAAATTGACATGCAAGATTTAAAAAACTGACAACTTGAAAATTTCAGTCAAACATTATTTATTTATTTAATTTTGCTTTCTGTTTGTACTTTACGAACTTCTGTTGACACTACTCTATCTTACTGTTAATACTTTATTATGTATTTAATTTTGCATTATTTCAAACTGCCATTATGAATTAATTTTCCTCCTTTCTATATTTGCAAGTACAAAAATGAAACAGATACACATGTGAGCACATTTGTTGTAAACGTCCATATGTTGTTGTTCTTATCTTTAGCTTAGGTTTTGCAAAGTATGGTTTAGTTAATGCCAGCTTGTTCAGAAACATATTTTGTAGCATCCTACCCTGCCCAAATTTATATATAGTGGGGAGAATACTCAGAAATGGAAAGAATTAGAAAGAAATATGTTGCAAATATTGTAATAACTCAGTCCAGTATTCCATTCATATTTCCTTTTCTCAATGTTATAAATTTGCTTACCCTGTTTATTTCTCCTCCATATTAACCAATGTTCCTTTTTCTGTTCCTATGGAACAAATGTCTTTACCTGCTTCTAAATAAAATGTTCAATGGAATTACAAAGTTGGATCTAAGTAGGCAGAAAGAATCAATTCACTTCTCTAAGGACCTATTTTGCTCTCAGGAAGTAACAGAAGCTTCCTGAAGATGTGCAGTTAAAAATGAACAAAATAAAATCTTTTTATATTAAACCATATATTCTGCAATTCCATAAATGATTATAATTAAAAACAATAACTTCTGAGCCAGAAAAATAACAGCATTAAATATGTTTTTTTAAAACTTTGCTTAACCTTGTATTCCAAAGAAACCTGAAGTTTACAAAATACTCCATGGTAAGACCTACTTCCATCGAGCTGTGAAAAACTGTATTTGATCCTTGCATCTCTCAGCATGCTTCTCCCAACATGATGTACACACAGAAGTTTGGCAAAGCAAGGTAAGTCTGCAGATATGTATCAATTTTCAAACAAAGAAAAATAAAAGCAATCCTCCCCTTTACTCTCTTCTTGGAGAGGAGTCATGGCTTCCCAGACAAGGCCAATCACACAGCTTCCTGAATATTTACTTTGAAAGATGCTGAAGGGAGCTTCTAAATTAGGAGACTTAAAACTTAACTAAACACCATCCTTTCTTTAATCACTAATTCTGTGCATCAAAAAAAATTGATCGAAGTTTGAAATATAAAATTTTTGGCTCTCCAGGTCCAACATAGAACTCTTGCTTTCTACAAGAGTGATAGTTTTCTGAAAATATATTGAAATTAATAAAAATGGCTTATGAATCTGAAAAATATTATTTAATATCCTAATTTTCTAACAACAGGGAACAAAACATATTTAAAATATTTGCAGAATATGCCACAAGTAAAGCATATCATACACTCACACTTTAAAAAAGTTTGTGACGGACATTATAAAGCAACTTTGTCATATAAGGAAGGTGGAAGCCCCAAGACTGCAATTTATTTCATTTACGAATAGGTAGGGAATTAATATTCAGTACTGTGCTCTAGGCTTTTTATTAGTGAAAGTCACAGAAGACAGCATAATTACAACATTTATCACAGTGTTCAACTATGGTTAATGATCAATTTATTTGTGTTTAATATAAGAACAAAAATATACTTCAACATAAATGAGGAATATAAGGAAATAAAATATTTCACAATAGGGACAAATATATTCTAGAAGGTTCAGTTAGAATTATATAAGTCATAGAGAATTGGGACTCTAAATTGTTTTGAGGGAAAGTCTCCTGAGAATTTGACATTTGAACAGGTACCCAAATATAGCGAAAGAATTGGACAAACTAATGAATAAGAGAAAATTTTCATGCCATCCAAAGGCAGTGTGCCTTGGGAACGGGTGTGTATGTGTAATTGCATCATGATAAGTGAAAATAAAGTTTTGGCCAATAAGCATAGTCTGGAGAGAAAGTATCCAAACAAATGTAAAATCTTTATTTGAATGGTAAAGGATACTGGCTTTTGTTTCTATTTAGAGAAGAAAATATAGGGAAAATGGTAGAAATAATGTCCAAAGACAAAAAATATGTATAATATATGTGTATACTTAAAGCATATTCTTATGGTGGAGATGGCCCAATGATTCAGATGTTGAATTATTTTAGTGTTTTTAACTGTGTTATGTTAAAGTATATGTATATATGTTTTTATGTATACGTGGGTAAGTGAGTGTGAGCACAAGGGACCATGAAAGCAAGAGGTGTCTGTTTCCCTGAAGTTAGAGTTACTGGTGACTCTGACCCACCTGATGTGAGTTAATGACATAATAGTGCTCTATTAACTGTTAGTCCATCTCTCTAGTAGCTGATATATATATATATATCTGATAATAAGCTTGCTTGTGATTGAGAAACTTCACAATGTAAACAAGAATGATAGCCAAGAATGAAGATATGGCATTTGGGTGAATACCTGTATAACTGGAGATGATTTGCATTAAAATTGACTCTGGCAAAGCATGCAAAGTGTTTGCGTGTAATATATTCTGTTTTAAATAACCAAGACAAGATACTGAATAAAGAAGTTAATGTATAAGAACATACTCCTCATACAACTCTAAAAATGCAATTTGAGTTAAAAATCCCAAAGAAAACACAGGACAGGATGGTAAGCATTTATGAGGACTTCCAACATTCAGGAGTCAAGAGTGAGCACAGGTTCTACCAGGAGCCTTTAAAGGAATAAAGCAAAAGAAACAGAAGAGATCTCTCTAGAAGAGCAATGTCCCAAAGATAGAAGGATGAAGTGAGAGGTACTAAGTCAAAATCCAGAACATCAAAATAATCCAAATGTTCATTAACTAGTGGGAGATACTGTTAGCATTCTGACCCGCCCCTTGGGGCTCTGCCCTGCATCTTCTTATAAGGTCTGTTTTTGGGAAAGACCCTTCCCTTCTTCCTCTTCTCCTTCCTCTCTTTCCGGCCATGAGGTGTGCTCAGCTCTGTTTTCCCTCGTTCTCTCCCTTTTCTCTTTCTTTCTCTCTTCTTTACTCCCCTCCTTTTTTTTTTTTTTTTTTTTGTCTGTTTGTTTGTTCTGTTTTGTTTTGTTTTTGAGAAAGGGTTTCTCTGTGAAACAGTCCTAGTCCTGGCTGTCCTGGAACTCACTCTGTAAACCAGGTAGCCTGAAACTCAGAGGGATCCATATGCCACTGACCCTGAGTGCTGTGAATTAAAGGCGTGCACCACTACCACCGGACCTCCTCTCTCTCTCTCTCCCTCTATTATAATAAACTTCGACATGGATGCCTTGCCTGGGGTGTGAGTAACTTTCTATTGTGCCACACCACCTGCCAATGCATCTACATGGACTATCTCTCTCACTAGTAGGGCACTTTGGCCCAACATGTCAAGGTCTCTGGCTCGTGCCCTGTGTATCATTACATTGGTGCTGAGTGACTCAGCAGAGGCCCTCCTGGCACTTTCTCCTGCCTGGGGACAGCCCGAGACACACCTCAATCTCAGAAACCTTCAACACCATCATAATGAGTCAGCCCTCCTTCTAGCCATTTCCCACAGTGAGGATTCAGCTCCTTTTGATGTGATCTCACGCCTCTTGGCCTTTTTGGTTCCAGTACCAACAACTGTAGCTGAAAGTTTTCCAGTGTCCTTCCCAGCCCTGCAAGGTCCAGACAAATCTCTCTCACCCGTGGTCCTGCAGCCACTTATAAAATAATCACACAGAGGCTTAATATTATTTATAACGACATCTTGCAACACCTTTTTTTTTTTTTTAATTAAAAATTGTATCCTCCTATGAGTGAGTACATACCATGTTTGTCCTTCTGAGTCTGGGTTACCTCACTCAGGATGATTTTTTCTAGATCCATCCATTCGCCTGCAAACCTCATGATGTCATTGTTTTTCTCTGTGGAGTAGTACTCCATTGTGTATATGTACCAGATTTTCTTTATCTATTCTTCAGTTGAAGGGCATCTAGGCCGGTACCTGTCCTTAGTGCATGAGCTGGCTGTTTGGAACCTTGGGCTTACACAGGGACACTTTGCTCAGCCTGGAAAGAGGGGACTGGACCTGCCTGCACTGAATCCATCAGGTTTAAATGAATCCCCAGGGGTGTCTTGGCCCTGGAGGAGATGGGAATGGAGGGGAGGGGATGGGGGGAAGGAGGGGGTGTGGGCAGAAGTGGGGAGGACAGGGAACCCATGGCTGATGTGGAAAATTAAAACACAAATATAATTTAATTAAAAAAAAGTTTAAAAATTGTATGGTCTATGGCAAACCTCTTGCTTGCTAGCTCTTTTATCTTACATTAACCCATTTCTATTAATCTATGTTTTGCCATGTGTTCCATGGCTTTACTTGTCTTTTGTCATGTTGCTTCTCATTTGGTGGCAACTGGTGTCTTTCCCCTTTGCATTTCTTCTCTCTGTATATCTGCCAGGATTTCCTGCCTGCCGCTAAGCTGCCTTGCCATAGCCTGAATAGCTTTATCAATCAATCAGTCAATCAGAGAAGTACATATTCACAACATCAGAATGACATCCCACAGCAGCTTTTTTTTTTTCAAACAAGAACCTTAAATCTAATCTCCTTTCTTTAGCTTTTTTCCTGACCACTAACAATAACAACTTGTAACTAACTAAAATTAAATGACAATTATCCAAAACTCATTGAAAGACCAAACGCCACCCTCTCTACCTCTTGGGAATGTAGGCGTTGTGTTCTTAAAATTTCTGGGAAGTAGATGGCTGAGTTAGGAGTCACCAGCCACACATAGAGGAACAAAGATGACAAGGCAGAACTGAAAAATGGTACCAAACCACATGGCTAAACATAGATAAGAATTATGGGATAATTTAAGTGTAAGAGCTAGTTGGCAATAAGCCTGAGCTAATAGCCAAGCAGATATAATTAATATAATCATCTGTGTGCTTACTTGGTGGATGAGAGTGGGAGAGATTGGTTCTGACCGCCAGCCAGCTGAGACACATGAAAACTTCCGACTACAAGCAACCATGTGTTCTTTGGGCTTGTAATCCCAGCCCCTTGTTCTTATGTGAGGACATATGGTACAATTTGTGCCTACTCATTACTCCATGGCCTCTAGATCTTTAGATGATGATCCATTGACTAGTCTGTGCCATCATCACTGAGCCTCTGGGACACTGGAAGCTCAGCCAGCAGGATCTTTCTCTACCTCACTTATGGAAAACAAGTGATCCTTGTCTTGTTAGTTCTCCTATTCCAACAGCCTGGAAGACCCATGGCCCCCTCATAGCTCCCTACAGCAGCATTCACAGCCTGCTGGAAAGTCTCTTCTATTCTGTCCCTGCCTGACCCCTCTTGCTGTCTCCACTGCTGCCTCCACCTTGTGCTTGGCTTATGCTATTTAGACAAGCCAGGTAGAGCATAGCCCCCAGCCCTACAACCTCAGCCACTTGAAAGAACCATGGCTTGGGCTATAACCTGATGGAGTCCCTCTTTATCTCCGTTCCCTGCTTCTAATCTACTGACATCTCATGCTTTCACTCAAAATGCCTCCTTCTACTCTGTCTCTGTTTCTGGGTTTTCTCATTATGCAGCCACCATTGCCATGTGTAGATGTAACCATCTTGTTAAATAAGAAACACAGAGCCAATGCAGAGATGAAAGCCCAAGAGGTCAGAGTAATAGCCAAAAACCTTACCCTTCACTGCTGCTCCTGTCCTTCCCTCAGCAAGAGACCTACTTCCTGTGTTTTTTTCTTTTTTTATAGACTGTCTGTTCTGCCTTCTCATTGGTTGTAAACCCAACTATATGACCTCCTCACCACTGCCTGTCTGTGCAGACCTCCAGGTCTTCTACGGTTGGTATTGAGATTAAAGGTGTGTGTGTCTCCATGCTGGCTGTACCCTTGAATGCGCAGACATCTGCCTGTCATGTGATCTGGATTAAAGGTGTATGCCACCACCACCCAGCTTCTGCTATGGCTTGCTATTAGCTCTGACTCCAAGGCAACTTTATTTATTAACAAATCAAATCATTTCTCAGTACAAATAAAATATCACTATAGCCATACCACAGTCTGAAGGGGTCCCTCTCTCCCACCCAGCTGTACTGCTAACTGTTTCACAGTCTTCTCTACAGCACCACCACCAAACTCCAATGCATTAACCATGAAAGTTTCCAGATACATTTTTCTGTCTTTCTTTTAAAAAGTCTATTTCCTATATTTGGATGGAAATGTGTGATTGATGTGGCCAACTTTGTACATTTCTGACTGACTCTTAAATGTTTCTAGTAGGATATATTACACTAGGACCCCTGAGGGTATCCCAGGCCTGCAGGGCAACATGCTGTCATGCTGGCCAGTTGCTGTGGTGGGACGGCTGGTGATCCATTCCATGTAGACAGCGGTGGTGGGTGGACATTCACAACACAAACACTGCATCTGTGTGGAAGTGGTTTATTATAATAAAGAGACAAAGAGAAGATAGGAAAGAGGGAGAAAAGAGAAAGAGAGAGGGAAAGAAAAACAGGGGTGTACATACCTCATGGGAGTGGAAAGAGAGAAAAAGAGAGAGAGAGAGAGAGAGAGAGAGAGAGAGAGAGAGAGAGAGAGAGAGAGAGAAAGGGTTAGAGTTTTTCCTTAAGAAAAGGCTTCTACATCAGGATACAGGGCAGCCCCCAGAGGCAGGATTTCAAGGGGATAGATCAGAATATTAACAGCTTCAGTTTATGTGTTCTGTGTTTCTTCCAAATGTCTTAAAAAAAGAAAAAACGTGGTCAGGCACCATGTGATCATATGGTCAGATGCCATCTTAAATTAGGTCAAAGATAGACAGATCCTATGTCCTCACTGCCACTTTTACTAAGGGCAGCAGAAAGCCACATCTTTTCCTGGGTTCAAGCATGAGTGGGGCACCCAGAGCTTCTGCCTTGACCCATACCTTCCAGGATCAGCTGGAGCCCAGTTGAGCAGAAGGAAGCAGGAAGATGTTGGGGCTAGGCTGCAGTTCCTTTTGGGCTGGGCAGAATGCTCCTGAAACTTGTGTCATGACTCTTTGGGTCACAAGGACCTGCTCCCATGACAGCAGGCAGACTGGCTCAAAATTTATTTCTGAGTTATGATTATTAGATTTGAGTTATCACAAGTTCAAATGTCTTCTTAATATAGATAGTAGTAAAATTGTTTTATGCTGCTTTCCTTTATAGAAAAGTGTAGTGAGTAGTTGTTCCAGCTCTGACCTGGAATTACTTCCCCTAGTAAGTCTTCTAGTAATTGCTATGCCTACCTATGACCTGCCCTGGGCGCAGGACCAAGATGTGAGCCCTTAAGACCTGAGACCTGGATGCGCTGGCTCTCTTGGTTCCTGGTGATCCTGAATGCTAGATGGTAGACCAAGCAGAGTTCTCCAGGGAACACTGCTGGACTGCACCTCACATCTCCCAGATCCTGGAACCAACCCCTTACCCGGCTATAAGTTACCCCCAAAATAAATATCCTTTTTAACTACATGGAGTTGATTTAATAAATTCCCACAGTAGAAAAGCTGGCTGTAGGGTTGGATTATGGCTCCTCCTTTGCTAGACCCAGGTGGACCTTTACAGTTTTACTGGGTGATAGCTTCCAGAAGTACTGGCCACAGTAAAATGGAACAGGCTGAGATGTACAAAGCAGGCTATGTATATGCTGCCAAGGATAGGATCAAAATAAGAATTAATATAAGCCTCAGAGGATCAAAAGAAGTCATTAGATCCACTTCACAGAGGTCAGAAGGACTTCAAATAAGTAAAGTGGTACAGATTGAGATTTCAAACTCCCCCCCTTCACAATTACTAAGGCTGTGGGCCTAGAGTTTCCAAATAATTCATAACTTTCAACTTCTATCTCTAATTTGTTTGCTTCAGTAGGTTTCCACTGGGCTGGCAGACACATCCAAGCATCAATTGCTGACTGCAGTCTCCTCCAAATAACCATGAGCTCTAGACTTGCTGAAGGGAGATATGACGTAGACTAGTCTAACCAAACATAATTGTTTATTAAGTCAACTTAATTCTGTCTCTACAGCCAGGTCAGATGACCACATCTGATAAATAATTCATTCCCTGGGTTCCCTGCTTACCTTTGACTGGCCTTTCAGCCTCTCTGGGCTCTGATCTACTGTGCCCCATTTCAGCATGAAGCAGCTGTCAAAGATCATTGTCACCTCCCCTCCAAAACAGGCTAAAGGGCTAAGTCAAAGAAAAACTCCCTGGTATAGGGGAAACATGTCTACCCATGATGCCCATTGATATCCTAAAAATTGGGTCCAGAGTTAATAGATTTATTTACTAAAATGGTTCTATAATAAGATAAGACACTTGACCTTCTTTATGCAGAACCAAAAAATATTATATAACCTTAAGTAAATATTATTTCTCTATAAATCATTCAGGATTATAATCTGGCTATACTAAAAGTTCAGAACTCCAGGGTCTTATAAAAGTAACAATGCAAGAATATGTGTCTCCCCTCTTTTTCATTGCTGTGATTGGTAAACTGTAACTGATTGGGAAAACTGAATGTCCAGATTTAACTTATAGATATTTTCAGAGTTAATTTAGATATACCTAACAAATTTTGTTCCCCTAGTCCTCAAATACCTCTAGAGATCTAAGAATACGGCATGTAATATAAAAGGTTTTTTGTTTGTTTGTTTGTTTGTTTGTTTGTTTTAATAATAGAGAAACATGTCAGCTCCTGGCAGCATCCTGTATTTTCTCCAAGAAGATGGACAGCCACAGAAAAACTTCCACCTGGAAGCTAATGGCAAGGTAGGCCATGCAGCAAAAAGCAGAGATCCTGTCCAGGCTGTGAATATGTGGAGCAACTGAGGATTAATTGCCTCATGCAGCAAAGTCAAGGTGGGTCAGTCTCCCCAAATTCCTACTCAAAAAAAAAATTCTCAAATATTCTGGGCTTAGCAGTTGAACAAGTGCTGCTTTTGGGGTTCCCATTCCCCAGAGACCAAAAAGAGACTGTGGATTGTTACTTAGGTAGCTGGAAAGCTGTTTTACTTCTTTAATTTATCCTTCTCAGATCTGATGGTGTTTGATGACTAGGGTACCAGTTTAACAGCCCCAACCCCAAGACCACAAGCACCTACATAGCTCATTAATAAGTTTCTTGTTAAAAAATACAGACAGGTATGCCTCATTCACAGACCTCATGGTACAGGATAGACTGGTTTCAGGCAAAGGTATGGCGGTGTTCTCTGGAGTCTACCTTCAGCATTCAGGGTTCCACAGCCAAGAGAGACCTCTCTTCTTGATCCTGGGTCTTCAGCTTCCTCCATCAGCCCCGCCTCATGGGCGTGACCATTACCAAAGCCTCAATGGGAGTTGGAACTTCCAGGCCAAGCCTGGGATGGCTACCTACTACATTATACCTCAATTCACAGCTGGTACCACCTCTCTAGGCTCAAGCAGGTGCATACCCAACAAACAGAACCTGGTTTCCAAGAAGTCCCAATGAAGGATATATCTGCTCTCATGTCTCATTCATTCACCCTTGCCTCTTCTGTACAACCAGGGCATTTCTCTGTTCCATTCTTTCTGGCAATTATCACTATTCCCATGACTAGCCCTGATCATGAGGCCAATGATAACAATCTATATTTTTCTCCTAGCAATCTACTTTCATAGCTCCCTCAAGGAACAGATGTCTGATATCTCCACACCTAACATCTCCATGATGACAGCCAATTGAATGCTTCTTCACTCACACCTCCCACCATTTATGATCCAGACTCCCAACTTCTCCCTCCAACTTCTTCCCAAAATCAGCAGGAAGCTATCTCAAGAATTCAGCACCCTCACTCTCCTACTTGCTACCATAACTCACTTTTTTTTTTTAATAATAATCAAAATGGAGGAATGTTGGCATTCTGGCATACCTATGAATCTACTTAAAGACTCTTTGGAGAAAAACTCCTCCCTTCTTCTTCCTCTTTCCCTTCCTCCCTTGCCCACCATGAGGTGTGCACACCTCCTCTTTTCCTCCTTTTTCTTGCTTTTTGCTTTCTTTCTCTTTTCCTCATCTCCACTTCTCTCTCTTATAATAAATTTCCAAGTAGATGCCATATCTGGGGTGTGAGTAACTTTGAACCTACCATACCATGCTGCCCACTGCCACATATGCATGGCATGTCTCCTTCACCCATGGGGCACCTTGGCACAACCTGTCAAGGCCTATCATTACAGATAACATTTATATCTTTGAAATAAAACACCATTTGCCAATTAAAAGAAGCAGGTGACAACAAAGATAAATTGAGGAAAATTATACTAATTTATAAGACAGGCAGAAAATATCACAAATATCAGTCTACTGAGGAGAAATATACATAAAATGAAAATATGCCTGTTCAAAAAAAAAGAAAATCAATGTATTAAATCTGTAGTATGTAGAAAAACTATAAATTAAGGTGATGTTCATACTGAGATAAATATGCTGCTGTAAAACAAAATTATGTGATAGTTGCATAATACTTCCATTTATTAAGAGAGTATAATAAATTATAAGTAATAATAATTAAATGTGATAATAAATTAAATGAATAAAACTTTAGTATGAATTATACCTTAATTAAATGGTTACCAATGATAAAGTGACTATTAATATAGAGAGTAACAGTTTGTTCTTTTGATGCCATGACATTAAAGTATTTGTATTTTTTTAATTTTTATTGTGTATTGAATTCTGGTGGTTATGGGGCCAAAGGAACAGAAAATCCATATGAATGTATGACTGAGCAAAGGCTATGGTTATTTTTGTTTTAATTCTATGCCAAAGAAATACAAAACCAACCAGATTCTATTTGAGCAATTTAGTGCCTTCAAGATAGATGTAGAAATAAAAATGGATGAGTAAACATAGAATTAAAAGGGATTTCAGACTATTGAAAATTTGTTTGTGGTTTATTGTTTTTCTAAAAATCAAAAATGTATTTTTAAGGGAAGAAAATGAATGGGATATAGATCATAAAAGGAACTTTAATAGATAATAAAATATGAAGCAGGAATGATATTTGTTCTCTTTATTATTTTGATCATTCATTCAACTGAGACTAAGGAATTCATCAGTTGAGAAGGCTGTCATTTCTACTGTACTGACAGGTTAATGAGTTAGCCATCCACAATGTCATGACAGCTGGTACAATCCTGTCAAAGACTACATCACTGACAGTGCAGCAAGCAAGGGAATAAACTCATTGGTCAAAGCAAATGTTAAATCTAAAAAATTCTTACCACAAACATCCAGGAAATCTGGGAAACATAGAAAGACCAAACCTAAGAATAACAGGAATAGAAGAAGGAGAAGAATCCCTGCTCAAAAGCCCAGAAAATACATTTAACAAAATCATAAAAGAAAATTGTCCCAACCTAAAGAAGGACATACCTATAAATGAACAAAAAGCTTACAGAACACCAAATAGACTGGAACAGAAAAGGAAAAAAAAAATCCCCTCACCACATAATAATCAAAACACTAAACATACATAATAAAGGATATTAAAAGGTGCAAAGGAAAAAGGCTAAGTAATGTATAAAGGCAGAGTTGTCAAAATTATATCTGACTTCTCAACGGAGACTCTAAAATTCAGAGAAACCTGACAGACCTCTTGCAGACTCTAAGAGACCAAGACTAGTATACTCAACAAAATTTTCAATCAGCATGGATGGAAAAAAAAAACAAGATATTTCATTACAAAATCAAATATAATTAATATCTATCCAAATATCCAGTTCTACAGAAGGTACTTCAAGGAAAACTTCAACCCAAGGAATTTAACTACATCCATAAAAACACAGACAATAGATAATCATACACCAGCAAAACTCAAAGAAAACACACACACACACATACACACACCACCACCACCAACAACAACAATAACAACAACAAAATACCAGTAATTAACGATCACCACTAATATCTCTCAGTATCAGTGAACTCAATTAGCCAATAAAAAGACATAGGCAAACAATGGATATGAAAACAGGCTTCATCCTTCTGCAGCATACAAGAAACACACTCCATTATCAAAGACAGACATTACTTCAGAGTAAAGGGTTGAAAAATGATATTTCAATCAAACAGACTTAAGAAAAAAAAACTTGTGTAGGTATCCTAATATCTGACAAAATAGACTTCAAACCAAAATTAATCAAAATATATAAAGAAGAACATTCCATTCCTCAAAGGAAAAATCCATGAAGATGATGTCTCAATTCTGAACATCTATGCCTCAAATGTAAGTACATCCACATGTGTAAAAGAAACATTATTAAAACTTCAATATCATACTGAACCCCACACATTAATACTGAGATGCTTCAACACACCACTTTCACATATGGACAGATCATCCAGACAGAAACTAAAGAGTGAAATAATGGAACTAATAGATATTATGACTCAAATGGACCTGCCAGATATCTGCATGAAGTTTGATCCAAACACCAGAGGATATATATATATCCTTCTCAGCACCACATGGATCCTTCTCCAAAACTGACCATCTACTGAGACACAAAGTAAGTCCTTATCAAACTTCCAACACAATTCTATATTGACCTTGAAAGAACAATACTAAGCACCATATGAAAAACAAACAAACATGAGAGCTGAAAGAACCTATACAATAAAAGAATTGCCTGAGGTATCAGGATCCTTGACCTCAAGCTCTGCTACAGAGCTATAGTAATAATAGCAGCATGGTATTGGCATAAACCAGAAACATTAATCAATGTAATCAAATTGAAGTTCCTGACATAAATTCTCATGTCTATGGACACTTGACTTTTGACAAAGAAGCCAAAATTATACAATGGAAAAAAGAAAGCATCTTCAACAAATGGTACTGGCATAACTAGGTGTTAGCATGTAGAAGAATGTAAATAAATCCATATTAATCACCCTGCACAAAGCTCAAGTCCAAGTGGATCAAAGACCTCATGATAAATCCAGCTGCACTGAACCTGATGGAGGAGAAAGTGGGGAACAGCCTTGAATTCATTGGCACAAGAGACAACATGGTGAAGAGAAGATTTAAAGCACAGACACTGAGACTGACAATTAATAAATGGGACCTCCTGAAACTGAAAAGCTCTGTAAAGCAAAGGACACTGTCAGCAGGACAAAACAGCAGTCTACAGAATGAGAAAAGATCTTCACCAAACCCACATCTGACAGAAGGTTAATATCCAGAATATGTAAAGAACTTAAGAAACTAGACATCAAAAAACCAAATAATCCAATTAAAAATTGTGTGCGGACATAAACAGAATTTTCAACACAAGAATATCAAATGGCAGAGAAACACTTAAAGAAATGTTCAACATTCTTAGCCATCTGGAAAATGCAAATCAAAATTACTTTGAGATTCCATCTTACACATGTCAGAATGGCAAAGACCAAAACCACAAATGACCGTTTATGCTGGAGAGAACACTCTCCCATTGCTGGTGGGAGTGCAAACCTGTGCAACCACTTTGTAAAACAATATGGTTGTTTCTTAGAAAACTGGCCATCAATCTACCTCAAGACCCAGCTATACCACCCCTGGGCATTTGACTAAAAGACACTTCATCCTATTGCTAGAACATTTTGCTCACCTGTGTTCAAAGCAGTGTTATGTGTAATAGACAGAGGGGTCAAGGACATCACAATAAATAAAAACTACATAAACAACAACTAACCTGGGTGACATGAACCCACAGAATTTGAACCAATAATTAGGGAGTCTGCATGGGGATTGACCTAAGCCCTCTACTCATATGTGACACTTGTGTAGGTTGGTCTATTTGTGGGACTCTTAACAATGGGAGCAGAGGCTGTCCCTAATGCTTTTGCTAGCTCTTGGGAACGTACTCCTCATATTGGACTGCCTTTACTAGCATAAATACAAGGTGCTTCATCTTACTGCAACTTCAGTTGCAAATGCTTTGTTAATATCCATGGGAACCCTGCTCCTTTCTGAAAAGGCACAGAGAAAGGGTAGATTGATGGGTGGGACGCATAGCAGAGTGAAGGAGGGAGAGGGAGGAGAGGTGGGAAAGGGAATCCACGGTCAGGATATAAAATAAACAAATAATTTAATTTAAAAACACAGTAAGGTTTCTAGGAAGATGGCTGCTGGGGAGGGAGATTCATTTTTGGAGGGTGGAATACAGCCCCTGAGATGCTACCCATGCTATAGTCAATGGTCATTACCATGCACAGTGAGGCAGAAGTGAGCAGAGATTTTTTTTTTTAACAAAGTAATATAGAAAGCTGCCAGGGGAAAGTTTGGTGCGTAGATGAATGGAATTTCAGGGGGAAGAATATGGTGTGAATATTATCAAAATACACAGTAGACATGTATAAATTAAAATTGCTCAATTAAAATATTAAATAAACTAAAATGAAAGTAATGTTCCTTTAAATATTATTTATAAAAAACACGTGAATTTGGGAAATAAATTGATTGGGAACATAATGGAAAAGGAAACAGGAAGAATTCTAGGGAAGATATGTAAGCCTAAGTAAGTTTTCCTTACTCATCTTATTTCTGTTCTGAAATACCTAGCAATATCCAGTTTATTTCAGATAAGGAAATAGTGGCATCATAAATAATTTTATTTTATATTGTTACTAAGCATTATTCCTGCTGTATTTAAATTAAATAATCACATTAATATTTATATGATAATAATAAAAATTGAATCAATGATTATTCCAATTACTGACATGATAAATTGATATGTGAATGATTAAAAATTCTGCTCACAGCTTATGATTGACTCAGATATCCTAAATTAACAGTGATTTATTAAAAGGAAAGAGTAATGTTCTCTGGAATTTAGGTGCATGGCTAGTGTGGAAATGATGTAATCTAGCATTTAGGAATGAAATTCTCAAAAACATTTTTTAATGTACAGAATGTCTTAACAATGAGTTTGAGATATTTGTTTTTATCTATTTTTCATTTAAATGAATACTGAACATGAACATAAAGGATTTTATCAATGTTTTTCTTTGCTTATTTATGAAATTCATATTTTTATATTGATAAATATAAACCACTATCATATAGGTAATGATGAATCGTTGCTAAAACAAATATATGTATATAAAATATTTAGATACATATATATAACACACACATACACACATTCACATACTGTGCTGAAAGTGTTTATCACATCTGAGAAATTTCCAATGTAATGTGCAGACATACATAGAATTTTTTTTTTTTTTTTTTTTTTTTTTTTTTTGGTTTTTCGAGACAGGGTTTCCCTGTGTAGCTTTGCACTTTCCTGGAACTCACTTGGTAGCCCAGGCTGGCCTTGAACTCACAGAGATCCACCTGGCTCTGCCTCCGGAGTGCTGGGATTAAGGGCGTGTGCCACCACCACCCGGCTATACATAGAATTTTAACACCTATTAATGTGGACACTAGACTTCTTCCTTTCCTATTTTAATTATTTCTTTTGCCTTATTGTTCTTGGAAAGATTGCTAATACTATATTGGATAAGAATGGAGAAAGAAGTGGCTATTATTGATGCAATATTTTGTCTAGGTTATATTACATGGCTGTTCTCATTAAATATTCCTGATTGGATATCACATCAGGGTGCACTGTTGTCTTAAAATGACTTTTTAATTCCAAAATTTGACTCATAACATGTGTATTTGCTGCCTTACATGTTTTCTGTCTCCATAGTTTTCTAAGGTTATTCAGGATCTGGAAAGGATTGTCAAAAACACACAAAACTATGTGTGTTCTTTAGGTTATGCAGAAGAAGATATATTTAAATTAACTATAATTAGGATTTTAAGGTTTGCGACCTCTAGAAGTCTCCTTAATGCCACTGGATGCGATAAAACATATCAGAAATGAGTTAAGGAGACTGGCTTATCCAAGAAATATTAAATGTATTACATTGTTCAATTTTTACCAGGAATTTGTTTTTGAAAGACATAGGTTCAATAAGTTGTCATTATGAAATTCTAATTAAACTTTTTCTCAGTTTCTCTCCCTGTGGCTGCAAAATAAGAGACTAGGTAAAACAACTCAAGGGTTTCTTTTTGACTTACAATGTTATGCCAGGGGAGTTGTGACATAAGAAACTTGAAGTGATTTGCCAGCACTCAGAAGAGAGCAAGGAAAGCATGGACGATACAGCTCAGTTTATGTTATCCCTTACTTCAAGAACAATACTACCCATCCACCATAGGCTGATCTTTCTAACTCAATTAACTTAAACCAGGTATCTCTAAGACGCTTGTACACAGAGGTTAAAATAGAGGGTAATTCTAGATTTTGTCAAGTTGATAATTAACACTGACCATCACAATCTTAATTTTTCCTACAAATCTTACATAATAAATCTGTAGAGTGTACAAAACTCAATTTTTAGCTTCTATTAGAAAACCTGACTTTAATTATAAACATACATCTATGTTATTGAATGATTGGGTTATAAATAACAATAGCATTGTTTTGGTGGGCTTTTTTGTTACTGTTTGCTTGCTTTTTGCTTTTCTTACTTTATGTACATGTGTCTATGTGCACCACGTGTATGCCTAGTAACTGCTAAAGTCAGCAGAAGGAGTTATATTGCCTAAAAATGCATTTAGAAAGGAAAGTGGTTGTGAATCTTTGTGTGTGGATATTGGGACTGAACTCTTCTCTCCTGCAACTCCTATAAGAGAAAATAATGTTCTTTATCACAGAGCCATCTCTCCAGCTCCAACACTGATGTCTTATTTAAGTATACAGATTATTATTGAGAGAAGTCAAATTGTTTGAAGTTAGTGATAAATGCTGTTATTAAAATCAAAAAAGAAAAAGTAAATAATCTTGTTTTGGTCCTAATTTAATGGAAAATATTTTGATAATTTTTGTTTTCCTAATTTACTATAGTATTGATTGCATACCCTTTATATGCTGATGCTTATCATTTCTACTCATTGTTACTTCAAAATTTTAAATTCAAAGGGTTTTAAACTTTGTAAAAGACATTTAATGTTCACATTATGGTAATAATGTAATTTCTACTCTTGAGTGAATTTATATGAAATATTATATTTGTTGACATTCATAGGTTGGACTGTCCTTGCATTCCTGAAATATAGTCAATTTTATCTGATGAATAGTTTCAGCAAAGTAGTAGGGTCAAAATATCAGTATAAAAATAACAGTATCTTTCTGTATAAGTAGAATAATCATGCTGAGGAAGAAATAAAGAAATAATCTCTAGTAGGAGGCTATAGAGAGCTGCGTGCACCCGCACCTTAAAGATGGTGCCTGCTTCCGCCCTCCACCTTCCCAATGGTGAGCGCTCTCTGTGATAAACAACTCCTTAATTGGCTAAGGCTGAGAATCTGGCTTGCTTAGGTGCACCTGGACCTATTGGTAGTGCCCAACTGGGGTATCAGGGTTGGCTACCCAGTGATTACTTAAGGCTGTGAGCGGGTTTCCCCTGGATCAGAAGTCAGAAGATTGTTCAAGGTTCCTGAATAAACTGCTGAAAGAAGAGCCTGGTGTCACATCTTCCTTGCTGGTCGAGGTGGTCGCGGCAGGAGGCCTCTGGTTTCTGCTACACCATTGATACCGGGCCGTCAATGGGACTCAGTTTGGTTATCCTGTTGTTGCCCTGTGTCTTCAATCTGAAGGACCTGCCAGTTTACATACTCAAGCAGATAATACATGGAGTGGGTGCTGGGGTAAGACAACTCATAGCCCTTGTTCTGGGCCTGGGTAGTTGTAGAGTTGCTCAGCACACCAGCTCTCTCTCATCCTCAAAACGAGAGTGAGTACTCTAGACTCTCCCACCTCTTGGACTAGCTCTTCCTATGCCGCAGGGTGTAGGGCCCCATTTTCTTACTTTCATGCCCTCAGTGCCAGCTCATTCACACCTATACTACCAGTGTCAGCTTTACCCTGTTTTCTAGGAGAGGTGCAGGAGCCATTCTCCCAAGTTCTGCAGCTGATGAGGGGCAGGGACAGCTCTCTTGCTCTCATGACCTCAGATTAATGACTCTGCAATGAACACGTGCAAGTAAAGATATGTGGAACAAACGGTATGCTGTGTGGCTCACTGTCTCACACTACAGCTTCCATGATGAGATTTTCCTTTCTTTTTCTCTTTTTTCCCTATTCTTTTACATTTTAATTGATTTTATTTTTGAGGGGGAGTTTGCAAGGGCATAGCATGAATGCAAAGGGGCAGGAAGATCAAATAGAACTGAGAAGTATGATATGAAAGGTACAAAGAATAAATAAAAAGAAAATTTAAAAATAAAAATGCATCTAAAATATTGTGTTTGATTAAAATAAAATAAAATGAACAACCTCATTCACATAAACCGAAAAAAAAAAAAAAAGGAATTCTTTTCCCAATCTGATCAAAGATGTAAGTCAACTATACAATGAACAATTCAAATTTGAAAAAGAAAACAGAAAAATAATGTAGATAAGTGAAAGTCCTCCCATAGTCATAGATGGTCAAAATTAGTATGAAATGGTTATATTATATAGAGTACTGAAAATTTCAACTCAATACACAAATATTTCCAAAGATATTATTCAAAGAAATAGGAAAACAATCCCAAACAATCATAAGGTAATACCTAAGATCCGGTAGTAAACACGAAATATTCTGTGTGGACAGATTAACTGAAGACTATCACATACCTGAATTCAACATGTATTACAGTGTTACAATAACATAAGCATCATAATACTGAGACAATACGCAGCAAATGGCTGTAAAATAAGCTATACAGAGATATTTACAAATCTATTTATTTCAGTACTATATAATTATAAGATAGATATGGAATTGGTTTTAACATCACTTCATAGATGAATGGGCAATGAAACTCCAGCATATATACACAGTGAGATAATCATCCATAATGAAGATCAAAGTTATAACAATTTCAAGAAAATTAATGTAACTGGAGATTGCATTGGTTGAAATAAATCAAACTCTTAAAATAAGAATCATGGGTTTTCCATCATTTGTGGATCCTAGATAGTATAGTGATGAATAAAATCTTACATACAGAAATCATAAGACATGAGAATAAAATCAGGACTGGAAAATATAAGATATAAATCCAGAGAGGGAAGAAAGAATAGTTTTGGAGATCTAACAAACTTTATAGCCTAGAGGGTTCTTTTTGAGCTTTTCAAAGTTTAGAAAGAATTTGAATAAGCCAGCCAAAGACATCGTATAAATACAGGTATTAGATTAAACCTTTAGCATAATTTTATATGTTTGTTACATAACTAAGGGCTAGGGTAAACAGGAGGTTCCCATCACGTCAGCAAAATGGCAGATTACATTAACATGAAAATTGGTAGTCATTCTATATACTAATAACACATATGCTGAGAAGATAATGAGAATAGTTCCATTCACAGTAGCCTCAAAATCAGAATGTGGATTAAATTTAGCCAAGGAGGTAAAATACTTTTACAACAAAGACTTTGAATCTCTGAAGAAAGAAATCAAAATAGATACTGGATGATGTTTTATGTTCATATATTGATATTAACCATATAAAAATGACCATCCTATAAAAAACAGTTTACATATTTAAAGAATACCCAAGCAAAATACCTATTACCTTTTTCACAGAAATAGAAAATAAAATACCCAAATTAATATGCAAGCATGACAGACCCTGGGTAACCAAAGAAATCCTAAGCAAAAAGAATTCTGAGAGAATGGGAGTTGAGGAAGTCCTGGGTGAAAGTGTGTTATTGACAAGGATTGCAATGTCCCAGACCAATGGGAATTTGCAAAGCCTTACTCTGACTAACACACATAGGGATTATCTTTCCTGCCAGATATACGACAAGAGGACAGGAAATGACTTTCAGAACAGGCCTCCACTCACAATGGAATTAAGGTAAACAATGACATATGAAAACTCATGTTTCATTCTGAGTTTCATAGATCATATGAAAGGCTTCTGTACAACAAAGGAGACAATAACTAAAGTGAAAATAAATCCCAAGGAGTTCAAAAGAATCATTAAAGTTTATATATCTAATAGAAGATTCATATCTTGAATATAAAAAAAAAGATTTAAAAAAGCAAGAATCAAGAAAACAAAAACATAGTTTAAAATGGTCGATTGATCTAAACAGAGACTTCTCAAATAAATTAATAAACAAAAATGACTAAGAAAGTTCTAAAACAGTGCTCAACATTGTTAGCAAGTAGGAAAATACAAATGAAAACTGTTAGGCCATATCATTTTACCTGAGTCAGAACATCTATACCAAGGAAACCATTAACAACAAAGGCTGACAAAGATTCTGGGAAAGAGCAACCCTTAGTCACTGTTGATGGGACTGGCAACTCATGCTTTCTAAATCCATTTGGAGAATCAATGTGATAAAAATGTATCTGCTATATGACCAAATATACCACTCCTTGGCATGTGCCAAAAGGATTCAGTGTATAACTACAGAGAAGCTTGTTCTTCCATGTTCACTGTTGCTCAATTAAAAAAAAAAAAAAAAAAAAGCTCAAAAATGGAAGCAGGCTTGATGTCCATCAAAAGACAAATAATAATAAAAATGTGGTACTTACTTACAATGCAATAATATTTAGCTGTAAAGAGAAAGGATATCACAAATTTATAGGCTAGTGGACGCTATTGAAAAATTTTTATATATAAATTTTATTAATTTTTTTCCTTCCTTTTATATCCCAACCCCTGTTTCCCCCCTCTACTCTTCTCCTGCTCCCTCCCTACAACCTAACACCATCCCATCTCCATTCTCTCCTCATAGAGGGTAAGGCCTCCCTTAGGTAGTCAACATAGACTGTTAATACCATACTGGGGATGGACATAGCCCCTTCCTCATACATTAAGGCTAAGTAAGGCATCACACCACAGGGTAAGGGCCTAAAAAGCCAGTTCTTATAATGGGATAAGTCCTGGTCCCATTGTCAGTGGACACACAAATACATCAAGCCATGCAACTTTCATCTACATTCAGAGGGTCTAGTGCAGTCCTATGCAAGCTCCCCAGCTCTCAGTCCATCATCCATGAGCTCCTCGTTAGCTTGGTCCAGCTATTTCTGTGGTTTTTCCCATCATAACTCTGACCCTTCTTGCTCTTACAACCCTTTCTTCCTCTTTTCAGCTGAACTTCAGGATTTTGGCCAAGTGCTTGCCAGTGGGTCTCTGTATCTGCTTCTATCAGTTACAGGATGTAGGTTCTATGAGAACAATTAAAGTAGACACCAACATGAGTGCAGAGAAAGGCTAGGTCAAGAAACCTCTCCACCATTGCTATGAGTCTTAGTTGAGGACAATTTTGTGAGTTCCTGAGGTTTTCTCTAGCTTCAGCTTTCTCCCCATTCCCTTAATGTTACACTCTGTCAAGATATCTTTCATTGCTCTCCCTTCCCTTCTCTCTCCCATATCCCCCTCCCTCTCCCCTCCCCTCTGTTTTCTCCTCTCCATTTACCTAGGAGATCATAATTCTTTGCCCTTGCTAAGGTGATCCATGTGTGTCCCTATTAGGGTCTTCCTCTTTACCTAGCTTCTCTGGGGTTGTGAATCATAGCTTTGTTATCCTTTACTTTGCATCTAATATCCACTTATGAGTGTATACATATGATGTTTGTCTTTCTGGGTCTGGGTTAGTTCACTCAGGATGAGCTTTTCTAGTTCCATCCATTTGCCTACAAATTTCATGATGATGTTTGTTGTTGTTGTTGTTTGTTTGTTTTGTTTTGTTTTTAGACCACTGAATAACTTCTGTAAGGCAAAGTACATTGTCAATAAGACAAAAGGCAGCTTACAGAATGGAAAAAGATCTTTACCAACTCCACATCTGATAAAGGATTGATCTCTAAAATACATAAAGAAATGAAGAAACTAGACAGCAAAATATCAAATAATCCAATTTAAAAATAGGCTACAAAGCTAAACTGAGAATTGGTAAATGAAGAATCTCAAATGACTGAAAGACATTTAAAGAAATGTTCAACATCCTTAGCCATCAGGGAAATGCAAATAAAAACTACTCTGAGATACCATCTTATGCCTGTCAGAATGGCTAAAATCAAAAACACAGATGACAGCTTATGTTGGAAAGGATATGGAACAAGGGGAGCACTCCTCCATTGCTGGTGGGAGTGCAAAGTTGTAAAGACATTTTGGAAATCAGTATGGCAGTATCTCAGAAAATTGGGAATCAATCTACATCAATACCCAGCAATACCACTCCTGTGCACATACTCAAAAGATGTTCAATTATACCACAAGGACATTTTGCTCAACCATGTTCACATCAGCATTATTTGTAATGACAAGAACCTGGAAACAACCTAGATGCCATAAAACAGTAGAATGGATAAGAAAAATGTGGTTCATTTACACAATAGCTATTGAAATTTTAACAGTATTTCTCTTGTGAACTTATTTGGAAAGCCAGACTTAATACAGCCATTAAGGTGTCAAAACACTGCCTTTGAAAATATTTCTTCTGTCCAATTATGTCTTGAAGAATTCACCAATCACATCTAAAACCACCTTGTCTGAATTTCCTAGGCTGCGAACACCACCAGTGTGTATGTTTGGATATGAACAATAATGCATTACAACATTAAAGTTGGCAAAGAATACTAGTGAAAGATTGGAATAAGTTGTATGATTATCTGATACTACATACAGTAACATATTTATAACATTTGTAACATATTCTCTCTGATTTAACATAGTAGATACATAAAGCAAGTAATCAGTAAAAAATCCTAAAATTTTTATCATAGCACTAACAATGAATTGACTACTGACAGAATTTATATTTTTTGTGTTTGTATTTCCTGGTTCTACCCTCATAGCATTAGAATATATATATGTTTGTTCTTAGAGAGCAATTTCTACCTTTATTATTTCTGTTATTGCAGTTCATTTTTTTTAGAGTTTTTAGAATTGCAAGCTTATGGAATGTTGGTGAGCATATCTCTTGTCTTTATCCCTATTATTGCTTTTCTTGATATCATCCACTCATTAGTCATCTTTACCCCTTCCTTTCATAAGTTTTAAATAATGTGGTTATTAGATTCCACTAGTTGTGAAACAATGTTCCTTAAAGATTTTATTTTTCTTGCAATAATAAATATTGAGTAGCATTCTTTGAAACTTATATTTAAAATGATTATATGTCTTAACTATATAAAAAAGAAGAATATGGCATATTGTGTCACAGACTACATATTGCTTTGTATTTAATATTTTTTCAGGTAGGTGAGTGAGGAAAAGGTAGTGATAACAAAAGAATTTTTGTCACAATAGACTGTAACAGACAGCATTCTTTGTTCTTCTGTTTTCTCATTTATTAACAATTTAGGTAGCTGTGTTCCTTCACAATTTATTATATGTGGAGAGTCAGGCTGTGGCTGGGTAGATAAAAAGATAATTATCTTTGAGATCATTGCTTATTTCACTTTTGTTTAAAACTAACATTAAAATTTAACATTTATCATAGAACAATTGGAAATCTAGAAAACACCATACAAAATATAACTCCTAGGGATATATATATATATATATAAAACATATATAACATATATATATGTTAAGGGTACCTCAATGTCTATTTCAAAACTGGTATGATGAATACAGAAAAGGTCAAACTAAAAATAACTAAACTGAGTCAGTTATAAGTATACTAACATATGCCCCATTTAATAACTGACTCTAAATAGGCAGTAAAGTTTAAGTAGTTTCATGAATACTAATTCCCTCAGCAAAGGGTTATGAAGTACCTGCTGGCTTGCTCCTAACAAGGTCAGACAGTTATGAGTCAGTAACAGCCGAACATAGCAGAAGGTGAATAATTGACATGAGTCGGCTTATGGGAAGAAACTGATGCAGCAGGGTAGCACATTCAGAATGACATGATGTCCTGAAACAGAAGCAACTGTGATCCCATCTGTTTAGTGATCCTAACTGCTCAAGTTAAAACTTCCCTATGCAAGCAACATATTTCCTGAGAGATGCATTTTTTTTATATCCATAAACACTCAAATGCCGTAAGTGTGAAGTATTTTCGGATTCCTCTTACATATTTGGTTAGCTATTCTATAAGATTTCATTAAATATATCTGAAACATTGAGCAACAATCAAGACTTGCATGTGGGGATGGTGGATTGGCGAATCAGTTTTCTCTAAAAGCCAAAAGCGATAATGTCCAGAAAGATTTGTTTTAAAAGCTTGCATATGATAGTAATCAAACAGAGATATGATTTATGCTTGTTGAAATTCAGAAAATCAAAGCAAGCCCTGAGCAAAAATTCTCTGATGAAAGCTAATAATATTAACATGAAATATTTTAAATGATCTGTAAGTGTATATTTGTTTCAAATCTGTACTTTTATCATATTCTCCAGACATTTGAAACCCAGAACAAAATAAATTTTCTACCCCCTCTTATACCTATCTGTGTTCTCTTATTTTCTTATATTATAATTTCCTGAATATAGTCTTCAAAAAAAGAAATAATCAATATTAATACAAAAATACTATCTGAAATGAAATATATGAACACACTTGGCAGATATATATTTGCACATTCAGCAGTGAGTATTTATGGTATATATTTAAAATAGCTTCTTTCTGTTTTATGGATGCCTGCTAATAGTGGGAATTTATATAGTATAAAGTTGTCACAAAATGTATGTGTTTGATTATTCAATAATTTTATTGAAATTGAGTTTCAATGCCACTAACATAGGATCACTGTGGATTTAGAAAATCAAAGCAATCTAAAAATATATAGTCAATCATTGTATTTGTTTCTTGGGAGTTGCCACCAAGAGTAACACATTGAACCAAAAGTCTATAGCTGTACATCCTTCTAATTTATAATTTTTTATAATTTACATTTATTCTTAGTTTGTGCTATGAATTCATGTGTTTTAACTAACTCAGATATTAACAAAGGCACTTAGTGTTCCTAGTTCGTGGTTGGCACTGAACTGATTAGTAAGGAAAAAAGTCAATGTCATAGGAATAGCGCTTTAGTTAGATATTGAAAAGATAACATGAAAACAATATCATTTCTAAAAAAAAAAAAAAACAAAACAATTACAAAAGCATTATAAATCAATATTACCAAATAACATGAAGTATAAATATGACCTTAGCTCTTTTCTACAAAATATAGTAAGTGGCAGTAGAAATTTGATGCTACTAAATAGTAAAATGCCCTGCTTGGTTTAGAGGGTTCAGCAAAGATGCCCCAAATAAATCATCATTTGTGTACAGTGTAGTGTAAAAGAATAAGTTAATTAAGTCAAGACTAGAATACAAATCAACCCGTTCAAGGATGAACTAGTATGGGCAAAGATCTATGCTAATAACTACAGAATGAAAAACAGGAAATAACTACAGCTGCCAAGGGAGCTGGAGAATGATTACCAGATCCTAGAGAAGTTCAAGAGATCCTGCCATAGATACTACTGTGGGTCATTATAAAATCCATGGCAAGTCATGGAATAAGTCAAATTTAGATGTTAATAGTAACAGTGAGGTAGCTGTGGCTTGTTCTGCTTCTCTGATCTTCCACCATTCACCCCAATAACTGACCTCAGGTTTGATCTTATTAATAAGACCTGTTAAGATTGCTGCTACATCTGGTGCCCAAAGTTCGTGGTACAAACTCATGAAAAAGCTTTTTGCCTGTGGCCTTGTGAGCCCCAGCTCAGGCCAGAGCTACACTCTGCTGGTTGTGATTGTGCACTCTGGTAGGATTTATGAAGAAGGCCTAGGCAGGAGGATCCTGAGTTGAGGCTGGCGGCCTAGTAGGCTTACTAAGGAGAAGCTTTGGCCCTGGCCCAGACACAAACAGCAGTGCAACTGTGGAAGCAGTGACTGCTGCTCCAAGTTACAGGCTGCTTTTCATCATGTTGGTGACTGTGCTGATGCTGCTACCTGGTAAAAAGTGTTTACTAGTGCTTGTTCAGAGAAGAATTGCCAGAACCATTATGTTACAGGAGAGCATTGGCAAAGGTCAGTTCAGAAAATTTTGGCAAGACAAATGGTGGGGAGAAAGTGCTGTGAAGATTTTCTCTTCTGGGGAAGAACATTCAGGGTTCCAAGAGACAGACATCTATCAGACTGTGATTACTCCAAACCACAGAGGAGACACACACACACACACACACACACACAAAGAGAGACCAACACCCAGCCCCTGAAACTCCTGTCTGGACCAGAGGTGAGTGCCTGTGGTTATAGTCAGAGAGGCAACAGACCCTGGGTCCCATCTCTGGAAACAGGCCATCCATGGAGGAACTATCCAAATTGGCCCCAGTTTCCTGCCAATTGGCAGGCCCTGCAGTAAGGCTCCCCTATTGCAAAACTGCAGGCAGACCCTGCAGTCTCCACACCCCACCCCCCCCCCCATCTGCTGGAGACCCTAGCCACTTCCTGATAATCAGAGACCAGGCCCCAGCTTACATCCTGGCCTGGAACTCCCATCTGGACCAGAGACCAAAGGAACTTCCATCTGGACAAGAGACCAGAGGAACACCCACACGGAAAAGAGGAGCTTCCATATGGACAAAATAAGGAGAACCCAGGGACTTCCCAAGACTCAGAATCCAGCCCCCCCAGCTCCTATCCAGCCAGCATTCTCATCTGGACCAGCGCTCCCATCTGGCCAAGAGCTTCCATCTGGACCAGATAAGACTCCCTAAATCTGTCAGCTCTCTCTGGACCAAGTACACTGATAAGACCAAGAATGAACCCAAGAGAAGATGGGCAGACTACAAGGCAGAAGTACATACAACAAAATAAAGAGCAATACAGCATTACCAGAACCTAGCTAGCCCTTCTCCAACAGCTAGACGTGAACATCACAGAATGGAAGAAGAAGAAGAAAACAACCTTATAAGTAACATCATGAAGAGGCTAGAGCCTTATATAGAAGAAATCAAAAATAAAGTAGAGGAACAAACAAACAAAAAAATGGGAAGAACTTTATAAAAAACTAGAGGGAAGTACAATTAAAACAGGAGAAAACAATAAGTCTCTGAAAGAAAATCATGAAAAAGCAAGGGAGACAGTCCAAGACCTGAACAGGGAAATAGAAAAAATGAAGAAGACACTAGCAGAAGGAATGTTGGAAATAGAAAATCTGAGTAAACAAACAGGAACTTCAGAGGCAAGTATAACCAACAGAATGCAAGAGATGGAAGAGAGATCTCTGGTGTTGAAGACACGGTAGAAGAAATAGATTCATCAATCAAAGAAAACACTAAAATCAACAAAGTCATAACCCAAAATGTCCAAGAAATTTGGGACACCAAGAAAGGACCAAACCTACGAATAATAGGGATAGAGGAAGGAGAAGAATACCAACTCAAAGGCACAGAAAATATATTTAACAAGATCATAGAAGAAAACTTTCCCAACTTAAAGCACTAAATGCCTATGAAGATACAAGAAGCCTATAGAACACCAAACAGTCTAACCCCCCCAAAATAGTCCCCTTGCCACATAATAATTAAACAACTAAACATACAGAATAAAGAAAGAATATTAAGGGCAGCAAACAATAAAGGCCAAGTGACTTATAAAAGCAAACCAATCAGAATAACACCTGATTTCTCAATGGAGACTTTGAAAGCCAGAAGGACCTGGACAGATGTAATGCAGACTCTAAGAGACCTTGGATGCCAGCCTAGACTAATATACCCAGCAAAACTTTCCATCATCATAGATGGAGTGAACAAGACCTTCCAAGACAAAACCAGATTTCAACAATACTTATGCACAAGCCCAGGCCTACAGAAAGCACTAGAAGGAAAATTCCAACTTAAGGAAGGCAGATACACCCATGAAAACACAGGCAATAGATAACACCATAGCAGTAAACCCCAAAGAATAGAAGTACACACACACTACCACCAAAAAAACATAAAAATAACAACAGGAATGAACAGTCACTGGTCATTAATATCCCTTAATATCAATGGACTTAATTCACCTATAAAAAGGCACAGACTAACAGAAAGGATATAAAAACAGGACCCATCTTTCTGCTGCATACAAGAAACACACCTCAAATTCAAAGACAGACACCTCCTAAGAATAAAAGGCTGGAAAAGACTTTCCAATCAAATGGTTTTAAGAAGCAAGCTGGTGTAGCCATCCTAATATCCAGCAAAATAGACTTCAAACTAAAATCAATCAAAAGAGATGATGAAGGACATTACATGCTCATTGCAGGAAAGATCCACCAAGATGAAGTCCCAAGTCTGAACATTTATGCCCCAAACACAAGGGTACTCACATATGTAAAAGAAACATTACTAAAGCATAAATCACATATAAAACCCCAAACATGAATAGTGGGAGACTTCAACAGCCCACTTTCACCTCTGGACAGATTGGCCAAATTGAAACTTAACATAGACATAATGGACTTAATTGATGTTATGGCTCAGATGGACTTAATTGATATCTACAAAACATTCCACCCAACCAAAAAAGAATATACCTTCTTCTCAGCACCCAATAGTACCTTCTCTAAAATCGACCACATACTTAGCCACAAAGCAAATCTCAACAGATACAAAAAAATTGCAGTAACCTCCTGAGTTTTATCAGACCACCATAGTTTAAATTTAGATTTCAACAACAGAAAAAACTACAGAAATCCCACAGTCTCATGGAAACTGAACAAGGCTCAACTGATTCACCAAAGGGTTAAGGAAGAAATAAAGAAAGAAATTAAAGACTTCCTAAAGATCAATAAAAATGAATACACCACATACCCAAACTTATGGGATACTATGAAAGCAGTGCTAAGAGGGAAATTCATAGCACTGAATACACACATAAAGAAGCTGGAGAAATCTCACGCTAGTGACTTGACAGCACACCTGAAAGCCCTTGAACAGGAAGAAGCAAAGTCTCCCAGGAGGAACAGACACCAGGAAATTATCAAATTGAGAGCTGAAATCAATAAAATAGAAATAAAGAGAACAATACAAAGGATTAATGAAACAAAGAGTTGGTTCTTTCAGAAGATCAACAAGATAGACAAGCCCTTATCCAAACTAACCAAAAGACAGAAGGAGAGCATCCAAATTAACAAAATCAGAAATGAAAAGGGGGACATAACAACAGACAATGAGGAAATCCAGAGAATCATTAGGTCATACTTCAAAAACCTCTACTCCACAAAACTGGAAAATCTAAAAGAAATGGATAATTTTCTGGATAGGCACCACATACCTAAGTTAAATCGAGACCAGATAAACCACTTAAATAGTCCAATAACCCCTAAGGAAATAGAATCAGTCATTAAAAGTCTCCCAACCAAAAAAAGCCCTGGACCAGATGGTTTCACTGCAGAATTCTACCAGATCTTCAAAGAAGACTTAATACCAATACTCTTTAAATTGTTCCACACAATAGAAGCAGAAGGCATATTACCAAACTCCTTATATGAGGCTATAATTACCCTGATTCCTAAACCAAAAAAAGATTCAACAAAGACAGAGAACTTAAAACAGATCTCCCTCATGAACATTGATGCAAAAATACTCAATAAAATTCTGGCAAACAGACTCCAAGAACACATCAAAACAATTTTCCACCATGATCAAGTAGGCTTCATCCCAGGGATGCAAGGGTGGTTCAATATACGAAAGTCCATCAAGGTAATACACCATATAAACAAACTCAAGGAAAAATACCACATGATCATCTCACTCGATGCAGAAAAGGCATTTGACATAATCCAACACCCCTTCATGATAAAGGTCTTGGAGCGATCAGGAATACAGGGAACATACCTAAACATAATAAAGGCAATCTACAGCAAGCCAACAGCCAACATCAAATTAAATGGAGAGAAACTCAAAGCAATACCACTAAACTCAGGAACAAGGCAAGGCTGTCCCCTCTCCCCATACTTATTCAATATAGTACTTGAAGTTCTAGCCAGAGCTATAAGACAACACAAAGAGATTAAAGGGACACAAATTGGAAAGGAGGAAGTCAAGCTCTCCCTATTTGCAGATTACATGTTAGTATACATGAGTGACCCCATCAGTTCAACCACGGAACTGATACAGCTAATAAAAACCTTCAGCAACACTGCAGGATACAAGTTCAACTCAAAAAAATCAGTAGCCCTACTATATACAGTAGACAAACAGGCTGAGAAGCAAATCAGAGACACATCACCCTTTACAATAGCCACAAATGTTATAAAAATCCTAGGGGTTACTCTAACTAAGCATGTAAAGGACCTATATAACAAGAACTTTTAGTCCCTGAAAAAAGAAATTGAAGAAGATGTCAGAAAATGGAAAGATCTCCCATGATCATGGATAGGCAGGATTACCATAGTAAAAATGGCGATCTTACCAAAAGCAATCTACAGATTCAACACAATCTCCATCAAATTACCAACACAATTCTTCACAGATCTGGAAAGAATAATACTCAACTTCATATGGGAAAACAAAAAACCCAGGATAGCCAAAAGAATCCTGTACAACAAAACAACCTCTGGAGGCATCACAATCCTCGACCTCAAGCTCTGCTATAGAGCTACTGTAATAAAAACAGCTTGGTACTGGCATAAAAACCGACATGTGGACCAATGGGATCGAACTGAAGACCTTGACATTAACCTGCACACCTATGAACATATAATTTTTGAAAAAGAAGTAAAAAATGTACAAAATGTAAAAAAGAAAGCATCTTCAACAAATGGTGCTGGCATAACTGGATGTCATTGTGTAGAAGGCTGCAAATAGATCCATATCTCTCACCATGCACAAAACTTAAGTCCATGTGGATCAAAGACCTCAACATAAATCCAGTTACTCTGAACCTGATAGAAGAGAAAGTAGGAAGTACTCTTGAATGCATTGGCACCAGAGATCTCTTTCTAAATATAATACCAGTAGCACAGACACTGAGAGAAACAATCAATCAATGGGACCTCTTGAAACTGAGAAGCTTTTGTAGAGCAAAGGACATGGTCAACAAGACAAAGCAAAAGCCTACAGAATGGGAAAAGGTCTTCACCTTCCCCACATCTGACAGAGGGTTGATATCTAGAATATATAAAGAATTCAAGAAATTAGACATCAAAATGCCCAAATGTCCAATTCAGAAATGGGCTATATAACTAAACAGAGAATTCTCCACAGAGGAAGTTCAAATGGCTGAAAGACATTTAAGGAATTGCTCAACATCCCTAATTATCAGGGAATTGCAAATCAAAATGACTCTGAGATACCACCTTACACCTGTCAGAGTGGCTAAGATAAAAAACATAGAAGAAGTCTTATGCTGGAGAGGATGTGGAGCAAGGGAAACTCTCCTCCACTGCTGGCGTTAAGGCAAGCTTGTACAGCCACTTTGGAAAACAATATGGCGCTTCCTTAGAAAATTGGGAATCCGTCTCACCCAAGACCCAGCTGTAGCACTCTTGGGCATATACCCAAGGTATGCTCAATCATTCCACGAGGGCATTTTCTTAGCTATGTTCATATCAGCATTGTTTGTAATAGCCAGAACCTGGACACAACCTAGATGCCCTTCAACTGAAGAATGGATAAAGAAAATATGGCACATATACACAATGGAGTACTACTCAGCAGAGAAAAACAATGACATCATGAGGTTTGTAGGCAAATGGATGGATCTAGAAAAAATCATCCTGAGTGAGGTAACCCAGACTCAGAATGACAAACACAGTATGTACTCACTCATAGGAGGATACTAGATGTAAAACAAAGATGACTAGACTGCTACACATCTCCAGGGAGGCTACCTAGAAAACAGGACCCTAGGAAAGACCCAGGGATCACCCAATGACAGAGAAATGAATGAGATCTACATGAACAACCTGGATGACAGTGGTAATAAGGAAGGGCAAGATTTGAGGGGAAGAAAGCTTAGGGGAGCAGGAGATCCCAGCTGGATCAAGAACAGAAAGGGAGAATGAGGAATAACAGACCATGATAAATGAAGACCACATGAGAACAGGAATAGGCAGAGTGCTGGAGAGGTCCCCAGAAATCCACAATGATTTATCCTCTGTAGTCTGCTGGCAATGGTCAAGAGAAAGCCTGATCTGACCTAGTCTGGTGATCAGATGGCCAAACACCCTAAAAGTCATCTTGGAACTCTCATCCAATAACTGATGGAAGCGGATGTAGAGATCCTCAGCCAGGCCCCAGGTGGAGCTCCAGGTGTCCAACTGTCGAGAAAGAGGAGGGTCTGCAACAGTGTGAATTGTTGAATCCAAGATTGCAAAAAGCACAGGGACAAATAGCCAAACGAATGGAAGCACATGAATTATGTACCAATGGCTGTGGAGCCCCCAGCTGGATCAGGCCCTCTGGATAAGTGAAACAATTGAATAGCTTGAACTGTTTGGGAGGCACCCAGTCTGTGGGACCAGGATCTGTCCTTAGTGCATGAGCTGACTGTTTGAAACCTTGGGCTTACACAGGGACACTTGGCTCAGCCTGGAAGGAGGTGACAGGACCTGCCTGTGCTGAATCTACCAGGTTTAAATGAATCCCCAGGTGTGCCTTGATCCTGGAGGACATGGCAATGGAGGGGAGGGGCTGGGGTAAGGTGGGGGTGGGGGTGGGAGTGGGGAGGACAGCGGAACCCATGGCTGATGTATAAAATTTAAAACACATAATAATAAAGAAAAACAATTATTTATTTAAAAAAAAGAAAAGGTGGCTAGAAACAGGCTATCTAATGCTAGGCACTGATAAGAAAAATAGGCCTCTGTGTGTGTGTGTGTGTGTGTGTGTGTGTGTGTGTGTGTGTGTGTGTGTGTGTGTATGATTATTTGGGAGCTGGGTGGCATCCCCCTCCAAGAGTCAGAGAACAAAGAGTACAAAGTAAAAACAACCAGCTACAGAAGATATTTATCAACCATAGTATATTTTAAGAGCAATTGGAGTTGTAAGATAAAGAAAGAGCAAACAGTCAATGGTGTACTGTTATAGGAGAGGTTAAGCATCCTAGTGGGGATTTAATTTTGAGGTAATTAATCTAGGTGAGCTCCATATTCTCAGAATCCAGAACATTCTAAAAGTCTAATTAATGACAGGGAATGTGTAACCCCAGTAGCAAGTTCCCATTAGAGAAGACATTTCCTGTACTTCTTTATTTAGGTGTAAATAGTGGAAGACTATGAACATTGTTAAAAGAATCTGACCATGTATGTATACATATAGAAGGATTGAAAGACCTTGAACATTACATCTCCATGTTGCACATGGTCTGTCTTTCTTGTTCTCTTGCTTGTCACACTAAGAAAGCAGCATAGGCTTATGCATACTGATTGTAATTTACATAAAAGTTTCTGGACACACATATGTATGCTGAGAACTACCATCATTTCTAGATAATATAACTAAATGAATCAAATCAACACTATTATCAAATTACATTATAAACAATCCTGTAAATAACATAATTATGTCCATTATTTTATACAATTTATAGAAAATTTAGAAAAAGAAAGATGCACCAGGGAGACACAGAAAATCTGACAGTCCCTCTGCCACTATTATTTTGAAGGGAGATTTGAGCAGTATACATCTTCTCACTGTAACCTTCTCCCTTCTCAATGTGTTCCTTATCACTATAAAGTGTAAGGCAGGCTCATTAGAAGCTGCAGCTCAGAAACACCTTGGTGTCAGGAATTTTGTATGCCTATAAAATGATTAAGAAATTTATAGTGATTTGTGTACATGTACTATATCATTCATATTCACCATTTGAAATTAAAACTGAGATATACCAAGATGCATCTGGAGCCTAATTAAAAATAATATATAATAATAATAAAATAAATACAAACTTATGAAAAACTGCAAATGTAAGCAATCAGAATAACATATTTTTCAATGTTTGTAACATTTTACTTTATACTACTTCATTCTCCTTTCAGCTTCTGAGTATGATTTGTTGTGAAATGCCATTATGGGTTTTGTAACTGAAAAAATGTCAGGGCTCATATAACAGGCAAAGTAGAAAGAAGACTTCAGAGATCTTATGTGCTGCTGGGAAATTTGCATGAACATTTCACATATTACCATTTCACAAATTAACTCTGACAATACATTTCACTGAAAAGTCATATTGAAGATATAGAGTGTGTTCATGTTGAATGTTTATTTAGGTTTTAGGCTAAATAAAATGTTACTGTGCTGATGAATTCTCTGACTTTTCTAGCTAAAACCAACCCAGCAAATACTCCCAACAAAATGTGTGAAGATACTTTGGTAATATGTTTTTCTGACTTTCAACCACTCTTATTTCTTTGTATTTGCTGTTGGTAAAGAGTACTTGCAAGTACTAAGATCTTGGTAGTACTAAATAAACAATTTACATTAAATAAATATCTCACATAATATTTTATATTAAAACATGTAGGTGACACACCTATGCATTTACTACACAGTATAGCTAAATGATACAATAACATTCATATTAAGAGAAATTTGATCATAGACTATGTATCACTTTTTTCTTTTCTAATCATACCTTTGTGATTAACATTGTCATCTGATTTTACTATTTCACTTGATGAGCTGCTCAGTTTTTGTCAGTTTAATGCAACCTGAGAAGCACTCTTAACTGAGAAAGTTTCTCAGTGGGATTGACCTGTAGGCACCAGCACGTGTGTTGAAGAATTTCCTTGATTTGTGAAGATCCAGCCCATTACATGTGATGCTGACCAAGTTATGGAAAACAAGCAAATCAGCAATTTTCTCCCATAGTCTCTACTTCAGTTCCTCGATCCAGGTTTCCTGTTGAGTTCCTAACTTGACTTTCCTAGTGAAGGAATGTTACCTGTGAGATGAAATAAACAATTTCCTCTCAAGTTATTTTTGATCAGAATGTTTATTACAGCAAAAGAAATCAAGCTAGGACAGTTGTATAAACTGATTTTTTGTTTGGTTTATCTGATTTTAATTTGTATGCATGTCATTATGTAAATAAGTTTCATTTACTTCCATTTTAGGAAATAATTTATGCATAATATTGTGTTTAATAAATGTTTAAAGACAACTCTATCATAAATTCTATCATTTGTTAAGTAAGTAATATACAAATACATATACATATATGGAAAAGATGATGCTGTCCTAAGGCTGTATTGCCTAACAGAATTGAAATGTGAGCTACATATGAAAATTGAAATATCCTAGAAACAACATTAAATAAAGAAAAGGAAACTAAGTGTCAGTTATGATTCTATTGCTGAGATAAATGAAATGGCAAAAAGAAATTTGGAAAGGAGTGGGTTTATTTGGCTCACTTGTTTTGACCACAGTCCATCACTGAGGTATACCTACACAAGAACTCAGGAATCTGGGGGAAGAAACTGAAGCAAAAAGCATGAAGTATTGCTGCTTATTTGCTTATTACCCAAGTCTTATTCAGTTTGCTTTCTTATACAATTCAGGACTACCTATCCAATGTGACACACCAAAGAGTCCAGATGGTCTTCCTATGTCAAACACCAATCATGAAAATGTTCTATAGACTTGCCAACAGACCAGTCTGATGGAGGTATTTTCTTAACTGTGGTTTCCTTTTCCAGGAGTATTTTTGCTTGTGTCAAGTTGATTAAAAAAATAACAAACAAAAAACAAACTAATCAGCCAGCACACAGAAGACATTTTAACAAAATATTTTAATTATCCTCATTTATATAATATGTTATCCAAAAATATAAGCTTATCAATGAACTTTTTAATATTTTATGGTGGTAGGTGGATCACACTCATAAGAAATTTCAATTTAAACATGACAGACTTCTTTGAAAATCAGTGCTTTGTTGCTTAGATTTTATGTTACTAGTGTTTAACAATGGATTTGTATTGCTGAATATATTCTACAAATATTTAAAAGGTTTCTATCACCTAAACTGGAGGACTAACTTTGTATTCTAAATGTAATATTAACTAAATTAAATATCAGCTTGTAGACTCATTAGTCACCCATGTCTGTTAAATTTGAGAATACAGATCAATGCTACAAGTTTAATATTAAAATGTTAACATTTGTAGTTTATTGACTTAGTTAAGAAAATGATTATTTTAATGATTAGTAAACATGTTACAACTTGACTTGTAAAAGTATGCAACATAATTATATCAGTGTTGGTAACAGTATTTGAAATAATCATTGTTAGAAGGAATACTGGACGTTATTTGTAACAGTTCCTTAAAAAAAGCATAGTTTCTTATTCAAATTTTAGTTTTTCCACTATTTATCAATCATTGATTATTATGTAGCCAGTAGTTGACTGAGAGATAGACAAATAGTAGAAAGATGATAGCTGTAAATGTTAGGTATGTGTTAAAATATGGGTGCATATATGTATAGATATATAATATATACATATACATAAAATATTGATACATATTAGAAAACTATAGAAATACAGACACATTATGGTAGCAATCAGCAGCCTCTTGCTATCTAATATTTGAAATACATTGAAATGTGGTTTGTCTGAACTGAGATCTATGATGCATGATGAGGTTAAGTACACCTTAAAGCAAAATTCTTGATTTTATACTGTATTGATAATGTACTACTATTCTGGTTTAATAAAAAGGTAATTTTATTTTTACATTCTAACATGTAACAACTGAAAAACATAAGGTAATTAATGGATCACATTGGATTTATGAGGGCAGCATTGTTCAAGTGTTCAATTACATTTCCATTGTCACTATGCATGTCTTCTTTCCAATGTATTCAACCATGCTTATTGCATGCTTGGATGAGACATAATCTCATCCTATAAAGAATAAAGATAATCATTTTATGAACACTAGCATTAATTATATATTCTGTCAAATGTAATGCATATTAACACAAAACAAGAGGACACAGAAACATCTCCTTCCCTTCAAGATAATTGGTGTGATTTATCATTGTCAGCTACTGAATACAGAAAGAAATGTGTTTTCAGTTCATAACACCCCAAATGATGACATATGTGAGATTCATATCTGTAGAATGAGTTGAAATTGCATTGTTAAAGGAATAAAATATTTTTCTTGGAATATGATCCATGAATAATTTTAAAATTTCTGTTAAAGTGCTAGAAATATCACTCAGTGCTACAGTACTTGGGTATAGGTCCATGAGCTGGAGTTCTTTATTTTTGTTTTTTTAGATGTTTTGTAATTGACTTAGTTGCTGTTCTATTACTCTGAGGAGACACAATGACTAAGGTAACTTAGAGAATGAAATATTTAATTGGGAGCTTCCTTACAACTTCATTCAGAGAGTTAGTTTATTATCATCATGAGAGAGAATATGGCAGCTGGCAGGAAGGCATCGAGCTGGAGAAGAAGTTTAGAGTTACTACCTGATCCACAAGCATTGGTAGAAGGAGAGAGAGAAAGACTGAGCTTTTCTGGGCTTCTGAAACATCAAAGTTACACCCTGCAATGACAGACCTTCTTCAAAATCCTTCCCAAAGGGTTCTTCCAACTTGGAACCAAGCATTCAAACATATATGCTTATGGGGGTATTGACAGCCAAACTACAAAAGCTACTTTTCATTGAGATACCTATGTTGAGGGCATAACATATTGGCTGTGACAGCATTTTTCAAAATGAAACCCAAAAAATGTTGATATAAATTCAATGATTTTTTTTATCACTATAACAAGTATTTCATTAGGGTATTAAAACTATAGTATCTTATCATACAGTACCAAGTAATCCCAGTTAAACTCAGAGGAGAATAAAGATGTTATATATTGTTTCCATGCATATCATTAAACATGTGCTAAACATTGCCCATTGGTGACACAATGTTATACTTGGCATCAAAGAGATTGTAGTTTATTAGAAAGACAATGTGTAAGTTAGAATATTAAGGTTGTCATTAGACCATTTTGCTTTAGAACCAGAAATAATCAATCATAAGGGAGCTAGCAAGCAAGGAAGGACATGTCTGCCTGGGTTCCTGTAGGAAAAGAGCCCTGGAGAGGTTGGGTTAGTGGACTTGTACGTTTGGGAAGGAGTTTTAATTTCTGTAGCTATCTTTGTTATCTCAAGAATTCATATTCGTGGTTGCTCTGGGGCTGATATTTTGAATCTTATGCAAATATTCACAATACAAGGTACTGACTTAAACAAGTCAGTTCTTGTTGTTGCTTAGTTTTTTCTCTATAATAGTTTGTTTAAAAGTTCTTGAGTATTTAGATTCTAATTCTAAACAAAATTTATGCATACATAATCTACTAAAAACCCATGCTTTTTATTATCATATACTTTAAATACTCCTATCTGAAAGAAATATTATTGTGATGACTGCTATTTACAGAGAATAGTACCACTTTCATTCACTATAAGGGTTGCTTTATATTCCATCCTTTTAAATTTTTACAATCATCTCATGACATAGATGATAGGATTGTGATGTGAATTCACTGGAATAAGTAAAATGTGTAAGAAGAGCATAACTGTCTCATGTTTACTTGACAGATAACAGAACCAAATTCTGAAATGAGAAACCTTATTAATATTTCTTTTTCCATTTTTACTTCCATATTTGTGAGCTCAATGTGTGTGCATGTATATATGCGCATGCAAGCACACAAAATGCTTGAGCAAAGCAAACACAGCAATTTAAGTGATTTCTCATCATCATGCTTTGTCTTCTCTAGATATACATTGAACCAATATCAAAAACATTCTAGAATGACTCCAACTAGAGAAGTAAGATAAAATGGAACTACATCTGCATTTTGATAAGGTTAACTATGGAAAATATACAGTTATTTATCATTTTTATTGAGAAAGACTAAATAGACTCAAATTGAAGAATCAAGCTAAAGATATGAACAACTGTTTCTTGTAAAAACTGAAACAAAGCAGGTAAAAAAAGGAAAATAAGTAAATCATATAATGCCATCTGGAGCTAAAAAAATCTTTTGGTCAATCTTAAATTTAGTTATGATTTCAGTACTGAAATTTTATCTACATCTCCTGTTGGAAGCAAACATTTACCATCTTCTACTAATTGGTAATATGTATGTACACTTGAAAAATATTTATCAAATTTCTAACAGAAGTATTGTCAAGACATTTTCTATGGTCTTATTAGATATACCATATTGCTTGAAATGAGGGTGGGACTGAATAATGAGAACTTTCAGTACTTATGTGTAGGAAGCTAAGGAAAGAAAATGTACAAGTGCTATTGAT
Organism: Onychomys torridus; assembly: GCF_903995425.1. Taxonomy (NCBI): domain Eukaryota; kingdom Metazoa; phylum Chordata; class Mammalia; order Rodentia; family Cricetidae; genus Onychomys; species Onychomys torridus. The sequence goes on along the minus strand of NC_050451.1, from coordinate 70,269,679 downwards.
TCAGTCAAATAGAGTATTATACCGCAGAACAGGAAAGAAAACAAGGATGTTGGCATTATTGCTATTGAGGTATACAATACACAAAAATGACCTCCATTTGCATGTAGCAGTTAGTTCATATTGCTCATAGTATACTAGCTAATAGCAATAATTTAGTCAGGTAAAATTCATTTGAAAACAAATAAAATCAATGTTGACTGTTCTTACAAAGAGCATAAGAAAAGACTGTTATTCATGTGCAATTTTGGCATGGTTGCTACTAATGTATAATATGGAACTATTTCCATTTTAAATTTCTAGACATTATGTGGCAAACTGTGCTCAATTACAGTGTGAGCTCTGACTAGTAATTTTCAGTGGTCATTATTTAAAAAGACTCTATATGACTCCTGACTTCTTAGAGCCATGCTAGTTTATGTTTCAACTTCTTTATCTTACAAGGTCATAATATATTTCATTTGTATCTTCCTATCTGAATGTTTTAATTAGAAGGCTTGCATTACCTCATTATAATATATATATTGCCACGCCAAGCCTATCAAAACACATTCCTGGATTTGCTATCACATTCCAGCTGTGTGTACAAGATTTGGCTGCTTGTACTGAATTAACTACTTATGGTTTTCAATGTGGACCCAAAAGCAGAAACTATATTCTACTCTAAATTCACAGTGCCAAAAATGTAGTTTTATACTCGACATGGGCATTATATAATCTAGTGCAACACATTAAACTTGTACTTTAAGAAAACAAATCCAGGAGACATTATATAATTTTAAAGTTATATCATAAAGTAATGGCAAATGAAATATTAGGACATTGTACTAGGTTTTCCAAAACAGTGTTCCAAGCAAACACATTAATTGTGTGTTACTACATAGACCAAGGCTGGTGGCCAATGCCTTCACATTTGGCACTTGTATCTCTATTCTCCACCTCCTGTAAACTCCTGAATTGTTTTCTCAGGTTTCAGCTAACTCTTGCATCAAGATCCACATGAAATACCATAATGTTTCTGCAGTTTAAAATTCTGTTTTCCAGTGATACTTGTAATAAAAATCAGCATTCCATACATAAATGTTAAACTAGCTTAGAAGATAGCTATGAATACTATTAATGCTTCAGATTCAAGAGGAAGAATCGATGTGATCTGACAGCATCTAGTTATCTAGATTGCTTCTGTATCTTGCTCTAACCTCAAAATAAATAAATAAATAAATAAGTGTCCTCAACTAGTACATGAAACAGCTATTCACTCCCACCACCTCTTTTCAATATAGTTCTTGTAACATTAGCCAGAGTTATTAAACACTAAATAGGAAGTAAGTAATATGAGTTGGAAAAGAGTTCAAATTATTCTTATTTGTAAACAATATGATATTATGAATATCATGTGAATGATTATAAATATCATATGAATGAATATGAACAATTTCAGCAAAGTAACAGGATATAAAATCCACTTAAAAAACATAGCAAACACTCTGAAAATGTGATGTTTAATACTCTTTTATCCACAAGTACCTCAAACTATAAATAGTCTAGTAATTAACCTACCCAAGGAAATGAAAGACTTCTACAATGCAAACATTAAGTCTCTGAAGAGAGATATTGAGGAAGACATTAATTTCAATGTGGTTGGCTTCCATAAGCTCATAGTGAGTGGCATTAATAGGAGATATAGCATTGTTGGAGTAGGTATGGTCTTGATGTAGGGAGTGCATCATTGTGGAGACAGGCTTTGAGGTATCATATATGCTCAAGTCACACCCAATGTCTCAGTTTACTTCCTACTGCCTGCAGATCAAAATGTAGAACTCTTAGCTACCTCTCCAACATTATGTATGCCTACACACTACCTTGCTTCCCATCATGATAATAATAGACTAAATGTCTGAGACTATTAACCACCCAAATTAAATGTTTAACTTTTTAAGAGTTACCATGTTTATGATTTTTCTTTGTACCAGTACAAACCCCAACTAAGACACATTAGAAAATTGAAAAAGCTCATGCTCATGAATGGATAGAGATCATATTTAGAAAATCATCATTCTTCCACAGCAGTTTATAGATTTAGTGTTATTCAGTCAATCGCCCAAGATTATTCATAGAAATAGAAAAATATCTGAAAATGCATATGGTACCACTACAAATAAGAAAGAAAGAAAAAAAATGAAAGAAAGAAAGGAAGGAAGGAAGGATGGAAAGAAGGAAGGAAGAAAGAAAGAAAGAAAGAAAGAAAGAAAGAAAGAAAGAAAGAAAGAAAAAGAAAACATGTAGCTTGTCAACCTTGATTAGAAAAAAAACAAAAATCAATGCTTGATGAATGACAATTATAGATCTCAAGACTTATTACAGACTTTTACTAATAAAAATGCCATTATACTGGCAGGAAAACAGAATGTAGATCAATGGAAAAAACAGAATATTCCAATACGAGCACATAAATTACAGGTATCTGACATTTGACAGAGTGTAAAAAATATACACTGGAGAAGATATAGCAATGCCAATGCGTATATCTCAAATTACTCCCCTTAACTCAGGAGGACACATAATATATCAAGGTAAACTTTGAATTGTCAGGTAAATTTCATGATCTATTATTTTATTTTCAAGTCTGGGTCTCTAATTTCTCTTGGAAAATTCAAAGAAAAATTTATTCGCTACTTCCTTGCCTTAACCCCATGTTCTGTAATACTTTTCCTTAGCTAATATTCATCTTTTAGCTAAAGGTGATCTACTTATAAAAAACTCAGTCCTATACCTTACATATTTCTGCCTAGGAATATAGTACAGGTTATTAGAATCTGTACATGGATATACATATAGTATTATATTTGTTGAATCAAATAATGTCAATCCAACCGTGTGATTATGAATAGTGATTGTAATAGCCACAGGCAAAAATCACCATAATATTCATCAATTGTTTGATAGTCACAATGTTCTTACGCTAAAATATAATATTATTTTTAAAAATTTAAGAAGTGAATGAAATTAAATGGGATTGAAATCTAGGATTTAAGGAACAATTAGGCTCAGTTATATGCAAGACTAATCTCAAGTTAGGGGTATCCCTCATTACACAGGATTCCAGTTCATATATATATAATTGAGACAGATTCTTTCTACATAGCTACAGAGTTCCTGGAACCCATATATATGCCAGGATGGCCCCAAACTCACAGAGGTCCATCTGCCTTTGTATCATGAGTAGTGAGTTTAAAGCTGTATGCCACCATACCCTGGCCATTCATGTTTTACTTTTGATAATCAATGGTCTAGGCCATATTGGAGTTTCCCATACATTGTTGGAAACAATTCAACCCAGCAGGAAGCTCCACCATGTCTGACTGGTTCATTTTTTGCACTATTAAAATTACTGAATGGTTTTCTAATCACTACAACCATGCAGAATTAGAATAAGTTTACATATTTCTACCTCACTAGGAATATTTTTGATAAAATGCAAAGGTTGATGGCATAAACATAGGCATGCATGTGGTGGTGATATTTTATTTGTGCTGAAATGTGGTGATATTTTATTTGTGCTTTGATAAATAAAGCTTTTTCTGGACATTAGAGTGGAAAAGATAGCCATTTTAAGTAAACAAAGTCAGTCAGACCATGTTCTTAATCCAGTCACTAAGCAGGTATGGTCTCTGTGTGTCCAAGGCCATACTATGGAACAGAGTCAAATGGGGTTACACACGCCTTTAATCCCAGTACCAACCATAGAAACCTGTAGGTCTGTACAGACAGGCAGTGACAAGGAAGTGAGGTAGCTGGATGTAGTTAAGAGTTTTCCTGCCTGGCCCAATCAGGACAAATCTCTCTTACCTGCCAGTCCCACAGTTGCTCAGACCCAACCAAGAAAGCACATAGAAATTTACATTGTTTAGAAACTGTGTGGCCGTGGCAGGCTTCTTGCTATCTGCTTCTTCTATCTTAAATTAACCCATTTCTGTTAGTCTATAATTTGCCACATGGTTTGTGGCTTACCGGTGTCTTTACATGTTGCTTTTCATGGCGGCAGCTGGCGGTGTCTCCCTCCAGTCTTCTACTTCCCAGAATTCTCTACTCTCTTGTCCCACCTATACTTCCTGCCTGACCACTGGCCAATCAGAACTTTATTTACACAGAGCGATATCCACAGCACTTCCCCCCTTTTTTTTTTTTTTGGAAGGTTTTAACTTTTACATAGTACAATTACTTATAACAAAACAATTATCAAGCAAGAATTATAGTTACAATATTAAAGAAGATATCCTATCTATCTTATATTTGTGAGTCTAAGGTTTTATATCTAATTTATCTTGTATCATAACTGAGGAAATTATAACTATTTAGTCTTTAACCATATCAAAGACCTCAGAAGGATATAATATTACCTGAGAACCAGGAGAAGGATGTAAGCATTTTTTAGGAGTCTTGTAAGAGTAGACAGAGACAGCTGGAGCCTGGACAGTCACCTAATGTTCCTTTGTAAAGTTGGGGCATTTGTCTTCAGCCCACAGGGCTAGAGTCTCTTGGTCACTTCTCTCAGTGTCTTGTAGAATGTCGGGCATTTTTTTCTGTGAAGCAGGAACCTGAAGGACCGTTTTGTCAAGCAAAGTTTACTGGTCACCTTTTTATGGGTCCTGCATGTCCAGTCGATCAAGCAGTCCAGGCAAGAACAGTTTCTTGCCCAAATGGCTATTTTTGTCAAGGTGAAGATAAGATATGAAGTGTCTTCAATGCCCATCGTTGTCTCTGAAGTAAATCGGTGTTGCCAGGAGCAGACATGTCTCATTGTCCAGAAAGTCTAAATTTTAAAAATATTTTAAATGTCATATTTTGAAGGTCTTTGAAGTATTTGAAGATTACCTATCTATCTGAAATATCTCTGTGTATACCTAGAAGACTTACCTAACATGGCTACAAGTATGATTATTGTAGATGAGTAATTATTAATCTATTTTTAATTATCCATTTTAATTTAAAATGAGCTATACAAACACAATACCTTAAACATGATTAGAAATATACACATAGTATAACAAAATTAACTTTAAGTTTGTATCAATAGACTGAAATCTATACCAATGTAAAACATTTTAAATGAGTTGTTGTTCTTTAGAAGTAAGTTCATTAATCTACCCTTTTATCCTGTTATATCTATATCATATCCCCTTTTCTTCTTTAGAAAGAGATTGTATTTATAATCAACCTGTTTTAAATAAAATAGTGGTTTTTCTCTGTCCCACATCAGAGGGCTCTTTTGATTTGGGACATAAGAAGCTCTTAACCTTTTATTTTAACAATGTGCTTGGGTTTAGAGAAAGAGGGAGCCAATTCCATCTCCAAAGCAAGCTGGGAATTTGGGCATAGTTTTTCTTACTACTTCCTGCTGGAGGGGGGGGGGGCTGTATCTTATGGGGACAGAAAGAAAATTTTAGGATTATGGAGTAGTCCGTGAGGGTGAACCTCTGAGCCAGTTGTCTTGAAACCATTCTGGATGTTGGATCATCTGGGCCATGGTGTCATCGGAGACCTTTTAGGTGGTCTTGGCTGATCAAACCTGATATATCTTAATCTGGAACAAATCCATAGCCTCTGGCTTTCTGTGGAAACAAAAGTAGAGACTCTTTTTTAAAGCAACATATCTTTATATCCAAATTTTGAAGTCAAGTTGCCTTTAAAATTTACATATTTGTTTAACTCAACAGCTTTTACAATCAAATCTTTTTTTGTAGTTAAAAATCCCAAAGACAACACAAACCAGATTCTCTGTGTAATATCCATCTTTGTAAGATTGAAACATTGCTGTGGCTGCTGGCTCCGCCCACCTCAGCTTTCCAACATGGTGGTGCTACAGTTTACCGCCAGCTCTGGGTCTGGAGCCATGTGTACCATCAACTATCAGAAGCAGTTCTATCAAAGCAGTGCATAGCCCAGAAACTTTTTTTTTTTTAAACTAGCAAAGGCTAAATCCATCATGAAGCAGAGTAAAGTGCCACTTGTAGACTCCTCATTCCCGCCACACTGTAGGTCAGACGCACACACCAGGAACCCGCCATAGTAGCTCAAACCAGCAGGCTGCCGCTAACTTGAGAGAGACAATTAGGAAGCTGTTTTTAGCTCCGTCTTAGAATCTTTTTTTTCAGGTTTTAGGTGGAAACTCTTGCCCCACATTGGGCGCCATTTGTAGTTAAGAGTTTTCCTGCCTGGCCCAATCAGGACAAATCTCTCTTACCCGCCAGTCCCACAGTTGCTCAGACCCAACCAAGAAAGCACACAGAAACTTAAATTGTTTAGAAACTGTATGGCTGTGGCAGGCTTCTTGCTATCTGCTTCTTCTATCTTAAATTAACCCATTTCTGTTAGTCTATACTTTGCTACATGGCTTGTGGCTTACCGGTGTCTTTACATGTTGCTTTTCATGGCGGCAGCTGGCGGTGTCTCCCTCCAGTCTTCTACTTCCCAGAATTCTCTTCTCTCTTGTCCCACCTATACTTCCTGCCTGGCCACTGGCCAATCAGAACTTTATTTACACAGAGCGATATTCACAACAGCTGGACTAAGAGCCAATGAGAGGGCAGAACAGCATGGCAATAAAGGTATAGGAAGACAGGATGTAGCTTGCTTTTGGAAGCTGCAGAGTTGGTGAGGTAAGGTTGGCTGGTGGCTTCTCCTATTTACCTGATCTCCAAGGCTTTCACCTCTATATTTGGCTCTGTGTTTTTTTATTTAATAAGACCATTTAGAAATTCATCTATTTTAGTAAAAACAAACATAACAGGTAAAGGCATATAGTTATAAGCAATCTGACATTATTAGCTTAGTGATACAGACTTAGTAAAAATAATAATAAAGGTTAAGGTATCTCTCCTTTATTTAGTTTTGGTGGTTGAAACACTATTTTTATTTGAAAATTAAAGTTCTCTAAAGTTATTTTCCATTACCAATGTGTCACTGGACTTTATTGCAGCTATCTCTTTTTGTCTATCTCAAATGATATGAATTGTTCTGAGATTAATATTAATTTAGCAAATTTTATTAGGTTTCTATAATAAGCCAAACATTATATGTACAGTATCTATACAAGGTAGTAGGACATCACTTAGTTGAATTTACAAAATATAAATAATTATAAAATTGGCCTAGAGACTATTACAAAGTGATAATTAAAGTGCTGTGTGGGCAAGAACAACTAAACACCAGGAGTATGCTTAAGATCATCAGAAAAAACTAATCAGAGAATTGAAGAACGTTTGGAAATTAAGTTGGAATTGATTAGGCACAAAAAAAAATCACAAATTCTTAATCAAGCCCAGAAATACAAAGCCTCTGGCTATACACAGGGCTCCAGTGCTCTTTAAATGCAGGCTAGTGTTAATTTCTTTTTAAAAGATCTTAAATTATAAAGAAGAGCACTTTGTGAAGAAATTGTAAATCCAGTTACAGAAATTATTCTCTAACCTGGAAAACTGAAATAAACACAAAACTTAACACGGAGAAGTTATTTGGTTGGGCATTAGGCATGAGATAAGGAAAGTACACTGATGCTTGAAACTCAAACCCCATGTCTTGAACCCAGTAATTACTATAATCTAATCCATACTATCAGGATGTGTGGCAGGGAAGAGGAGCCAGGGAGTGCACTGTGTCCTGCAGGTATGTAAGATGGAGCTAAAAGCATTGAGAACAGAGCTGAGGTCCTTTTGGCAGAGAGAGCATTGTATACATAAGAATATTCTAAAAACTTCAAAATGTTCTTTGATTATTGAGCAAAATAATGATTGCCAATTGAAGGGGAATATGTGTTTGTAAAATGGGTGTCAGGATGCCTGAGCAGGCTTACAGTCACAAGCTTTGGCACTTACACAAACCTGGGACCAGTAACCTGGATTCAGTCTAGAGAGAATACAAAAATCTCACAATTACTAGATAGATAGATCTTCAGGATTTGTCTCTTAAAAATAGAAGGGAAATTATTCAGGGAACAAATTTTGTTCTAGGTTTTAAAATGATATTTAAATTGATAAACATATTAATAATTAATAGATTACAACATTGAAAAAAGGTCTAGGATATGTGAATGCACACATGTGGAGAGAGAGAAAGGGGGAAAGGGAGAGAGACAGAGAGACAGAGAGAAGGATTGTCCAGAAGTCTGGTGCACAGCAAAACAAGATTAAAAATTGCTAGAAGAGAATGAATTAAAAGACATAAATCTATTTTTCCTGCTGTGGGACTGATAAAGATTAGTGTTATTTACATTAACACATTCATTCTAATTATTTCTTAGAATCTCACAACTACAGAAAATTTCAACCTATTAAGTAGAGACAGGAAGACATATGATATCCACATCCAAATTATTTATCTAAACACTATAATGACTAAAATGAAATATAGAATAAAATAAATTTATTAGTAAAATATACGTAAATATGAAGAGATGCTCACATATCCTATCTAAGATTAAAAAGCTCACTGAAAAATGAATGAATAAATGCAGGAAGCTTTTATGAGTGGTAGAACATTCCAAAAAACTTACTTGAATGCATTGCATAAGTTACTAGTGGTTAGTTTAGTAATATGGCCATTAAGCAGAGGAATATTGATAATTTTTTTTCTCTAGGCCTTGCAAATTTTCCTTTCGATTCTATTTTTACCCAAGGAAAGAACCTGGCATGGGTTTCTACTCAAGGATCAGCCCTTAATTTCAGTAGTTTCTCTATGCAGAAGATGGTGATTAATACAGATATCAATAGCTGGCCTAAGTACAGGGCATGAGAGACTAGAGAATATTTAGTTCTAAATAGAACTCAAGCCTGATGTAATGTAAACAAAGAAAGGGAAGGTAGGCATGAAGTCCCACCCATAGCAAAGGAGCTGTTGACAATTGATAAGTGGTAGGAAAGGAGAGTTGTAGGTTTTTTGTTTGTTTGTTTGTTTTGTTTTGTTTTGTTTTTTGAGTTTGTTGTGGCGAGTAGGTTAACGGTGCTCCAGTAGATCACCACATACTCAGGAATATATAGGCAGTACTAACTGAACTTGAAATACATTTTTCTGTTTCTGTCTGTCTGTCTCCAACCTGTCTTGCTCTCTAATTCCTTACCTTCTTTTCTTTGATTATTATTTTCAAACACACACACACACACACACACACACACACACACACACACACACACACAATATATATATATACACAACTTTCTTTTATTTCATTCAGTGTTGCTTACATGTGTATAATTTCAGATCTGATCACTTAGTATTGGGTAGTCTTTTAGGGGTTCCTCTCTGGAATAAGTCTGCTTCTCCCGCTTTCAGAATTGCTTAATTGCTTGTACTTGTCTGTTTAGAGTTAGGATTCCCTTACATGGGCATGTTTCTTGATGGTGTCATTGTTCAGAACCTGTTCATTCAATCATATTGTGGTGGTATTTTCTAGGAGATATAATCTCACATCAGATTTTCATGTCATCTAGCTCTTATAATCCTTCTGCCCCATTTCCTGCAATGTCTTCTGAGCTTAAGTTACAGGAATTATATTGTAGATGTGTTCACAAGGGCTGAGTACTACCCTACGATCAGTTGCTTTCTGCAATTTGATCCTTTGTGGTTTTTCTTTAACAGTGACTATCTATTGCAAAGAGAACTTTTTCTAGTGTAAGTTTGGAGCTACACATATTTGAGGTATAAGGAATAAGTATTTAGAATTTAATTAGTTGTTATGCTGGTTCAGTAAAGTGACAGTAGTTGATTCCTTTCTAAATTCATGGCCTCCCTAGCCCTATGTTGTTATGTAGGTTTCAAGAAACAGTCATGACTTTCTGCATTTGAGTAGCACTGAAGCCCAATTAACCAGCTGTTAATTACCACCAAGTATGAAAGCTGTTACTACACTATTAGAGATATATTTTCATACCAATCATTTTTGTGGATCACAGATTTTACAGTTAGGTGGACTTAATTTTTGTTGTTGTTCTCTTTTTGTTTTGTTGGTTTGTCTTTTAAGAAAATAAGTAAACAAATAGGATTGGTAGGGAATAAGAGACTATCTAACAAGAGTTGGGGTGAGGGATATAATCACAAAAAAATATTGTATGACATTTCAAAGAACTAAGAAAATTAAGGAAAAAATGAAAAAAAAAGCTCCCATCAATTTCTGGAGGAAACCTCTCTGAGACAGTTGGGGTAGGCTCTAATCTATGAGTATAGTATAATATCATTATCAGTCATTATTTTGTCAGTTGTATTTTGCTGTACTCTAGCTCTCTGAGCCATCCAGCTTTCTGTACCTGGCCATCCAGGAAGTATAGAGTTCCCTTTCATAATTTGGGCCTCAAGTTAGACTGGTTACTCCCACAAGTTTTGAGCCATCATTGTTCCAGTACAATTTGCAAGCAGGACAGGTTGTGAGTTTTAGGTTTTGTGGCTGGGTTGATGTCCCAGTCCCACCTCTGGGAGCTTAGCTGGGTTACAGTAGATCACCAGTTCAGGCTCCATATTTTTCATTGCTATATGCCCTCACTAGGGTCACTCTCATAGATTCCAGGATATTTCCACTGTACTAGGTTTTCACAACTGGTCTTAAATGTCCCCCTACTCCAGCCATCTCTCCCTTACTCTCTCCTTCTGTCCCTCCATCCCCTGCCTGATCACTCCTATTCACATCCCCACCCACACCTAGTCCACTCACAAAATCTATTTTATTTCCACTTCCAAGGGTGATCCTCATGCCTCCATATCCCCCCCCCCCCCCCCTGCCAGATCTCTCCTCTTTATCTAACTTCTCCAGTTCTGTGAATTGTAATGTTATTATCCTTTACTTAAAAGCAAATATCCACTTACAAGTGAGAATCTACCTATTTCAAGATCCTGCTTTACAACTTTTGGGCATATATCCAAGGACATGCTATCCTACCAAAAGAACACGTGTCCAGTTATGTTCATAGAGGATTTATTCATAATAATCAGAAACTGGAAACAATCTAGATGCCCCTCAACTAAAGAATGGACAAATAAAATGTGGTGTATTTACACAATGGAGTATTACTCGGCTGTTATAAAAAATGGCATCATGAAATTTGCAGGCATATGTATGGAACTAGAAAAAAAAATCATCCTGAGAGAGGCAACCCAGATCCAGAAAGACAAATAAATATGATGGCTAAGTTACTTCATTGTACTGCTTTCTAAAATAGAATTTTTTTAAATAAAAATGCTAGTAGGTATAATTCACTAAAAAAATTATATGTCCATTGAAAGAAGAACTAAAGTATGATATACCTATTCAAATAGTAACTAATTATCAATGGAAGAATAAACTTGTGACATGTACAACAAGTGGATCTGAAAATGATTGTGTGTAGTTGGAAGATGTCCTGTGTCCACCTGGTCCACTGTCAGGACAAATCTCTCACCCACAGTCCCAGAGCCTTTTATAAAATAATCACACAGAGGCTTAATATTAATTATAACTGCTCAGCCATTAGCTCAGGCTCCTGACTAGCTCTCACACTTAAATTAACCCATAATTCTTATCCATGTTTAGCTACATATCTTGCTACCTTTTCTCAGTTCTGCCTTGTCATCTTGCTTTCTCTGTGTCTGGCTGGAGATTCCTGACTGCTCTTCCACTTCCGAGCATTCCTTTAGTCTGTTCACCCTGCCTATACTACCTTCCTGGATACTGGGCAATCAGTGTTTTATTAAACCAGTGTACAAGAGCATTATCCCACAGCAATTGTGTTTAGAAAGTACTTTAGAAAAATCAATAGCATGGTATATGATTTGATTTATGTAAATTCCTAACAAAAGCCAGTTAGTAGTAGCTGAAATTAAATGAGTGATTGTCTGGGAGAGGGAATGTTGAGAATAAAGGTATGGGAAGGAAATGAGTTAAAGAGAGGTTTGTTAAGTACATTTTTTTTTCTGTCCTGAAATTGCAAAGTAATGGTGACCTGAATAATATGGACAATACAACAACCCTAATTGGCATGCCAATGAGATCAAGGAAAACTTTACATAGCCCTACACATGGATCAAGAGGTAGAGGTGGTCAAATGTTACTCAGAGTAGGAAAATGAGCCTCATCTAGACATGTTTTTCCACACAAATTGTCCAATTCTCAGTTTTTATCTCACCCAACTTACATATAAAATCAGTACTAAAAAGACTAGATACATCATCTATAGATGTGTGAATGTATGAATGTAAGTGTAACAGATGTAAGCAATCAAGAATTTGGGAGGGAGTTGGGACAATGGAGTAGTTTGAGAAGTAAAGGATGTGGTAGAAGCCATAGAGATAAGGGGTAATATACCAATTTCACAAAAATGTAATACAATATTTTAAATTTAATTAATTAATTAATTAAATGTTTCTTTTTATAATTTAATTCAATTTTACGGATTCCCCTGTCCACCGCCCACCTTTCCCCCATCCCACCCCCCCCATTCCCATCTCCTCCAGGGCAAAGACTCCCCTGGGGATTCAGTTCAATCTGGTAGATTCAGTCCAAGCAGGTCCAGTCCCCTCTGCCAAGGCTGAGCAAAATGTCTCTGCATAATCCCCAGGTTTCAAACAGCCAGCTCATGCACGAAGGGCAGGTCCTGGTCCCACTGCCTGGTTGCCTTCCAAACAATTCAAGCTATTCAACTGTCTCATTTATCCAGGGGGCCTGATCAAGTTGGGAGCTCCTCAGCTATTAATTCATAGTTCATGTGTTTCCACTAGTTTAGCTATTTGTCCCTGTGCTTTTTCCAATCTTGGTTTCAACAATTCTCTCTCATACAATCCCTCTTCTTTCTTGCCAAGTTGACTCCTGGAGCTCCACTTGGGCCTGGCTGTGGATCTTTGCATCTGCTTCCCTCAGTCATTGGATGAGATTTCTAGCAAGACAGTTAGGGTGTTTGGCCATCTTATCTTCAATTTCTTTTTTCAGGGATTTAAAGTTCTTGTCATATAGGTCTTTCACTTGCTTAGTTAGAGTTACTCCAAGGTATTTTATATCATTTGTGGCTATTGTAAATGGTGATGTATCTCTGATTTCGTTCTCAGCCTGTTTTTCAATTGTATATAGGAGAGCTACTGATTCTTTTTGAGTTAATCTTGTGTCCTGTTATATTGCTGAAGATGTTTATAAGCTGTATGAGTTCCTTGATCTAATTTTTGGGGTTATTCATGGATACAATCATGTCATCTACACATAGCAAAAGCTTCACTGCTTCCTTTCCAATTTGTATCCCCTTGATCTCCTTTTGTTGTGTTATTACACTGGCTATAACTTCAAATACTATATTGAAGAAGTATGGAGAGAGCAGACAGCCTTGCGTTGCTCCTGATTTTAGTGGAGTTTCTCTCCATTTAGTTTGATGTTGGCTGTTGGCTTTCTGTAAATTTTCTTTATTATGTTTAGGTATATTACCTGTATTTCTGATTGCTCCAAGACCTTTATCATGAAGCAGTGTTGGATTTTGTCAAATGCCTTTTCTGCATCTAGTGAGATGATCATGTGGGTATTTTTTTTCTTTGAGTTTATTTATATGGTGTATTACATTGACAGACGTTTGTATGTTGAACCACCCTTGCATCCTGCTTGATCATGGTGGATAATTGTTTTGATGTGTTCTTGGAGTCTGTTTGCAAGTATTTTATTGAGAATTTTTGCATCAATGTTCATGAGGGAGATCGGTCTGTAGTTCTTTCTTTGTTTGGTTTAGGAATCAGGGTAATTGTCGCCTCATAGAAGAAGTTTGGTAATGTTCCTTCTGCTTCTATTGTGTGGAACAATTTAATGAGTATTGGTATTAAGTCTTCTTTGAAGATCTGGTAGAAGTCTGTGCTGAAACCATCTGGTCCTGGGCTTTTTTTGGTTGGGAGACTTTTAATGACTGATTCTATTTCCTTAGGGGTTATTGGACTATTTAAATAGTTTATCTGGTCTTGATTTAACTTAGGCATGTGGTACCTATCCAGAAAATTATCCATTTCTTTTAGATTTTCCAGTTTTGTGGAGTAGAGGTTTTTGAAGTATGACCTGACAATTCTCTAGATTTCCTCATTGTCTCTTGTTATGTCTCCTTTTTCATTTCTGATTTTGTTAATTTGGATGCTCTCTCTCTGTCTTTTGGTTAGTTTGGATAAGGGCTTGTCTATCTTGTTGACTTTCTCAAAGAACCAACTTTTTGTTTCATTAATTTTTTTGTATTGTTCTCTTTGTTTCTATTTTATTGATTTCAGCTCTCAATTTGATAATTTCCTGGTGTCTATTCTTCCTGGGAGACTTTGCTTCTTCTTGTCCTAGAGCTTTCAGGTGTGCTATTAAGTCACTAGTGTGAGATTTCTCCAACTTCTTTATGTGGACATTCAGTGCTATGAATTTCCGTCTTAGCACTGCTTTCATAGTATCCCATAAGTTTGGGTATGTGGTGTATTCATTTTCATTGATCTCTAGGAAGTCTTTAATTTCTTTCTTTATTTCTTCCTTAACCCATTGGTGATTCAGTTGAGCATTATTCAGTTTCCATCAGATTGTAGGTTTTCTGTAGTTTTTGTTGTTGTTGAAATCTAACTTTAAACCATGGTGGTCTGATAGAACGCAGGAGGTTATTCCAATTGTTTTGTATCTGTTCAGATTTGCTTTGTAGCCAAGTATATGGTCGATTTTAGAGAAGGTTCCATGGGGTGCTGAGAAGAGGGTATATTCTTTTTTGTTAGGATGGAATATTCTGTAGATATCAAAAAGTCCATTTGAGTCATAACACCAGTTAAGTCCTTTATTTCTCTGTTAAGTTTTGATTTGGCAGATCTTTCCAGTGGTGAAAGTGGGGTGTTGAAGTCTCCCACAATTCGTGTGTGGGGTTTTATATGTGATTTAAGCTTTAGTAATGATTCTTTTACACATGTGGGTGGGCATAAATTTTCAGAATCAAAACTTCACCTTAGTGGATCTTTCCTGTGATGAGTATGTAATGCCCTTCTTGATTTCTTTTGATTGATTTTAGTTTGAAGTCTATTTTGCTGGATATTAGGATGGCTACACCCTCTTGCTTCTTAAGACCATTTGATTGGAAAGTCTTTTCCAGCCTTTTATTCTTAGGTAGTATCTATCTTTGAATTTGAGGTGTCTTTCTTGTGTGCAGCAGAAAGATGGGTCCTGCTTTCATATCCATTCTGTTACCTTGTGTCTTTTTATAGGTGAATTGAGACCATTGATATTAAGGGATATTAATGACCAGTGATTGTTCATTCCTGCTATTATTATTATTATTATTATTATTATTATTATTATTATTTTGGTGGTAGTGTGTGTGTACTTCATTTCTTTGGGGTTTACTGCTATGGTGTTATCTACTGCCTGTGTTTTTGAGGGTGTATCTGCCTTCCTTAGGTTGGAATTTTCCTTCTAGTGCTTTCTGTAGGCCTGGGATTGTGCATAAGTATTGTTGAAATCTGGCTTTGTCTTGGAATGTCTTGTTCACTCCACCTATGATGATTGAAAGTTTTGCTGGGTATATTAGTCTAGGCTGGAATCCATAGTCTCTTAGTGACTGCATTACATCTGTGCAGGTCCTTCTGGCGTTCAAAGTCTCCATTGAGAAATTAGGTGTTACTCTGATGGGTTTGCCTTTATAAGTCACTTGGCCTTTATCCTTTGCTGCTCTTAATATTCTTTCTTTATTCTGTATGTTTAGTTGTTTAACTATTATGTGGCAAGGGGACTTATTTGGGGGTCTAGTCCCTTTGGTGTTCTATAGGCTTCTTGTATCTTCATGGGTATTTCCTTCTTTATGTTGTGAAAGTTTTCTTCTATGATCTTGTTAAATATATTATCTGTGCCTTTGAGTTGATATTGTCATTCCTCTCTCTCTATTATTCATAGGTTTGGTCTTTTCATGGTGTCCCAATTTTCTTGGAAATTTTGGGTCCTGATTTTGTTGGCTTTAGTGTTTTCTTTGACTGAGGAATCTATTTCTTCTACTGTATCTTCAACAACAGAGATCCTCTCTTCCATCTCTTGCATTCTGTTGGTTAAACTCACATTTGAAGTTCCTGTTCATTTACTCAGATATTCCAGCATTCCCTTTGTTTGTGTCTTCTTCATTTTTTTTCTTTTTTCCCTTTTCAGGTCTTGGACTACTTCCCTCATCTGTTTCATTATTTTTTCATGATTTTCTTTCAGTGATTTATTATTTTCTTTTGCTTTATTTGTCCTTTCCTCTAGTTTTTTATAGCATTCTTCCCATTTTTATTTGTCTGTTCCTCCATTTCATTTTTGATTTCTTCTTTATAAGCCTCTATTATCTTCATGATGTTATTCATAAGGTTGCATTCTTCTACTTCTTCCATTTTGTGATGTTCAGGTCTAGCTCTTGGAGGAAGGCTAGATTCTGGTGATGCTCTATTGCTCTTTATTTTATTGTATGTACTTCTGCCTTGACATCTGCCCATTTCCTTGTGGGTTTGTTCTTGGTCTTATCAGCACTCTTGGTCCAGACAGAGCTGACCGATTCAGGAGGCTTCTCTCAGGCCTAGATGGAAGCTCTAGGCTGTATGGGAGTTGGGGGCTGGTATCTAAGTCTCAGGAAGTAGAGGGGGTCTCTGGTCCAGATGGGAGTTCCAGGCCAGATGGGAGCTGGAGGTTGGTCTCTGTGTCTCTGTAATACAAATTTTAAAAAGGGACAAGTTTAAATACCAAACCACAAAGAGAAGAGGATTTTGATGCCAGTCTTTGGTGCATGGTCAAACTACAGGGAGTACATATGTAAATAAAACTGACTATACCTCTCCAACCTTCTAATTCATGCTTCCTTCCTCTGTCCCTTAAGAAATAAAAAAAGCTCTCATCCATTTCTCTGTCATTGGGTGATGACAGTGGGAGTAATGAAGGGCAAGGTTTGAGGGAAAGAAAGCCTAGGGGAGCAGGAGATCCTAGCTGGATCAAGAACAGAAAGGGAGAACAAGGAAGAACAGACCATGATAAATGATGACCACATGAGAACAGGAATAGGCAGAGTGCTGGAGAGGTCTACAGAAATCCACAGTGATACCTCTTCTGTAGACTGCTGGCAATGGTCGAGAGAAAGCCTGATCTGACCTAGTCTGGTGATCAGATGGCCAAACACCCTAACTGTCGTGCTGGAACTTTCATCCAATAACTGATGGAAGTGGATGCAGAGATCCTCAGCCAGGCCTCAGGTGGAGCTCCAGGGACTGTAAGAGCATGAATTGTTGAGACCAAGATTGGAAAAAGCACAGGGACAAATAGCCAAGTGAATGGAAGCACATGAATTATGGACCAATGGCTGTGGAGCCCCGAGCTTGATCAGGCACTCTGGATAAGTGAGACAATTGAATAACTTGAACTGTTTGGGAGGCATCCAGGCTGTGGGACTGGGACCTGTCCTTAGTGCATGAGCTGGCTGTTTGGAACCTTGGGCTTACAGAGGGACACTTTGCTCAGCCTGGAAGGAGGGGACAGGACCTGCCTGTACTGAATCCACCAGGTTTAAATGAATCCCCAGGGGAGTCTTGGCCCTAGAGGAGATGGGAATGGAGGGGAGGAGCTAGGGGAAGGTGGGGGTGAGGGCGGGAGAGGGGAGGACAGGGGAACCCAGGGCTGATGTGTAAAATTAAAACACAAATATAATAATAATAATAATAAAGAAATAAAAAAGCAAACAAAATGTAAACAAACAAACAAAAATAAACAAAAAAACACTAAAAAAAGAGGAAAAGTCACACACACACACACACACACACACACACACACACACACACCACAATAAAAACACAAAACCAGAAACTTTAATGTCCAACTAAAAGACCAGTAAAATAAAAAATGCCCTAATTCTTGGTGGACTTAGGGTCTACCTTTGAATGTGGGTTATAATTCCAATGAGACTCCAATGAGAAAACTGAGTTTTCATTTGTGAGCAGTTGGCAATTAGACATAGTCTTTGATTAAGGGAGGGTCTTATGTCCACTTCACTCTATCAGTTCACGGACCCCATCTGGCTAGGACTTGTCCAGGTCCTATACATGCTACCCCATGTTTTTTTAGTCCATATTGGCATCAACTCTGTTGTGTCTGGAAGATACTATATTCTTGCTGTCATCTATCCATTGTGGCTCATACAGTCTTTCTTTGAGGAACCAGGTTTGCTAAAAACATCCCATTTCAGACTGAGTATTTCAAAATCTCTCACTGTCTATACATTGTGAATTTGTGGGACTCTGTATTAACTCTATCTACTACAGGAGAAATTTTCTCTGGTGAAGGCTTAGTAATACACTGATCTGAGTATATCAGAATGCCATTAGAAAATATGTTATTGTTATGTACCTTTACCAGGACAATAGAATTTAGTTTTTCCCTATGCCCATGGTCTATCTAATCTTAGTTTTTTGGCCAAGCAAGCAGTGTCAAGCATGGGTTCTTTCTCATGGAATGAGCTTTAAATACAATCAGATAAGGATTGATAATACCACAATATTTGTGCCACTATTGCCTCAGTGTATCAGGCAGGCAGGCAGCCATTGCAGACAGAAGATGTTTGTAGCTGGAGTGATGCTGACCTTTCTCCTCTGGTAGTGTTCAGAGTATCTTCCAGTCAGTATAGGTGAAGGCTCTAAGTATGTACAAGCTTAACTTCTCCATATTCAATGAATTATATGTGTTTTCTTCAGCAATAGGGCCTTTCCATCAGTTTGTAGAGAGCAATCAATACACAATGACAATAGCCTGTGTTGTTTGCAGGGTTTCATGGAGACCCTTTGGCTAACACCTCGATTTAATATAACCCATTTATAGTAGGGTCTTATGATATTGTTCCCTTTGGGGAAGGGGGCCAGGTAGGCACAGAGTCAAACCACACAGACACTGGGAGAATGTCAAAACAACAAGCTCAGTTGATTCAGGAAGAGGCAAGCCTTATATACTCTCCACCCCACCCTGGGGGAGAAGTCTGATGAATATGCATCTGCTGGTGGGAAATGGCTGCCTCTCATTGGTGCAGCTCATCTCCAGATCATGTTTCAGCTGCTGTTGCTAAGGCCATCAGGCAGACCCAGGTTGGCTCTCAGAAAGTATCTTTTTTACTTGCTTGGGCTGACTGGCCCTCAAGCCTGTTAGGGATGAGTCATCCCACATGTCTACCCCTTTTTATTATTTTCTAGGACATGCTCAGTGGGAGCTAGGGTGCATTGCCCTAACCTTGTTGACCCCACCTCAGGAGAGCTCAGCATAATGGACTGTAGCTGTCTTAGGTTGGCTTGCCAAACAAGCTCACATCTGTCATTGACTACCAGCCCTGGAAGAGCATCAGTCCTGGAGAGATGTCGGGGTGGTGGGCTTTAGGCAGTAGCCTTCTGTATCTCAGTGAGCCATGTGTGCATTATCTCTCTAGGAGGACTTTGATGTAGGCATATGAGTGACAATAAAACCTGTAGGGTCACCTTTGTAGCTACCTTCTGTTGGTGAGCCTGTTGCAGAAGATATTTGAACAAGAGAAGGATTAATCAAAATTTCAGTCTCACAGATATGGATGGGACCCTAGTCATATTTAGTGTGCCAGTCGAAATCTTTCTGGTAATGTGTTAGCGAGCTTGTAGGAGGTAAGGCAATTGTTTGATATCTAGGGTTGAATACCAGGAATGACATGACCTTTACTAATGCCACAGTAGTGAGGCAAATCATACCTTACCCCTCGAAGAATCTTATTTGTCCAAAGTCTCTTGGTCTGTTGCTAGACACAAATCTCTGGAGGTTATCCATATTGGCATGATGGTATTCTAGGGAAAACTTCAAGCATACCCTTGCCTGTGGGTTAACAGCGGAGCAGAATGTGGCCATTGAAGGGTGATGGGATTCCTCCAACACACCAAGGGCAATGGTGTCTCCCAATGCAAGTAAATAAGCCTGTTGTCCAATTTGGGCTTGTGTGACAGGGTTAACATATGGTTCTTGGCCTGTGAGCACCTAAAGAAAAACAGCAACGTACTGTACATTAAAACAAGCCTGAGCCTTGGCCTGGTAATCATAGGCAGCTTTCCAATTAAGGAAGATCACAGGCTCTACCACTGTCTTCATCAAATGGTGCCAGTCATAATAAGTCTGTAAATGTATTGCCTATTGTTGTAGGACTTGCTCAAAATACATTGAGTCAGGCCCTGATTCATTAGCAGCCTTAGGGAACAAAGACAGGTCTATAAGAGATGCAGTTATGTATGGCTGGTTGGCCACATCGGGGCCCACATTAACTGGAAACGGCATGGTGGGCATGTGTGGCACCATAGGTGAAACAGGTTGGGGGTTATGCAGAGCAGCTGGCTTGGCAGGCAGACATCCTGTCAAATCACTCTGTGAATACTGCAGTTGGGGGGGTAGCCACTTGAGGCATGGGGGAAACAGAGAGAGGGGCTGCCATTATAGGCTTGGGTGCTGCTGCAAGCATTTCCTCTCTCTTTCCATCCCTCTCCTTTCCTTTCCATCTATTTTCATGCCTCTTCTTGTCAGCAGAGGCAGAGGAAGTATCACTCATGGATGGAATGAAGGTGATAGATAAGTTGATGTTACATTGTTTCTGAGTGTGCTTATTGTGGTCTTTAATGACCCCCTCAGTAGAGGATGACTTTAGGCCAGCAATATATAGTCAACAAAATGGGCATAACAGACAATTGGAGAGTTACTCCTGAGGCCATTTCCCCTTTTCTGGCCAGGAACAGAGCTGTCATCCAAAGATTAGGTTTCCACATGTTCTCTGGAGGAGCAGCAAGTACTCTTAACTGCTGAGCCATCTCTCTAGGCATCATAACCCACAAGCACATGCATGCATTCACACACACACACACACACACACACACACACACACACACACACACACATACACATACACACATAAACAACTAAAATTAGTCAGACTGTGGTTCTGTTTCCTGAGGGTCCAGCCCTTATATGGAACAACAAATAGTACCTGGCATCCTACCATACAGACAGACTCACAAACAAGACAAACAGAAAGAAGAAAGTGGGGGTTCCAGCATTTACCTGCTGAAGGGACTGAAATTACACAACATAGAGGTGCCTACTCATTGAAATACACTACTCAAGGGAGCTTCTCAACCAGCACTACACATGGGTAAAGGAAGACAAACAGACCCTGTTCCAGTACCTAATGTCCCAGGTTTCGGCACCAGATGTAGGAGGGTCCTTTCTGTTGTTCCCTTTAGGGGAGGGGGCGAAGTAGGCGCAGAATCAAACCACACAGACTCTGGGAGAATGTCAAAACAACAAGCAGATTATTCAGGAAGAGGTAAGCCTTATATACCCTCCACCCTACCCTGGTGGGGAGGTCTGATGAATATGCATCTGCTGGTGGGACATGGCTGTCTCTCATTGGTCCAGCTCATCACCATGTCATGTTTCAGCTGCTGTTGCTAAGACCATCAGGCAGACCCAGGCTGGCTTTCAGAAAGTATCTTTTTTACTTGCTTGGGCTGACTGGCCCTCAAGCCTTTTAGGGATGAGCCATACCACACCCATTCATTGATGTTTCACTATGCTATGAGAGATATCTATTTGGGACTGTATATCTCCTGTTATTTGGTGACTCCATTTTGGTTTATTTTATGTACAAATATTCTTAAAAAGATTCTACTTTGGTAGGTTTCTACATGACTTCTCAATTAGCCCTTAGTCTTATCTGTCATTCCCTGCACTCCCTCCCTTACACTCCTTCTCTCTTCCTAAAGTTTAATCATCCAAATCCAGTCTGTTCATTGTCTCTCTGTATTCTGTTTCTCCTTCCAGGGAGATCATCACATCCCCCAGTTCCTTAGAATGCACCTAACCACTGTGGTAGTAAGAATTACAGTATGCATATCAAAGACATAAAAAATGACATCCATATATAAAAGAATATAAGCTCTATTTGTCTTTGGGGGATTGGGATATGTAACTCAGGATGATTGATTTCTAGTTTTATCCATTTACCTGAAAATATTATCTTTCTTTTTCTATAAAGCTCAATCATATTCTATTTTGTAAATGTAGCAAATTTTCATTATCTATCTGTCTTAGTTAGAGTTTCTATTGCTGTGAAGAGACACCATGACCAGAGCAACACTTATAAGGAAAAATTTTAATTTAGGGGACTTACTTGCAATTTCTGAAGTTCAGTCCATTATCATGGGGAAGAATATGGCAGCATGCAGATAGATGTGATGCTGGAGGAGTAACTGATAGTCCCACATCTTAAGATAACAGGAAGGCAACTGAGATGCTGGACATATTCTGAGCATAGGAAACCACAAAGCCCACACCCACAATGGAACACTTCCTCCAACAAGGCAATACTCACTCCAAAAAAAACATACCTCCTAATAGTACCATTCTCTATGAGATTATGGAGGCCAATTACATTCAAATAACCACATCATTCATAGGCTGATGGACAGCTAGGCTCTTTCCAATTTCAGGCTATGATGAAGAGAGCAAAAATGAACATGGATAAGGACATGTTTATGTAATAGGATGTAGAGTCCTTTGGGTATCCAACCAATAGTGGAACAGATGAGTTTTGAGGTATATCTATTCCAAGAATCTTGAAGAAGGGACACACTGATTCCCACTGTGCCCATATAAGTTTGCTTGTCTACCAGCAAGGGATAATTGTTTCCCTACACACGTCTTTGCCAGCTTCAACTGTCATCTGTTTTAATGACCTTGGCTATTCTTATAAGTAGAAGATGAAAACTCTAAGTTTCTAATTGCATTTCCCTGATGACTAAAGATGGTGAATTATTCCTTTTTTATTTTTTATTTTATTTTATTTTTTCTCTCCTTTTTAAAATTTATTATATTTGTGTTTGAATTTTACACATCAGCCATGGGTTCCCCTGTCCTCCCCTCTCCTGCCTCTGCCCCCACCTTCCCCCCTCCTGCCCCTCCCTTCCATTCACATCTACTCCAGGGCCAAGACTTCCCTGGGGATTCATTTAAACATGGTGGATTCAGTACAGGCAGGTCGAGTCCCCTCCTTCCAGGCTGAGCAAAGTGTCCCTGTGTAAGCCCAAGGTTCCAAACAGCCAGCTCATGTACCAAGGACAGTTCCAGGTCCCACTGCCTGGGTGCCTCCCAAACAGTTCAAGCTATTCATTTGTCTCACTTATCCAGAAGGCCTGATCCAGTTGGGGGCTCCACAGCCTTTGGTTCATAATTCATGTGCTTCCATTTGTTTGGCTATTTGTCCCTGTGCTTTTCCAATCTTGGTCTCAACAATTCACACTCTTGCAGTCCCTCCTCTTTCTTGCCAATTGGACTCCTAGAGCTCCACCTGAGGCCTGGCCAAGGATCTCTGCATCCACTTCCATCAGTTATTGGATGAGAGTTCCAGCTCAACTTGTAGGGTGTTTGGCCATCTGATCACCAGACTAGGTCAGATCAGGCTTTCTCTCGACCATTGCTAGCAGTCTACAGAGGATATATCATTGTGGATTTCTGGGGACCTCTCTAGCACTTGCCTATTCCTGTCCTCATGTGGTCATCATTTATCATGATCTGTTATTCCTTGTTCTCCATTTCTGTTCTTGACTCAGCTGGGATCTCCTGCTCTCTTAAGCTTTCTTTCCCTCGAAACTTGCCCTTCATTACTGCCACTGTCATCCAGGTTGTTCATGTAGATATCATCCATTTCTCTGTCATTGGGTGATCCCAGTGTCTTTCCTAGGGTCCCTTTTTCTAGGTAGCCTCCCTGGAGTTATATAGCAGTCTAGTCATCTTTGTTTTACATCTAGTATCCTACTATAAGTGAGTACATACCATGTTCATCCTTCTGAGTCTGGGTTACCTCACTCAGGATGATTTTTCCTAGATCCATCCATTTGCCTGCAAACCTCATGATGTCATTATTTTTATCTGCTGAGCAGTACTCCAGCCCTCCTATATACAATAGACAAACAGGCTGAGAAGGAAATCAGAGATACATCACCCTTTACAATAGCCACAAATGATATAAAATACCTTGGGGTTACTCTAACTAAGCATGTGAAGATCCTCTATGACAAGAACTTTAAGTCCCTGAAAAAAGAAATTCAAGAAAATGTCAGAAAATAGAAAGATATACCATGCTCATGGATAGGCAGGATTAACATAGTAAAAATGGTGGTCTTACCAAAAGCAATCTACCGATTCAACGCAATCCCCATCAAATTACCAACACAATACTTCACATACCTGGAAAGAATAATATTCAACTTTATATGGAAAAACAAAAAACCCAGGAGAGCCAAAAGAATCCTGTACAATAAAACAACCTCTGGAGGTGAATTATTCTGTAAGTGTTTCTCAGCCATTTGAGTTTCAAGTTTTGAAAACTGTTTAGCTCTGTTTACCATTTTTAATTGGGTTATTTGTTTTCTTGATGACTTTTTCTAGTTATTTATATTTAATATATTAACTTCCTTTTTATTAGTAAATTCTTCGTTCTTCTTTCATATATTACATAACAATCACAGTCTTCTCCCCTACTCCTCAAATTCTGCACCTCTACCTCCCCTCTCCCCAAGATGGAACCCCCTTCACCTCAATTCAGAAAAGAGCAAAGTTCCCAGGGACATTAATCAAACATGAATTAACAATCTAAAATAAGACCAGGAAAATCCTATCACATTAAGGCTAGTAGTGGTAACCCAGTAGGAGGAAAATGGTCCCACCTGTAGGTAAAAGAGTCAGAAACAGACCCTGCTTCCTCTGTCATGAATCGTACCAAAACGCCAATCTATTCAGCCACAAGATACATTCAGAGGACCTAGGTCAGAAGCCTACAAGTTCCCTGACAGCTGTGAACCACCCTGAGTTCCACTCTCATGTTTCTGTGGACCCTGTTCTTGTGGCATTCCTGACCCCTCTGGTCCCTCCAATCCTTTCTTCATTTACTCCACATGATGTCCCAAATTCTGCCTCTTGGGTATGGGATTCTGTATCTGCTCTCATCAGTTGCTGACTGAAGTCTCTCTGGTCTCTTTGATGGCCATTCTGCTAGGTTCCTGTCTTAAAATACTTTAACACTCAGCAGGAAAGACAAACTGTAGATGGAAAATTTTGTGGCTGGTTGCTGTACAAATACATCCACATGAAGCTTTTCCTGGCTACAGAAGAGGGCTGGTTTGAGCTCAGTGGCCCTCATTACTAGGAGATTCTGCTAGGGTTACTCTCATAGATTTCATGGAGTTTCCATTACATTAGGTTTCTACCTCTTTCCTGAATTTTGCCCCAATTTCAGTTGCTTCTCCAAGTATTTTATTCCTCTCCATCCACACCCAGTCCCTCCTGTTACCAACCCCACTAAAGCCCAGTCCACATGCAAAATCTATTGAACTTTGTCTTCCTGCAGAGATCCTTGCATTTTCCATTAAGCTCTCCTTGTTACTGAGCTTTTCTGGGTCTATGGCTCTTACTATGATTACAATTGTCTTTATAACTAACACTTACTTATAAGTGACTACATACCATGTTTGTCATTCTGGGTCCTTGTTAACTCACTCAAGATGATTTTTTTTCTAGTTCCATCCATTTGACAGCAAATTTCATGATGTCATTGTTTTTAACTGAATGATACTCCATTGTGATAATGTACCACATTTTCTTTATTCATTCCTTTGTTGAGAGACATCTAGGTTGTTTCCAGATTCAGGTTATTAAAAATAATGCCACTATAAACATAGTTGAGCAAGTGTCCTTGTAATAGTATGGAGTATCCTTTGGGCATATGCCAGGAGTACTATAGCTAGATCTTGAGATCTATTCCAGGTTTTCTGAAAACCAGCCGTATTGATTTCCAAAGTAGCTATAAAAGTTTGCACTCCTACCAGCAGTGGAGGAGCATTCCCATTGTTTCACATCTTCTGCAACATAAGCTGGCACTTGTATTTTTGATCTGAGCCATTCTGAGAGGTAGAAAATGGAATCTCATGTCATTTTGACTTTCATTTCCCTGATGGATAAGGATGTCGAACATTTCTTTTAGTGATTCTTGGCCATTTGAGATGCCTCTGTTGTGAGTCATGTGTGTGTGTGTGTGTGTGTGTGTGTGTGTGTGTGTGTGTGTGTGTTTCCTGAGACTGCTTCTTTATGTAGGCTTGGCTGGAGTCCAGGCTGGACTAAAACTCATAGAGATCCACCTGCCTTTGTCTCCACCTTGGATTAAAGGCATGTACCACCACCACCACCATGATTACACCCCATTTTTAAATTGAATTATTTAATTTGTTGATGTCTACTTTCTTGATTTCTGTATATATTTTGGATATTAGCCCTCTACCAGATGTGGAGTTTTCTCATTCTGTGGTCTGCCATTTTGTTGTATTGACAATGTCTTTTGCCTGGCAAGCCTGCTCACTCTCTCTATAACTATTCAATATAATATTTGAAGTTCATGCTAGAGCAATAAAACAACCAATGGGGATAAAAGAGGTACAATTTGGAAAAGAGGAAGATAAATTATAACTATTTACAGATGATATGATAGTATACATTCTACTAAGGAATTTTTATAGCTTATAATCCCCTTCAACAAATGTTTAGATACAAAATTAACTCAAAAAATCAGTAGCCCTCCTATATACAAATGACAAATAGGCTAAGAAGGAAATCAGGGAGAAACACATTTCATAATACTCATAAATAATATAAAATATCTTGGGGTAAATCTAACTAAGCAAGTGAAGGACCTGTATGATAAAATTTCAGTTCTTTGAAAAAGAAAATTGAAGAAGATATTAGAAGATGAAAAGATCTCCCATTATCATGGATTGAAAGGATTATCATAGTAAAAATGTGCACCCTACCAAATGCAATCTACAAGTTCAATACAATACCCATCAAAATTCTGAGACAATTCTTCACAAACTTTGAAAGAACAATATTCAACTTCATATGGAAAACCAAAAATCTAAGTTAGCTAGAAGAGTTCTATAAAATAAAAGAACACCCAGAGTATCTCCAATACTGATTACAAGTTGTAATACAGAGCTATTGTAATAAAAACTGCATGGTATTGTCATAAAAACAGACACATTGATCAATAAAATCAAATCAAAGACCCAGACATTAACCCACAAACGTATGGACACCTGATTTTTGATAAAGAAGCCAGAAATATGCAATGGAAAAAAGAAAGCATTTTTAACAAATATTATGCTTCTAATTGGATATTGGTATGAAGAAGAATCCAGATAGATTCATGTCTATCACCTTGCATAAAACTCAAATCCAAGTGGGTAAAAGTCCTTAACACAAAACTGGATACACTGAAATTGGTAGAAGAACAAGCACAGAATACTCTTAAATGCATTGTCACAGGAGACAACTTTCTGAAAAAAACACCAATAGTGCAGGCACTGATATCAACAATTAATACATGGAACCTCATGAACCTGAAAAGCTTCTGTAAGATATTAGCTTTCTATTGGATGTATAATTGATATACCAACTTCCACACCATTGATGAAAAAATTACTTTTCCTTTTCCAGCAAGTACTAATTGCAAACATCTTCTTGGTTAGATGTAAAATTAGTGTTTGTTTCCCCTACTCCATATTTGGTTTTTGTCTGCTTTGACCTTGTGAACAATCTTTCCATGCTGTCACAGCCTTGTGAGGTTATACGTATATCAGTCCTGTTGTGTGTAGAACATGATGTTTCCTTGGCGTCCTCTATCACCTCTGACTCTTAGAACCTTCTGTTACTCCTTCTGCATAGAGCTTTGATCCTGGACGGGAGGAGCTTCACAAATATGTCTTGTTCAAGGCTCAGTGCTCCGAAGTTTCTGGCTCCTCCTGAACTCATCCATGTTTTGATTATCTATTCCTAGCCTTTCTTTTTTTCTTTATTTTATTTTTTATTTTTTTGGTTTTGCTAGTTCTTCCAAGGGCTACTGTTGCTGAATTAATTCATTGATATGAGAGCTGTATAGATGTTTTTTTTTATGTGGGTGATATGAAGTTTTCCTTTCATAAATACTTCTCCTGTGCCTCATAAATTTGTATCTGCTGTATTTTCATTGTCATTTAATTCTAGAAATGAAAAAGAAGTAATTCTCTGTTCGGTCTTTACCCAATTACCAATCAGTAGTATGGAGTTTAGTTTCTATGATGTTGTATATTTTCTGTCATGTTCATATTCTTGATATCTAACTTTATTCCATTGTGATCAGGTAAAATTTGGGATGTGATTTCAATTTTTCTTTATTTGTAGGGTCTTGCTTTGTGGTCTAATATATGTTCCATTTTAGAGAAAGTTCCTTGGGGTGATAAAGAAATTTGTTTGAGTGGAACATTCCTTAGCTATTCCTTAGGGATGTTCCATTTATGATGTCATTTGCTTTCAGGTTTCCTTGTTTACTTTATTTCTGAACAACTAGTGGTGTGTGGCAGGTTTTAAAGTCACCCACTATCACTGTTTTGGCATTCATATGTTATTTTAGGTCTTAAACTATTTCTTTTTATTAAATTTTGTGATCTTGTATTTTGTGAATGTAGTTGATATATTTTGCATCCTAATAAACTTATCTAGACTCAGAGAACTGAACAGCCACTATGTTAAACATAGAAGTCAGGCAAAGGTAGCACATGCCTTTAATCCTAGCATTCTGGACATAGAGATCTGTCTGTATCTCTGTGAGTTCAAAGCCACACTGGAAACAGCCAGGCATGGTGACACACGTCTTTAATCCCAGAAAGTGATGGCCAGAAGCAGAAAGATGTATAAGGTGTGAGGACCAGGAACTAGAGCCTTTTTAAGCTTTTAGCTTTTAGCAGCAGTTCAGCTGAGATCCATTTGGATGAGAACTCAGAGGCTTCCAGTTTGAGGAGACAGGATCAGCTGAGAAACTGGCAAGGTGAGGTGGCTGTGGCTTGTTCTGCTTCTCTAATCTTTAAGTGTTCACCCCAATACCTTGTCTTGGGTTTGTTTTTATGAATAAGACACTTTTTAGATTCATACTACATGTGAATATATGTTTCTGGTTATAATATTGTGTTGGTGGAACTTTTTATTAATAATCACAGAATTTCACTCCCTTTTTTTTTTCAAGTATTGGCCTATAAATAGATATTAGAATATCTATTTCTGTATTTGTCTTAGTTATGTTTGACTTGAATAACCTTTTCTATCCTTTTCCTAAAGAGGTTACTGTCAATGATGATTAGTTGCATAAGTTGGAGGCAGCAAACAGATATGTGTTGTTTTTAATCAAATTTATTAGTGTGTGTATGCCTTTTTACTGGGAAATTTAGACCATTAATATGAGTCGTCATTATTTATATGTGTATTGATTTCTGCCATTTTTTGAATTTGTGCTTTTCTCCCCCTCATTTTTCTTTTGATCACCAGTGCAGACTTGATTTCCTTTAAGCCCTTGGGTATGTTCATCCTTCCCTTAAGACTGAAGTATTCTCTCTAACATCCTGTGTAGAGCAGGCTTTGTCACTATACATTTATATACTCTATTTTTTATCATGGAAAGTTTTTTATTTCCCCTTCAATTTTACTATGCAGCTTTGTGGTGTATAATCTTTTGTGATGACAGTTGTGTTATTTCAAGACTTGGAACACATCTTCTCAGATGTTTCTGGCTTTAAATCTTTCTGCTAAATGATAATATAATAATAGTTCTAACTTTATAATTGACTTGACCCTTCCTCCCTTTGTAGCTTTTCAATACCTTTTATTTATTCTCTGTGTCTTCATTAAGAATTTTTATTCATTTTACATGCCAATCACAGATCCCCCTCTTCCCTCCTCCCACCCCTCCAGCCTCCACCTAAGACCTGCACCCATTCCCTTCTACAGGAAGGTAAGGCCTCCCATGGGGAATCAGCAGATCCTGGTACATTTAGTAGAGGCAGGTCCAAGCCCCTCTCCCTGCTTCAAGGTCATGCCAGGTGTCCCAACATAGGTAGTGGGCTCCAAAAAGCCAACTATTTATTTATTTATTTATTTGTTTGTTTATTTGTTTGTTTGTTTGTTTTTGACCTAAATGGTGGCT
The DNA here is from genome assembly GCF_903995425.1 of Onychomys torridus. Classification (NCBI taxonomy): domain Eukaryota; kingdom Metazoa; phylum Chordata; class Mammalia; order Rodentia; family Cricetidae; genus Onychomys; species Onychomys torridus. The sequence goes on along the minus strand of NC_050451.1, from coordinate 70,239,632 downwards.
AGGGAAATTCCAGAAATATATCTTCCTGTCTTTGTTCCTACCTCTTCTATAACACTGGGGATACAGATGCTCATGGTCGTGCAATGCATTACAAGTGGTGACTGGACATTTATTGTCAGGATCTAATACTTTCAAAGCAAATACTCTTATCCACTGAATTATATTCCCAGACCCTTATTATCTTAACAAATTTAAAAGCTATTGCCTCATATAGATGACAATTTTAGAAATTATATTATCTACTTACTTATTCTTAAAAAAATATAGGCATTCTGATTGTTTTAGTCCAAAACTGTCCAGACCATGTACCTTACTCCATATGTTAATAGTTTTACTTCTCAATAAAATGTGTTACTTTTATATAACTGTCTTTTGCATATATTGAATTTCTATATATAATTTTAAAACAAAATTTAAATGGCTAAAAGTATATAAACTGGACTTTTCTCATTATCTGAACCTAGCTAATTTTTAAAATTTAAAAATACTAATTTATTAGGATGTCAAAATTGTCAACATAATGAGGGCATTGTTGATGTTTCTCTTTCAGGCTCATGGTGATTCATTAATTTGGAACACACAGGAGGCCATCTTTCCCCTAGACCTGTTAGAATATGAATTTTAATGATTTTTCTCTTCTAATCCTATTATACTTTGACCTCATTTATGCTGTTTCCTTCTTTAGGAATCATCTACAAATAATATTAAATTAATTCCTATATTAATATCATCATGAATCTTTAAAAAACATTTGTCTCTTAATGGATAGTACTGAAAAATTATGTACATTTTAGGATCATATATGTGTCTGATATTTGAGAACATTTTTCAGTTTTCTCACTTTCTTGTTTAGTGTAACAAGATTTCATTAAAAACATAAGCTGGCAACGTGTTGATTATATCAAGCCAGGAGAAATAGGTAACACCTTGGGTGACAGTAATATAGCATGAGTCAAAATAAAAACTTGAAAAGTACACACAAACAAACTATATGGGATGGAGCTTGCTAATGGATAAATTAAAAAAAAAAAGGTATCCCAAATAATGCATGATTAATTCTTTGAGTTTCCATATTGGAAACAAACCTCAAGTTGCCACTTAAGTAATGAGGTTGTTTTAAATGGAGGCACAGAACAATCGCTTATCTGTAGTGCATTATTTGTAATGCATTTAGTGTGAAGAATAATGGTCATTTCCTTGAGAATCTAAGTTGATAGTGGTGTACCCATGAAACCTTAGTGGCTACCATGTTGGCACCAATAATAGATGTTTTATCATATGAAATTCTTTGAAACTGCTCAGTGTAATATTGTTTTTCACTATGGTAACAAGTGAAAGTTGAAAATGTTTTTCCATAATTATAACCTCCATAGCTGAAGTAACAGCATTGCAATAGAGCAGTGAATAATGTAGCATGACTATTTGGTGCAGAACTTCCTATTTGCAGCTAAGTCAGCACCTATGGTAAACTTACTCCTTTCAATTTAGATATAATTTGATATAGCAGAATGAGGGAACAAGAAAAAAGAGATAGAACCAGAAAGATACAATGGGATAAAAGTTTTGCATTTTATCTTTAAATCAGAGAAAATGTTAATTTGATGAGAAATGTCAATCAATGAAATAAACTAAACATAAAAAGGGATTTACTTTATTAACAAAGCAATGCATGATGTAGAAGGACATAAACACTATAGGGAAAACACAACCAATAATAGAAGTCTGTTATCTAATGAAAGAAATACAGTAAAGGTCTAACCTGGAAACCAAGAAAACTATAGTAGAGCCACAGTGAATGTCTGAGGAGAAGGAATTTCAGAACTAAAGTACCACAGTGTTCCTGATGATGCAGCAAGTAGACTGTTGTGATCAATTCTTGGATCTCACTCATGTTCTCACTCCTGTTATTGGCAGAAATGAAAAATAAATAAACAAACATTTTGTAATCTATTTTAGAGATTTGTTTTTCAGATGGAAGTTATACAAATGTTTTCAAAGAGGTATTATTATCTAAATTTAAACCACCAAATGCCTGATTGCACAGGAGTCTAACCAATTGGTGTACTTTTCCCTGAGGAAGACTGCTTCTCCCACACCCATCATTCTTTAGATGCCTGTTGTTCTTTGTATTCTTTCTTTAAGGCCTCTTGTGCTTTCTCTGATGAACTGTAGGATTATTGTCACTGTCTTCCTTGCTGAGCTCATGTCTAGAGAGTTATGGTTTTTGGCCTTTATAGGTTTAGCTTCTGACATTCCTAGGGAACTATGGTATCATAGCAAAATCCCTGATTCTCTGGCTCTTATAATTGTTTATCCAAGCCAAATGATCATCCCTGAAAATATCCATACTAGTATCATCATACAGATTTAGTATGTTGCATTTAGAAATAAGTATATATACATACATATATGTGTGTATAAACATATATAATTAAATTTAATATAAAAAGTATGCATTATATATAATTATTTTAAAACAATTTAAAAAAAGAGTCTCTGAATTTGATAAAAAATGAATAGATGAAAGTGTTTGGAGGGAATAAAGGGAAGAGTAATTTTTAAAATTATATTATAATTTCAGTAAATGAAAGAAAAATGTTACAAATGAAATGAGAAGTACACATGAGAAGTATTGGTGAAATTATTAAGGCCACTCCACGTAGTTAAAAGGGAGGTTTATTTTGTGGGGTACTTACAAATGAGGGGGTAGGTTACAGGGTCTGGCAAGGGTATAGCACAATCCGGCGTTGTTCTCTGGAGAACTCTGCTCGGTCTACCTCCAGCGTCCAGAGTCCGGGAACCAAGAGAGTGAGTACTTCCCGATCCTTTGTCTTCCGCTTCCTCCTCTGCCCCGCCTTGTGGGCGTGACCATTACCAAAGCCTCAGTGGGGGTTGGAACTTCCAGGCCAATGCTGGGATGGCTACCCACTACAGAGAAGTACAACATAGTTTGTCTATTTCCATCTCTGATAAGAGGCAGTTTGGGCAGTATTGTACTATAAATGTGGTTAGAATACCAGGCCATTAAAGGCTGAATCATAGTTTTTTTTTGTTGTTGTTGTTGTTGTTTTGGTTTTTTTTTTTTTTTAACACATCTAAATTTTCAACTTAATAGTCTCTGAAATCTGGAAATTTGTCTAAAGAAAATAAAGGTTGTTTTATTCAAGTTTGGGAGATTTAATGATACTGTATGGCTGACACAGAGAGAAATACCATGTTTAACAATTTTATGGCAGACATGTGTGCCCAAGGCAATTCATATGAGGGAATTATTGGCAATACATGCAAAGGAATTTCTTGCTAAAATTTTACTAAATAGGAGTATAGTTCATTAAGCGTTACGTCATTATAAAATTCAGCATGCCTATGGGGACATTCATGACCTGGCCTACTAAATTTTGCATGGCTCTATGCTCTGGAGTTGTATAAAGTTAAACTTATTTCTGTCCCAAAATATTTGATGTTTTTTATACAAACAATATAACTATCAGAAAGCCTATAACTGCTTCAAATTCTTCAGGCTTTAAAACATTTCAGGAGAAAACTGAAAGCATATTCAGAGACTGCTTTATTTTGTTTTGTTTTGCAAAGCCTTATCTGATAATAAAACTAATATATTTGCATTAAGAATTTAAAAAATAAATACAACCTCATTATTCTAATTGTATTTTCTCATGCAAATGTATTTTCATAGTTGATTTCTTACTTAATGTAGCAAATGTGAATTTGATATTTATATTAACTCAAGTGTGAAAGAATAATAACTTTCAATTTTTTTGTAATAGACTTTCAATTTTCACTCTAGACTATTTTTTGCCTTATTAAAGTTGATATAGCTATTTGGGGCTTAGACTACTTTTAGGTAAGCTTAGTTAACTTCAGGTTCATTCTTAGTAGGTCAGAATTTAGTAGCCTGCCTTGGTATCTTAGTACTTTTCTATATTGTCTGGTCTTGGATGGGAGTTTCTGAGTGGTTCTTGATATCTTTTGATAATTAATCAAAGTGTAAGTTGTTTATACTTAGGTCTTATTTGATAGCTGAAGAGTTTCAATATGTTTTTATATAAGAACAGACTGACTGTTTTTGCATTATTTCCTACTTTGTGTCTTATCTTTTAGTTGGCTATTGACAGTGAGGAGTTTCACTTAGCACCTATGGTAGCAGAGAGTGAGTGAGCATTACCTTAGACTAAGCAACAATATGGTGGAAAAACAGCATTAACAAAACAACAAAGATTTAATTTCAAGTGGTCAGTGGGTCAGTAAAAATTTATAATGTTCAATAGCATCATACTTACCTTGATTTCACTGGAGGTTAATTATAATGATTACAGGGAGCATGTAAAATAATTAAGCTAGGTAACTGGTGAAAAAGATATTTGTATTGATCTTTAGACGGAAAGTTTATAGACTGTGTTCAGTTCTTACCATTCTATTTAGATGGCATTAAAAAGATCTGGTAGTTCAGAAAATCATCTGTTATTGTAAGATACGCTATGGAGACTGTAAGTTTTAAAGAAAATACTTGTCTTGTGCAAGAACAATCCAGATTATGATTAAATTGTATTTACAAAGCCTGAAAAGCTGCAATGTGAAAGACATGTGTCTAGTGGAATACAAACTAGATACCTAAGGTCTGGGAAAGAACTGCCTGAATGATGAAAACTGAGAATCCTGGAATCCTTAAATCATTTGAGTATTTCAGGAAGTCAGAAGAAATTGGCTTCATCTTGAGAATACACTTTCTTCTCTCTCAAATGTATCAGAACACAAATTGGTTTCTGTTGTCTTTAGATTTTGTCATTGAGTTTCTAGTCTGATAATATTATCTTTACAGAGTACAGATGGAATAGATTACATGGTCAAGGCCATTCTAGAACCACATGGAATAAGAGGTAATGCAAAGAGGTAATAGTACAGAAAGGTGTTCAAGTGAGGGATAGGGAACTTTGGAGTGTGTTGAGATATGTTTTGTTAGTGTGAGGTCCTGTAAATATGTTTCAGAGTTCAAGATTTTGTAATAGATGTCCAAATGATCCCAATATTTGTTGATCAGATAAGTTATAAACCATGTAATGGCCAACAAATATCACTGGAACTACAAGGCATAAGCAAGGCAATGACATAAAGAAAACACCATATGTATGAAGCAACTACAGAGATTAATGCTATTCTGAAGGGCTGAACACATTGTGGTCCTCTTTAATGAGATCTCAGCAAACATTCCCAATTCCCATTTGCACATGTGTTATGGAGTTGAATATTAGTGGATGATGATAAAATTTCTCAGACAAGAGAAAACAAGATAAGCAGATGGCAATGATCATGACTGCCCTTCACCATTATGTAGAACAACTGGAAAACAATGTGCTGGAATATAGCTCCTGTTCTGTTAAAAATAGTCTTTCTAACTTTTGACAGTGAAAAAAAGAAAAAAAAATCTACTATTGCAAAGCACTACACATCCAATGCTTGCTTCCAAAACTAGGCTGTTTTGTGCCATCAGATATGATCTAGTCAGTAGAGATTTCTGCCTTTGTATTCTATCAAAGCTAAACTATTTTCTACTGTTTCTAAGATACTTAAATTTCTGTTAAATATGGAAAGCTTATAACATTTTCTAATTTGGTAAGACATATGCCTGCCAGGAAGCTCAAGACAAACCCATGAATTTGGTGATCTGCCATCACTGTGAAGGCTAAATTAGAAACATCATTGGTGTGTCTGGGAAGCACACTAAAGCTGACCCTGTTGTCAGGGAGGCAGGTGAGCCATCCTGAGGGCATGAAAGCAGGAGAACTGACCCTGTCCACCCCTTGTATCATCCCATACAGCCATTGTGAGAGAGGGCCCCCGCACCTTGCTGTAGGCTTCATTGGGTAAGCTAGCCAAAGCAGTGTGGGGAAGCTCATCTGAGTAGTGACAATTAGGGAAAGCTAGCAAACTGACCAACTCAGCTACCTATGACCTAGGCCCAGAACCAGGGCTGAGTTGGCTCACCCCAACATCCAACCAATCTACAAACTGTTGGCGCACTTGAAGGGGACAACCTACAAATCAAAAAACTTCAGGATCCCTACAACACAGCACAACAACACGATACCCAAGAGGAGCTCCAGTGAGAGCCCGTTACTGATGGTGTAGCAGAAACCAGAAGCCTTGAAGCAGACCAATGACTCACACACAGCAATGAACACTTACAACTAAGATGTGTGGACTAAAGGGTAAGCTGTGTGACTCGCTGATCCACACTATAGCTTCCATGACAAGATTTTCCTTCTTGTTGTTTTTCTGTTTTGGTTTTGTTACTTTGTTTTGTTTGTTTTTTTTTCTTTTAAATTTGGTTTTATTTTGGGGAGGGGTTACAAGGGTGGAGGGTGGATGCCAGGGGACATGGAGATAAGTGGGATTGGAATGCATGATGTGAAATCCACAAAGAACCAATAAAAGTAGAGGTGGGGGGGCAGAGAGAGAAATATTGGTGGACATATCCTGGGACAATATTTTCTATGGACAGTAAAAAATGATTACATTGTGTGTGTCACAAGGCTAAGAAGTCCTGACACTTAGGAGGTTTAATTAAGAGCTTGGAAATATTGCTCCAAACTAGTAGTCAATCATTTAGAATTTTTCTTCTTTTAAATAAAAACAGATGGGAATTCGATAATGTAACCCAAACCTCTATATACATGCCTTACATCATTCAAATCTTTAACTATCAAAGATTTCACCATAACAGAAGAGAACAAGTATAATGTTTGGGGAACTGAAAAGCTAGACTACGGTGAGTGTGATGTAGATATACCAGGAGTTGTAGAATAAGATATTTTTTTTCCTGAAAACTGTTTTCTCAATTTGAAAAATTTATTTCAACTTCAAATCAACCTTACCTGACTCTATATATTGAATTGTTCATTTAAGAAATTGTGCATTTCAATTCTAGAAGCTCTACTTGAATTTCATACTTTGTAACTACCCATTGAAATTCATTTCCTTAGACATTTGCTGTTATTCATTCTTTAATTGCTGATAGATTAATTTTGTAGAAATATTTTTAGTAGACTTAGTAATCTTTGCCTAAATCTAACATTGCAACAATTTAGAAAATGTTGGCATTGTCTTTTTGTTTTACGTTCCAGAATATAAATAACGCCTTAATTATTTCCATACCTGTTTATATTTTATAAAATGTAGTAATTGGATCAGTATAACTAGAATTCTTAGTTCACATACAAACTGTTATAGTTATTTCTTCCTTGTAAGTTCATGCTGTTGTTCATGCTTAAATTTAAAACATAACAGTTACATCATAAATGAAATCCAGATGCCTACTATTTGTGTAGTTTTGTAATAATAGTTATTGAAATTATGATATGAACTATAAAATGCAAATGTTGTTTGTAAGTACATGATCTCAGAACTGACCAATTGGCATTGGATAGTAAACTGAGGCAATCTCCCCTGGATAAGACCACATCTCACACTCTCAGAATTCTCCAGTTGCCTGTAGCTCCTTGTCAAGGGTTGAGGTGACTAAGCTTTCCTCTGTCCAAGTTAGAAGTCCACTGCTGTCTCTGTCTCTAAAATTCTATTCTCTTTTATTTTAGCCAAATATGCTTTTAGAATTTTTGTTTTTTAATAAACATTAGTAATAGATGTCTTTATGGCATTTTCAAACATAGCCAGTTTGTGTTGATTCTACCCCTTCCTCTCCACCTCACCTCACATCCTTCTCTTGCCCTCTCTGTTTAAATCCTCATGTCCCATAGCTCTATCTCCACTTTTACATTAGATGTTTTATATTCCATTCCTTGCCTGTCTTCCTTCTAACCTATTTTTCCCTTTCTATGGACCTTTTTCTTATGTTATGACCTCAACTCACACTATTTCCTACATAAATACCTAGACTCTACATATGAGAAAAAAATGTGATATTTGTCTTTCTGAGCCTGAGTTGTCTTGCCAAAATAACATTCCCAGTTCCATCTATTTTCTGGCAATTTCAGTTTTCTTAACAGTTGAATAAAATCTTGCAGTATGCATATACTGCATTTTAATTGTACATTCTCCCATCAATGGATATCTAGGCTGGTTCTATTTCTTTGCAGCAATGAACATAGGCTGATAAGAATCTCTGTGGTGAGAAATATGGCAGGAGCGGCTCTTGTGGCCGCTGTATTTTTAATTTTTTTCATGAAGTTGCACAGGACTTTTCTAATGGTTATAAATTAACACTCTCTTTCCCCACATTCACATGTAATTTCTTACTAATTATTGAATACTTGAATGAAAATAGGTGTGATGTTTTCTTCTTAAAAATGAGGTTGTTTTCTACTTTGAATTTGGCTTTGGTCAGCTGTTGGAATAACTTGGTGATCAATCAGGATTTGGGACAAATACTATGATAGAAAGTCATCAGGGTAGAAAACCCACCAGTTTCTGTTCATCTTTTGTGTACTTTGAGGAAAACATTCAACATTCAAAGCTATTCATTTCAGTAGAGATGGGCTTTCCCTTTCCTGGCTTCCTGTGGCCTCCCTATGTTCTCTATACCTGTCCAACTCCTCAGGGACATGGGGATGGCTCAGAAGACCATTCTACCACATTGTCAATTGTCTGCTTCCTCCAACTGTTGCTCACTCCATAGTCCTCTGAGCTGTTTTTTTTTTTTTTTTTTTATGTCTCTTAACCATCAAGATCACCAGGTATAATGACAATGGGCACAGGTATTCTTCCTCCACAAAGGTCAAGCCTGTGTCACTTAGCTGACCAGTTCATAATCCCCAGGTTTTCCTTTAACTAAGACAATTTGCTGCTCTCACAACTCTACCTGGAGCTACTGAAGATTGGAGTCCAAAAATTTAAAAAGATCACAGACCTGCTTATTCCTAGTCAGACCTGAAGTGGGTCTTTTTTGTTTTGTTTTGTTTTCTATCTTAAATAAACCTTTTAGATGGTTGAGTTTATTTCCTCCATCTTCTTTTATGTTTCTGGTGAATTTATAGTGGCTGTAAAAATTATTTTACATAATTTCACTTAGTTTTATTATTATTATCATTGTTGTTGTGCTTGAACTTGCTTACCTCTGAATATTGACATTTAAAAACTAAATATTTTATTGATTTTTATATATTTACAGTATTGAAGATATAAAAGCATTTGAGTATTAACAACAAAATATTTGTACTTTATTTAAAGTACAGATGATACAACTATTAGAAGAAACCTGAACCAAAATAAAAAATAAAAAAATGTCAACAAATAAATATCCTGTCACCTATCTAGGAGTTTTCTTCCTTCTTCATGAATATAAATTTACTCACATACTTATTACCAAATCAAGCCTCCTCCTTATATTATCTCTAAAACAACTTGCAAATCCTGAGAACTTTACAGAGCATATTACTGGGGGTAGTAAGGTTCTATTCTTTTTCTGCAGTGCATGAGATCAAACCAAGGTCTTGAACAAGCTAGAAAAATATGCTAACATTGAACTCTATCCCTAGCAGTTAATTTAACCTTCTATTTGAGTAAAGAGATAATTAACTTGGGCAGGCTTGCTTGAGCTTACGTTGTATGCCATGAAGTCAATGAACGCCTGACTTCATCTTCAGAGACTGTGGGAGCAATGTCTGCTTTCCTAGACCTTGATATCAAAAGTATCTGTGCAGTTGTCAAACAACATTTTTTTTTAATTTTCCTTCATTTACTTTTTCCTTTCTTTTTTTTTCCTTTTGAATTAAGATCTCACTGTGTATCTCTGACTGTCCTGTAATTCTCTTTAGAGACCAAACTGGCTTCAAACTCACAGACATGTACCTGCTCTGTCACTAGCACTGTGAGTGATAGAAGGCATGTGCCACCACACCTGACAAAGAGAAACATTTCAACAAAGCAAGTTGCATAAACTCAATTAGCTTTTATTGGAATTTCAAAAATATTTCTTGCCCCAAATCCACTTAGCATGGCAAAACTTGTTCATGTTAGCTTGCACAGAGCCAGGTAAACAACGCACTGTGTAAGTTACCTTAGTAAACTAAGAAAGACCACTTCTAGAGTCTCTGTGTGCAGAGGTTTGAGCAGAAAGGACTTTAAAGTGGCAATTAACAAGGCAAGTACACATAGTTTATCTGATAGTTAGAAGAGGTTTATTTTAGGACAACTTACAACCAATAAAGGGATTGGTTACAGGATCCAGGAGAGCTGGGGTGCAGTCCAACATGGTTCTCTGGAGAATTCTGACTTGGTCTGTAATCCAGCATCAAGGATCACGAGGTAGCCAAGAGAGCCAGCACACATACATCTCAAGTCTTAAGGGTGTAAAGAGGCCACACCCCAGGGGCAGGTCATAGGCAGGTGTAGCAGTTACCTGCTGCCTCCCTAGGGGCAGTGCTTCAAGGTCAAAGCTGGGATACCTACCCACTACAGGACTTTCTGATCATCACAGCTTCCACTGACTTGAATCATGTAAATTTTGTTTGGTTCCTTGGGTTTTTTTTTTGTTGTTGTTTGTTTATTTTTATTGTTTGGTTGTTTCTACGTTCTGTGTATACTGAGGCATGGTTGATTTCATTCCTGCATTGGTCTTTGGGTGCTAATGCAAATCTTAGTTCAAAATTATAGTCTCCCTTACATTTTGATTATAAAAAGTACATGGTATCAAATCATTTCTAGAGGTGCCAGTGTCAGTGGGAAAGGTGGGAATTTCATATTCAAAAGATCCAGTACTATATAAAGATCCAAAGACATAGAAATGACATAGTACACTGAAACTCAGGAAGACTTCAATTTTTCCGATTAATTTTTATAGAAGTCTGTTTCTCACAATTCTCTTTATTCATATGAAGAAAAGTATGAGCCCACAGTTTTATTTCACCTTAAATAAAGACACGTATTGGATATTAGCAATCTTAATTATAAGGTCAGTTAGACATAGTAGAACACATTGGGTGAATTTTCCTTTTTTTTTCAGAAACTATAATTAAACATTTGCAAAAGCTATGTTTATCTTTTAAAAACTTAGCTAGTGGATATTTCCTTCTTTTTAATGTATGTTTGCAACTACAACATATGCCCCACTTTTTAACATATAAAATACTGAGATGAAGAATTTCTTAAACTGTAGTTATATTTATTTGTACTCAAACTGGATATGTGAAGGTTAACCTACTTAAGTAAAATTGTACAATTTAATACATTGTGACAAGTGTTATATTTAAATAAGTTATTTTCTATAGTTTCAGACTGTAGGAAAAATGTGAGCATATTTTGTTCCAAAAAGAGACATAGAATCATTCATTTTTTATGAGACAAATCCAAGCCATACCTACTGATGAAATTTCAAATATAAATTTTTTCATAATTTTTATTTAAGAAACTTTGATACTTTTTATGTGACTTTATGATTCTCTTTGTTAAACACAGAAGTACTAGTTATTCTTGTTTCTAGGAGGGCAGAACAGTACTGAAAAAAATTTATAACTCCTCTTTTTTTCATCATTTCCTGTACATTGACCTTTATGATCTCCCATCCCTTTGCTTGTGTTGAAGGGGCAATCATATGTGGCTGATGGACTTATTATATTAAGAAATATTAAATGAGAGTATTTTCTATCAAACTATAACATTTGTGTTTAGAACAAGAGACATTTGCCCACAAAGTACTACTTTTATGTAAATATTTGATTCCAGCATAAAGTTTCCTTTATACAGAGGGTCCCTGCTAAATTTGATGGCCTGGACCCAGAACCTTTTCCTCTTGCAGCAAAGATCTGTTATTCCCTTCCTCCATCATTTTTTCTATGCCACTAAGTCTGTGGGGTAAGACTCCAGATTATGGGGAAAAGACACAGTCACCTCCCATGTGAGTCAGACTAGAAACCAATTGCACGTTTAGTGAAGTGGGGGTTTTAGGTTTATTGCCAATTTCATGACTTCGATGTCCAAATGATCAGTCCTGAAAATATACATAAACAGGCTGAACAAGTTTTATTTTGGAATAAACATATAATTTATATAAATAATTATTAATAAATTAATATATAAAATCTGTGTACATACATACATATAGATGAACATGTACATATGTCTGAAACAACAATCAATAGAAACATGTTGAAAGAACAATGAATACTGTATGGAAGGCTATGGAGGGAGAAAATAGGACAATGATGTAATTATTTTATGATCTCAAAAAGAAAAGAAATAACCAAAACCAAAACTAGTGTGCTATCTGTCTCTGTGAATATTTTCTTCTGAACATACCCTCTTGTTCAAGTGTAAGGTTTTGTCCTATCCAGGTGGTCTCTGACTTTCCTACCCTGAATATTTTCAAAGATGATAAGTTGGACTCCCAGTGACTAGAATATATCCAACTCCTTTTATATTGCCAGTCCTTTACTACTGGGTCTGTTTCACTAGTTTTAAACAATTAATGAAATTACTTGAAGGTAAAAAACAATTCTGTACTAAGGATTGGTCCAGGTCGCACTGCCTGGGTGCCTCCCAAACAGGAACCTTGGGCTTACACAGGGACACATGCTCAGCCTGGAAAGAGGGGACTGGACCTGCCTGTACTGAATCCACCAGGTTTAAATGAATCCCCAGGGGAGTCTTGGCTCTGGAGGAGGTGGGAATGGAGTGGAGGTGCTGGGGGAAAGGGGGTGGGGGCGGGAAGAGGGAGGACAGGGGAACCCATGGCTGATGTGTAAAATTAAAACACAAATATAATAAATAAAAAAGGAGAAATAACAATTCTGTATTCTACAATACAAGTGCAAGTGTATCTTTCCCCTTCACTTCTCTTTTGCTAAGTGTTTTTCTGAAAGATTTCTTTTCCACAGGGCCTTCAGTGTCATTGCTCATGAAACTTTACCTTACATTTCTACAGCATACCCTTTGCCTTAGGAGGAACTTCTAGAAATAGATCTTTTTAAAGAAAAAGATGAAATACTCATTCAGCAAAGATAACATCCACATTTTCTCCCATTTTGAATGAAATTTTGTTGGAACCTCAGCCATGAATGCAGCAGTTCCCGCTTTCTTGTTATAACTCGTTTTTTTTTTTTTTTTTTGTTTGTTTGTTTGTTTGTTTTCCTAGAGTCAGGAGGTACTCATTAATTAGTCCATAAGTTACTAAGTGTGAATTAGCTGCTTGGTCTTACCCTGGATCTCAGGATGGAATTATAAAAGAATGAAAATTCTTTTTTTTTTTTTTTCCTGATAACTCAGTTTACTCTGAGCAACACATTGATTGGAGATTTGGGACACATCAATGACTGCATAGCCCTATATTACTGAAACAAAAGAAATACATCAACATTAACTTGTAGAAAGCCTTGAATGAAGATTCTGTTAATTGGGGAAAAACCAACTGTGACTAGCATTCATAAATAGTATACAACCTCCCTGGATTTCTGGGAAGACAGGCACCAATAATCCAGGCCACGAAGAATGGAGTAAGTGCCTAAACCTGAAGTGCTCAGAAAAAAGTACAAACCCCAAACATCAAGTAACTCAGGATCCAGGACCTCCATAGAGCAACCACCATACAGGATGTCATAAAATAACCAGACAGTGATCAGTATTGTTGAAAGGTGTAAAACAATGTTTTTTAAGGAAAATCAATGAGTGGAAAGAAAACACTGAGATATGAGACAGTAATCCAACAGAGAAACTCAACAGAGAGATGAAAGCAAACTCAGGAGATCAAAATAAATTACTGAGCTGAAAAGTACGCAAGAAATAGAATTGAAAGGATAGTAGAAGACTCAATAACCAAAAAGAATAAACAGAAGGGAGAATTAATATGCTTGAAAACAAAAGGTCATTTGAAAATGTCCATGTAGAGACAAAAAGAAAAAGAAGATAGAAAAAGGAAGAAAGCCTTTGTGGCTATTAGTATAGTACCAAAAGAAGAACTGGTCAGGCCCACTCAATTCAGAGGTAGGTCTTAAAGGACGCAAATGTAGATACAAGGTTAAACTTGATTTTTCTATCAGTAATTTAAAATACAAAACAGCAAGTTTACATAGAATTTTTTCCAATGTACTTAGTGTTAGTTATTGTTCCATCAACCTTCTTCTCAAATTGAAATTACTGGGTTATAAAGAAGAATAAGAGACAAGAAATCGGTGGGTTTTGTGAAGCAGGAGCTGCTTCCGGCAGGAGTTTGCAGAAGGAGTTGAAGACTGAATATGAACAGAATACACTGTACACAAACATGAAATTCTCAAAGAATTAATACAACGATTGTATTTCTAAAAGAACACTACTTAATATGTCATCAAACAAGGAAACTCGATCTGGTGTCCAACTAGAGGCTTTCCCACTGATGACTAGCATTCATTGGACAGGAAGGTACGATTTTGGCTACTGGAGGAGAAAAGTAATCATCAATATCACCTCGTTACAAACTATAAACCTACAATAACCACAGGCCTGCAGCATATACGGGGGCAATAGTGCTACAAATGCTATAGGAAAAATAAACAACTTTTTAAAAATTAGATTTAAGGCCCACTCCCTGAGATAGAACACTGCAAAAATGAATCTGAAAGAAGATAGGTCATGGGCCCTAGGGGAAAAACCTACTATTAATTTTAGGTGAGGGAATATGGAAATAGAATGATGCCTAACAATATATTGCTATACCCATAGAAGGAACCATCACTCAGCTCTCATCAAAGAAGCTTCTTCTTGAAGTTGATGATATTAACATAGAAACTTGCAAAGCTGGAAATCTGTAGAGTGATAGACATTGGAGCACTCAGTCATAAATGGGATGTATTTTTCAAACTTCAAACATCATGGCTCAGTGATCTATTCAAAAGTGGAGTCAGGAAGACTGTAGGAACCAGTTGGGTATGACTACAAGGAAACACTGTCATCCAGACACAAGACTTAAACTTATATCATCCTACAGAGACAGTGACAAGCCCCAAACCTACACAATTGAAAACCAGACAAAATCTGATCACAAGGGAAAGTAGCAGAAAGTCAGAGCCCTAACCAGGAAGTTGTTGCAACTGACACCTTCTGAGAAAGGGAAAGCCAAATTTTTCAATGGAGTGTCCATGGAATATCCATCGTATTCCAGGATAAATGCTATGTCCCGGAATAGTTGACCAGCAAAAACGGATTTGATTTCTACAGTCTTTCCTATCCCTCTTTGGTAGGGTTTCCCAATCTTTGATGGGAGGAATCCAATGGAGACCTCTAATTTCGACTTTCGGCATAATGTCGGGCAAGGACAAACGTTGGGCCTGCTCCCTTCTGTTCCTGCTGCCCGAGGAAGCATCTCTGAGAGGGATGGAGAACATCAGGAGAACATAGCTGATTGAATCAACCAAGCAGGGCTCATATGGGCTCACAAAAAGTGAAGCAGCAAGCAAGGGGCCTGCATGGGTCTGTACTGGGTCCTGTGCCTAGATGCTATATGGCTGTTAGTTTGCTGTTTTTGTAGGACTCATGATAGCGGGAGCAGGTGTCTTTGACGGTTTGGCCTGCTCTTGTAAATCTTTTCTCCTATTGGGTTGCCTTGTCCAGCTTTGATAGGAGGTTTCCTCCATTGTGTTATTATATCTTGTTTTGTCATATTTGTCTTTTGGAGGTCTGCTCTTTGTAGAGGGAAACATCATTGGGGTAGAACTGGGGGAGAGGTGAGGCAGAGGGTTCTGGGAAGAGTGGAGTAAGGGGAAACTGTGATCGGGATTTAGTATTTGAGAAAAGAATCTATTTTCAGTAAAAATGGACTTTATTTTTGTGTGTCTTGTTTTGCTTTACTTTTTGTCTTACTTTGTAAAATTTGTTGCTTTATTTAGTGTTTGCTTTTTCTTTCCTGTGAGAGACAGAAAGAACATTACACTGAAGGAGTAAGGAAGTAGAGACCATCTGGGGAAAGATGATGGAAGAAAATAGTATAATCAAAACATACGATACAGAAAATTTTAAATTTAAAAATACTTTTGTATCATTTTATATTTTTTAGATATTGAACAAACATAGTTTTACCTCTATGAGATACTGGGATAAACTTCTTTTATGATTTGGTATGATTATCTTTCTGATGGGACAGCTATAATTGTAGGGTTACCTTTTTATGCCATTTTGATTGCATATTCTTTACTTCATTGTCCCCTCGGTGTGCAGTTCATTTTTCACATTAAATGAGAACACTGTGAAGGAAAAGAAGCAAGTACTATAATCTTCTGACCTCTATGGTGACAGTTCCATATGTGCTGAAGAAAATAAAGATACAGAACCAAAATTGTGAAACCAGTTTTCAGGCCTGAGAGGTCTTTTGTAAATTTACTACTTGGCTGTGTGGTGCAACTGCCGTCATTTTTGATGGACAAAGACATATATCTGGGAAATGAAACCAAGGTAGTAACTCACAGCAATTCTGAAATAATAGCTACTGTAAGCTACAATTGTTCAGTAAATGTGCAATTATTGGTTTCAGAGGGATTTATTAATTTGATGTATTTTAATCCTTACCCACTGTAAAAGAATAAGGTTGTCATTCAGATGATGGGGTCTCACTTATTTTGTGCAACATTTTGAGTATCTTTTTCAGACATATCTAAAATTCACCTGACAGTTGGGGAAAGGCCTCTGCTGCTCAGCAGTCAGTCACCTACAATGAATGCAAGAACCACATCCAGACTTCAAATGTCACCACATTGCCATCTCACTGTGAATGGCTGAAATTTACTTCCTGTTGTTAGTGGGGCTGAAAATTGCCACAGGTTTCTACTGTTATAATGTATTGTCTAAACCAGAAAACACTTCCCAGATTGAATTGACCTTTTAGAAATAGCACTTTCATCTTTAGCATGCAGGACTGGTGCAATATTTTATTTAAAAAGGTTATTTAGTTATAAAAGTTGGAGAAAGGGTAAGGAATTAGAAACAATTATTTCTATATGTAATGGTGTGCTGTCAAAATAATAAAAAGGAACACAAAGCAATGACCACTGAGTATTGAGCCATGTAAATACTACAGAGAAGACAATTCAGAAAATCTTTCATTTTACCTGTACCAATAAGAAAAGGATTATATGAGGAATGAAAGAAAATTACTATATTTTGTATATTTAAGTAGTATGTCCCTTTGCCATTATACAAGGAGTGAAAAATAACCTATTTTATTGAAACATTTCCAATAAGACAGAAGTCTAAGAGAGTTATTCAAAGACAGGGTGCATTTTTGTTCTCTCCATCTCTCTCATGTGTATGTGTGTGTCAGAGAGAGACAGACAGAGAAAGAGTGAGAAAGACAGAGACAAATACAAAGGGACAGAGCAACAGAGACAGAGAGACAGAGATGGTAATAAAAAGTCATAGGAAGAAATCTTAAGAGTTTCAAATCTATTACTTGGTAAGTTGTAAAAAAAAAAAAAATAAGTAAAAAGTTTCTAGCAAGTTGGTGATGGCATATGCCTTTAATCCCAGCACTTGGGAGGCAGAGCCAGGCAGATCTCTGTGAGTTCAAGGCCAGCCTGGTCTACCAAGTGAGTTCCAGGAAAGGTGCAAAGCTACAAAACCAAAAAAAAACAGTTTTAATTTTAGTTAAGCACTATTTTAATTTAAATATAATTAATAATGGCTCACAAGACTAAAAGAAAAAAAAAATAACTTCAGTTCCCAGTTAGGCTATGCCCACTTCTGACCTCTGTAAGTTCCAGAAATTCATGTTGTACTTATACCCATATGCAGCCAAAACATCCATGCGCATAAAGTAAAATTAAAAAAAAAATAGTAAAACAATGTCTAAAGATGATGAAATATTAGGATATATGTGTGCTAGAGAACGGCCAAGATATAGACTCTACAAATCACAAGCATGGTTGCTAAGTTGTGTAAATTAACTAGTAAATGGAACACAGAAAATACTTGTTATACTCTCAAAAAAAACACCACATTTCTCCTAGGAGCTTCTCTCTTCATGTTTTTAAATACATATTTGTATTTCATTTACAATTTTCATGTATGCAGACAATGTATTTTAATAATATTTACCTTCCCCTCTACCCTACCTACTCCTTCCAGAAGATATCACACAGTGCTCACTCCAAATTTCATGTCCCATTCATTTCTTCATTTTTAATTAAAATGAAGTCACAGTGTTTCTCCCTTCCACTTTCTCCCTTCAACATTACCCATGCACCCCTTCTTCCCCATCAAATTCATGGCCCATATCTCTCTAAGTGCTGTTGTGGTTTTAATTGTTGTTATGGGTGGTGGTGTATGCATGTGCGTGTGTCTGTGTATTCCTAACATATGAAACAATTTGTTCATTCTGTATATTTCCTCTTTGTACGCGTCTTCTTCTTTTGTTAACAACCAGACAGTACAATGAATGTCACATAAGGTTTAGTTTTCACTGACAGTTAGTGAAAGGAAAACATGAAAACTACTAATAAACAGCTGTACATTATCATATTCCTAAGTCTGGGGAATATTTTGAAACTGACCAATATGAGGATATATTTGAGTCCAAATGCAGGAATGTGACAAAGACAGGTTGAGAATATTAAACAGAAACCATGTGCCACCTCTAATCCTATTCCATTTTCACTGCTCATGCCCTACCTTTGTCCATGTTTTCACTGTGTATTTCAAGGTTTGTAACAGATTTCTATGATCTAGTTGGGTTTAAAACTATTTCTCATGGCTTACATTATTTCTTCTGCTCTTACTCATTTTTTAAATTATTAGTCCCCTTCCCTTATATGTATACTTAAATACATTCTAAGCACAAGTATTATCAAATTATTTTCTAAAAGAATGAAATTACACTATATAAAATAATTACATAAAAAACAACATTTGAAGGATGGAAATAAAAATCAAATATACAACTGTTTCATGTCATTAGTCATTACCCATCAGGGTGATGGGTTCCAATTGACTAATTGTCTCCTCATTTACCCCTTTATATATGGCATGGCCAGGTATGCCTTGGTTAATTGAAAAGAAAATAAACTGTTGATGTTGAAAAAAAAGTAAGAGATAAAGCTAAAAATTCCAGAGGAATTTTATTTTAGCTTGCACATGAAGAATATAAAGTTAAGAATTACATGAGACATCACTTATTTTAATAGAGGCTGTGTTCTTTTTCATTGTTTGGTGCTATTTGCACATAAAACTGTACTGTATGCTTTTAAAATGAATTTGCTTTGCATACAGATTTGGATATCGATGTTTTAGATGTATAAGTAAAGACATCTCTCCACACTTTTAAGGCCATTTAAGGACAGAGCATCTTCCTTAGATTCTTTGAAAGCTCAGATTTCCAGGACAGAGGAATTGTTTGCCTACTCCTTCTGTTGCATCTTTGATCATTCCTGTGGTCCTGTGGTCAAAGTCTCTAAAGTGACTCAGTCCTTTTCTATGACATTAAAATGTAGTGCCAACTGTGGATTTATATACCTGGAATAAAATAGGGCCTTCATATTAAACTACTACGTGCTCACTTTAAACATCCATTCTCTATAGCTTCTTAGGAGGTACTGCTAATCAAAGATGCTCCAAAGGAGCTGAGACTCAACTCCTGACCAGGGATATTTAGCAATTCAAAGCCAACATATAGCTGTCATAAATTTATCTCAAGGCAGTTGAGTTGATGTTGCAGATAAAAATATATTAAATTTAGTTTCAAATGGTTTCTCGGTGTCATGGTTGGTCTCTGAAGTGGCCCCACAGGTTCCTGTGCTTAAATACTTGGTCACACTAGTGGCACTGTCTGGGAAGGTTATGGAAAATTTGGAAGTTAGAGCCTTACTGGAGGAGTTATATTACTGGAGGTGGGTGAAGCACTCTAAGCCTTGGTTTGATTGCTTGCTCTCTCTGCTTCCTGAAAGACTGGCATTGTTGATCTTCTACACATTCTGCATTGTGATGGACTGTATCCACTCTGTACCCATAAGCAAAGTGAAACCTTTCTCTCTCGAGCTGCTTTGGTCAGGATAATGCATCACTGCAACAGAAAGTAAACTAATGCATTAGGGGTATATACACCTTCCCTATGGACAAATAACTTTATACATGTTACATTTTATGTTCAAATTATTAATTTTTAATAATCTGACATTTTATAAAAGTATATTTTTCTCATATTTTTTTAATTTAAAAGGAAATATTGTTGATGAATATTTACCAATTAAAGCAATTAAATTCAATAAACATTTACTCAAGTAACAAATGACAGTAGGGCATTCAGTTATATTTTATTCTCCTAATGTCATCTTCAGCTATAGAAGCACTTCATTTTTTGTTTTTTTTGTTTTGTTTTGTTTTTGTTTTTTTTTTTTAGAATGGGAACAATAAGAATGATGACAGTTGCAAATGAACTTTATTACAATGAATAATTATCTTGATTTTTTTAGATGTCTCAAAAATTTACTCCATATTTACAATGTAATTGTTTAATGAATTAAATGCAGCAGCAAATGCAATGGATTTGATTCTCTGAGGTACAGAGGAGCAAGATAATGAGGAATCAATTGAAAGATGCTAGTTACAATGATTTGTAGACTTTCTTCATATCCTTGTGAACCCAGAAACAAAAAGAGCAGTAGTAACACCACATGCCAATATTCCAAATATTTTCTGGCCATGTACTAACCAATCTTTCTCGCTAATGATATTGGCCAGCTAATCTTAATTACAACAAATTAAATGTTTCTTGCCTTTTTTGTTACTTCAAGAGGACATCTTTTATTCTAAATCTAGTTAGATCCGTCAAAATTGGAAAAATTCTTCATTTTCTCATCCTGGGAATATCACCTTAAATAAGGCTAAGATGTCAAATAACAGTACATATGTAATGTTGACAGACTAACTTTAGGATATAATATTATAATTTTATAACTCAAACAGAATTTGAACTTCTTTCTTACTTTCTAAAGCTTTGAACAAAATCATTCCATCTATGCACATATATCTTGCTCTAAAATGAAATTTTGATTGGTTCATTATCTTCTAAAATGATCAGTTTGTCTTTTTTTAGTTTGTTATTCATCAGAAATACAGAAAAGCAGGCAGTGAATTGTTGAGTGACCAATTGGCTGTACCCAACAAGTTTCAATTACTAGACACCTGACAAGCCTCAAATTGTCACGTTGAGATCTATAGCAATGGATGGACTATATCAAATTTGGAAGAATGTGCATACAATAAAAAAGTGATAATTAAACAGAAAATCTAGATGGTCATGTGCTATTATATCGCTCTGTATAAATAAAATGTTGTTTGGCCAGTGGCCAGGCAGGAAGTAGAGGCGGGACAAGAGAGAAGAAAATTCTGGGTAGTAAAGGCTGGGGCAGAGAGATAAGGCCAGCTGCTGCCATGACAAGGAAGATGTAAGGTAATGGTAAGCCACGAGCCATGTGGCAAAGTATAGATTAATAGAAATGGGTTAATTTAAGATAAAAGAAGTAGATAACAAGAAGCTTGCCATGGCCATACAGTTTATAAATAATGTAAGTCTCTATTTGCTTACTTGGTTGGTTCTGAGCAACTGTGGGACTGGCGGGTGAGAGAGATTTGTCCTGTCTGTGGGCCAGGCAGGAAAACTCTAACTACAGTCATGCACATATAGATGCATTTATGTAGTGTCTGTTTGTAAGTAAGGAGATCCTCGTTATTGGGATTTATCATATTGTTTCAATTAATTATGAATTATGCAAATGTACTGCCTTCATTTCATATTTTATCTAATATTCCTGTTTCAGAGTATTAATTTAAGGGGGTTAAAAATAAACTAAATTCACTTATTGGCATAATTATTGACATAATTTTTCAGTTTACTTCTGTCTCTATAATTGAATAAATTAATAATAACAACATTATATCTTCATATTCAGGCAATATCCTGAGACTGGGTAAAATGGAAATTCTTCATACCTTAGTTCGTTTTGCCTCCTCTACAAGCTTCTTTTCTGAAATGTGGAATAAGGATGACAGTTCCCTTTGGAGTGCATCAAAACACATCATGGCAATAAAAACTATGATAGCCAAGATGAAGGTCTGTGACCCCAATTGTGGCATCTCAGATTTGTAGAGAGCTACTGGAGAATGGCCTGCTTTGCCTCATTATTTCTCACACTAGCCACTGTACAAGGTGTTTCAGAAACATTTTGAAATGGAAAAAAAAAATTCCTTCAGAATCAAGCTCCAGGGATGATTTAAATCTTTTAGCCCTACTGACACTTTACTACAATCTGAAGGGTTAATAGACCACAATCCAACAAATTTTTGAAGCCTTGGAAAGTTACAGAGGTCCATGTTTAATGCATAGATGTGGGATGCTGTGGATATCGCTCTGTATAAAAAAAATGCTGTTTGGCCAGTGGCCAGGCAGGAAGTATAGGCAGGACAAGAGAGAAGAGAATTCTGTTAAGTGGAAGGCTGGGGTGGGGTAGACACCGACAGCTGTCGCAATGACAAGAAAGAGATAAGGTACTGGTAAGCCACAAGCCATGTGGCAAAGTATAGATTAGTAGAAATGGGCTAAATATAAGAGTAAGAGCTAAACAATGGTAGGCCTGAGCTAATGGCTAAGCAGTTTAATTAATATGAATGTTGGTGTGTTTATTTTATAAGAGGGCTGCAGGACTTCAGGGGTTTGGTGGGACCTGGAAAGAAACTCTTCAACTACAGAGGGAGATATGCAAAAAGATAAACCTATCTTACCATTGAATCTTAAAATCAAATAATAAATTTAAAAGAATAAGAGTGGACATATGAAAACAAACTTTTGATATGAAATTTATGCTCAATTTTATGAAAGTCACCATGTTACATGGAGTAGGTGAGTCATTTATGGATCCTTTATGGCTACATCAAGATAAGAAAGGATGAAATCAATCCTTATTACCATGAAAACACCATTAGAGAAGTAATACTTTTGATGTTGTTTTTGAATAGTCAAGGAAGACTTCTAATTGTACTATGGTTTGTCACCACCCAACTCAAGGTAAAGCTTGAGTTTGCAGTATGGAAATTTATAAGGTAGATGCTATCAGTAAATATTTGAATCACAGAGTCATCATTGAATCCTTATGAAGGAATGTGTTGGTTACTATGGGATTTCTGTCCCTTTCTCTCTTCTGTTTATAGCCAACCATCTGAATTTCTGAACACCAACATCAGATAAAATGGATGACAGCATTCAACTCTTGGACTTTCTAGCCTCCAGAACTTTGGGTTCAATGTAAAGTCCTTTACATTAAAATTTATTTGATCTTGGCTCTTCTGTTATAACCTCAGAGAATGGACTTGTAAGGAAGAGTAAGTTTTGTATATGTACCATATTTTCTTTTTCCATTCTTCAGTTGAAGGGCATCTAGGTTGTTTCCAGGTTGTGGCTATTACAAACAATGCTGATATTAACACAGTTGAGCAAATGCCCTTGTGGTATGATTGAGCATTCCTTGGGTATATGCCCAAGAGTGCTACAGCTGGGTCATGGGGGAGATGGATTCCCAATTTTCTAAGGAAGCACCATATTGATTTCCAAAGTGGCTGTACAAGCTTGCCTTACCACCAGCAGTGGAGGAGAGTTTCCCTTGCTCCACATCCTCTCCAGCATAAGCTGTCTTTTGTGTTTTTGATCTTAGCCACTCTGACAGGTATAAGGTGGTATCTCAGAGTCATTTTGATTTGCATTTACTGGATAATTAGGGATGTTGAGCAATTCCTTAAATGTCTTTTAGTCATTTGAACTTCCTCTGTGGAGAATTCTCTGTTTAGTTCTATAGCCCATTTCTCAATTGGACTTTTGGGCATTTTGATGTCTAATTTCTTGAGTTCTTTATATATTCTGGATATCAGCCCTCTGTCAGATGTGGGGTTGGTGAAGACCTTTTCCCATTCTGTAGGCTGTTGCTTTGTCTTGTTGACAGTTTCAACAGGTCCCATTGATTGATTGTTTCTCTCAGTGTCTGTGCTACTGGTGTTATATTTAGAAAGTGATCTCCAGTGCCAATGCATTCAAGAGCACTTCCTACTTTCTCTTCTATCAGGTTCAGAGTAACTGGATTTATGTTGAGGTCTTTGATCCACTTGGACTTAAGTTTTGTGCATGGTGACAGATATGGATCTATTTGCAGCCTTCTACACATTGACATCCAGTTATGCCAGCACCATTTGTTGAAGATGCTTTCTTTTTTCCATTGTAGATTTTTGGCTTCTTTGTCAAAAATTATATGTTCATAGGTGTGTGGGTGGTTGAGGGAGGGCCTAATCTGACGATTCTGGTGATCAGATGATTAAACACCCTAGCAGTCGTCTTGGAACTCTCATCCAATAACTGATGGAAGTGGATGCAGAGATCCTTGGCCAGGCCCCAGGTGGAGCTCCATGTGTACAAATGTTGAGAAGGAGGAGGGACTGCAAGAGCGTGAATTGTTGAATCCAAGATTGCAAAGAGCACAGGGACAAATAGCCAATCGAATGGAAGCACATGAATTATGAACCAATGGCTGTGGAGCCCCCAGCTGGATCAGGCCCTCTGGATAAATGAGACAATTGAATAGCTTGATCTGTTTGGGAGGATCCCAGGCTGTGGGACCGGGACCTGTCCTTGGTGCATGAGCTGGCTGTTTGGAACCTTGGGCTCACACAGGGACACATGCTCAGCCTGGAAGGAGGTGACTGGACCTGCCTGTCCTGAATCCACCAGGTTTAAATGAGTCCCCAGGGGTGTCTTGGTCCTGGAGGACATGGGAATAGAGGGGAGGGGCTGGGGGCAGGAGGGGGGGAGGACAGGGGAACCCATGGCTGATGTATAAAATTAAAACACATAATAATAAAAAGAAAACTGAGACAAAAAATAAAATAAAAAAATAAATAAAATACACATTTTAAAATGGTCATATACAAATCAGGGACTTTTTAGGTCTTTCAAATAAATATTTCAATTTCAATTTAAAAAAGAGTAAGATTTGTAAAGACTTGAAGATTTGAGGAGTCTAATTAAGAAGAGAAAGTGTTATATGGCAGTATTAAAATGAAAATCTATGCTAAAAACTTTTGCTCTACAAAACATCATTTTCAAAACTGTACTCCAGAAAACTGGGGGCTTTGGAGGTAGACAAGGACAATACATTGGAGATGAAGGATTCTTGAGTGAATGGAGGACTGGACCACAGCAGTGTCTCCAGGATGTGACAAGGCTGCTGCGCTTATGAACTTACAGTAGCTGTGGTTGCCTGCACAAGATTAATGCAGTTAACTTTCCAGTATTTAATAGACTGGGGTCCATAGTCCCAACCCTAACTGAGGAAGTGAGATCAGTGGAATAATACCTTCTGGAGAGAATCAGATTTCCTCAAAGGTATAGCTCCTTGTAGATTGACCACGGTCCAATGAATCACCCCATACCCTGAAGTATATGGAAAGCAATGATTGAAGCTGTCAGAAGAGGACAGGAAATTTGGGGAAAAGAGGGGTGAACCTGAGAGGAGTGGAAGTGAATATGATCAAATACACTCTATGCAAATTTCAAGCAATAAAAATATTTATTAAGAAATATTAATAGGAGAAATTGAGGGGACATGGTAAGAAAACAGAATGTATGGACATCTTGTATTTTCTGCTTAATTTTGCCATAAATATGCTGTATAGTTAATTGTGTAAAAGAAACCAATACCAAAGTTGAGGTGGGAATAGTAAGTAACCAATGTTTGTCCAAAGCATAAGTTGGAGGCATGCATAAAAGTTGAAGGATTTTCTGGGAAATGCCTTTGACTTCAGATCATCAGGGATTTCCTCCTTAGTTTTTAGCCATCTGCACAATGTGTCATCCCTCTCATCCAGTGGTCCTGCACCTTTCTAATGCTCTGACACTTTAATGCAGTTCCTCCTATTGTGCTGATCCGCAATCATAAAATTACTTTCATTGCTACTTTATAAATGAAATTTTCTGCTGCTATGAATCATAATTTAATGTATGAGTTAATAATATAAATAATTTTGGACATAAAGTTTTGCAAAGGGTTCTCACCTCACATGTTGAGAACCACTGGATTAAATGTTTTTTTTTTTTTTTTTTTTTTTTATTGAATCTACAAAGGCAGCTTTTCTGTGCAAATCAATGCAAAAACTGTATCACTTTCCATAGTTCTTACCATGGTTTAACTGGTAGCATTGATACTATTGATAGCATGTTTAAGGTAAGTAATATCAAAATTCTCCAATTTTGAGCATACGTAATTTTATATTAGTCAAACAATATCTAATATTTTCTGGGGAAAGCATTGCCTGCATAATAGAAAATAGGTTTGGTGTAAGATTGACTTGGCATCTCAGGCTGAAAGAAGACTAAAGTAAATAGATAACCATGAATTTGACACCAACCTGGGCAACAATGTGAGACTCTGTCTTCAAAAATAAAGAAATGAAACATGCTTCTATTATTAACACTACTCACAGTATGGCACCTCTCAGTGGCCAGAGAGTGCATAAAAGAAAAATTCTCTGATTCAAACTCAAACATTCCTGAGATTAGAATTTATCTGAAGCTCATTCTTGTGTCTTCTGGGACATTTTGCAGTTCTTTACTGGTAGATTTTCATCTGTACCTGCCTGAGTTTCTGGTCTGTCTGATAAGTTTGTAAAATTTTCACCTCCTCTTTACTCACTGCATTTTGCACACATACCTGAATGACTATTCACAGTGCCTCTCTCTTCACAGGTTTCCGGGGTTGTCCTACTTGCCATAATCCCAAAACAAATGTTAGATTGTGACCTTTAAATATTGATTCCAAATTGTCATTTCTACTGTTTGCTCCCCGAGTTTTTACCCATTTGAATATGGCTTCACAACGTACCTGTGAGCCAGAACCGGTGACTCCCTATGTGCAGGTTTCTTAAATACAGGATGGAAATTCAAGTTCACTTAAAGAATGTTTTCCAATCCCGTCATATTAAAAAGCTCCTTTTGTTACTATCACTTGAAGAGATTTTTAAGCCCCTTCTACAATGTAGATCTCTCACTTCACATCTCATGGTGGAAGCTACCTTATAAGGCAGTGAGATTTTTTCAAAATATTGTACTTTATAATTTCATTTACTAAATTCATAACCATGTATCAACAACATGACAACAAATCTTTCAAGCTTTTATTAAGTGAGAGAGAAAGACAGGACCCAAACAAACTCTCCTCTGTCAGAATTAAAAGGTAATGAATGATTTAACATCTAGATTTCAATATACATGCTATAGAGAAAACTTGTGGATTAGGAATATTTGCTGCTCCTGTAGGGGATCTGAGTTCAGATTGCAGCTTCCTGTTATAGATCAGAACCTTCTGTCGCTCCATATGCAGAGGACTGATCATTTCTCAGAGGAAACATGCACTCATGAGTACTTGCCTACTGGAGACATGCATATACATAATTTAACATGAAAAAAAATTCAATTAAGCCAAGCTATACTCTATGATTTTAGAAATATATATGCATTTTCAGACAGGAGTGATAAAGATCAAAGATACATTGAGTATGACAGTATGAACACAATGTATATATTATGTCTTACTGAACTAGGAAATTAGTATGACTTCAGAGTAATAATATTGGTTATGGTGCCTTATCCTTATAATCCTAGCAAATCTGAAGCAGAAATGGATGGTAGAGAGTTTAATATCAGTCTCTGCTACATAGAAAGAGTTTGTCACAAAACAAAATAAACAGGCAAAATATTTGCTTAAAATGAAATCAAGGCTAATAATTCATTTTCATCATTCTCTTTACTTTGTACTTCAGTTACAACATTATGGAGTTTTAAGTTTATAATTATCATAATTTAAATGTTCTCAAGATTAAGTTAAATACATTTAAACTCTCCTTATTGATTTAATGAATTATAATATATCTCAACAAAATGTCCAACTAACTGTAACTCCCTATTGCTTTAATGTTTTCTTATCTTTCTTGATTTATCTTTTCATGTTTATCAGCATGTGAAATGTCTGATATCTAGTATGGCATTATGCCAAAACATTGTATCTTCATTAATCTTCTGATGCCCCTCACAACCTGGGATGCATGATACTTATATGTGCTCTCAAATAACTATTTCAATCTCCCAAGCACTCTGGTCATGTATTATGGCACCATTGACCATTTGCTTCTTTCTTCCAACCATTTATAGATATCTTCCTTGAAGTAAATACATTATTGTTTTATCATACTTCAATTATTTTTTTTTTCTGCTCTGCATTTAGTAATTCTAATGGCAAGTACCTATTTAGAGAAAGTGGGCACAATTTACATATTTGAAAAAAATCACACTGGAAAATTTGTTGCTGTCAGTTGAAGGTAATGGGAACTAGGCCAAAGGAAGTTTACAGGGATGTATTCAACCAAGTTAAATGAAAAGATGAGGGAAGCAATCAACACCTTCTTTCTGAGGTTGCCATCTGCTTCGATAAAGGAGGCCAGGACATATATAAATGTCCCCATTTGTAAGAACATACGTTTAATTTCAGCACCTTTTCATGTACCTAAATAGGTCTCTATCCTAAGAATGCTCCCTCGTCTAAATGTTTCTCAGTATTATCTGAGTATGCACATTGATTCTGGAAGTACTTTCCTACAGATGAATGGTATGGAATACCAAAAATGAAGTAAGACCTTTATTAGAGACACCTTGAAACTAAGATATATGGGTTATTTGAACTACACTTGTCCTAAAAATTGGAGAAATAGCCGGGCGGTGGTGGCACACACCTTTAATCCCAGCACTCAGGAGGCAGAGGCAGGTGGATCTCTGTGAGTTTGAGGCCAGCCTGGTCTCCAAAGTGAGTTCCAGGAAAGGCACAAAGCTACATAGAGAAACCCTGTCTCAAAAAACCAAAAAAAAAAAAAAAAAAAAAAGAGAAAAAAATATGTATTACAAACAACTGACAAAACAGTGTCAAGTAACAATTAGTACAGAAAAAAATGTTTTATTAATTTTACAAAATAGAGTGGAAGGAACCAGCCTCATTCAAGGATTGTGGTGGATGTTTTTCAGGAAAGGTGCACAGAGTATATAAACATTACTCTTATTTATGCTCAGTGACTATTTTCTTTTTAAAACATTAAATTTGTTTTAAAGGTACACTAAGTTTATTAACATGATACTTTACAATATTTTTCTCACATTGTGAAATCAATTTAGGTTGTCATTTAATAATCTGGTCATAACCTGTTACAACATATGGATGCAGAATTAATTTTGCCTATTATAACATCTAATTCAATACCCCAAAATTGAATACACTTTTTCACATATTAACTCAGGGCTTATCAAAGACAAAAAGTATAATAAAGACTCCACCATGTTGCCAAGCCCACCTCCAAGGAAATTTTGTGATTAGCACTGAATTGATTAAAGTAAATTACAGGGAGAACAGTTTTATTAGTAAGAAAGTGCCAAGAGCTAGTAAAGGCAGTTTCTAGGTATGATAATTATAAAATTACATGAAAGTATTTACTGGGTTCACAGAAAGTCCTTTATGAATTGAAAGAGGCCAGAGCTGGGATACAGCCAGATTTGGTAACAGCATGCAAACAACCTTCAGAGTCAAATATCATTCAAAATGCCTAATCCCATAACTGTATCAAAGCTGGCAGGTGTTCACTACACAGAACATTAATTTAGGAGACTTAGAGGGGATTTTAAAGATAACTTTCTGTGCCTAATATGCTGAGAGTCTCTGGATAAAAGTAGTGAATATTTCCCAATCTGTAGGAAGGATGGAGATATAAAATAAAAATAAGAAGACAATTTTCCACCCAAGAGAAATTAAACAATTTTCATTAAGCGTTTTGTTTAAATTTATAGCGTAGAATCTGGGAAAAAAATAGCAAAAAGTATAATCACTGATTCTATTTTAATTCAACAAAAATTGTATTGGATAACAATCTGAAAGTATCTGATACAAAAGAATAAGAACACCATCCTGCTGACAACTTATGAGCATCATCCAGGGACTCTGAAGGATAGTGTTGGGGAAACCCTCTGTTCACTCTGTTCTCATATCATTTCCTAGCAGTGAAAGGAGTTATACCTTCCCATCACAAACATCATGATATATTCAAATCAACTTATCTATGTGATGCTTCCAAAATTAACTTGTTCTTTTTTTCTAAAATTAAGAATTTTTTTATTTGTTTTACATACCAACCACAGATCCCCTCTCATGCCTACTCTCACTCTCCCCAACCTTCCCCCAAATCCAACCTCCATCCCCTCCTCCAAAAAGGTAAGGCATCCCAGGCAGAGTGAACAAAGTCTGTTATTTTCAGTTGAGGTAGGTCCAAGCCCCTCCCCCTCCCCATGCATCAAGGCTGGGTGCAAGGTGCAAGGTAGTGGACTCCAAAAATCTAGTTCATGCACCTGGGATAGACCCTATTCCCACTGCCAGTGTTGCTTTAAATAGAGCAAGCTACACAATTGTTTCACTTATGCAGAGAGCCTCGTCCAGTCCCATACAGTCTTCACAACTATTGGTCTAAGATTTGTTTCTTTAAATGAATGTGTGTAAACATCACCTGAACAAGATAAAATTCAACAAAGCAAAGAGGTGTAGAGAAAAACAGGTGCATACAATGAAAATGAAAAAAAAATGGCTAAACTATGAAACATATATTTGATCTCAAAAAATATGAAAACTCAAATTAATCTTATTTATAAGAATTGTATGCTGAGATACTTTGCTCAGCCTTGATGTAGGGAGGAGGGGACTGGACCTACTTTGACTGAGTCTGTCAGGCTGGGCTGACTCCCCATGGGAGACCTTGCCTTGGAGGTGTTGGGAGTGGGGGATAGATTGGGGGTAGGGCTGGGGGGTGGGAGGAGGGAGGACTGGGAAATCTGTGGCTGATATGTGAAATTAAGTTAATTATAAAATTAAAATATTATAAAAAGAGTTGTAAACCAAAGAAGAAAATTATACTAATAATACTACATAGTCTTTTGTTATGTATTTTTGGTTATATGATCTCAAAAATATTGGATAATAAAAGACCAAAGAGTTAGGAATGAAACCCAGAAAGTGTCTCTTAATTCTTTCCCTAAATGTGGTTGATTTAGTCTTCTATCAGAAGGACTTCTCAAACAAAATAAAGAAAGCAAACAAAACAAAGGCAAGGACAATCAAATGGACATTAAAAATGTATTTGTATTGTTCCTAATCTTCTGGGCCATCCTAGAAATGAATCCGTGTTTTGTTTTCATGTTTATGTGCTTATAAGCCTTACCAATTTCTTCAGGTTTGTGTGGATCTTTTCATCATTCTTTTCATGATTTTGAATTCTGCTACAAATCTACAGATAATAGCAATGTCAGTTCTACTTGTTTTCTTTTTGTTTCAATTTTTGGGCAAATGACACTGACTGGAGTAAATGATAATACTTCCAGACAATGGTGTCCACAAAGTTATGTTCTCCAGTCCCAGTGGGACTATGTACCATGAGCATCAATGGTTCTCTGTTCTGATAATTTTTTTGCATGTTCCATAATATTTATTAAATAATTTTTTATTTCTTCAACTATCTACTGTTTACCTCCTGGCTCACTCTCAAATGAAAACCCTTTCTCCTTCTTCCCAGAAATGCAGAACTGTTCAGATGACAATTTATTCTGACTTCTGACACAATGTTGTCAAAAGCATTGCATGGTATTATTTATGACATTCACTGAGATATCTTCTTATTCCTGAGTTTAACATCTATTCAAAAACACTGGATATTATAAATGCTTTTTTGGGAATTTCACTGCAGTTGAGACTCTTTCATCTTTTCCTATATTATCTCTATTTTTTGCTTTTGAAAAGTACTTTTGGATATTTCATTTATTCTTTTACATCAAGCCTAACCCATTAGGTCTCCCTTGCAGTAATGAACTTCCTAGGAAAAAAAAATGTCCAATCTTTATTTTGGTTTTCTCCTTTTTTTATGTATCATTCTGACTATTGCATTATAAATTTGATTCACTATGCAAACATTTTGTGTTTGATCAAGATTTGGACCCTTGCAATCTATTTACTGATAACACCATTGGCAGATTATGGAGAAACTGTCACACAGACTACATGAACCAAAAATTTTACAACATATCATTCTATGTTCTATACTATGAAAATACAAATAGAAAATATCTAAACTCTCTTCCCATTGCAAATTATCATTCTTATCTCCCATAAATCACACAAAATACTGGCAACCAATGTACTTTTGATTGATATGTTTAGTGAGATATTTTGTTAAGCCTATTCTGTTTTGTAAGGTTTGAGTAATGATCAAAACATTGAATATTTAAAGGAAAACATAAGAGAAAATAACTTTATTATTATTTTTTAACTAGGGAAGATAATGAAGGACCAGGCTTTGAAAAAGGGACATGTGTATAATAATTGAAACTGACAAAATGCATGTATCACAATTGGTAAATTCTTTAAATAACACAGAAATGGTATGTAAATAGATATTTCACAAGGGAAAACATTTACTAATTTGCTCAATATGCAAAATACTTTTTGGCATCATCACATAAAATAGGAAAAAATATAATCCCAGGATAAATTCATGTTCAATACATTTCATATGAAGTTTTACCTATCAAATAATGTCAAGGATATTAAACCACATCACAGCATTGTTAGTCCACTTGGGCTTAGGAATTTCTCTAAGAAACCTTTGTTATTAACATCAGAGCAAGCACATTTCCATATTGTTCATGAGAGCAAGTGAATAAGATATCGAATATGAGTAAACCTAAGGACAGTTAAACAAGGGCTAGTCTGTCAAGGGCACTGAGAAAGATGGGTATATATTATTTTAGTACTGCTCTTTAATTATTCATATTTACTAATTACACATTGTTCAATTCATACACGTCATTAGGAATTAGGAGAAAGTCATCTTCTTGCCTAGAGTGAAGTATAAGACATGATTGTGATATGTGAAGATGGAAGAACTCTCTTGTGAAGTAGGCAGGATAACCATTCAAAGAAGTCTAAGGAGGACTGTTTGTCCCACTCTTAGCATTTGTTAGTTGTTGTTTCCTGAAGTTCTTTGTGTATAGTTGAGAACTCATATCTATCTTGGTTCAGCTCATGTTTAGTTTGCCATATAGGTGACAATTTATGTTTTGCTTCTGACATTCCTAGAAGACAAAAATATTTTTTTAATTTATACTTTAATTTTACATATCAGCTACGGATTACCCTGTCCTCCCTCCTCCCACCCCATCCTCCTCCCTGACCCTAGCCCACCCCTCATTTCCATCTCCTCCAGGGCAATGATTCCCCTGGGAATTCAGCTCAGCTTGGTAGATTCGGTCAAGGCAAGTCCAGTCCCCTCCTCCCTTCACTCAGGCTGAGCAAAGTGTCCCAGCATAGGCCCCAGGTTCCAAACAGCCAGGTCATGCACTAAGGACAGGTTCTGGTCCCACTGCCTGGGGGCCTCCCAAACAGTTCAAGCTAATCAAGTGTCTCATTTATCCAGAGGGCCTGATCCAGTTGGAGGCTCCTCAGCTATTAGTTCATAGTTCATGTGTTTCTACTAGTTTGGCTATTTTTCCCTGTGCTTTTTCCAATCCTGGTCTCAACAATTCTTGCTAATACAATCCCTCTTCTCATATTCCCAAGGAATGCTCAATCATACCACAGGGGCATATGCTCAGCTATGTTCATAGCAGCATTATTTGTATTAGCCAGAACCTGGAAACTACCTAGATGCCTTTCAACTGAAAAATTGATAAAGAAAATGTGCCACATATACACAATGGAGTACTACTCAGCAGAGTAAAACAATGACATCATGAGGTTTGCAGGCAAATGGATGGATCTAGAAAAAAATCATCCTGAGTGAGGTAACCCAGACTCAGAAAGACAAACATGGTATGTACTCACTCATAGGTGGATACTAGATGTACAACAAAGGATGACTAGACTGCTACACACAACTCCAGGGAGGCTACCTAGAAAACGGGACCCTAGGAAAGACACAGGGATCACCCAATGGCCAAGAAATGGATGAGATCTACATGAGCAACCTGGACGTAATGGGGCGGGGGGAGAAGACAAAATCTTACAGCAAACCACTTTATCCTCTGACTTTTATAATCTTTCTGTCCCCTCTTATATCCTTGGGCTCTAGGTATATAAGTTGGATTGTGCATACAAGTAACATTATATAGACTGAGCATGTTCCTTTTAGAAGTGTATATATATCTATATCTATAGATTAGATATAGATATAGATATAGAGATAGATGATAGATAGATAGATAGATAGATAGATAGATAGATAGATAGAGATATATAATAAAAATGAGGGATATATGGGAGGGGGTTGGAAGAAGGACAGGAAGGGGAATGTAATTATAATTCCCAAAACACAAGAGAAGTAATTTTGAAAAGTTTCTTATTACCAGAAGCTTACACATATGTTATCTAACACAAAAAGCTGAATTTGTCAGTATATTCATGTTGCATTTCTTGAATATATATTGTTCTGTGGTCATTTATGTGGTCTCAACATCATCACAGTTCCCTTTAAGACACAGAAATTTATGCAAACATTTGGGTCTCAGGAAGACTGAACTGGGAAAAGAAGCATAAAGAGATGTGTAGCATGAATCCTAATTGATCTTGTAATTAAAACCAACACCAACAAATAAGTAAGGGTCTGGAAGGATTGGCATCACACACACACTGCTGGAGAAAATAACATTTTAAGGACTTTCAGTATCTAGTAGAATTAAATGTATTCAGGCCTAACCCCACTACTGACATTGGCAACCTCATGACCACATATATATCCTCTGGAAATGCAAATGTAGTTCTTTAAAATGTCAGATCAGATGTTTATTTAAGGGATGTTTAGAATAGTCTCAAGCTATAAACATCCCACGTGCCCTCAGTAATACCACAGACAAGGAAGTTTGGGTATATTGATGTATACCTAATGTATACATGTATAGTGTCTGGGAATCAAAATAATAGTGTGTTATTATTGGTGTCACTGATCAATATTACAAATATAACATTGAACAAAGAGGCTAGCACTAAAAGAAGCAATGGATGAGAAAGTTATTGACTGCCAATTCAATTTCTTTAAAATTGTTGCTTTTGATATTTTACTGATTTTTAACATATGAATCATAATAATTTATATTGTTTTTACAAGAAGAATTTCATTTTCAATTTTATTGTCATGAAGTGTGCTGTAATAATCCCTTAAGTTTTCATGTTTCTAGGACAGTGAGATGGCTCAGTAGATAAAGCTTGTGCTCTAAGCCTGAGTACATAAGTTAGAGCTAGCTCTAAGACTTACAGGGTAAAAGACAAGAACCAAAATCTGCAAACTGTCCTCAGATGTTCATATATGCACTGTGGCACGTGTGTACCTACACACACAAAAGAAATGTATAATTTTAAAAATTAAAATAGAATTTCCATTTTTCTATTGGAAAAAAAAAAAAAAACCTGGAGCTAGATATCTGGGTAAATGCTGAAAGATCAATAAAAGAGCCAGCCTAGAAAGACTTCTCACCTTCACCAAATCCTCATTCTGGAGGGGACCTGAGCTCTTGTCTCCTTCTGCCTTATTTTCCCCTCTCTGCCCAGCTGTATCACTTCCAGTCTCCAACTTCCTAGTGCTGAGATTAAGGGCATGAGATCCCAAGTGCTGGGATCAAAGGTGTGTGCCACCACCGCCTGGCTTCTATGGCCGACTAGTGCTTAGTTCCACACTAGATCTTCAAGCAAGCTTGATTTGTTAGATCACAAACAAAATATCACCATAGTGATGCAGGTTTATTTGTTTGTTTGTTTTTCTGAACATTCAAAGGTAGGTGAAAGGCACAATCACAGGAATGCAGGCTGCTACAAGCACCAGAAAAGGCAAACATCTAAATGAAATAAACATGATACTGACAACAATTTTAGCTTATTCAAAGCAGATCCATTTCTAACTTTCAATATCCAGTACTCTAAAACTGAAAAAAGTTGAGTTGTCTCTAGGTTACTAGAGATTGTGAAGGCAGTAATAGGAAAGATATTTTTACTATAAACAGCATGTTTCTGTTACAGTAGCTTTGTTTTATGCATAAATAAACCTTGAGAAAAGCCAAGGAAAAAGGGAAGACATAATGATGGCTGCCATCTCCTTTACTTTTATCACCACCAACCGAATGTGGACTCATATAATGAACTTGGCAAATTTTGAGAACATATATCATACATCCAGGTGTAGCATAATAAACCCACAATACCTGAATCAGTGCTAGCTTTTGAATAATAAAGAATGAGCCAAAGAATACAGCAGAATTATGAGATGTTAATCTAAATGTGACAAGCATTATTTAAAAATTTACTTATGAAATCACAGGAGAGAATATAAAAATACTTAACATGCAAACATGTTAGTTGTCTAAGAATATATGTAAGTTTAACAACTCACATTTGATGTTTAAATTTTGCAAGAATGTCTGTTCAAAATTCCTTAAATGTCATCCTGAAATTTATTTATTGATAGTATATAACTATTTTTCTAACTCAAACTATTATGACCAAAAGAGAAGAAACAATAATAGAAGAGAATCAACCAAGAAAACTTACTAATGTCCTCGTCACAGTCAATACTAGTCTCTCATTTACTCTTTAATTTTATATGACTGGAATACTATGGAGAATAACCAGGTAGTAAAAAATATCCTTCTTGTTTTGACCTGGCTCAGTCACTATGTCAGTTTCGTTCTGCTCAACATATAAGTTAACATCTACTGAAATGAGTGATAATCTGAAAACAAGAGTTAAAGAGAATAAAAGAAAGGGGAGGAAGGAGTGAAGAGGTAAAAGACACAGCAGCAGGGGAGAAAAGAGAAAGGGAGAGAAGAAAGAGGTGAATCCTGATAGCCAAAAGGGTTAAAACTGCAGTAGAAAAAAAAGGTTGTGTCCGGAAAGCCTTTATGTATTGTTATATTTGTTTTTTAAAGTTTTGTAAAAATGTCAAATCAAGCAATGATAAAAATGATTTAAAATGATATGCAAACATAAGCTTCCAAGACAAGGAAGCAACCAACAATCCTAAGTAGCTATGACACCTATGAAACAAGGATCAGCACAGTAACCCAACAGGTCCCATAGGTCATTCTCATATCCTGTATGTAACCAGCAGCTCTCCTAACTGTTTTTTAAATGTTCGTGATTATAATCACAGATAACTCTAATTCTTATCCCTAAGAAAATAAACGTCTCTTTTCAACAGACAGAGGCCATTAGAGAAGACCAGCTAGCAAAATACAGAGAACAAGTTATTACGTGTTACTCAGCCTCAACTGAAACATTTGCAACACAAGTTCTCCACCAAAACTCGTGAGACATCATGTCATAGGTGGCTGAAAAATTCTAAGAGACAGAGAAACATGATGTCTGCTCTGAGATTGTATCTGCTAGAAATGTTGGGGAAGTTACACCTATGAAGTCTAGAACATGGTTACCTAAACAAGGCCAGAGCAAGAATGGTACCGACAGACACACTAACTCAGAAGGAGATATCTCATGGAGTCCCAAGAACTATAGGAAATTAAAGAATGAGAAAGGAGAGCAGAAGAAAATAATAATTTTTAAGGAAGTGTCCCCCAACTGGCAATTATTCCATATCAAGTGGTCAGCTCTGGCATAAGATACATACATACATACATACATACATACATACATACATACAATAACTAAAAAGGGAACCAAGAATTTGAGGTGTGGGTACATAAAAGAGCTTTGATAGAGGAAAAAGAGAAGAGAAAATGATATAATTGTATTTTAATTTCAAAAATGAAAATAAGGTCAAAAGAAATCAAATGCAGCATAATAATATGAAGACAATGTATAAGTAGATAATAGTGATTCATTTCATTTTTTACTGCTACTTAGAATGAATTTGCCAGTCACATTAAACTTTAAGCAGAAAAATTTATTTCAATGTGATCTGTATGGAAACGTTTTGTTTCAAGTATTCAAACAATAGCACGTCAAGAAACTAGTTCTGCCTCAAATGGCATCAGTCTTTTACTCAAAGCTGCAACTGAGCTTGAAAGAAAATATGTGAACAATGTAAGGGTGAGAGGACTCTGGTGAAAAAAAAAAAATCTCTACATGACCAAGCCTTAAGTAAGAGCCAACCAATTGCTAGGTTGGAAGGTCGACAAATATCATGATCTTCTTTGTAGGTCATGTCCCTCTGAGATAAAACTGATAAGTTCACCTCAAAGATACAGGTGCAGAAATTTAATAATACTTACAGAAATGCATGTTTCTTGTCTTTGCATCTAAAGAAGCTTGTAAATAGTTATAAACTTGAACAAAAACAGAGTTGATCCAAATTCAACATGCAGCTGAGGCTTCATAAAAGTTCATGTGCTCTGTGTGCCTTCGCTTATTGTAAATTTGTTTTTTCATTGTGTATACTTGACCAAAGGCTCATGAATTTTCAAAACTTTGAGGCTCAAGTAAATAGTGAAGAGTAAATAAAGACATCCCTAATACAGGAAAGGTGATATGACGGATTTGCACTCCAGCACTGAGAGAAGGGAAAACACAGTATTTTCATCAAACAGGAATTTCTCACCATCCAACACAGAGAAATTGAACAATACAACTGAAAAGTGAAGATGACTTTTGATTTTATAGTGTGCATACTAGATGGAGGCCTATTTATCCATATTCATTGCGCTAACATACTAAAACCTCTCAACATGAGACACACATATCTGATGGGGGGATATCTTTCTGTATGCTGTAAATGTGTGTTGCTCTGATTGGTTGATAAATAAAATGCTGATTGATCAGTAGCCAGGCAGGAAGTATAGGCAGGGTAAGCAGACGAGGAGAATTATGGGAAGTGGAAGGCTAAGTAAGAAGTTGCCAGACAGACAGAGAGGAAGCAAGATGTGAAGGCAGAACTGAGAAAAGGTACCAAGGAATGTGGCTAGACATAAATAAGAATTATTGGTTAATTTAACTGTAAGAGCTAGTTAATAATAAGCCTGAGCTGATGGCCAAGCACTTATAATTAATATAAGCTTCTGAGTGATTATTTTATAAGCAGCTGAGGAACCACATAGCTGAGCAGGACACAGAAAAACTTCCAGCTACACATATCTTTGGGTGCTGAGTTTTGCCATAGTCATAGTTGTCCTTGGAATAATTTTGTCATGTATTAAAAATTAAACTTTATTTTTTGTTTTAGTTTCTTGGTCCTATATGTAACAGGCATCTCCACTTCATTCTTGAGTTTCACTCAACTATTTGCTTATTGTATGCCATATCTACTGCTGCTGATATGAAGAATGTGATTAGAACTGAGCAGGGGGCTCGGTTAGTAAAATACATTCTGCACAATATGGGAACAAGAATTCACATCTCAAGCAACTTCAAATGCGCGTACACATTTATCTTCTTGCACAGACGCAGACACATGTACGTTCATCCACATCTTGTAACAACACTATCTAAACAGCTGCCTCTGCTAAACACCACAAGGAAAGAGAAGGAGCCCTCCAACAGTAACTAAGTAGTGTTTGAGAAAAGGGCTTTTACACATGAGTAAGCAGGTCTAGTAAAGGACATAGCCAGCACAGTCAGGAGACAGCAGCTGTACAAAGCTGTGATCAGTCCTAACCTCTAACTCAGCTCTGAGCTCAGAGCTCACGCAGTAGTGAAAAGCCATTCGAACTTAGGTGAAACCATATAACAATTCCCAGGAGCAAAATATCTGGGTGAAAAGGGAGGGTAGATCAAGAAGGACATAGTGCTTCCCTCTGGCCCCCCTACAGCTCCATGTTGATTTTCATGCATCTGATGAATGTGCAGACGTTCTTCAACTTGTGAGGTTTTGACTTACAGTTTTTCAGCCTTAATTACCACACTAAAGTGATATACAGTCAGTAGAAACAATGTGTTGATTTTTGAAGTTTATCTTTGCCCAGGCTGGAGACTTCTACCCAGCACATTCAGGAAACATGTAGCTACACAAAGCTCTTTTCAGTCCTAACCCTCATCATTAGACTCTTGATTGTGGACAGTTCCCA
This sequence comes from Onychomys torridus, assembly GCF_903995425.1. Taxonomy (NCBI): domain Eukaryota; kingdom Metazoa; phylum Chordata; class Mammalia; order Rodentia; family Cricetidae; genus Onychomys; species Onychomys torridus. The sequence continues at coordinate 70,199,542 of NC_050451.1, read as the reverse complement.
GCTAGCTATCCTATCACTAGACCATAATAGTCTCTACAATGGAACTTCAGTGTCTCAAAAGTCAAGCTTATTGAGCAAATTTTTAATGTAATGCATTCAGTTTATAAATATCCTATTGAGAAATAGCCTTTGAAAGCATCTGAAAATTCAATTCTACTAAAAAAAAATATTATCACCAATTATGTTATGTATGAGTGGAAATCACACCAATATCTAAAAACAAGAAGATGAAGGAAGATTCAAATAGCTAACTAAGGTTGTAGATTATCTTTTTTACCATGAATTAGTTATTGCTCATGTTATTTTCATTTGTTTCTTATTTGAATTTAAGTGTCTATAAAGTCAGAATCAGGATAGGCAACGTGGATGTTATATTTTCGTTGCACAGACTCAAAAAACTGCTAATTTCAGTGGCATAAAACTGTGGGGGAGTTTTCTTACTGATAAGAGGAGTCTACTGGAGAGGATCATGAAGTGGTAGGTACTGTGACTGTCACATGGGAACTTGTCCATACTTCTCAAAGTACCAATCTCTTTAGGAACTTCCAGTACCATAAACCTTGAGTGGAAAAACAGCTTTCATGAAGAATGGACTTGATGTAGAAATAACTTATACAGATACTTCTTATGCAGAAATACTCTGAGAATTGTGCTCTCTTCACAACTGCAACAGAGTTCATAGTGAGTGAAATATACAGTTTTCGTCAAAAAGAGGCCTCAGTCTTTTTAAACACTGGTTGTTTAGTAAACCCCAAAGGTAGCTTTTACTTTATGACCACTTCTGGTTCTCTATCAAAGCTTTCACTCTGCTTGGTTTCTTTATTTCATTATCCTCATAAAACAACAGCAGCAGCAACAAAAAACCCAAAGATCTCTTAAATCAATTACATGCAAAATGTCAGCAAACTGAGGTCACCACTTCTGGAATAACAGCCTGCTCATTCATTCAAAATAATTACTTCTTTTGCTCTACTTACTCATGGAGATGATCTATAAATTGAGGCTAAAAAATTCTGTCTTCAGGAGGTGGCTTTCAATACTTTCTTTATATTTTGAATTTCCATACTAGAGAATTTTTATAAAATACTGTAGGAACTTACTTACAGAGTGAGACTTTTAGCAGAGGTATGATTCACATTAGAATTTTCATACTAATTAGAGAGAGCAATGTGATTGGCAGTATGAAGATTTCATGATGTCTATTTTATATGCCGATATAGATATAAATGGCTGGATATGCAGTGAGGAGAGGTAGGGGTTATACTGTGAAAATTCACTTCACCGATTTGAATATTTATCTTATTGGAGGACTCCATGGAGATTCCAACTTTAACTCAACATATGGTCTGTAAAATTAAAATTAAATTTATTTGTATAAATTTGACACAATAGGAGTTAAGCTGAAATGAAGGATACAAGCATATGGTGGGTTTATCACTAATTGAGAGTCTTATACTGTGGGAAATAAGGAAAAGAGATGTTTGGTAGTTTTTCTTTCATTTTCATGACTATATATAACTGAGCACACTACTGAAGTTTATAATTGGTTGTTTTCTAAGATAAGAGTGAAATGATATTTTAAAGTAAAGTAACTGCAGGAAATAATTTGATTTCTATTTTCAAAAAGAAAACATATATATATATATATATATATGTATATACTTATATATACATATGTACATATGTATATATATATATATATGTGTGTGTGTGTGTATGTGTGTGTATGCACTATGCACCCTCAACACAACAAACACACACATACACACACACACACACACACACACACACACACACTCCTACCTACTAAATGGATATTTCCATTTTTTTTTCTCTGTGGGACTTTTACCATGGAAGCTGTCCATAACTGTCTTCTTTAGTAACTGTACTAAACTATCACTTGATATGTCTATTCAACAGGATATCAAAGAATATTATTGCTTTTTTATTTAAATTAGTGTTTCTTGAGCAGAACATTGTATTAGCCTTTTCTTCTTCCTACCTTGAACACAGCATTATGCTTGATTCTTAAGTGGCTGAATTAATATATTCAATGTCCATTAGAACATGGAGGATATAGAGTACCCTCTGTTTTTGATGATGTTTTCTTCATTTCATCTGATAAGAGCATTGAAGGGTCATTTAAATATTGGAGGTGGTTCTCTTTCCACAGTAGAACTGTGACAGGAGACAGTGGAGTTCCTTTTAAAACAGTTCTGCTTTTGAGCTCCATCTTTTCATGCTGTTTCAGGAATCATAAACTACTGTTTTTACTTCCTGTTTTATATACAATTTGCAAGAACACTTCAAACCATTAACACAATTATAACCAAGCTTTACTTAATACAGTATGAAAGCATAACATTAAGGATTTTCCACATGTTTTTGTGAATACTGTATATTTTAGTATGAAGATCTGGGTTATTATTCTCCTTTCTTCCTCTGGGTTATCATTTTCCATTCTACCTCTTTACATGTGATTTTAATCACTTCTACAGAAATTACTACAATGTAATAACTAATAATTATATATACTTACTAGTTTATATTCTAGAAATGAGAATTCCAAAATGAGTTTCTCGATGCTAAAAATTAAGATCCCATGCCCCCTTAAGATACAGAAGAACAGGTTTCTCTGATTTTTTCTACCTGTAAGTGTCTATCCACAATCCTTGGATCATGGGATCCTTTATAATCTTCAAAGGCAGACACACAACATGCCTGTGACCTTGCTCTCTGAATGACATCTATAAGCCTTCTCATTTGCAACCATCATACTGCATTTATTTCACACACTATGTTGTCAATATATTCTGATCCTTAAATTAATCATATGTGGAATGTGCCTTTTATCTTTTAATGTGGAATACATAGAGAATATTGACATAAGTTTTAGATATCTTAGTGAGGGACCTTATCCACTCTTTGCTGTACCTTTAACTAATTCTTAACCTAAAACCTAGTTTCTGACCTCCACATGCCATTTGGATTTCCTTGTTTAAATGTACCTTGGAGACGTTCCCTTTGTTCCTTTATAATGAAGCACCAAACTTTTATCTGTTCAAATCTGTAATATCTGTACCTAGCTCCATGCTAAGAATTGTCTAATTATGGCTCAAAAGCATGCTGCATGTAAATTATCATGTCCTTCTTTGGCATGCTGACTCTAAAATATGCAGCTGTAGACTTTAAGATGAATGATACAAGTTTTTATAAATTAAGAATGAAAAGCTGAGGGCCTTGAATTTCTAAGCTGGGAAAGAAAATGCATCGTCATTTCTGTTAGGTAATGTGAAAGAGACAGGAGAGAGTGAAGTATTCTTTATTCTAACTTTACCAACACTCTTTCCTTCTCCTACTTTAGTATAAAGTCAGGTCTCACTGTTTCAAAGCATAGATGTATTGGTGAAATTATTAAGGCCACTCCACGTAGTTAAAAGGGAGGTTTATTTTGTGGGGTAACTTACAAATGAAGGGGTAGGTTACAGGGTCTGGCAAGGGTATAGCGCAGTCCAGCGGTGTTCTCTGGAGAACTCTGCTCCGTCTACCGCCAGCGTCCAGAGTCCGGGAACCAAGAGAGTGACCCCTTCCCAATCCTTGGTCTTCTGCTTCCTCCTCCACCCTGCCTTGTGGGCGTGACCATTACTGAAGCCTCAATGGGGGTTGGAACTTCCAGGCCAATGCTGGGATGGCTATCCACTACATAGATGTAGTGGATTTCTATCACCTTCACACAAACACAATGTACTAACCAAAATCTAATCTCCATGGTGTTACATGCCTATAGTTGTGACTCTCAGGAAGTTAAGATGAGAGGATTACAAGTTCAAAGCCAACATGCTCTGAATAGTGAGGACTCAATACTTGAAGACAATTGACTTGAAACATTTGTTTTTGGAATGCTAAGATTCTAAGAAGTCTGCTGCCTCTAGCAGTTTCCTTGGTCACCACTTTCCTTTCATATCTGGAGTTTATGGAGTACCTTCCTGGAAGTGGTTAGAACACAGTGATCCAAAGCCTGTCTCTCTTTTGTCTCTCATTGCCATGATTCCTCAATACTTGTGATAGAAGACATGAACTTTCTTTCAGTCTTTATTATCCCATTTTCATTTCAGTCCTACAAAGTCTACGGTGCATGTTTGGGCTTATTTTTCTATTTCTATTCCTCAAATAAAGGATTTCCACTGTTTGCAGGGGAAATTGCTCTTGGCATTTCAGACATAAGAACAAGAAGACTGTATCTTTATTCAAGTTTCTGTTGAACTGGAAAGAGCATCACATACTGAATATTTTTCAATATATGACATAATTCCATCCTCCCGAAAATATTCACAGATTGAAGGATGTGAAGAGGATCTCCATAATAATAATAAAAAAAATATTCCTGCAGCCACCACTTCTGCAATGGGATTTTCAGGTTTTCTTCTAACCATGGGTATAAACTAGATGAAACTAAACCACTCAGTAAATTCAGAATGCATTTTTGAATCTACAAGACAGGCAAGCACTCAGACTTTCAAATAAACAAACAGTGTTCATTTTGGAAGAAATTCAAATATGTAAGGTATAAAGGAGGAGAACCATAAAATATATATTAGAAAAGAGATTCAATAAAGTTTAAAAACTAATAATAGTGTAAAATAGTCATAAAAATTCACATATATACTTTTAAAATGTTACAATAATTATATTTCATTGTAAGTAGAGCGAAATAATTTTTAATGACAAGATGATTTTACTCATTGCTGACTGACTTTGAAGCTATAGAGAAATGTAACTTGTAAACTGAATTTTCATGTCTTATTCTAAAAGACACTTGAGGGTTTAAGTTTATTGAACAACAAGAAAAGACTCTCAGGGTTGAGGATTCAGCTCAGTGGTAGAGAAATTGCCTAGCAAGCAATTGCCAAGCAAGGTTCTATCCTCAGCTCAAAAAAGAAAAAAAGAAAAAAGAAAAGACTCTCAGAGAAAGACAATAAAGCCTGCATTTTGTTGATTGCAAATAATTTTTATAATATATACTGGTATTTCTTTTCAAAAAAGCATCAATCTAACTGTCCAGCAGACTGTTTATATGAAATAATTAAGCCCAAAGGATACTATTTCCTTATAGCATATATCAAGAGCTTGTGAGTGTGCAAATGATAGTTGTTCCAACATTCAGGACACAGGCACTTCACTTGAGAAGCCTTTTGGAGCTGGGTGCTGAGTCTCCATCTGCCTGGACCCCAATTCTTACAACAGTGAATGTGGCACTATTACACACTTAATTTACCAGAACCCTTGATCAGCCTTATTCTATGGACATTAAAAGATAACATTCATTTTTACTATGTTAATCCTGCCTATCCATGAGCATGGGTGATCTTTCCATTTTCTGACATCTTCTTCAATTTCTTTTTTCAGGGACTTAAAGTTCGTGTTATATACGTCCTTCACATGCTTAGTTAGAGTAACCCCAAGGTATTTTATATCATTTGTGGCTCTTGTAAAGGGTGATGTATCTCTGATTTCCTTCTCAGCCTATTTGTCTACTGTATATAGAAGGGCTACCAATTTTTTTGAGTTGATCTTGTATCATGCAATGTTGCTGAAGGTTTTTATTAGCTGTATCAGTTCCTTGGTTGAATTTTTGGGGTCACTCATGTATACTAACATGTCATCTGCAAAAAGGGAGAGCTTGACTTCTTCCTTTCCAATTTGTATCCCCTTAATCTCTTTATGTTGTCTTATAGCTCTGGCTAGGACTCCAAGTACTATATTGAATAAGAAGGGGGAGAGGGGACAGTCTTGCCTTGTTCCTGAGTTTAGTGGTATTGCTTTGAGTTTCTCTCCATTTAATTTGATGTTGGCTGTTGCTTGTTGTAGATTGCCTTTATTATGTTTAGGTATGTTCCCTGTATTCTTGATTGCTCCAAGACCTTTATCATGAAGGGGTGTTGGATTTTGTCAAATGCCTTTTCTGCATCTAGTGAGATGATCATGGCGATCTTACCAAAAGCAATCTACAGATTCAACGCAATTCTCATCAAATTATCAACACAATTCTTCACAGAACTGGAAAGAATAATACTCAACTTCATATGGAAAAACAAAAAACCAAGGATAGCCAAAAGAATCCTGTACAATAAAAGAACCTCTGGAGGCATCACAATTCCAGACCTCAAGCTCTACTATAGAGCTACCATAATAAAAACAGCTTGGTACTGGCATAAAAACCGACATGTGGACCAATGGAATCGAATTGAAGACCCTGACATAAACCCGCACACCTATGAACTTATAATTTTTGACAAAGAAGTCAAAAATGTACAATGGAAAAAAGAAAGCATCTTCAACAAATGGTGCTGGCAGAACTGGATGTCAATGTAGAAGGTTGCAAATAGATCCATATCTGTCACCATGTACAAAACTTAAATCCTAGTGGATCAAAGACCTCAACATAAATCCAGTTACTCTGAACCTGATAGTAGAGAAAGTAGTAAGTACTCTTGAAAGCACTGGCACCAAAGATCACTTTCTAAATATAACACCAGTAGCACAGACACTGAGAGAAACAATCAATCAATGGGACCTCTTGAAACTGAGAAGTTTTGTAGAGCAAAGGACACAGTCAACAAGACAAAGGGACAGTCTACAGGATGGGAAAAGGTCTTCACCTACCCTACATCTGACAGAGGGCTGATATCCAGAATATATAAAGAACTCAAGAAATTAGACATCAAAATGCCCAAAAGTCCAATTGAGAAATGGGCTATAGAACTAAACAGAGAATTCTCCACAGAGGAAGTTCAAATGGCTGAAAGACATTTAAGGAATTGATCAACATCCCTAATTATCCAGTAAATGCAAATCAAAATGACTCTGACATACCACCTTACACCTGTCAGAGTGGCTAAGATCAAAAACACAGAAGACAGCTTATGCTGGAGAGAATGTGGAGCAAGGGAAACTCTCCTCCACTGCTGGTGGTAAGGCAAGCTTGTACAGCCACTTTGGAAATCAATATGGCGCTTCCTTAGAAAATTGGGAATCCATCTCCCCCAAGACCCAGCTATAGCACTCTTGGGCATATACCCAAGGAATGCTCAATCATACCACAAGGGCATTTGCTCAGCTATGTTTGTATCAGCTTTGTTTGTAATAGCCAGAACCTGGAAACAACCTAGATGCCCTTCAACTGAAGAATGGATAAAGAAAATATGGTACATATACACAATGTAGTACTACTCAGCAGAGAAAAACAATGACATCATAAGGTTTGCAGGCAAATGGATGGATCTAGAAAAAAATCATCCTGAGTGAGGTAACCCAGACTCAGAAGGACAAACACGGTATGTACTCACTCATAGCAGGATACTAGATGTAAAACAAAGATGACTATACTACTACACATCTCCAGGGAGGCTACCTAGAAAACTGGACCCTACGAAAGACCCAAGGATCACCTAATGACAGAGAAATGGATGAGATCTACATGAACAACCTGGATTACAGTGGGAGTAATGAAGGGCAAGATTTGAGGGATAGAAAGCTTAGGGGAGCAGGAGATCCCAGCTGGATCAAGAACAGAAAGGGAGAATGGGGAATAACAGATCATGATAAATGAATAGCACATGAGACCAGGAATAGGCCGAGTGCTCAATAGGTCCCCAGAAATCCACAATGATATATCCTCTGTAGTCTGCTGGCAATGGTCAAGAGAAAGCCTGATCTGACCTAGTTTGGTGATCAGATGGCCCAACACCCTAACAGTCGTCTTGGAACTCTCATCCAATAACTGATGGAAGTGGATGCAGAGATCCTTAGCCAGGCCCCAGGTGGACCTCCAGGTGTCCAACTCTCAAGAAAGAGGAGGGTCTTCAAGAGCGTGAATTGTTGAATCCAAGATTGCAAAAAGCACAGGGACAAATAGCCAAATGAATGGAAGCATGTGAATTATGAACCAAAGGCTGTGGAGCCCCCAGTTGGATCAGGCCCTCTGGATAAGTGAGACCATTGAATAGCTTGATCTGTTTGGGAAGCACCCAGTCTGTGGGACCCAGACCTGTCCTTAGTGCATGAGCTGGCTGTTTGAAACCTTGGGCTTACACAGGGACACTTTGCTCAGTCTGGAAGGAGGTGACAGGACCTGCCTGAACTGAATCTGCCAGGTTTAAATGAACCCCAGGGGTGCATTGATCTTGGAGGACAAGGGAATGGAGGGGAGGGGCTGGGAGAAATTGGGGGTGGGGCGAGAGGGGGCAAGGACAGGGGAACCCATGGCTGATGTATGAAATTTAAAACACATAGTAATAAAGAAAAAAATTATTTAAAAAAAGATAACATTCAGTCATTTCACATGACATCTCAGTAGGATTCTGATTCCACTATATTTTATTTTAGAAACTGGTTCAACACAATTTTTTTCTATAAAAATACAATCACACATTAAAATAATCTTCATGGTACGAGAGATTTTTTTCTTTTTCTTTCTTGTTTTAATGTAAAATAGATTCTTCTCTCATACAATATATCAAAACAACAATTTCCCCCTCTCTTCACTCCTCCCCACTACACCCAACCTCCCTTCTCCCTCATATTCACTCCTTCTCTCTTTCTATTCAGAAAAGAGCAAGCCTTTGTTCTTATCCATGTGTGTATGTATAATATGTATGCATATGGTGTGTGTCTGTGTGTCTGTGTGTGTGTGTACACAGAGGCGTACATGTTTGTTGTATGTTCAAGTTTGTATGCCTGCTTGCATGAGTGTGGGTGCATGTGGGGGAAGAATGTGGGCATGTATCTGTGTGCACGTGTCTAAGGTTGGCATCAGGAGTTTTCTACCATCATTCTTCACTTTATTCATTGAGGACAGATCTCCCAATTCAGGTCAAAGCTCAACCTATGGCCAGTCTAAAGTGATAGCTTCCTCCAGCAAACCCCTGCCTCTGATTTCTGGGTGATAGAATTACAGGTTGACTGCAATATCTATCTGATATTTATTTGGGCCCCGGAGATGTGAATGCTAAGGCAAACACTTTAATCACTAAGATGTCTCCTCAGACAAATAGCATGAACAGATGAAAAAACTAAATGCCTCTTTGATGCAACATAACGTGGGTTCAACAGAATCACCGATTCATGATAACATACCTTGCAAGCCTAGCTTCCAGCTCGACCATTCCCTTGCTCACTTGACTGAAAGGAACAAAGACCTATTTCTTTGGTCTGTTTATACATGTCCAATATGATTAGTAAAATGCAAACATGGCAGAAATATAACATACCCTATTTAATTATCGTCTATGGGTCAATTACAAAGGGCAGCCACTTTACAGATATTTAGTTTTGAGAACAGAGGGGTACAGAATATCCAGGGATTTAGAATAGAAGTGGTGTTGTTTTTCTCAGGTTTACTATGGAACTGATTCAAATAGGTGTAAACAAAACAAGCAAACAAACAAACAATATCGTGGATTCTTTAGCTAGTTACCAATGCCTGAATCTGGACCACTAATACTTATATGAAATGGATTACACAATTCCCCCTCTTTCTGTTACAATTGCCTCTTGGGTAATATATGGACGATGTTATTATTATATACAGTGACTGTAAATATTAATGACTTTAATAAGCACGAAATTCAACAGTACGCATTTATTTTAAATAAAAGTAAACCCTAGCAAGCATAAACATAGTAAATAGTAGTACACATACCTCTCAAGTAACCCATTCCCTAGAATGTAAGTTCTGAAGAATAAAAGGTCTTCTTGTAATACTCACCAAAATGTTTCTATGATACACATTTTTAGTACTATCCTCTTAGCACTTTTTACCTCTGTTTATATATGAATATGAAACTTCTATATATAATTTAAAAAGTCAATGACTACTTACAAACTTTTGTTTAAGTGTGTACTGTTTGGGACCACACTATATGAATTTCAATCACAAGTATAAATATGGGCATGCACTATACCCTTTTATGGCACATTAAACATTTTAATTTAAATTTACCAGTTTTCAATTAATTTGGCTTCCATATTTCTATGAATATTTAATCTAGTTAGAAATAAAACATTCACATACATTTGTTTTAAATTCTAAGTAACAAAATTTCATAACAATATGTAATATGTATTTTGTGGGTTTTCTTACTTAATATTGTTCTATATAACTGAAAATAAAATCAAAGTGAATAAAATGATTTTATGACTTCACAACTGTGAAATGATGTGCAGTTCACTTTTTCCATATTTTATACAAATATATAATAATTTATATGTTTATATGGAACAATATACTGTAATCTGGCAAATAGAATGCAATGCTGTTTGCTCTTGATGGGGTTCCCAGTCAGTGTTGGTCACTGAAGTCCATTGCAATTTTTTATTTTGTGTATTTAACAAACATCTCCTTTTATTGAAATCCTTTAAAGCTATATTTTACTAAACTCATAGTTTGAATAGCTATATTTACATGTGTTTAACTCCAGTATGTTTTATGTGTTTTCACATATATTTCCTGTTTACATTGGATGTTTCTTATGTTGCTGGGCTGAATGTTCCTATTTTAAAATCATTTTTCAATAGTTGTTTTATTTGTGTATATTGTTGAGAAAATAATAGGTTTCAATATGTCATTTTTTCACACATTTATGTCATATTTTCTGATCTCACTCATTCCCTGTCATCTTCTGTCCACTTCCTCCATTCTGCTAGTCTACTTTCAATATACTCACCTTTCTATGCACCTGTCTGCTTTTGTATAATCTAGCTTCCTAACAACAGAATAACATATGAATAGAGATATACAAATATTCTTCTGTCAGATTAGATTTTATATTTGTATTTATATGTGTGGAAGGAGAGGTGAAGATCTTCAGTTAGTCCACATGATTCACTGGCTGGAGTATCTTGTGGATTCCCATGGATTGTCAGCTGGTTACCTGAACTCTGAAATACAACTAAAATGCAGTATGACTTCTTTGATATTTTTACCCACATAATGACAATACTTATGATATCCTTATGGGACACTAACTACTCCTATGGCCTTTAGACCACAGTTGTAGGACTCAATGTGTGGATCCTTGCTGGGAGCCTTGCAGCTTAGTTTTGAACTAGTGTATGCCTATGTGTTCAATGGGTCTTCATGAAACAAAGCCTGCAGGGACAGACTCTCTTGGGAAGGACCAGTGGACTTTGGGACAGTGCAGAATACTGGGCCTGTGCGGCCTGTATACTGTCTTCTCCTTCAGAATATTGATGATTCTCATGGCAGGTTTCAGTGTCCATCAGTCTTGCATTGGGCAAATATGATCATTCCTAGAAACACCTTTTTTTTTTCCTCCAACATTTCCACATAAAATTCTTTGGGAACTGATGTTTCCTAGGAAATACCAGCTGTCACTCCATATACTAGGAACTGTTCTAATTCAGTGCTGATATGATTGGAGACAAAAAGAAGTTCATGGGCAGCTGAAGAAGTGCAAGCTAACTGTATGCAGCTTATGAAAATTCACCTCTATATTTGTAAATATGCTTTAAGTTTTGAATGATAGTGTTATTCTTGAAAATGTGTGCCTATATTTACCACCTTTTAGATATGTAAAGACACAACATGTCTGACTCATTGTTTGACCAAGCTAGCAAAATGATAAGCAATGTTTTTGCTTTAAAAGATGTTTTGATGTAAAAGTTAGAAAAAAAATTGACAAATTTGTTTTTACTGGTGGTTAATGCTGGAAGGTGGGAAAACCATGCTTGCTTTGGAAGTATAAATAAAGACAGCTCAAGACACTTGGGGCTGGAGAATTATGTGAAATTCAGCTGGTGTTCCAACACTACTTCATTTTTTCACATTGATGCCCCTTCCTGGTCTCAGAACTTGAACCTGGGCTATGGTTGGACAATGACAGACTCCACCATTTAATGAGGTTGACTGTTCCTATTCTATATTTTAGAAGTTTTAGCTCAGATCCATATCATAGGGGCTATGTGGGTCTCTGAAATAAACATATGTTTTTCCCAACTTCTAAATGTTGGAGAAAAAAAGGTGTTTCTAGGAATGATCATATTTGCCCAATGCAAGATTTATGGACACTGAAACCTGCCAAGAGAATCATCAATATTCTGAAGGAGAAGACAGCATACAGGCCGCACAGGCCCAGTATTCTGCACTGTCCCAAAGTCCACTGGTCCTTCCCAAGTGAGACTGTCCCTGCAGGCTTTGTTTCATGAAGACCCATTGAACACATAGGCATACACTAGTTCAAAACTAAGCTGCAAGGCTCCCAGCAAGGATCCACACATTGAGTCCTACAACTGTGGTCTAAAGGCCATAGGAGTAGTGTCCCACAAGGATATCATAAGTATTGTCATTATGTGGGAAAAAATATCAAAGAAGTCATACTGCATTTTAGTTGTATTTCAGAATTCAGGTGACCAGCTGACAATCCATGGGAATCCACAAGATACTCCAGCCAGTGAATCATGTCGACTAACTGAAGATCTTCACCTCTCCCTCCACTCAGCTAAACCAAGCTCCAGTCTTATTTCACTTTATATTAGACCCTCTATTACAGCATCTACTTACTTTCTGCCTCAATTCCTAGGGGACTATGCAGATCCTGGTGAGATATATTGCTTACCTCCCTCCTGTGGATCCCCTCAACCTATTCTCTTAGCCCATACCCATTTCTAAGTGTCAGCTCCCACTACCTAGAAACACATTTTACCTGGAACACAGTGTCTCCATTTATGAGGAATCCAAAAGAACCTCCTAACAGGAAACACACTACCACCACACTCTCCTAAGACCCATGGAGGACAACAGAAACCAAGGAACAAAACATGAACGCAACAAAGATAAGACATTAGGACTTAGAATTACATACAGCATTCCCAAACCCAGACGCCTATGTGCCAGCATAAAAGATCAATATAGAGAAGCCAGATCATTATGGTGCAACTACAGCCCAACAACCTTACTACACTGGACTCCTATACTTTTTGTATAGGACACTGTCCTTTGGGGTATGTGACAGCCCACAGATTGTACCAACTAATCATTTGATAGTGAGCTGATATCCAAAGTATACAAAGAACTCAAAAACTAGATCTCACGAAAGCAAATGTCTCAATTAAAAAGTAGGTACAGATCTAAACAGAGATTTCTCAATAGAGGATACTCAAATTACTATGAAAAACTTAAAGAAATGTTCAACATCTTTAGACATCATGGAAATGAAAATTAAAACTACTTTGAGATTTTAACTCATATCCAACAAAAGGGCTAAGATAAATTAAAAAGAGATAGTTCATGGTGGAAATTCTATGGGAGCAATGGAATATTCATCCATTTCTGGTGGAGTGAAAACTCATACAGCCACTATGGATATCAATGTGATGGTTCCTCAGGAAAATGAAAATCTATCTACTTTAAAATCTGTCTATATCATACTTGGACATGTGTGTAAATGATGGTTTATCATATCCCAGAGACTCTTGACCATCCAAAATCACTGCTGATCTATTCATAGTAGCCAGGTATTGAAGACAATCAAGACGTTATTCAACAGAAGAATGGATAAAGAAAATGTTGTATATTTACAAAATGGTGTATAACATGTATGTTAAAAATATTTAATTCACAAGTAAATGGATAGAACTAATAAAAATCAGCCTGAGTGAGATAACCCAGAGACAGAAAGAAAACTGTGATGTGTTGTGAAATATTCCTTTACATTGTGTTAATATATGACACTGTGGTTGGTTTAATAAATAAGCTGGCTGGCCAATAGCTGGTCAGGATAAGGTTAAGGGGAGAGCCAAACAGAGAATGCTGGGAAGAAGATGGGCAGAGTAAGAAGAGTCTCCAGCAGACACAGAGAGATGCAAGATGGACATGCTATACTGAGAAAAGGTACTAAGCCACATGGCAAAACATTGATAAAAATATGGGTTAATTGAAAATGTAAGAGTTAGTGAGTAAAAAGCCTAAGCTATTGGCCAATCATTTATAATTAATATTAGGCATCTGTATGGTTACTTGGGAGTATCTTGTGGGACAGAATCTTCTACCTAAAATACATATGTTCTTATACTCCAGTACTAGCTTTTAAGTCAATGATAACCAGACTATACTCTGTTATTAGTGAAATTATTAAGACCACTCCACATAACTAAAAGGGAGGTTTATTTTGTGGGGTAACTTACAAATGAAGGGATAGGTAGGTTGTAGGGTCTGGCAAGGGTATGGCACAGTCTGGCGGTGTTCTCTGGAGAATTCTGTTCAATCTACCTCCAGTGTCCAGGGTCCAGGCACCAAAGAGATCCCTCACATCATGATCCTGTGTCTTCAGCAGCCTCTCTCAGCCCTGCCTTGTAGGCGTGACCATTACTGAAGCCTCATTGAGGGTTGGAACTTCCAGGCCAAGGCTGGAATGGCTACCCACTACACTCCATAGATTCATAGAGATTAGGAATACAGTAAGGGACTGGGGGAAGCAGAAAGCTATTACTAAGAAAGAGAAATAGAACAGGTGTAAGATGGAATATCAAAATATTTTAGGTTTCCATTTCCATGATAGATAAGGATGTTAAACATTTTTTAAGTGTTTATCAGGCATTTAATATTTCTCTGTTAAGAATACTTAGAGCTTTACCTCACTATTTAATTGGAGTATTTGATTTGTCAATGTCTAATTTCATGAGTTCCTTATACATTTTGAATAGTAGCCTTCTGCTAGATGTGAAAAACATAGGAAAATAATTAACCATCTGTAGACTGCCATTTTGTCCTATTGATGATATTCTTTGCCTTTCAGAAGCTTTTCAATTTCATGAGGTGCCATTTATTAAGTGTTGATCTTAATCCCCTTGCTATCAGTGTTCTGTTGAATAGTGTTCAAGGCTATTCTCTGCTTTCTTTTCTATCAAGTGTCTGGTTTTATTTTCAGGGCTTTGGCTCAGATTTATGCAAGGCAATAGACATAGATCTTTTTGTATTCTTTTAGATGCAGGCATCCAGTTAAATCAGCATCATTTGTTGATAATGTTTTCTTTTTTCCATTGTGTAGTTTTGGCTTATTTGAAAAAAAAAAAAAAAACTCAGGAATCCATAGGTATGTAGATTTTTGTCTGGGTCTTCAATTTGATTCCATTGATCAGCATGTCTATTATTGAGCCAATATCATAGTTTTCTTTATTACTATAGCTAGCTCTGTAGTACAGCTTGAAATCAGGGATGATGATACCTCCAACTGTTCTTTTATTATGCAGGATTGCCTTAGTTATGAAACTGACTATTGTCCTTTAAAGTTCTGTAAAGAGTTTTGTTGGAATTTTGATGGGAACTATTTGTATTTGTCATTCACAATCTTATGGATTTACATATCTGTAAGCTTTCTCATAACCAAGGTAATTTTTCATATTCTTTTTTTTTCTTTGCCCAAATTGCCTATTTTCCCACATTTTAAATACTTTTCCTGGGCTCAATGTTGGGGTTTGAGGACTAGCTCTAAGCAAAATATATTCAATCTAGAATCTAGTCCTGCTAATATAAATCTATAGAATGACTTGTAGGCAGTAAACTCCATTTTAAATGTGTTATTATATATAGCTTTAATTCCTGAGGGCCCAACTATCTTAGACCTTCATTTATAGTTTTCAATTTCTACTTCATTTAATATTTTCATTTAGAAGATTGCAACTTAGAAATATTGAGAACTGTTTGGGAGGCACCCAGGCAGTGGAAAAAGGGACCATCCTTAGTACATGAGTGGGCTGTTTGGATCCTGGGGCCTATGCAGGGACACTTTGCTCAGCCTGGGAGGAGGGGACTGGACCTGCCTGTACTGAATCTACCAGGCTGAGCTGAATCCTCAGGGGAGTCCTTGCCCTGGAGGAGATAGGAATGGGGCATGGGCTGGGGAGAGGATGAGGGGGGTGGGAGGAGGGATGAGAGGGGAATCCAAGGCTGATATGTAAAATTAAATTATAAAATTGAAAAAAAATATAATTCATATATATATATATATATATATATATATATATATACATACACATATAACTTTTATTTATTATTGAAAATTGATTCTTCTTTCAAACAATACACCCCAAATATTGTTTCCCCTCCCTATGTTCTTCCTAGCTTCTCTGGTCTCCCTTCTCCCTCAGATCCACTCCCCTTCTTTTTTCTCTTCAGAAAAGAACAGGCCCTTTTGGGTAGCTGAATATTACTTTGCTATGGGAATGTAGCACATTTTCTTTATTTATTCTTTGGTTGAGGGACATTTAGTTCCAATTTCTGGCTGTTATGTATAAAGCCCCTATGAATAGGGTTGATCAGGTGTCCTCATGGTAGGATGGAGGATCCTTTGTCTATATGCCCAAGAGTGGAACAGCTGGGTCTTGAGGTAGAACAAATCTCAATTTCCTATGAAACTGCCAGATTGGTTTCTATAATGGCTATATAATTTTGCACTTGTAACTGAAATGGAGCAGTGTTCCCCTTGCTCTACATCCTTTTATACAATAAACAGATGGTAAAAATTAAGTGTTCATCAATTTTAATGTTGTGATTACTGAAATATAATATTGATTGCTTCAAAATATTCTCAAACAACTGAAGTAGAGGTACACTGGTAGGTGTACTATATAGTGGTATGTGAAAGATATTAAAAGTATTATGTAGCTGAACCACTCTACTGTTAATTTTTTCAAAGTACCCCCTGAATATATTACATAAAAGAAAAAAGGTTTAAACTTTTATTTCAGGATTACTTTATAATTTTTATGCAATTAAAATCAACAATAGAAATATAAAATGACAGTGTATTAAGGCATGTAAACACCCCAGTCATGAAATTCAGACAAGTCTAGATGGTAAGCAAAGATAGTAAGAGCATGGTAGTATAAATAGGCAGGGATAGATCATGTGACAGACTTTCCAGTATGTGCTTAAAATGTGGCATCCAGTGCTAAAATCATTGAAATGTCACTGAGAAATGCTAAGCAAGAGAGTAAGGCAAATATATATTCTTATATCACTCCACACTTGACTATATATATTGTGGAAAGGGATCATTTATTTCATCAACATGTCAATGTAGATTCCTAAGACTCCATAATGGAAGATGTCCAATAGAGTCATTCATAACATGAACTGAACAACTGTAAGCAGGACCTTTGGTCATCTGGGAATGGATTTGTAAAGCTATATCAAATAAAATGAGTAATACCTCAAAAGAAATAAAAATAGAAGCAGAGATGATTAGACGGTATTGAGAAATCACATGCAGCCACCATTTAAATAGACTATTAGGGATGAAAAAGTCTGGATGATTTAATTTATAATTATAAGAAAAAAATGAAAAGGAAAGTACACTAGATCCAACACAGAACTGAAGGGCAAATGTGAAGTAGAAGCCTTGCTTTCAGGGTTGACAGAAGAACATGGGTGACTTGATGTGCAAGAAACACTGAAGAGATGAGACTCTGGGGAAGAAAGGAAATGGTATATGACTTTGGATCTTGACTAGCTAGTTAGGGAGAGTTTTGAGAGTCTCAAGGGACAAGATCAAAAGAACCATGGAAACTTAATTCTGAAGCTAATGGAAGAAAGTTCAACAGAAGACAAAAGCTGAAGTTTTTTTTTCTTCTTTTCTTTTAAACTTATGTATAGCCTGTATAGCTGAGAGATACTGTGAGAATCAGATGGTCAGGAGCCAGAACTCAGAGGTCTGGGAGGTGACAATTATTCTGGAAATGGGACAGTGAATAATAAAAATAAATGGGGAAGTTTCATTGGCCAGAAGATGACTTTCAAGAATGAATGTACAGTCAATTACGTTAAATTCACCTGAGATATCAAATGGCTCATTGGCTACTCCATGGCTGCATTAATTAAAGGGAATGGATAGCATGTTCCAGGTTGAGGGAGCCAAACGAAATGAGGTGAAGCAGAAATAGATAATATTTTATACCATTGGTTAAAATAGTATAAATAGAAATAGTTCATAGAACCTATCAAAGTAAGGATAATTTTATATAATAATCTTGTGTGTTGTCATGCTGCCTTATATATATTTAAATAAGATTGTCAAACATATTGATAATAAATTAGATGTAATTTTTACCTTAGTGACTTTATATATTTTTTTTCTATTTATACTACAGTAAGCTAAGCGAATAAAAGAAAATCTCAACAGTTAACATTACATTTATACTTTGAAAAAAATTTATACTGTCACTGTGGAGTTAGGAAAATAATTTATAGCAAAAAATTTTAATATAATATTAAAAATGCTCAGTTGATTTCTCTAATAGTGGTTTCTTGTATGGTTATGAGATATAAACTTGGAAAAATAAACTTATTGGTTAGAAGTCTTAAATTCCAATCTAGATGTCCATCATCAGGAGAAGACTGATGTTTAGACATGAATTGTGTAGGTGACAAAAGGACCTGGGTAGTTCGGTCAGCTGTTAAACCATCTTAGCAAACTCCATCTTGGTGCAGTCCAGCCAAGCAAGCTTTTCAGTTCTTTTCAAGTCTTTTTCAATTCTCCATTTTCCTGATAAACAGCTCCCCAAACCTCTGTAACTTCTCTGTGCAGCTCCTGCTGCTTCTTATTCTTCAGTACTGGGGTACATCCAATGCAATTGTAAAGCTTGTGTCTAGGAAATCTAAAATTCTTTTTCATATTAATGTAGACATTTAATAAGAAAATTGAAAATTCTAAAATATCAGTTTTCTTTCAAATTATATTACTTCATAGATGAATACAATATGTTTCAATCTTATCCCCTCCATCTCATTCTCTAACTCCACCCACTCTACCCACCCTCTTCTCAAATTCTTGACTTATTCATCTCTAATTATTATTATCACATATTTAAAACCTATGGAGTTTTTCCATGGGAGCAAGAAATTATAAAGTTCTCTTTCACCTACAAACTTGAAGTGGTTTGTTTCTATTCTATTAAATAACTTTGAGATATTTGTACTTTCCAAAATGGGTTTCTTAGTTTGTAACATGTTACAGTATTCCAGTATTTTATCATTTAAAATAATTCTCTGTATAACAGCTATATTTCTTAAAGAGTGAAAATAACAAAGGCCTTGCTATATAGACCAGACTTGTGTCAAAATAGTATTCTTCCTATCTTAGCCATGTATGCTGGTGGATATTTGTAAGACTTGCACATAGGTAGCTGAAGCAGGTATTATTTTGTAATTAATACCAAATAGTTATACAGCATTTCTTGTTAGATTCATATCCATTTACTATTTGTAGATATTTTCTCTTGTGTTTTCTAGTTGATTCATGTTATATACTATATATTACAATAAGAAGATGTACAAGGCGGTGACAGAAAGAAATAGAACAAATGAACCAGTTTAAATCAAAGTTTTCCTATAGGCTCCATCATATAGTTACTGAGTTCATAGGAATCCCTCTGTAAAATTAAGAGCTGGGTTTAACTAAGTGGTAGATCATGTTCTTGCCCTGTATCATAGCATGAGTGCGATTTCTAACACCATAGGGTATTTATACAAATATATGAACTTTCATATGATATTTGGAATACATCATATAAATACATAACACAAGCACCAGCCCACCCACACAACATATATATATCACATGTATGTCTTAGTTACTTTCCTTTTTCTATGATGAGATACCATAATCATGTCAATTTAAAGAAAGAAGTGGTTTATTTGAGGCTTACAATTTCAAAGGGTTAGTGTCCATGATTATCATGGCAGAGAATACAGCAGCAGGCAGTCAGGCAGGCCTGGCACTGGTGCAGTAATTGAGATCTCATACCTGGGTAACACAACCAGGAGGCAAACAGAAATGAGTAGGAGGAATAAATTGGGCTTCTGAGTCCCTGAGCACACACCCAATGACACAATTACTCCAATAAGATCACACCTCCTAATCTTTCCCAAAAATTTCCACAAACTGGGAACCAAGTATTTAAATATAAAAGCTTTTGGGAGACATACTAATTTAAACCATCACAATGTATAACATTATATGTTTATGTTAAATAACACAGTTATAAATACATATATACATACATACATGTAAATTTATAATAACTAATTTCATTGATTTGCAGCATATAATAGATGAGTTTCACAAAGAGCTAAGTAAAGAATATAACTTCTATGAAGCATTGTTTAGGAACTGGTGATTATATAAGGAAAGTTGTATACAGTGTGTATTATCTTCCTGCAATCTTTAATAATATATATGTATATTAAGATATTTTATTAACACTACAGAAAATAAAATTTTTGTCTTTTCTGAATGTAAGTCTCATTTTATTTAAAATAATTTTATTTATTTTAGATATTTTTCTCTAGATACTATGTAGTACACAGTAGTTTTAATAGTGCCTTTCCACTTGATTGCTCATAAAGAAAACAATCACACTCAAATTGAGTACACTGCCAAAATTAATTGAGAGCTTATTTGCAAACATGCCAATGCTGCACAAGGAAATCTAAGATAGAGTGAAATACTAAGAAAGGTGTAGTGAAAAGGTGTTGATTTTGCTAACATTACTGCAGTTGGGAAAGGATACAATCTAGACTTGAGACACACAAATCAGTATTAAGAATGCAATCAGCCGGGGGTGGTAGCTCACGCCTTTAATCCCAGCACTCAGGAGGCAGAGCCAGGCAGATCTCTGTGAGTTCGAGGCCAGCCTGAGCTGCCAAGTGAGTTCCAGGAATGGAGCAAAGCTACACAGAGAAACCCAGTCTCGAAAAACCAAAAAAAATCAAACATAAATAAATAAATAAAATAAAATAAAATAACATTAAAAAAAAAAGAAAAGCAAAAAGAATGCAATCAGTTGGGAGTGACTCTGAACAGGGGAAGCCAAGGAATGTATCCTTCATCACTTTATTCTGCTTGTATTCATCTGTGGTCATCCTAGAAAGAAGCCTAAGAAGAAAGAAAACCACCCCCCAATGTCAGTAGTCTAGTGGGTTTATCAGAGGGGACAGAAGTAGAGATTGTCCTGAAAAGGAAGGCAGAAGATAATCCCTTTCAGGGTGTTCTTGTCACAGAATCGCATTTATGGCTGTTTCTACTCATTTACAGATAAATATGAAACCAAGACAAGTTTCTTGTACTTTTTTTTTGTTTGTTTTTTGGTTTTTTTGTTTTTTTTTCTCTGTCATCTAAGGGTGGGCTAGTCAGCCACTACAAAGTAATTAATTTGAATTAAGCAGGAATGAACTCTCTTTCTGACCTGTTGCTTTTTATTCAGTGTTTTCTTTGGAATCCCCTTAAAGGTCCTGACCTCAGGAAATCCCATATGTACACAAGTAATTGTAATGTGAAAAGCTAATCAACTTGGAGTCCAGTGAATACACATATTGTAAAGGAGTTGAATTTGAATAGGTAAGTAGAGTCTAATCATGTTTATCCAGACCCTGAAATGGGGCATGGGAAAATCTATGCCTCTAAGTGTACTGGAATTTTATATCCATTCACTTGAGAAATGAAATTTAGTGTTATCTTCCAAATACAACCAACATTCAACTACAGCTTTGCCTTTGATTTCTGCCCTTGAGTTTCCAGATAGTATTCCCCAAAAACTTCCTCATTGCCATCCCTTACCCCTTATTCCCCCCAAATCCCTACACAACAGTAGGAGCAGCTCCTAGGAGTAGGAGAGGGCAATCTAAGTCACAGCTATAGTATAATGCTTCTTAAAACCCTGGAGATAAATGTAATGGGTCTGCAATTGGCAATTACTCTACATTCAAGTCACAATGACAAATGAACTCATCATTTGTTTTTACTTTTTTCTTTTCTTTCCTGAACAGTTTTAAATATTTAAATTGGTACATGGCATTCCTTTTTGTTTGTTTGTTTGCTTGGTTGGTTTATTTTTGAGATAGGGTTTCTCTGTTTTATCCTGGCTGTACTTGCTATGTAGACGAGGCTGGCTTCAAACTCACAGAGATCTGCTTCCCTTTACCTCCCAAGTGCAGGGATTAATGGCATGCACCACCACTGCCCAGTCATTATTTTTAAGATTTATTTATTTATGCCAGAAGAGGCCATCAGACCCCACTATAGATGGTTGTGAGCCACCAGGAGGTTGCTGGGAATTGAACTCAAGACCTCTGGAAGAGCAGACAGTGCTCCTAACCTCTGAGCCATCTCTCCACTACCCCCCCCATATGCTTTATTTAAAGGTTTAAAATAATTTTTACATAATCAGGTATTTCTGTTGTTGTTCAGGGAGGCCGCTTTTTGTTTGTTGTTTTATGACACAGGGTCTCATTATGTAGTCCCTGTTAGTTTCGTACTCCCTATGTAAATCAAGGTGGCCTCAAAAACCACAAAGATCATCCTGTTTTTGTTTCCTGGGTGCTGAGAATAAAGGCATGCACCTCCATATCTGCTTATTTCAGGCAACTTTAAGTGTGTCTTCCAGGTATTTAAATTAAAATATATTCTAATATTTACTTCTTTTTGTTTTATGTTTATGAGTGCTTTGTGTCAACGTATGTCTGTGTACCAAGTTATTGCCTACTTCCTGAGAAGGCCAAAAGCCAGATTGGAAATGGGGTTATAGATGGTGATGGTCCACTCTGTTGTTGCTGGGATCTGTGTACTCTTGACTACTAAGCATCTATTCAATCCTCAGAATCTTTAAAATGCTAAGACTTTAACACATAGGATGTTGATCTTTCCAGTTATATAAATTTTCATTAGATTTGGGTTTATCACTTTTTGACAACTGAAATCTATGGGTTTTGTTTCTTTGCTACTTTGTGATTGTTTTGATGCAGGTCTTGCTATTCAGTCTAAGTTGACCTTAATACCCAAATTCTCCTTAACTCTGCCTTTCAAGAAATAGTATTTTAAGCATACATGATCATGCTCAGCTTGAAATCCAGCTATTTTGTAACAGTCCAAGAATATAACCGCTTGATATTATTCCACATTAACAGAAGTTATTGGCCTCATATGTTGATTTTATTATGGGAAAATATTTCTAGACTTTGTAAAATACAAAGATTTTATTAAATCGCTTTCTGCACCACTTATAAATCATTGCATGTATCTGTGCCAAATAAGTCTAATGAATAATATTATTCTGTGATGTATACACATACACTTTAATTAGTTGCTTTTTCAAAGGCAGGGTGATTTATTGAAGTATTGTCAATGACTATGTTGATTTTTCTGGTGCTCATTAAGTGCTTTGTCATCTTCAGTTGTGTGATTTGTTTCTTAAGGCAACAATCAGTATGCTGATTTTATTATTTTTGGTTTTATAGTCAAAATATTGTGTCACATGCAATTTATTAGAGTTGATGTCTTAGGTGCTTTTGAAATATCTGTAGAGGATTATGTGTTTGGATATTATTTCTGAGATTTTCTTTGAATCATAGAAGAGAATTTCAGTTGTATCGGCCCAAATGTCTTATTTTGTCATGTGATTAGTATCTTTCCCAGTTTCCATCAGTACTCAGACTTTGTTTTCACATTCAGTGACTCTGTTTGGCAATGACATTTAAAAGAAAATAATTGTATATTATTATTATATTTTCTATTCCCCTTTCCATTCTTGCAACCTCATTTTTAATAATCATATTTATAACTTAATACAATTATATTTTTAAATATATCAATTGGAAATTTAGTAACAAATGAAGTTTAATCACAGATAGTCAACCTTGTGATCAGTTATGTCTGTTGTTGTCCATAGTGTTCTATCCAGTAGAAAGCACAGTTCACCACACAGAATATTTTTAAAATAATTTAGTAGCCTGACAAGTGAATTAATTTTCAGTCTTTAATAAGATCACTCTCAATTTAGAAACACTTAATGATGTGAAAAGATGGTTTGTCCTTTCTATTACTTTCATTATTTCAGTTAAGCTATGGAAATAACAATTAAATGTTTCAACATACAATATACAAATTATTGACTTCCATTAGTCAGTTTATAATGGTCTCAAGCAAGTTTCCACAATGCAAACTATGTCTAGTTCTCTCTTGAGGCTTGGGACTTTTCTATTTCAGCTGCAGTGCATATGCCCTTGGGTAATTCTCAGTGTTCAAGTTGTATATGTCAAGATAATTCTGGGATATGGATGTACATTACAGTTTTGCAACTGTTTCCTGCATTGAGGCTAATGCTACTCACACTTTTTGAGCCATTGTGTAACTGATGGCTTGCCCTGAGGCTTTCTTTCTTTAAGCAGCCTTTACTAGAGGCTGTATTTTATTTGTATAGCCTGAGATACATCTGTAAATTGATTAAACTTAAATACCTACATCTTATACCAAGAAGGGAAGAACAGGTTCTTGAAACAATGTGGTATACAGTTGCTGAACTGCCAGTTCTAGGAATTTGATAAAATACATGACTATTAATGAACATATCAAGGTATCATAAAAATCAATGGGACTTTACAACTGAATTTCAAAGGAGGTACTAGTCACTAGTTATACTAAGTGTATTTATTATATGCCCGGGGTTATTAAATTATACACACTAAACATTCACTTTTCTTTTGTACAGCAGTTGAATTTACACACATACACACACTCACACACACACACTTATGTGTGTGTGTGTGTATATATGTATCTGCAGAGTGGGGGTAAGAGGAGAGAGAGAGCAAGCACTCAAAACTGAGAGAGAGCATGAGAGGCCAGAGGGAAAGTACATGACAATCTGCTGTGACTATTGAAGCATTTACAAAGTTTCACTGAGAGGACAAAACAAAAGAGACAGCATGTCTGTAAACTCAGTACTGAAAAAATTTTCATCTCATTACTTTTTTGATATTTTTGGTAATATTATTCTAGACTTACTTTAGAGATAATTTTTTCTCTTCCATTTTCATGCATTAATACCTTGTGTTTTGTTTGAGGTCATATTGTTTAACACTCTACCATAGCCCCCTCTCTCCCTCCTCCTCCTCGTTTTGCTCTCCTCCATTGTTAGTCTACTTTCTACATATTTTCATAACTTTTGTTTCCCACTAAGATACTCTTTTAGGGTCTTTGGAATGCAACACAGCCAATTTCTTGGCTTGGGTAGCCTTATCCCAAAGAAAAGAGCTCTGGAAACTTATGGGGCCCCATGATACTCTGAGACAGAAGTTTCTAAGTTTATTGCTTCATGATTGCAAAGAATCAGAAGTAGGGATAGTAAAAGGTGAAATAAAGCTTTATTGGAATTTAAAAGCTGTTTGCTACAAGAGAAAGTGCAAGTCAGTTTTGCCCTAACTGACTTTTTATATGGCCACAGCCTCGCTTCAACATGAATGGCTAGGTCTGTATGTAAATTAGGGACTGAGTTGTGAAGCTTTTGTTTGGTTAAAATGTGTGGGACTGTCAGATCCTGGTTGGGTGTGAGACAAGGCAAGAGAGCACAAACCCAAGAGAGCCCCCCAAGATTCAAAGAAGAACCAGAATGTGAGGAGAACAAAAGTTGGTAATCAGCCACTACTAGTGTAAAGGACTTAGTTGGTAGCATTTTGATATGTCAACACATCTGAGTTCAACTTACACAGAGTGAACTTTACTAAGCAGCAGTTGTGCTCTCTAGGTCCAGCCCAGTACTCAAGAATCAAGTCTTTTGGAAAAATACATAGAAAACTTTTGAGTTGTTTTCAGTATTTTAATCCTATCTCAGTATTCACTTTCTGCATCAAGTTCATCAGCAAACTTCCACTACTTTGCTGGTTTCTCTTTCTTCTACAATGAGTTTAAAGCCTCTGTCTCCACAGAGCTCACTAAAGGTACCTCTAGATTATAGCTTTTGTCTTCTCCAAGGGAGACTACACAGTAGAAAGAAAAAAAAAAAAAACAGGAGAGGGGGAAGGGAGGGAGGGAGAGAGAGAGGGAAAGACCTTACTCCCATCTCTAGCAATATCACATAAATGTGAGGAAAAAATGCCATTTCGATCTGTATGCTTATTTAACTCAATATGATTATCTGCAATTCTGTCATTAGTTTTACTCAAGCCAAGAGTAAATAAGATTTATTCCTTCTGCTCTGGCCACACATCCTCACCAGAATTTGATTGTTTGTTTGTTTATTTTCTTTTTTGTGTAATACCTATTCTGATAATGGCAAGGTGGAATCTCAATGTAGTATTGGTCTGTGTCTCTGATGATTAAAGAGAATGAGTATTTCTATGTCTCTCTATTGACCACTGACTCATCTATTTGTGTGTTCAGATGATTTTTCTTTTTCTTTCTTTCTTTCTTTCTTTCTTTCTTTCTTTCTTTCTTTCTTTCTTTCTTTCATTCTCTCTCTCTCTCTCTCTCTCTCTCTCTCTCTCTCTCTCTCTCTCTCTCTCTCTCTCTCTCTCTCTCTCTCTCTCTCTCTCTCTCCCTCTCTTATTGGCTTATGTGTGAATAATGTGCATTGATGTATAAACATACTTGTGATTATGTGTGGCAGCCATAGGTCTCTATCAGGATGCATTCCTAAGTTACTTCACCACATTATTTACCAAGAAACAGTCTTTGACTGTGCTTGAAGCTCAGGTTGATCTGACTAACTTATCAGAATTCCCCAGATCCACCCGTCTCTGCACCCCAGTCTGAATCTATAGATATGTGATACTGCATCTAACTTGCATGTGGATTGCTGACAGTTCAAAATCAAATCTCCAGGGTTTTGCCACAAGTATTTGCCCACTGAGCCATTTTTCCAATTCCAATTAGTGGTTTGTTTTGACTTTACATCTTGAGTTAGATAGTCTGAATATTAATAATTCTATTGGGTGTAAAGAAGGCAGATTTTCAGCATTCTGTAGAGCCCTGCCTTTACTCTATTGAAAGTTAACTTAGCTATGCAGCTTTATTTTAAGATTGGTTGTATTATTTTTAATCATATGTAGGTGTGAGTACCTATGTGTGACTATGTGTGTATTATTGCCTGCAAAGGCCAAAGACATTAAATCTATTAGAGATGGAGTGGGACATTAACCACCTGATGGGGGAGCTATGAGTCAGTCTTGCATCCTCTGGAGTAAGAGCAAATAGTCTTAACCACTGGACCATCACTCTAGCACTTTGCAGAAACATTTTATACAGATGTAATGTCAATGAACACTCTTGCTTTCATTTCCTAATCTGTTTGTGTATAATTGGTGAAATCATTGCCTATGCCATATCTGCAATGGTTACCTATAGCATTTTCAGTTTTCCATATCTCACATTAAGGGTCTGATACAATGGCAGTTACTTCTTATATATAATGAAATAGGGGAATACAGCATCAACTGTTTACATGTGTATATTCAATTTTCTCAGCACTGTATGCTGAAGAGGCAGTCTTGTCTGAACTATTTTTGATATTTTTTATTTCATACTTCTGGTAGTGTAGACGTGTCAGTTTATTTTAAAGTCTTCTGTTCTTTCTCATTGGTCTACCTTCCAATATCAGGCAGTGTCTGCTACTATATTGTGACAGTATGTTAAAAAAAAGTATTGAAATGTATATAGTTTGGATTTATTGCTCAAAAAAGGAGAATGGAAATTATTAAAATAGCTTTCTTTTCAAAATCAATAAAATTCCCATCAAAATACCAATGTCAGTACCAGAGAAATGTCTCAGAGATTAAGAGCACTTACTACTCTACCAAAGGACCAGAGTTCAGATACTTGAATCCACCAAAGGGAGTTATAAATGTTTGTAATTTCAGTATCCAAGGAGCCTTCTGGCCACCTTCAGAACATATAATCACACACACAGACACACACACACAGAACACACACACAGAACACACACACACACACACACACACACACACACACACATCTTTAAAAATCAATACCTGCATCAATTTTCAAAAAACTAGAAAAGGTTTTTATAGGTTATAAAAATTCATATAGATGTGCAAAACATGTCAAATAACCAAGTAATGAATATTTATTTTCAATTAATGTTTTGAACAAGCATGTCTAAAAGGTGCATTGTTGAAATGCTTACTATAATTTTCGTAGATTCTTAAAAATGTAGCAAGTATTGTATACATTCTCTATTATAATGAAGCTATGTAAACCAATGATAATACAGAAACTACTGACCAACAAACAGAATGATTAGATCTTAAAATTAGTGATTTATTGTTTAAAATATAATTATTTTATTTTGGATACAATAAAAACATCTTCAAGTAGGTTTTTCATATGAATTTTTATATTTATGGATATAGATAATACTCAGTAAAAGAATACAACTGAATAGAAAGATGTTTTTCAGAGTTTTATAAAATCTGCAGTTACAGATTGTCAATATAGCTGGGCAATATGGTTTCCGATAAAAACAATTTAGAGGCAAATAAAAATGGTCATTTTTTATTAAGAGATATGATACTCACAAACATTACAAACTATTTTGTTTTTGTGTGTCAAGGATTAAGCAGTGATACTGTATTCAGAAATATGTTGGCAATATTATATTACTGATAAAGTCACTGCGGTTGACACATTGCCATGAACTATAGTACTCCACTGTATTGTTCAGAATAGATCACAATGTTCCAGTAGCTACAATCTGTTAACTCTCATCTGAATAGCCAGAATGCCCTTAAAGGAAGTATTATTTGTCTCTGAACGCTCCCTAGCAATTTTTGAGATCTCATAAAACTTGGTAAATTCAATACCAGTTATTGGGATGACATTAAATTAATTGCAAAATGGGGAGGAAATAGTCTTTTTCTTATGTACAATAAACAGAACTCTGTGTTCTGCTATATTAGATAGAGTAATATACATGCATATTTCAGTAAAATATTATTCTCTATTGAATTGTCTTTTCAGACTAGAGATTTTTAACATGGTCTTTCAACTAATGAATCACAGAAAGACGTGCATAAGAAAATACAAAACATCCTCCTATTTGCTAGTCCATTTTGCCAAGGGAACATATTAACTGTATACTGTGTATATCTCCTAATATTTTTGATGTCCTTGAAAACATAAACGTATCTGCATCTTGTTTCTACAAAAATACCATATGTGTTGCAATTATTCTGCTGTATGCTCCTCTAAAGAAAAAATCGACATGTCATGTAAATCAACTTTATCTTCCTGAATGGATATAAAATATTAGATAATTTTTGGATATTAAATGATTCAATTAACCAGTATATTTATGAGTACTTTTATTTTTTATAGTATAGAAATTATGCAAGAAATATCTTTCACTATAAATCTTTATAAGATAAATCCTTTCTTACCATAAATTTTTACTAAGTAAAATATTCAAGTCTAGTGGGAATACACATTTCTACTTTGGTTTTGAACAGATTTACTTGTAAAACACATATGTAATTAGTACACTTGATAAACATGTATGTCAGTGTTTAATTAAATCAGTATCATCAGCATTGCATGTTGTTACGATTATTTTATTTTCTGACATTATTAATGAATAATATTTATCATTTAAGTTTTTCCATATTGACAACTTGGTTGAACATCTTTTCATATACTTATATTAAACTGGATTGAAAAATATCTTCACTTTAAAAATCTCATGTTCTTTTCTAGGTTTCTATTTGGATATCATTTTATTTTTATAAATTATGGTATGTCAGTATATTTAATATAATTTTGGTTTATAAATATTATTTATTATTATTTTATGGATATAAATGATTTTCCTATATGTATGTCTGTGCATCACGGACAGTGCTCATGAAGGCCATTCGAGGACAGTGGACCCCATGGACTGTATTTACAGAGGGTAGATAGCCACAATGGAGATTAGGAATTCAACCTGTGTCCTATCTATGCAAGAGCAGCCTGTGCACTTTGCATCCATTTAATCTCAATTTTAATCTTCTTATTTACTTTTGTTTCTTGTTTTAAATTCCATCATAAGCTGACTTCTGTACAGAGAGATAGGCACATAATAATTAAATCTATAATGTCCCAATTTTCAATGCTTTATACCCAGAGTTAATATTAATTCCAACATTTGTCTCATGCATGTAGATTAACAAAAGCATCTTAGTTTTACTACTCCTGCTACCATGAAATGTTTTCTTACATTCTAGTTTTTAATACTTGCATCTATCTACTACTCAAAAAAAAAAGTTTTATGTAGATTATTAACCATCAGTCAATACGATTTTTGTAATTTGTGGTTCTGGAAAAGTCACTTTTACCTGGGCTGAGCATGTGTATGTGTGTGTGCTCCAAGATTTCTCGGAGCTATTTATTCATTTTTTTCCTTTGAACTGCCATAGATTCTGACAGTGTGAAAGGCTATGCCCTACTCAGATTTTCATCAGAAAATTCTGTTTGCTATTTTTTTCTGTCATGCTGTAAATACCTCCTGGCTACAGAAGCACAGGTGACTTTTCACGAACCAGTTCAAGCATTCACTGTGACAGCAGTACAGTACAATGTTCAAGGTGGGAGTCTGATTTCCTCTTCATTGGCTCAAACCACTTTTATTTTCTGTTTGCTTATTGAAGGGATGCTGAGCATTCAAGCATACATTAATAGGCACTCACTTAGTAAGCAGCTGCTGCATTGGCCAACTCTACGTTATTTCTGCCCTTTACTATTAAAAATAATACCTACGATATGAGAAAATAAAGTGATTTATGAACTGAGGCCACCTCTGACCATCACTGCATGCTTGCTGTCCATTGATTCTTTTTTTTGATAACACTAGTCATGCCATTAGTCAAACCAAATTTTTAATTTAATAAGTATCTTATCCTTAATTAAAAGGTTTGTCTGAGGCTGATTTTTCAATTAGATGGTATAGCCATGTGAAAGTTAATAAGAGTGTGCTGTGGGATGTTCTGTATGTCAAATGTGTTGCTCTGATTGGTTAAAATAAATAAAGTACTGATTGGCCACTAGCCAAGCAGGAACGCTAAGGTAGGCAGGAGAAGGAAGAGGAGGAGGCTGGGAACAGGAAGGCTGAGGGGAGACACTGCCAGCCATGGCCATGACAAGATATAAGGTACTGGTAAGCCATGAGCCATGTGGCAAAGTATAGATTAATAGAAATGGGCTAAATATAAGAGTAAGAGCTAGACAATGGTAGGCCTGAGCTAATGGCCAAGCAATTTAAATAATATGTGTCCGTATAATTATTTTATACATGGGTTATGGGATCACAGGGGCTTGGTGGCACCTGGAGAGAATTTCTCCAACTACAAGAGTGAGTGAAGGTAGACTAACCAGATTGTATTTGAAGTGTAGCTAAAATGTATAAAAGTTGGTGCTGTGTGCTCAGAAGGCTTCCAAAAATAACTTATAGAGTAAAACAAGAAATAGATAACTCATAAATAAAAATAACCAGAAAATCTCTGACCATCATATCAGTCATCTTATGTTATGGTGATCTGAACCATAAAAATATTTTCATTGTTAATTTATAACTGTAAATTTGCTATTGTTATGAATCTTAATGTAAATATCTCTGTTTTCCTGAGTGTCTTAGGAGAATCTTGTGAGCATTCATTAAACCACCAAAGGGTTCAGGACCCACGTGTTGAGAACAACTGACAAAGGAAGTCTAGTAAAATAAGTTAAAAAGAAAAGAGACATGATAAAAAATTATTTGTAGTTTGGAGGAAAATTCTTAGCAGTTAAGCTGAAAACTTCTTAATTTATAGAGTAAATGAACCAAATACATAAATAAGCAAATATGAACAGTTATTGGTAGTATTTTAAGGATACAAATAACAATCTTGTACCACTAGTTTGTTCAATACCATTATTCCTGCTTTATTTTGTAAGTGAAAGGTAGGTAGCAAATTCTAGCAATTTTAATAAATTGAAGAATATAAGTGCATAGTACAAAGACTAGCAAAAAGAAAAGAAATTGCCACTCATTTTATGAACCTGTTATTAGTGGAATTTATAATATAACATTAATATTGCTCAGCACAAAATTAATATTCAAATGTAGAATAATATAATGAGACAGGAGAAAATAATTATTTTTGTTATTTATTTCTTATGTGCTTCAGTGGTGTATGTGTGTGTTTATGTGTATATGTGTATGATTTGTGTGTGTGTGTGTGTGTGTGTGTGTGTGTGTGCGTGCATGTGCATTAACGAATGTTTATATATGCCATGGAACCTGTGTGGATGTCTGAGGACAACTTTTGAAAGATAGTTCTGTCTTTAAACCCCTTAGTTCCCAGGGATCAGACTTGGTAGCAGGTCCTTTTATCTACTTACATTGCCAATTTTGTACTTGACATTTTTAAAGGCCATACATAAACTAAAAATTGGAAGATGAAGAAGTTTAACTTACTTAATGATAGATAAGAATATTTGAAGGCACTCTAACAATATACTAGAATAAATAAATCATTTGTAAATAAATAGATATACAGTGTTGATAAATGATGCTGCTCTAGATTTTGAAGGTTCAAAAGACTCAAGAGTTAATATTTAAATTTATAAATTTAGATTCACAATATAAACAGTATTTTCGAGATCAACATACTGGATGACTTCAAACTGTGGCTGCAGGCACAGAATGCCTATGAAAATATAGAAGCAGGTTATTAGACCCAGATTATAAAACAGTAGGTACTAAAGAGACAGATTTCTTCAGAGAGACATGCAAATTAAATGAGTCACATAAATGCCTGTGGAAATTTTAGGCAGTCCATCAGATGAGTGACCAATTCCTGCCTATGGTCAAAGAACTGAGAAACACAACATTGTTCAAGAACAAAAGACACAACTGCCTCTTTTGATGGTTGTTGCCCCTAAACTTCTTGAAAGATTCCTTTCTCCTGTTCTAGTCAAAACAAAGGCGAGCTTCTTTGGTAATTTGCAAAGAATGGTGCTGAATTATATCTGTATTGAAGCATATATTCACCTTTATGACCTTATTTGCAAATTAGGCAACTTTTTCCACTGCAGACTCCTTTGTCTTGTCCACACTGCTAGCGTATGTTCATCCCCTGGCATGTTGCTATGCCCAACCTAGACAGATGATCTGGGTAGTTTTATTTTCAAAAATACTCAAGTTTGTGACTCGATTGTATTCCATAATATATTTTTAAAAGTTTTGTTTCAGGATTGAAAACGGGACAACACATTTGGAATTAGTCTTAGATTTTCCTCCTAAGAACAGATAGAAGGCACAGTTGGAGAAAGTAAGAATGCTTCATTAATCCACCTAAATTCATCTCTTTTATGAAACGGACATATTTGTAAATGGTAACAGTTTAAATTCTGACAATACATGGGATGATCAGGAAACGCATGGTGTGTAATGATTTGATAAAATACGGTGAGCAACTAGTATGATGGTATTCAATCCTGAATTGAATACAAATACACAATTAGAAAATGGTCAGGGCTTTCATTTTTTTTCCTGCAACTACTTATTGATATATTCTTGTTTGTAAGTGAGTTAGAATAGTAAGAAATAGCTCAATAACACTTAAAGAGTATGTATTATACATGGCATGTTACACTTTTCAAATTCAATATACCTTATTTCAGTTGTTTCGTTTTTATTCCATGTTTCTTTTTTATTTTATGTACTTTAATTTATTAAATTAAAAATATTTTTACTTTACATACCAATCCCAGTTCCTTGCTCCTTCTCCTTTCCCTACCCCCACCTCTCCCAGCCCACCTCCCCCTCCACTCCTCAGAGAGAGTAAGGCCTCCATTGAGATTCAACAAAGTCTGGCAAACTAAGTTGAGGCAGTACCAAGTCCCTCCCTCTTGTGTCAACACTGAGCATGTTATCCCACCATGTGCTCCAAAAAGCCATTTCATGGACCCGGGATAAGTCCTGGTCCCACTGCTATGAGCTCCCCAAACAGATCTATCCACATAATCGTCACCCACATTCAGAGGGTCTAGTTCAGTCCCCAGCTGACAGGCTAGTGTCCATGAGCTCCCACCAACTTGGACAAACTGTCTCTGAAGTTTTTCCCATACGATCTTGACCTCACTTGTTCCTATGATCCCTCCTCCCTCTCTAAGACTAAAGTCTAGGAGTTCAGCCCTGTGCTTGGCTGTGGATCACTGCATCTGCTTCTGTCAGTTACTGGATGTAAGTTCTATGATGACAACTAGGGTAGTCAGTGATCTGATTATAGGGCAAGGTAAGTTCAGGTACCCTTTCCATTATTTCTAGGAGTCTTAACTGATGTCATCCTCATGGATTTCTGGGGATTTCCCTAGAACTGGGTTTCTCCCTAACCCCTAACACTTCCCTTTACCAAGATTTCTTTTATTCCTCTTCTTCTTAGTCCCTCCTGTTCCCACCCCCCATCCCTCCCTTTCCACCCCCTCTCCCAGTTTACCCAGGTGATCTTAAGTATTTTCCCTTCCTGGGGCCCTCCATGTGTGTCCCTTTTATAATACTTTGGGAAAGCAGAGAGTGGGACTATGAATGAGGAACTGAGGGATATTTAATGACAATGGACAATGCATAGGCTCAGCTACGTGTAGCCATTGTTGGACTACTACACAGTCTTCAATATTTAATGAGTATGGTATAATTCTAAAAATTATTAGAACATTAAAGAAATTAACAGCATGAAACATTTATTCAGATCTTCAGCTCATCTCACTTTACTTGAAAGGTGCTTTATGTTCACTGACAGGCTCAAAAATCACATCAAAGCACAGCTGTCTAACATTGACTTGTCCAGTAACATTTAATTTGTTACTATTTAATTTGCTTTCTCATAAAATAAAAAATTAAACACAATTCATATGTCTGTGCCTTATAGTTCATAGTTTATGAACAAAACCATCTTTCAAATACTCATAGCAGACTTAAAACAGTCCTGGTTGATTGTTCAAATCTAGTCTGATGGACATTTGGGGTAAATTATCCACAAAATGTCACAAACACATACTTCCAAGGTAGAACTCCTGAATACAGAACAACACCCTGTAACTAAGTCAGAAAGTGTTAGTAAACTCTCCAATCAGCAAATTCTTCTACTTTCTCTCAACTGTAGACAGGAGTAGTCCCTGATGACTGCCTCCTGAGGTGGATCCCAGGTCAGTGATGAAGGAGACAGGGACACAGGTGAAGTCCTAGGAATCCATTCTACTTCTGTACCTTTGCAACTTCTATTTCATTGTTTATTTTTAAAAGTTGACATATTTTAACGATTTTACTAAGTAAATATCTGCTGGACTAATTAGTAACTTCACTGAACGTTGGTCTCTAGCCATAAACAAATAGACTAAAAAGAAATTTAGATAGTCCCTATATATTGACTTGTTTCTAGTCATGCTTTATTAAGAAAAAAGATATGAAGCAACTCTTTAGTTTTCCACATATTATATTTAGGTGCCTCCAATATAAATGTAATTTATAATATTCTAATAGAAAGAGATCATCCTTGAGGTAAGATTCTAGCTTTCTTCCAAGGCTTCACAGATTTGTTTTTCTGTTGTTCTTCATTAATATGACTAATGGAGTCTCCTTAGAGAGACTCACATCAACCATTGTTGCACCTGCTTTTCACTACAAGAATGGATAATATCCCTAGCTTAAGAAATTTTAAGAAAACTTATTATAAAATGTGTACTTTGGTACTGTTGAAACAAAACAGTTACTTCAAAATTATTCCCATTGATTTTTAATCTCACAAATGCACATGAAATAGGCAATTCACTCTTTTGTTTCATTTTAGAATATATTATAATCAGAAAAATAATTTAAATTAAAATTGTAAGCTACATGGAGAACACAACAGAGGCATCATAGAGTAAATTGTTCTAATGAATAAAACACACAGAAGTGTAGCTTTACAAAATGAAAATCCAACTAATTAAAAGCCTTGCACATCAGAGTCCAGGCACATGACACTATTGTCTTCATGTCTTTCTATCCATGTAACAGACAAAATGCATTGTAAAGCTTTGCTTAAAGAAAAACAAAAATCATCCACTCTCTGAAATACTGGAATTGATAACATCCATGAAGTTGTAATTCCAGTAGTGTCACCTACCTGTGTCCTTTCCGGCAAACTCTCCTCAGGAGAACAGAAAGGACAAGGAAAGTTTTACCAAATAAGTGACTTCCAAGGGGACATTTCCTCACGTCACCCCATCTCATCCAGTGTTAGAATCCGCAAGCTTTTCCACTTCTGAGGCTGAATAAAAAACCTTCCTCATGTTTTAGCACTTCAAAACTGTGTACTTCTGACAAGTTTCTCCTCTTATTATTTGGTGGCATTTTCAGACCATTCTGAGAACAAAGAGGGATGCTCAGAACCAACCATTAGAAAGCCTTTAAAATGTAGGAGATTTCATTCATTTTGATACTGTATATTTAGTTTGGAGGAATTTTCTTAAGTATCCATACTACAAATCACGTAGCAGATATGTCCTAAGTGAGATGCTAAAACTTAGGACTATGGCAATCTCAACAGTGGCCAACAGGGAGTGGGTTAGTTACACTGGTTTCATGACTTTTAGAAAGAAATAGCTCCCACTTGGAGAATAATGGTCACCATTTCTTAGTCACAAAATCACATTTGATATCATTTAAGGTATAAAATTGCTTCTAAGTGAGAAGCACAGAGTTTGAAGAAAACTCTCCTGAAATGTAATTTGAGTCAAGATTCCCTTCTGGAAAAAAAAAAAATGTGTCATTTATTAATTTTCTTGTGTTCTAACATTTTTAATCATAGGCTTAGGATTTTTTCCTCACCTTTTTCCAGATAAATGGTTTTTAAGTTAGAGTAGATAACTTCAGTACCATTGTTAGAGATTGTGGCAGTAGGTCTAAACAGGTATCAGTTAATTCTCAACAAAATGATGCTGAGGTACAAGCAAATGTTCCTCATCTTAGACCTAAGGAAAAAAGAGGGAGGAGTACTGGTAACCCTCGGGAACCTTTGCCAAGATGAGATCTTTAATCCAATAGTTCTCAATATTCCTGGTGCTGTGACCCTTTATTATAGTTCCTCATGTTGTGACAACCCCCAACCACAAGATTGCTACAATTGCTACTTCATAACTGTAATTTTGCTACTGTTATGAATATTAACAGGAAAACCTAATATGCAGGATATCTGATATATGACCCCTGTGAAGGGTTTGTGACCTATAAATTGAGAACTGCTGCTCTAATCCTGCAGGACAGTCGGAAAATACACCACTGGATGTGATGTAGTCATGTTCCTACTCTTCTTACTTCTGTCTTTTTGTCCATTTCTCCTCCTTCCGCCCATCCGTTTTTCCATCCTCATTACTCCAGGTCTCCTTTGAAATATAGTTATATTGAATTATAATTATATTTAAATTATTCCCTAGTCATATTTATTTCCCTAAAGCCAAGTAATAAAGATGAAAATTGGTATTTTTTTCTCCTTCACTTGATTGAAAATTTGCATGATTTTATAATATAGCTGGAAAGTCTTTTCCATTTCCCCAATTTAAAATGATTTGGGGACCCAAAGGAGAAGACAGGAACCTGCCCAGTGCCTCTAAGACTGAGTGAGAGTCAAAGATCCACATGCTGGTCCAGGGCTCTCCAGCTCAAGACCTGAGAATGAGACAGGAACCTGAGCAGTGTGTGTAAGACTAAGTAGGAAACAAACATCCATCCATATGCTGGTCTGGGGCTCTCTGCCTCTGGCCAAGAGGAGAAAACATGAGCTCTATTATGGTGAGCAAATACACAGTAGGTTATGGGGGCAGTGGGGATGGAGGGAGGGAAGGAGGGAGACAGAGAGAAAATGCTTTTTGTCCTGTGGTGAGAGGCAGATTCGAAGAGGTGCAGGCGGTTAGAAGTGGACTGAAGTCGAAGGCCTGCTTGCTGCTCAAGACCATGGTGATATCCAGGCCAGAGTTGCTTGCCAAGGGTCATGTCTGCACCAGTACCCCTCCCACAGCTGTGGTCTATGCTGATTTCTGCTGTACCTGTTGGCACTGAATGCCAAGATCAATGGGTCTGCACAGAGTTGGATCTGTCTGCTCACTGGCTGCAATACTAGGGAAAACTGGTCCTGTCCTCCACCAGCTCCAGCACTGTAGAGAAGGGGGCTCTGCACCACACCTAGATGGCATGACAGAGTTGACTCTGTTGACAGAGGTGCGGATTGTTGGGCCTAATGGTGTTAGATTTGTTCTTGCTCCCCTTGTCTGTTATGTGGTGGCATGGGCAGGGGAGAGATGTGGAAGGCAGGAGAGAGGGCTTCTGGCCATGAGGGTAAAAGGGATGGCCCTTCCCCATATGCTGCAGCACTAGGGAGAGTGGGCCCTGCGCCTTGCTAGGCACCACAGTAGTGCTGACCCACTGGTCAGCACTTGGTCCCTTGGTGAGCCTGCCCTGAGGTTGTGATAGTGGGAGAGCTGGCCCTGCACCCCTCGTCTGCCATGTGGTGGCAATGGAAAGACAAAGATGCCCTCTCCCCTCGCCCTTTGACACCTGAGCAGGCCTTGCACTTTGCCTAGGTGACACAATAGAACTGACCCTGTTGATGGAGGAGTGGGTGAGCTGGCTCTGAGAATGTAAGGCTGAGAGATCTGGCCCCACCCCTCATCTGCCATATAGTGGTATGGACAAGGAAGAGAATCCCCACCACACACACCTTGAGGTTTGTGGCAGGTGGAAAAGCTGTCCTCAAGGTCAAGAGAGTGAAAGAGCTGGCCCCAACTCTCACCAGCTGCAGCACTGTACAGTGTGACCCCTATACCTCACTTGGGCAACACAGTAAAACCGACTTTGGTAATATAGCTGTGGGCAAGCCAGCCAGGGGACATGAGAGCAAGAGAATTGGCCCTGCCCCTTGCTGTTTACTACATCATTGGGTGAGTTAGCCTGAACATTGCTGGAGAGCACACACTGGTGTTGAGGATGAGAGAGAGCTAGATGAGTGACTCACGCCGCAACTATCCAGACTCAGAACCAGGACTATGAGCTGGCCCATCAAATCATCCACACCATTTATGATCTGCTGGAGCATGTGAAGGGGCCAGCCCGGCAGACCAATAGTTGCAGGATCTCCATGATATAGGGCAACAATAGAATATCCATGAGGAGCCCCAGTGTGAGCCTACTATCTATGGTGTAGCAAAAACCAGATGTTTTGAACCAGACCAAAGACTGCAATGAACACTTACAGGTAATGATATATGGGCTAAAGAGTTTGACTCACTGTGTCACACTACAGCTTCCACGATGAGATTTTTTTTTAATCTTCATTTTTGTTTTCCTTTTTTAATCTTTACATTTTTCCTCTTTTCTTTTAAATTTTATTTTGTTTTGTCCTAGGGGCAAGGTTCCAAGAGTAGAGAGCGATGGGAAGGGATGGGGAGATGAGTAGGATGAAGATACATGAGGTAATATCCAGAAAGAAACAATAAAAATGCTAAATTAGAAAAAAAAAATATTTGGGTAGTTTTATGCTATGTGTATCACATATCTGGGCTATTCTGTTCTTTTATTATGTTAAATTCTAAATTCCCTACAACAGGAGCACATTAATTAAAATCCACACATATAGTAAAATTCTGTGAGAGAAACCTACATAGAATGTCTGAAGCAACTCAGCTACATTATGCCATAACAGTTACATGGCTCATTTTGCATTCATTTTATTTGTAATTTCAAATAGGAATCATGAATCTGAACAAGGGATATTACCTACTTTCTATTGCTAAAATTTAAGGATACATATTTCTCGAATATCATGTTCTTGTGACTTTACCTCTACAAAATTTTTAGAAATGAGGTATAGCATTAGTCAAAATATAAATG
Organism: Onychomys torridus; assembly: GCF_903995425.1. Classification (NCBI taxonomy): domain Eukaryota; kingdom Metazoa; phylum Chordata; class Mammalia; order Rodentia; family Cricetidae; genus Onychomys; species Onychomys torridus. The sequence goes on along the minus strand of NC_050451.1, from coordinate 70,159,801 downwards.
ACTAATCTTTTCTTTTGCTTTTAGAGTGACCTTTTTGTTGGCTGCCTCATTGAGAATTTCTCTTCAAGTATGTACATCCTTGATGTTCTTTCCTTGCTTCAAGATCTGGTACACATATTAAAAGGAAATGATATCTACCCTGTAGTTTAAGTAGAAGAACAAATAACTCAGCGTTTCATATTAATGCAATACATTTCATAAATCATTTTTTAATCAGAGCATGAAATAAAAGAATGAAACAAAGAAGATGCTTTCCAACCCCAGTCTATCTTACTCTTTCAAGTGCTATCAAGGATATAGGCATTTTGTTCCCACTGCTGTTTTTGTTGTTGGTGGTGGTGTTGTTTTGTTTTTGTTTTTGTTTGTTTGTTTCTTTGTAAAGTGATATGTCAGTGACGCTTACTTGAGTTATTCCTGGAACTCACATCTATGAAGCCAAATAAACTTGCAGAGTCCCAATTGATTGCATCTGAATTATTTATGATTGACATTTTTTCTCTATATAATACAATAAGACTCTGAGAGAAGACCTACAGTTTTGAAATTGTTATTATCTTGAAATAGCATTACACTCCAAAAACTGGTCTTAAGCAAAAGGCTTGCATCACAATGGATGACTTGTGTACTGAGCTGTCTTGATTGCTCTGGCTGTAGTTCCAGATCATTTTCAATCTTAAAACCACACAGGCCCTTTAAACTTCTCTCTGGTATACTGGTTCTAAAATGTCAACTTCTGTTTGTCCCAGGGTTTCTTTCTAGCAATGAATTCTCCACTGCAGATATGATTTAAATAGATGAACTTCGATTAAGCTATCATTCTCTATTGCTTTCACTTTGGTGCTGCTGTACTGGCAGCAATATAAAGGTTTCAGTAGCAATGCTTCCCATGCATGTGATAAAAGTCTGTAAAGATTAACTTTCCCTAGGTACTGGCTAGACTATACTCGATTTAAAAGACACTAAATGTGCTCTCCACAAAGATATATAGAATATATATATATATATATATATATATATATATATATATATATACATTCAGGAAGACAAACATATAATCCTATAATGAGAAGATTGCATTACATTTAGAAAAGTAACATAAAACAAAGTCATAAAAACAAGTCTAATAATGTTGATAGGTGAGTGGTGATAGTATTAACTATTCATATTCAATGTAATATTTTAGAGTATTATCTCATTTAAGAACAATATTGCCTTTAAGTAGATATTATATTATTCATTTCTTTATAAGATTAACACTGATTATCTTAGTCATTCAGGTAGAAACTGACAACGTGGTTCATTACATGCAGGTTTTTATGTCTTTAGTCTCTATGCTATGTTGCCTTAATAAAATAAGTTCAACTTAGGCACCTAATAGATGGATTTATTCCATATTCTTCTCTTTAATGTTTTATTTAATATGAACATGAGTGGTCAGCAGTATGTTCATTGAAAGCATTTCTTTATCATCATCTATATGCAGTATTGTAGTTAGATTTTCCTGCCTGGCCCAGTCAGGACAAATCTCTCTTACCCGCCAGTCCCACAGTTGCTCAGACCCAACCAAGAAAGCACACAGAGACTTATATTGCTTACAAATTGTATGGCCGTGGCAGGCTGCTTGTTATCTACCTTTTCTATCTTAAATTAACCCATTTCTGTTAGTCTATACTTTGCCACATGGCTTGTGGCTTACCAGTGTGTTTACATGTTGCTTCTCATGGCGGTGGTTGGCGGTGTCTCCCTCCAGCCTTCTACTTCCCAGAATTCTCTTCTCTCTTGTCCCGCCTATACTTCCTGCCTGGCCACTGGCCAATCAGAATTTTATTTACACAGAGCGATATCCACAGCACTTCCCCTTTTCTTTTTTTTTTTAAGGAAGGTTTTAACTTTTACATAGTACAATTACATATAACAAAACAATTATCAAGCAAGAATTACAGTTACAATATTAAAGAAGATATCCTATCTATCTGAAATATGTCTATGTATATCTAGAAGACTTAACTAACATGGCTACGAGTATGATTATCATAGATGACTAATCATTAATCTATTTTTAATTATCCATTTCAATTTAAAATGAGCTATACAAACATAATACCTTAAACACGATTAGAAATATACACACAGTATAACAAAATTAACTTTAAATTTGTATCAATAGATTAAAATCTATACCAATGTAAAACATTTTAAACAAGTTGTTGCTCTTTAGAAGTAAGTTCCTTAATCTATCCTTTCATCCTATTATATCTGTATCATATCCCCTTTTCTTCTTTAGAAAGAGATCTCATTTATAATCAAACTGCTTTAAATAAAAATATTGGTTTTTCTCTGTCCCACATCAGAGGGCTCTTCTGATTTATGACACAAGAATCTCTTAACATTTTCTTTTAGCAATATGTCTGGGTTTAGAGAAGGAGTGAGCCAATTCCATCTCCAAAGCCAGCTTGATAATTTTGGGAATGTGGGCGTAGTTTTTCTTACTACTTCCTGCTGAAGGGGGGCGCTGTATCTTATGGGGACACAAAGAAAATTTTAGGATTATGGAGTAGTCCGTGAGGGTAAACCTCTGAGCCAGTTGCCTTAAAACCATTTTGGATGTTGGATCATCTGGGCCATGGTGTTATCGGAGACCTTTCAGGTCGTCTTGGCTGATCAAACCTGATGTATCTTAATCTGGAACAAATCCACAGCCTCTGGCTTTCTGTGGAAACAAAAGCAGAGACTCTTTTCCAAAGCAACATATCCTTATATCCAAATTTTGAAGTCAAGATAACTTTAAAATTTACATATTTGTTTAACTCAACAGCTTTTACAATCAAATCTTTTTCTGCAGTTAAAAATCCCAAAGACAACATAAACCAGATTCTCTGTGTAATATCCATCTTTGTAAGACTGAAACGCTGCTGTGGCTGCTGGCTCCGCCCACCTCTGCTTCCCAACATGGCGGTGGTACAGTTTACCGCCAGCTCTGGGTCTGGAGCCATGTGTACCATCAACTATCAGAAGCAGTTCTATCAAAGCAGTGCATAGCCCAGAAACCCTTTTTTGCTTTTTTTTTTTTTTTTTTTTTTTTTAACTCCCAAAGGCTAAATCCACCATGCAGCAGAGCAAAGTGTTCCTTGTAGACTCCTCATTCCCGCCACACTGCAGGTCAGACGCACACGCCAGGAACCTGCCACAGTAGCTCAAACTGGCAGGCTGCCGCTAACTTGAAAGAGACAATTAGGAAGCTGTTTTTAGCTCCATCTTAGAATCTTTTTTCTCAGGTTTTAGGTGGAAACTCTTGCCAACACGTTGGGTGCCATTTGTAGTTAGAGTTTTCCTGCCTGGCCCATTCAGGACAAATCTCTCTCACCCGCCAGTCCCACAGTCACTCAGACCCAACCAAGAAAGCACACAGAATCTTACATTGTTTAGAAACTGTATGGCTGTGGCAGGCTGCTTGTTATCTACTTCTTCTCTCTTAAATTAACCCATTTCTGTTAGTCTATACTTTGCCACATGGCTTGTGGCTTACCAGTGTCTTTACATGTCGCTTCTCATGGCGGTGGCTGGCGGTGTCCCCCTCCAGCCTTCTACTTCCCAGAATTCTCTTCTCTCTTGTCCCGCCTATACTTCCTGCCTGGCCACTGGCCAATCAGAACTTTATTTACACAGAGCGATATCCACAGCACAGTATTATTATCTTATGTTCATAAGTTTTCTAATAAGCTTTGATTTGTTTTTCTTTCACCAGTATTATTAAGGTCCCTTAGCACAGATAGCATTTTTCAAATGGTGCTAATGCAGGGAAAATCCAAATAGTCTTGATGCAGAGGTTGTCTCTGAAAAGCAGTCTCAGTGTTCTGTACTTAAAATTTAAATGAAGTCCACGATGGAAACGTTCCACCTATGGAAACCAGGTTATTACCTCTCATTTTCCTCTCCTTGACAAAAAGGGTTGTATTTTCTGCATTCATGTACACATGGATTCTGAGTGTTCCAACTCATAGGTAGCAAGACAAGAGAGTGAGAGAATTAAGGAGTGTCAGACTATAGTATTTTGTTCTAATATTCTAGGTACAAGATTAACAATTTGACTCTGGATCCTATAGATCAATGGTTCTCAACCTCCCTAATGTTGCAACCCTTTAATACACTTCCTCATGCTGTGGTGAATCCCAACCATGAAATTATATTTCTTCCTTCTTCAGAAGTTCATTTTTGCTACGTTTATGAATCATAATATAGATTTTTGCAGGAAACATGGCTGATAAACCTTGCCTGACTGCTGCAGAATCAGAGTAAGGGTAATTGTATTGTCTCATCCTTGGATTCCTGATGATTACATTCTGCTTTTAAACCTATTTGTGACAAACTTGAGAAGAATAGTTATTTAGCATTTGAAGGATGCTTATGAAAAAACACAGAAAGCATCACAAGGAACCAATGAGAATTAATGATTCCCCAGATGACAAGGAAACTGGCACAAATTAATAATTTTGGACTAGAAGTCAACAGGTTACATATAATTAGTAACTGTTGTATGCAATTAGGAAGGAAAGCCCTGATAGGTAAACAGGACAAGGTGGAAAACACAATTAATTCCGTCTGTGGAGTTTGCAAATGGGTAAGAGGTAGACTTTCATTCTGATGTTAAGATCAATTGTTTAATCATGATTTTTTTGAGGTCATGCCATGAAGGACTATCATTATTAGCTTTTAATGAAGGAAAAACCAAATATGTATTCTGAAATCACTGCACAGACTCTTTCAAATTACACCATGATTTTATGCAGACATTGCCTAATATTAGCTCATAAAAAGTCGGGAACTTCTTTGACTTATGTTACCCCTCAGAAATTTTTGTTTACTGTGACAGCTGGCTCAGTATGCATGTGTAGAAAGAGCTGAATACTGGTTTCTCAACTAACCATAAATGCAAATACCAATAAACCTGTAATTTATAATACAAGGATTTATTAAGTTTTTCTTCTAGATAATTTTTCATGTGTAGAATAAAATTATTCCACTCGGTCTATAATACTAAGATGCATATTATTTAATGAATAAAATTTATTCTATATCTATCTCCCAGGTCATATGAATCCTCCATTAAAAGAACAATAAATAATAAAAGAAACTGTGTTTACATAACAAGGAAGAAACTATGTTTACGCAACAAGTAAAGGTGACTTTTTATGTGATATTATGTACATCTTAACATAACCCTAAGTCCTAATGTAAAACACTTTAAAGGATTGCATTCCGTTGCATTGGCCAAAAAGGCAGAAATGTTTTTGAAAACAAACAAACAAAAATGACAATATATACTGTGTTTTTTTCCAGATCTGATTACAAAAAAGAAAAGTGTGCAACCCTAAAGACACAGCATAAATTCACTGATATTCAGATTCACTCGCAAATTACCTAGGAGTCTCTTCATTATTTTCCAAATGTGTCCATGTTTTCTGCTGATGCTAGTAAGTAAATAGAGTGACATTAAGTTTCATGAATCTCAGTATTTAATTGCTGTCCCCTCGCAGGTGGATGCTGCCACAGCCTTACATGGTCCAATCCTCAGATGTCACCAGCTCCATGATGTCTTGTATCCTGGGTGGAGCTCTTCTAGGTTCCAGAGACCCCAACCTACACGAATGCCTAATCCTAAACTTCAAATGTCTTCTTAACCCCACTTGAGGAATTTGGGGTTATGGGCACAAGCTGCTGCTCCTGGTTTAATGCGGTACTGGAGCACAAACCACTGCTTTGTTTGTTTGTTTGTTTTGTTTTTCAAGACAGGGTTTCTCTGTGCAGTCTTGGTGCCTGTCCTGGATCTTGCTCTGTAGACCAGTCTAGTCTCGAACTCATAGAGATCCTCCTGGCTCTGCCTCCCAAGTGCTGGAATTAAAGGCATGCGCCACTACCACCCTGTAAACCATTGGTTTCTGAATGCTAGGACAAATACTCCACCAGGCTAAGATTTAAACTTGGCTTTTTTTGTTTGTTTGTTTCTTTTTTGAGACAGGTAACTGCTGTCACCCTGACTGGTCTCGAGCTTGTGGCAATCCTTCTGTCTCAGCCTTCCTAAACATTTGCTGGTTAGTAGCACTGGAGAGCAGGCTAGTAGTGCTGTGTAGGCCTGAGTTGTTTTTAGAGACTTCTACTCAACTGAAGATAGTTCAGCACGGTAGAGAATTTCGGGACAAATCAATATGGAGCAAAGCTGGGGTTCATTATGGACAAGGTTTAACAGATTTAATGTTACAGGGAAAAAGAAATGCTGTGGGGAAGAATGAGGGACCCAATATTTGTAGGGAGCCTATCAAGAAGCCTTAACATCAATTTACATGTCTGAACAGTAGCCATACATAAATTTTGGTGGCTCTCAAGTTACAACCCAAAAGACTGCTCAAGGACATCTTTTCCCCTCCTCAACAAATGAGTTTAGAGAATGGCTCTGGGTCACTCTAGGGGGACCTTTGATGGGACTGACCAGTTTAAACCATGGGTCACAAGGATTGCACAAAGGAGTTAATATACAATAGTAATATTTTATATATAAAAATTCATGAATCTCAACAGTGATCTTATCTCCTACTTACTAGTTGGTTAGGACAGGGTGATGAGGAGGAAACATTTAATGAAACAATTTGTAAGTTAAGAACTCTTCAGAAGCTGGGCGGTGGTGGCTCACACTTTTAATCTCAGCACTCAGGAGGCAGAGCCAGGCAGATCTCTGTGAGTTCGAGGCCAGCCTGGGCTACTAAGTGAGTTCCAGGAAAGGTGCAAAGGTACAGAGAGAAACTGTGTCTCAAAAAATCAAAAACAAACAAACAAACAAAAAACAACAAAGAAAAGAACTCATCAGAAATATGGAACAATGTAGCAGTTAGGTATAAGACAAAATCATATAAAGCATTTACAACATAATCATAATTAACAGAGGAATTTACTGTGAGTGATCCTTAGAAAAATGACTGATACACTATATGTCTAAAAATTGTCAAGAGAAAATAACTACAAACTATTTAATGAACTGATTTGCTCTGGGTATGTATTCCTTCATGTGCAGTATGTGTATATGTGCTTATGCTTGTACAAGTAGGACATGTGTGCATGTGCACATACATGTGCATGAATAAGAATAGAGGACAGCCCTCAGCTTCTGCTTCTGCTTCTCCTCGTGTTCCATCAGTTTTTTCAGTGTGACAACATCTCTCACCGGCCTGGAGCTTGCCCAAATGCAAGGCTGCTTGTTGGTGAACCTAAGAAAATAATAATGCCCATTTTTATTCCCATTTCATTTGATGCCAAGTTGTATTTTCAGTCAAGCTGTATTTTCAATGTCACACTGTTCATAACACCCTTTTGGGCCTATCATTGTCCTTTTCACCAAAAGCTACTTAAATAGTTAGACTGAAAATCTACATAAGTATAAAAAACTGAACCTGATCTTTAGAACTCAGGTTTGAAAAATAAAGCCAGGTACAAGTAAACTGCCCATAGCTATGCTGAAGGATATCATATAGAAAAGGCAGATGATACATGTTTATACATGTTTATCAATGATTCAGTATAAATAATGAATATTAACTATACTTATATAGCATACTGCATTAGTTAGCAGTATTCACCAATCAGGAAATGCAGTCTTCACTCTCACGAACTTTTTGTTTAGAGGGGATGAGTTGATAAGCAAAGGCATAAGAACATCAAATAATAAAAGTTGTTACCTGAGCTTGAAAGGGAACCAAGTAGGTGCTAAAACAGAACACGTAGGAGCTGCTGACTATCTTATTTAGACGTTCAGATGTTTCTCAATCAATGTGATGTGTACTATGAGGGTTGAAGGAGCGATCAAGGCTTAAGCATGACATGCACCTAAGTAGATGAATGTGTAAATGTCATGGATCTGGGGAAAGCCTGGCATGTTAATATCATAGATAATATCATAGATAATATCATAGATAATATCAGGGTAGTTGGTGAGTGAGTCAGAAAAAGAACAAATAAGCAGGACTATCAACTTCCAAGGTTTTTTATGCCGAGCTATTTAATTATATTCTCTCAATACTAAAGTTATGAACAAATTACAACTGTACATGGTGTGATCTAATATGATCTGTCTTCCCTGTAAAATGTCATATTGGAAGTTATATGCAATACAGTTATAGTGGTACATGTGTACAATGTTCATGCTTGGAAGACGATGCAGAAGAGTGAAGAGTTCCAGGGCAGCAGAGGATACATAGTCAATCAATAGACAACCTGACATATGTTGCAAGACCCTGGGGTTGTGGATGTAGCTGAGTGGTAAAGGATTTGCATAGAATGTAATTCAAAGGCCCTAGGGACAATTCATAGTTGTTGGGAGCTATGCAGTCTAGTCCCTGGTCAGTTGTTCAATGTCTTTCCTTGGGACAAAGAACCTGTGGAAATTGATTCACACTTGGCAAGAACTTATAAACCATGGGACAGCTTAGGAATTTGCAAAGTTCATGCAGCTTTCAGGCCATTTTGTCTCTCATTATAATGCTGATTCTTTGGGCAGTTTTTAGTTTTACTTTGTCAGTCACACAGGCAACAACTATAATTTCCCCTAGAAATTCTGTTTTGTCCTCAAATATTTCCCCTAATATTCAGCAGGGGACAAAAGATTGAGACATGGGGATCTCTTGTAGAGAGGGAAATATATGAAAGCATATCTTGCCAATATAAAAGAACTGTTTGGGTTTGAATATTGTTGTTCTTAAAGCATTGTACCCATGTTTATTACTTTTTTAACTTTGCAACCACAAGCAGTGCCAGCTAACATAAGTGCTGCAAGAGCATAGTATGTCTGGCTCGATATTTAATTAAGAATGCTGAACTGTATGTTTAGGACAAGGATTTGTATGGAGTGGGAAGGTGTATTTGGGGAAGCATAAAGGGGAACAATGGAGGCTTTTATAAAGTTTATTGTGTATTTCTTAAAAGTTGAAAATAGGAGCCAATAATAAAGTTGTTCATATAAGCCACATAGAAAAAAACCTCTGTTAAAGTATAAATAAAGACAGTTTGAGCTATTTGGGGCTACTTGAATGCAATCCACCTGGTGTTCATAATTTTTCTTTGCACAGATGCCCCTTTCCTGTCTCAGAACTTGAACCCAAGCCAAGACTAGACCCTGGCACATAGTACATAATCATCTACATATCAACAAAATGTGCTGTCATTGTTCATAGTTCAGGTAAGAGTACATGGTAAACTAAAAAAAATTGATAGCATGCTAATTAAATATATATTAATATATAATAATATAAATTATATATATCAAGTGACAATGTGGGTTTTGGAAGGAAGATAGAATAAACTGTGAATCTGGGTTTCTGATTCAAAAAAACAGTAAAACAATGGCATTATTACTGCAAATAGAAGCATATGAATATGGGCTCAAATTTCAGAGGGAAAAGCAAAATGTACAATTGAACTAATTAATGTTGAAGCTTAAGTAAGATAATAAAATAGAAATAACAAGTGAACAACTGAATATGTAGTTACAGAGGATCGAGCTAATAAGAGTCATTTAGAAATCCTAGCACAAACGTAGCCTAGATTTCATGAGAACAAATTAGATGGTCTAGAGAAGTGGTCCTCAATCTCTGTAATACTGTGACCCTTTAATACAGTTCCTCATGGTGTGGCGACCCCCAGCCATAAAATTATTTTCATTGCTATTTCATAATTATAGTTTTGCTAACTTATGAATCATAATGTAAATGTGTAACATGCAGGATATAAGATACGTGGCCCCTGTGGTAGGCTCATTCCCCAAAGAGGTCATAGTCTACAGGTTGAGGACCACTGGTCTGTAGAAAGTGTATAAAGTATTAGTTGCAAGCTACTTATTCACAATATCTGGAATACAGAATCAACCTAGATGTCCATCAACTAAAAAACGTGTAATGAAACATGAAATATCACTTATCTGTAAAAAAAAAAAAAAACGAGATCATGATGACTGCAGGTCAATCTATAGAGCTTCAAACATTATACGAAGTGAAGTCTGGCAGACCTCAAAACAAGTACTTGTTATCTCGTATATGAAAGCCATAGCTTTAAATCTTTTGTGCACTTAACCCTAAATACAGATAGTTTCTACAGGATTCTAGAAACATGCCATTGGTTGCAGGAGTGCATTGGGGGGGGGGGGGCAGACAGAGTACAGGCGAAAGGGAAGTAGGGAGGGGGAATATTTGAGGCAGAAACTCTCATGTATATAGTGGAATGATTATGGTGCAATGAAAGGAAAAGATGACAAGGAAAGTGTGAAGGCTGGTACTATAAGGAGCCTATAATCTTGTAATTCAGATCTAAAAGAAATAAGGATAAAACAAAATGTGATCTAAAAGAATGGGGTAAAGAAAATTAGCAGCTAAAGGTTAAAGCTGAAATAGGGTTGGGGGGTGCATGTGGCAAGGAGGGCTGTAGATGAGTTGACCAAAAAAAAAAGGAAGTGTGTAGAACCCTTCTTAAATTACACTTACTCTTCATGATAATTTAAAAACATTTAAAGAGCAAAGGAGATTAAAGGGAAGTACTTCTCATGTTGAATGATGCTATTACCGGAATAGCTGGGCAACTAAATGAGAACGTTAGTGCCAGGCCCAGGTTACTCCTATGTGAGTCATGGGTCAGAGAGACCCCAGAAGCTCCCATCATAGCATAAAGACAGGCTTTTGCCATTTCTCGTTTGTCCACCATAGCATGTGGGAAAACCAACCCTAGTGTTGAAGACAATACACAGGCTTGCTGCAGGACTCAGAAGTCAGTATTGAGCTGAACAGGAAACTTCCCCAGATACATAGCATTATAGTGTTGGAAGGTGCTGTTGAGGAACAGACATCAGTGTTCACAGGGGTGATTGAATAATGCATGCTACAACTCTAGCCTGCCAGGCAAAGTGTGTAGTGGGTAACCATTCCAGCCTTGGCCTGGAATTTCCTACTCCCATTGAGGCTTCGGTAATGGTCACGCCTCAAGGTGAGGCTGAGAGAAGATGCTGAAGACCCAGGATCAAAAGGAGAGGCTTCTCTTGGTTCCAGGACCCTGGACACTGGAGGTAGACCGAGCAGAGTTTTCCAGAGAACACTGCCAGACTGTGCCATACCTTTCCCAGACCCTGCAACCTATCCCTTCATTTGTAAGCTACCCCACAAAATAAACCTCTCTTTTAACTACGTGGAGTGGCCTTAATAATTTCACCAATAAAAGTGTGCCCATTAGTGGAAAACATTTTACAGATTTAACAAATTGCTTTTTTAATTGGATTTGAGACCAGCACCACAGGAGGCATTTCAGGTTAGGGTATGTCAACATACTCAAACCCATGGGTAGAGAAATTAACCTAGGTCCTAGGAGAGAAACTATTGTTGTTTTCTCAATGGTCCTGTTGTCAAACTGTCCTCTACATCTTCAGGATTGTATTTTTGATGTATGCTGTTCTCAACCTTGGTCAGAGAAGCTTCTTATTGCAGATGGTAGTAATTAATGCAGATACTTTACTCTGGGACTAAGAAAATATGAGTGTTCAGCTATATACCCCGCCTCCAGGCACAGAGAACATTGGAAGAAGGGCAGAAAGAATATAAGGGCCAAATGAAATGTCTTCTGGGCACAATGTGGCTGTTACATTCATTAACTCGTAACAGCTATGGTTACCTATGTATGACCTGCACTAGATTAAACTTCTTAAAAATTCCACCTAGAATAGGGAGGGGTGGTCTCCATTCATCAATGGGAACCAATTGGAAATTGATAGCTGCTCTTCTGAAAGGTAAACATTTTCTTTCAAATTGTGGTGACTGATAAGTGGACCCCATGTCGTAGTGGATGACTCCATGCACATATGTATATGGGTAGCACTATTGGATTCAGTGAGTTTTAAAATAAATAGACAAAAATCCTAAAATAAGGGAAATAAGGATGTGATCTGTGGGAAGTTGGAATAGCAGTGGAGAATGGATATAATCAAGATATGTTGTACATATAAATGAAACTTTAAAAAACAACTTTTAAAAGAGTTTAGGAAGGAATGTGCTGTGTTGCAAGAATTCTAATTGGTCTTAATGAAAATCAACCAAAATTCCTCTGTAACATTGAGGCATCCATCTTTGGTCTGTTAGCATATCTGACAGGCTTTTTAAGAAGCAGGAAATTCTGAAGGGATGTCCTACCTTGTCTTTGAAAAGATCAGCAGTAACTTCTTTTGTGTTCTGCTTGTCCATTTTAGACAAAATACTGTCAGCACTCAAGGCAAGAACACTTTCTTGCCCAGTGGCTACTTTGGCCACAAAGAAAGTAAACTCCATGTAGAGTTTCTTCAATGCCCATCATCATCTCCAAAGTATATTGGTGCTGGTAGAATCAGACATGTCTCATTGTCATTAAAAAATATGTATGTTATTAAAACATCTTAATTGCCATATTCTGTAGATCTCTGAAGTGTTTAAAGATGACCTGTCTATATAAAAGATATCCCTATTTGAGCTTGAAAGCATATCTAATGTGAGTATAAGCTCTATTGTACAGGTGACTAATTACTAATCTGCATTTCTTTATTGTCCTAAATTGCTTGTAATAACAACTTACAAGAAATAGAAATTTGTATTACATTGCTAAATAAATTGCCTAGGTGCAATGTATGTACAGTATGTTCTAATAAAAATAACCTTATATTTGTATCAATATACAAAAATCCATATCAATGTAAATTATTTAAAACTAGTAGTTGCTTTTTTGGTTTAAAACGAGACTCAATAACCTACCTTTTTAAATTCTATTTCTATATTCGCCCTTTTTCTTTTGAGAGTAGATTCAATAATCTACCCTTTTATCCTATCATTTCTATATTCCCCTTTTTTATTTTCTTTTCATTTTTTTAAAAAATTAAACCCCTGAATGTAATCACCTTGGTTCAGCTAAGATTTTTTTTCAACCTGACAGGAACTAATATTACTGGGAAGAGGGAACTTCAATTGAGTTCCCAGTCAGATTGGGCTATTTGCAAAATGAGGGGGGTGCATTTTCTTGATTCGCAATGATTGAGAATGGCATAGGGCAATTTGGGTAGTGCTGACCCTGACAAGGTGGTACTAGAAGGTCTAAGAAAGGTAACTAAAGTTAAATCTGAATTTCAAGCTGCTGTGCAGCAATTTCCTACTGTCACTGCTTCAGTTCCTGCCTTCAGGCTCTTGCCTTCTTTGAATTCCTGCCTCGGCCTCAGTCTACGATATTCTGTGATCAGGACTAATAGTAAATAAAAGTTGCCCTTGGTCATGATCTTACACCAGTAGAAACCAAATTCGGATAAGTTGCTGCATATGTGGGGAAAAGGTACAGTTAGTGTATGTGCCATTTTAGGACTCCAAAAGCATGATGTTTACCAGTTACTAAAATGTTTCGCCACAATGATTGCATGGGTATTTAATTTTCTATTAACAGGTTATGACTAATTGACACATGTCTTTGAGCACAAGATCAAGGTGGTGTCAGGAGTGGCTTACCAGGATAAGCCTAGCAATGCCTATGAGGAGAATCTAAGGAAATACTCAATGGGCAAAACAAATTAAAAAGCTGAGAATAGGGTGCTAAGTCAAATTACAAAATGCAAATATGCATAGTTGCAAACATTTGTATTTCAGACAGATATAAAGCTAATGTCTTTGATATAACTCAGAGTGTGAAAAACCAAATTGTCTCTTTCAAACATAATTCACTAAAGAAATAATTACGAAAAATCTGGGGGAAAGTGGATGTGGTGGTTTGAATAATATTCGCTCCCACAAGTTCAGGGGGAGTAGCACTATTAGTAATTGTTATCTTCTTGGGTAGGTGTGTCCTTTTTGAAAAATGTTTGTCACTGGAGTGGGCTTTGAGGATTCAAATGCACAAATCAGTGTCTCCCTCTTCTCCTACTACCTTATCTGTATGTAGAACTCTCACCTACCTCTCTACCGCCATGTCTGCCTACATGTCACCATGCTTCACATGATAACTATCATAGAATAAACCTCTGAAATATAAGTCATCTCCAATTAAATATTTTAATTTTAAATGTAAAATTTACTGTGTCTTCACAACAAATAAAACTATCACTTAGACAATGAGGAAGCCACCAAATATCCTGTGGCCGATGAACAGAAAATGCTTATCTATCAGGCTTCATTTCTAGAAGAGTGAAGGTAGATTTCATGATCATAAACAAAGAATACAGAGATGTCAATTCAACTGAAGAATAGCCTAACCTAATAAGACTAAAGTAGATAAGATTTTAACCAGACATTCATTTTATTTCCTCCCTACATTAAAGGCAGAATGGATTTTATACTATGGACTTTGTTCCAATTTAATGACATTGCTCACATAAAGACAGTGGACTGAGTGCAGAGATAGCTTCTTATTCAGAGAAAATATTTGACAATCCAGGAGTAAACTCTACACCTACTCATTTACTGAATCTATAAAATATAGGTTTATATATTCTATGGATACATAGAATTGTACTCACATATTCATAGCATATATCAGAAATGTATCTGGCATATATATCTATGTATAAAACAAATGAACATTTATACTTCAATAAGAAATTCCACAGTTTAAAAATTAATAGCATAATAAAGAGTAAATATATAAATGAGTAGTCAGAGTATGGAAAATGCACAAAATATAAAATAAGTAATCATTACAGAAATATAAATTAAATCCGCAATACAATGTTCACATGATAGAAGCAAAAAGACAGTTCAGAAGATTGATAATGGGAAATACTGACAGAGAAGTGTGAGCCGAATTCATCACACATTGCTGTAGGAAAGACAAAATCAAATAGTCACTTTGGAAAACCATTTGATAAATTGTTTAAAAGTAAGCACTCATTTATAACATGACCCAGAAAATTCTCTTATTTATCAAATAGAAAAAGCATATGTTCATAAGAAGATTTGCTGAAGAAAGTTAACATGGACATTTGTGGAAGCCTCCAGATGGACAGAATCTAAACACCTGCCCTCTGATGAATTGGATTAAAAGGAATGGCCATATTATTACAATTGTATCTACTCAGTAACAAAGAGAAAATAGGCTTATATCTGCTACAGTAAGGATGAGTCTCAAAACAAACAAACAAGCAAAAAACCAAGAAAAAAAAAAAAAAAACAAGATGATATAAAGAAAACAAAAAACAAGATGATATAAAGAAAACTTAAATTCACATGAAATTATCTGGAATGTGAAAACGAGGACATATGAAGTAACATTTTAGAGTGCTGAAGGCAGTATAAAATATTATTCATAGCTGTTTCACGTCTGTAGGAAATTAATCAGTGTACCAAACCACACAATTAAAAGGCTAAATTTCATTATTGTAAACTCTTTCCATAGATGTTTGCTGCATAAAATGTTCATTTGTTGTAAGGAAGTGATTACAGAGCCTTTGCTGTCCATTTTCCAGGCTCTGGGGCCCCTCTATGGGACAACTCACTCTGTTTATATTCACAATCTTAATGTGCTAGATAAAAATCTGGATGATCTCTTCTTATTTTAGACTCTGAATGGCAAGGAATATGCTGGTAGGATATCATTACATAAAATCTCTGCTACCTTATTGTGTCTAGCTAAATCCATATTCCTCTATCTATTAATTTTTCTATTAGTCTATCATCAATAATTTTGTCAACTATATAGTGCAACTTAAGGAATAATGTACAAATATTTTATTCATTAACTCATGGAATTTTTCCTGAGATACATTTTAAAATGTCTATATAAGACAAATTTGTCAATGATATTCCTTTCTAATTGGTAAGAAATATTCAGAGATATATGACATTTATTTATAAGACAAATCCACACTTTAATGTGTCCCTACTTGTATGTATTATACACTAGGAGTACTGTCTGAGATTCCAAATTGCATATACTACTTTTTGTAAACCAGATAGAAAACACCACATTAGCAAGTACTGCACTGTATTATTTGCAATATGTTTGTTCCAATACCCACTATTTAAGAAACACATATAGTGACTGTTTTATAATAGATAATATTTATAAATAAATTTAAATAATTTCAGGTAAAGAATGATAGACTATATTGAATTTCAAAAAAGATTTTTATTTACTCATTTTCCTCTATAAAAAGGAACATTATTAATGAAAGTCATCTGGGAAGTAAAGTGTATTTTAAAAAGTGTTGGGAGCAATTAATATGCCTAAGAATCTGAGGAGAATATGTTTGCTATAAAACTCAACCATCTCTCAAGATGGAGATACAATGCTTTCTGTTTGGGTCTGACTTGTGTTTTTGTATCTATCTTCTTATTCTCTGTGTCATCTTCTTGTGATGTTCTTCTCTTCATCATCCTACACAAGTGTATAGACTCGGAAGCATCAGTCTTGTGTATCCCTTTCCCATCTCTTGAAGTTATTCCTGGAACTTACTCGATATTCCTAAGCCACCTATTTTATGTTGTCCCCAATATATATTTACATGTGAAAAAGGGCATAATTTCATTGAATTCCATGCCAGGTCTCTCTTTTTATAAGTATTCATAGAAGCAGGAATTGTTCTTGCAGTGGAAGAAATGCTTGTTAAATTAAAAATGATGAAGGAATTTTGTTGAAAACGTGTAAGAAAATGACTAAACACTTAGAAAAGTAAAGTGGACATTGCAGATAACTTAGGGCAATGTGAAATGTTGTAAAGATCTCCCCAGTACAAAGTCAATTGGCTGCAGGCACTGGATAAGGATGTTCAATTTCATTTTTCTTAGAGTAAAGGGCACATTTCTATCTTTCACACAAATTGGTGCAATTACTGGAACTAGATAGAATTATCCTGCTTGCTATTGTATGTGCTCAGTTTCCAAGAATATGGAAGATACCTTCAGGGATTTATTAACAACTTTCTACAGTCAGACAATTTTAACGTGGTGAATGCCCTGGACACTGAATCCTCGAAGTATAAAAGAGTTTTATTTCCAGAAGTTTTTGCATAGCACTCTTATAATTGTGTTGGGAATAATATACATTTTAACCCATGAATGTTCACTGGTTTCCTTTTCTGGCCTCAAGATCTCTAACAAATATGCTGTCATAGACTGATTTGTCTTCAAATCCTCACCCAAGCATACATGGATAATATATTGTAAGTAGTGGAACCAGGGAAATACTAGTTAGAAAAGTGAAAGCACAAATGGATTTTACATCCTTGTGGTCAGAATATAAGTGGCAGAGAGGAAACATAAAAGAAATTAGATAGAGGGAGTAGAAATAGATGGTGAACAAAGAAAATATAGCCAGAATTTCAAGCTTTGGGATGAAAATTACAAGAAGGCTTTTTGTTCTCAGAACACAGTAAAGATTGAGTCTATTGCAATGGGAAAGATAATAGAAATATACTAGAGAGCAGTAGGTATACTCCTCTTTGAATATTTTTCAAAATATGTATTTCAACAGCATCTATTATAGATTAAAAGTGAGAAAAGCAGGGCCATCCTCAAGCTTAGTGTTATGAGCAATGCTAATGAACTACATACCCATTTTGTTCTCTCCTTCCATTTCTGTCTCTCACTTTTTCTCCTTCCCTTCCTTCTGCCTCATTTCTTAAAGAGAAAAAAATCACACATGTAATTAAAACAAAACCTAATATATAATAAGCATTCAAGGGTGGCATAAATATTTATATGATGTGTTACTTTTATATTGCCTTGATAAAACAACACATCCAGCCAACTTTTAATTTAGGGGCTCTTAGTTCCAGAGGGTTAGATTCCATGACTACCATGAATTCGTGAGAGATTGCTTGAATGGTAGAAAGCAGAGAGGCATAGCAGCAATGGAGCAGTAGCTGAGAGTTTACATGGTGATACAACAAGCACAAGGAGGAGAAAGAGCTAACTGTGTAACTAAAGTTATCCTGTCCTGCCTGGCTCCCGAGGCTCTCAGACCCAAGCAAACACACAGATACATTATTTACAAACTGTATGGCCTCATTGCTCAGGCTTCTTGCTAGCTGTTCTTATATCTTAAATTAACCTATTTCTATGAATCTATAAGTTGCCATGTGGCTCGTGGCTCACTGGTCTCTTTACATGTTGCTTCTCATCACAGCAGCTGGCAGAGTCTCTCTCCTCAGCCTTCTTTCATCCAGTATTCTCCTCTCTCCTTGTCCCGCTTACACTTTCCTTCCAGCCTGGCTCCTGGCCAATCACTGTTTTATTTATCAATCAATCATAGCAACATGTATTCACAGCATACAGGACATCCCAGAGCATAACTGGGATTTGCAGGGGATTTTAAAAGGTCAAAGCCCACCCCTAGTGACACACCTCCAATGAAGGTGGAACTACTAATTCCTCTCAAATAGTTCAACCAAAATATTCAAATATTAGCCTACAAAGGACATTCTCATTCAAATCCCCACATATAGATAAAAGCCCATATTTGACATTCCTGAACAAATTAGAAAAGGGAAATGGGAAAATTGCTCAATTGCTAAAATTCTGCTGATGTGCAATGCCAAATCATATTAAATGAGGTATTTTTAAGTACTTAGAGATTTCCATACAATTTTTTTAACATAATCTCCGTTGAGTGATATTTTGTTTATGTTCTGACAAATAAAGTCTGCTGGGAGTCAGAGGGTAAAGGTAGCCACTAGTTAACCATAGAGGCCTGGAGGTCTGGACAGAGAGGAACAGGAGATGATGAGGCAGGGAGCAGACAGGATTTCTGCCTTTTTGGACTGGAGAAATGGAAGAGGAACAAAGCAACAACTATGGCGACTCTCCTGCCTCTCTGAACTTTACTCTGAGATCTGACTCCCGGTTTTTATTGATAAGATTAAATAGATTCATGCTTCAATTCGTCCCTCACAATTTTTTTCCGTAACCCACATGCTTCCCATATTGCCTTTTCTGCCCACCCATCTTTGAGCCTTTTTTCTCCCTCCACTCACACTTCCAGTCCAGTTTGTATTGTACAAAAAAATCTTAGGAGTGGTCCCTGCCCTGTGTTGTGATATATCTTCCAGGGATCACATCATTAAAGAAAGGTAATGTTCTTTGCAATACCAATCAAATGCCAATAGCTCCTCTGTGAGGGGTGGGGTTCCATGCCCATCTTCTTTCTCTATCCTGTAATTCTGTCTGGTTCAAGCTTTCAGAGGTCTTGAGTAGGATGTCACAATTGCCATGGATTCATAATGCAGGTTTTTGTGTCTAGAAACTATGTATCCTTTGCATTTTCATCTAATTCTACCATTTATAATCTTCCCAGATCTTCTCTGATGAAGACGCCTCAGTATTAGTTGTAACGGTATGATATATGACGATCTTGTTTTGGGAGGAACTTTAAAGCATCTCTTTCTCTTGAACATGGACCATTTGTGGGATTCTGTATTAATTTTCATCTACTGTAAGGGAGTGCTTCTTTGAAGAGGATTGAGAAATGTTGTGATCTAAGCGCACAGCAATAAGCATCAGTATTAATTTTAGTACTATGCCAACTTTTCAGAATAATAGTATTGTTTATCTACATAGGACCTACCTAACCTCGTGTTCTTGGCCCTTTTAACAGTCTCTGGTTTGTCATTTATCTCATGAACTAAATTGTAGATATAATCAGTAAGTGATTAGCTTCTCCCATGTTTATGTCAAATCTTGAACATAAATCAATTTAAATTTAACATATGAAATTTGCCAAAATGTAATAATTAAAATATAGAGGTTAAATACCTTGCATTTATTTTCTTTACTGCATAATTTTTTTCTCCATCTTGTATTTTGCCCAGGTCACGCCACACCCTGAGGTTCAGGTCCTGAGGCAGGGAAGGGGCATTGGTGGAAGAATTGTCCAACACCAGATGAGTTTCACATTGGTGCTTGGCCCTGAATAGCTCAAGTCATCTTCATTTATACTTCAAAAATAAGCATGTCGTTTCCACCCTTCAGGATTAACCTTCAGAAAACACAAATATGTTTTCTTCCAATTTTTATATCAAAAATAACTTTTAAAGTCAACACAACACTTAGCATTTTGTTAACATGGCTAAATACCACCCCAGACGCATCCTGTCTTAACACAGGCACACATTCTCAATAATAATAATAATATCATTTAAAACATAATGAAGCATATTTTCAGAAATAGGGGAAATTTGCCATACACTGATTACACCCAGTTTGCTTCTATTTCTTTAACTGCCCATTAACTTTCCTTGCCTGTGATCCTGTCAACATTGAATCAGAACAGTTCCCAGGAACTGTGGTGACAGCACGTATTTCCAGATAAGAAACCTGAGAAATATTATTTCCCAAAGTATTTTAAGGAAATTTTGAGGAAAAAAAATGGGGTTTCCAAAAATGATCACATCTGTCCCATGCATGACTGCCAACTAAAAACCATCAAGAGAACATCAATATTATGACAGAAAGGAGAGCATGCAGGCTGTGCAGTTCCAGCTGTATTCACCACTGTATGGAAGTCCACTGGTTCTTGCCAAGTGAGAGACCATCTCCACGGATCTTGCCTCATGGAAACCCATTTTACAGGTACTTACATGCTGGTCTTAAATTAGACCTCACTGCTCCCAACAGCATTTATTATATAATATATGCAAATAGAGAAAACATGTTCTTGTCATGTACAAAACTGGACACCTTTTGTATACCTAGAATAATGGCAATTCTTTAGTTCACAAATCAAAAACTGGCAATCCTATCTTGCAAACTAGATACAAGTTTTAATGTCTGTACCTGCAAATGACTATTAACCACCCAGTACAGGCTTAGCTTATTCTTCAGTCTACTTCTAGTTATTTTAGGACTAAGTCCAGAACATTCTTTATGAAAATTCATTAAGTGTAATGAGTTTGGCAAAATCTTATATCCTTTCTGGCCTGCCTTTCACATGTAATCAAGCAAGACAGACTCCCTCTTTATATATATGGAGAGAGAGAGAGAGAGAGAGAGAGAGAGAGAGAGAGAGAGAGTCACTATCTTCTAAACAAAATTATGGACTTACTCAAAAAGGCAATATTTTTCTTTATATGTTGCAAATAATTAAGTGTTTGACATATTGTAGACACTTAATGAAAAAATATTAGAACATTTCTGAAATTTACTCAATTTTTCAACTCTCAAATTTAATTAGTTAAAAATGTCTGGTCAGTTTCATTTCTCCAAAATCTGTCAAAGCACAGTCTTCACCTTCATTGCTGTTGCAGGACGTTAGAGTTCACACCATCATTAATCACAGGGGCTATTTCTAGTTGTCTAATTGGATGGTCTGTTTCTTTCTAGTCTGTCTTCTATAGATATCATTTTAGAATGTTAGTAGTATCATTATAGATTATAAATGTACTTATATTTGTGCCCTATAGAATAGAAATATTCCTAGGTATATTTCTTTCAATAAGTATATTAAATATATGACCATCATCTCACTTCTAACAAAAGCATTAAGATAGGTATGCTTCTCAGCTTTCAGATAACCTAATAACTCAGGACCTTCCTCTAAGTGCTCATCATTCAGTACAGTGACTGCTTCCTCTAATCACCATCTCTATGTTTCTGATATCTGAAAGGGAGAAATATTTAATAAAAATTAAGCATCATCCTTTAAAGACTTGACCTATTACTTACAAAAACATCTTCTCATTTCTCATTCACCGGCAACTACTTATGTCCCAACTAGCTTATCAATATTCTCTAGAAGAAGAGAATTCTGTTTCTGCAAGATAATGTCAACTATACCTGATATTTTGAGTATATATTTTCCTCTTTTCATACTCAGTTTTTTTTTTTCTCAAGCACACCAACTCTTGGAATACATAGCAATGTCCATTAATTTTCTGCATCCCATTCCAGCTTTCTCCAAGACCTCTGGAGAAGAATGGGCTACTGAATAAAATGTGTCTCCTAATCATGTGGAGATGTGTACATGAATACCTGTTTCCAACTCTCTCCTGTTTGTCCATTTACTAATTAAGTGATCGCTTTAAATTCTACATTCACTCTCATTTTCCTGTAGCATTTGCTTCAATTTGCTTGGGGAAAATGTGAAGAATTACTGTTTTGCAAATACTAAGCCTATTAAATTTAATTCCTGCTTCTTGAAAATAACAACCTTTGCTTTGGATTCATGGTCCCAACATTCTATGTCTTTCCCTATAGAAATAATTC
This sequence comes from Onychomys torridus, assembly GCF_903995425.1. Lineage (NCBI taxonomy): Eukaryota > Metazoa > Chordata > Mammalia > Rodentia > Cricetidae > Onychomys > Onychomys torridus. The sequence continues at coordinate 70,137,584 of NC_050451.1, read as the reverse complement.
ATTACAATGTTTAACTGTGACCTCATATGTAATGGACGATGGAAGAATGTATAGAAAGCATTCTCAAATTTGTGCTATATAATTTGATTGCCTCAGTTTTCCTTTGCAGTTTCAAATTTAATAGGCTTTGGTTAACAATAATGTGCTTTATTTGAAGATAAGCATCAACTCTAGTACATCAGGGTATGATTTCTGATATTGCCTTGTCTGGTTCCTTAAAACCAAACACTTCCTTTACATAGTCATATAATGTCTTATTGGTTACCACATACATCAGCGCATGTCTGCACCCAGGCAAGTCTACCTGCTTGGGTCTGTTGGTACTCGAGCAAGGCAGGGAACAGCTAAACTCCTGCCATACTAGATGAGAAAGTCCAGGGTTTTAGGCATGCTTTGACCCCTTCTCACAGCCCTTCTCTGCCCAGCTGCAATGTCTTTGAACAGCAACAATGTCCAGCATGGTGAGATATCCATAAAGGTTGAGTAGTGACAATCACTTGTTAGTGGTAAAAAGAGTTCTCTAATGGAACTGTAGGCCTACTCAACCAGAGAGAAATCAGGCCTGCACTGAGAGCTTAGGTAGCTTCCTGGGGTGATGGAGGTCATTATTATTTTAAATAATTTAAGTCTTTCTACCATCCTATGTTTCATAGTACAATGCTAAGAACTACTGGGCAAAAACCAACAATTTATTATTTCAGCAGTTTTAATAGGCAAAGGCTGGGCACTTTAACAATCAACCACTGTATCACAGAAAGCAGCATACTAGCAAATTATTTACTTGTCCTCAAATAATGAAGGTAGGGAGTCCATAGGCTTTTGCCATGCACAAGGATTTTGAGCTTTTCTTTAGGAATCATTTAATCTGACTTCTGACTCCTTAGGGAATACAGGAAAAAAAAAAACAGCAATTTTCCTTGTAATTTATTTTCATTTTACATGAGCATTTCCATGTATTTAAATGCAAATGTTTTTAAAAGCTGGTAATAGATTACAGTATTACTATCACTCTCCACTCTATTCTACATGTAAATCAGTTTGTTCTGTCCTTCAGCCCTTTTCTTCCTATCCCTTTTAAAAATTGGAAGGAGAGGCTTTCTTTTATTATCCTATTTGTTTAAATTATATGCAGTAATAGCCATTCATAGTGCTTTTGTATTATCGATTCTATTATTATTTTCCTTCATATCATTTTTAGGAAGCTAGTTTTTCATCTGGCTTGCCTTATTTCCTTGCTTTGATTATAACATTTTTTTATTAATTCTCAAGTAAGTGAGGGAAAAGGTTTTAATATTTGATTTTTCAGAACCATTACCTTTTCCCCTTTCTTTATGTTTTCTATAGTCTCACTGACTCAAACTAAAAGTATTTGCACCAAAGTCTTTACAAGGTATCTCTCCACTTGAATTTGGCATCCAGGTGTTGGGGAATTGAAATATTTTCTGTTGTAGTTGAGACAACTTTTCTTGGTGTAGCCCATGCTGGACTTGACTAGTGGCTACCTTCTGTCACAGTCTCACAAATGCTGAGGTCAATGGTCTATGCAATACACACAGATCTAAGCCTTTTTATTATGCTTATTTTTTATTATTTATAACAGACATTAAAAGGTTTACTAATATCATAGTGCTACAACATTTTGATATTTAGTAGAAAAAATGAGGAAAATTTTATTGGATGACATTTGTAATATTATTTTTGTTTTATTGTGATTTTACCATTAGCATGTAAAATTCAAGTATTTCTGTGGATATCAGTAGATTCAAAATCATATAAAAGGCTAAGTCAATTTTCCAAATATTATATTTGGATAGGGTAGATTATTTCTAGCTAGAGATGTAAATTCTATATTTCTTCTAAATGTTCTTCAAATGTATCATTGATATATTCTTCATCTATTTAGAGAACTACTTTAATCTTCTCCACTTGTCCTTTACCTCTCAAGTCTTTTATTTTGTTCTTTGTAAATTAGCTTGAACTGTCTGTCAACCCTTTTTGCTGAGTTCATAAAATTTAACCATCATAATTTTATGAATGGCATCTCTCAATTTCTTTAATTTTTTTTCAGAGGTTCACATTTGGTTTTGTCTCTTGGATAATGAAACTTTCTCTGAATTTTTTTGGCTGAATATTTCACATTAATGTTGCTATCTGTCTCACTTCTGCTCAGTTACAAACTTTCTTTCAAAAATCATGATACTTTTATTAACTCTCATATCCCAGTTCACTTTAAGGATGTTGGGGCTTAATCCTTCATTCTGGTAGTGTACTTTATATAATTTCTTATATGATGCTTCATGTCTGTCCCTCTTTCAAAATTCTAAAGTCTGTACTCTCAAAAACAGGTGTTCAGGGGTGATACCAGTGGCATGTATTCAAATTTCATTGCATCATCATTGTGTTAAGCAAAACCAACCATGCTTTGAAGAGTATTGAATGTTTTCTCTTATACATGTAATATACTTTTGTGTATTATGTATATATACAAGCAGATGGATGATTGGTGAGATAAGGAATGATGGATGAAGGCAGACAAAAGAGGGAGATTTGAGAATGAATACAAATAAAACACAATGATATATGTACAAGAAAATATCTCCATGAAATTTTACTTTAAGAACTTAAATATTTCAAAGGACGGTTATTCAGTTAATACCATTCATTTAAATACTTCCTCTATTTCATCCTGATCTTCCATGGATGTTTTCCTTTTACTTACAATAATTTGTAAATTCTAAATGTGAAAACCATAATTAGTATCTGTTTTATCCATGACGTCCTTATTTCGACGCTTGTTTTTTATATATTTGTGTTATGAATGCTCACAGGGCCTCTTTAGTTTGCTTATTATACTTTGCTTTATTTTTTGTAAATGTTTTTTGAGTCTAAGAATGATTTTCAATGATAAACCAGGATCATTGAGTTACTTTTAAGAAGTATATTCAAAAAGGTGATATTAACTTGTTCTCACAAGTTCTTAATGTAATTCTTAAGGAACTAAGTAAAAATATATTCCATATAAAATTTGATTCTGCAATAAGAAAATTAAAGTACAAAACAAATCTTTTCTTTCATTAGACGGTTGTCATTAATTTTATTTATGACAGTGGCAAGCACTCTTCTCTTAGCTGGATATTCAAGGGTGAAAAGGTGTTTCACCATCTGGTAAGGTGAATTAAACGTGTAATTATTCATGAGTGTAAAAGTGGAACTGTTCTATGAGACACTGTAGGAACAACATCTGTCTAGGAATTATGAGGTCAGGCCAGGGTGAGACTGAACATGATGTCTAGGCTGATGTCTGAATCATGTGTAAGAATTCACCAGGTTAATTTCAGGAGGAACAAAAGTCATACCAGAAGTACAAGAAGACCCAAAGGAGAGGTATATGAGCATGAATACAAAGAGACAGAGGAAGTTTGTTTTGAATAGTGGGAACTCTGATTAGAGATGAAGCAGGGTAAGAAGCCTGAAAACATTAGCAGAGTTCAAATCTTAAGATCATAAAAATTAGTTTAAGTGTATTTAAGTTCTTATTAGGGCATGGACTACTCATCTGTAGTGAAATGAGTGGGTTATGAAGAAAGTATTAATACAGGTAAAATATGGGAGAAAGCAATAGATAGAATCAAAGCATAATTCATTGAAAGTCACTAACAGACATGGAGCATGAAGGATAGAAGAACTACCCAGAATAGCACTATTTTCACAAGGCATAATTAGAAAATTGGGTAATAAACAGAGTCCGTTTTATTGTTTTCCTGTTTGCATTTATCTTCAAGCTTAAAATTCAACCAATCTCTATCTATTGTATTTTGCCAGCAGCAAGCAAAGAATAATTTCACATGGTTAATAGACTTTTTAGGGATCTATAGCATGAACAATTAGTTCTCTTGATCTCATTATTGGCAGAGTAACATTGAATGTGGCAGTGATGTGACTTTAGATATGTGCATTCCTGTGGCCATAATTTTCTGTGTGTTCTTTTAAGAAAGCTACTTCATTGAGTACAGGTTGTCGATGAATCCAGCAGTTAGTGAAATATAGTGCAGGGGTTGTGAAATTTAAAATTTAGCAACATTTAATTGATTTAGTCTATCAAGCTACACTGTGTCACAGTATATAGAATTCAAATTATTATTTATGAAATTATATTCATTTTAGTAATATTACTTGAGAAAAATGTTCAAAATAAAAGTGTATTCACAAGCAAAAAATAGAAAATGCTGTGTGGGGGGCGTTTACCCACCAACCCCACAGCTCCCCAGAGTTTTCTTGAGTGTGAGCAGCAGGAAATATTAGATAGAAGGATTTATAGTGTGGAGATAAACAGATAGAAAATAAAGGATAGCCTCGAGAGAGCCTGGAACCTTTTCCAATGAGCCCTGACTGGTTCTGCCCCAGGGTATTTATAGAGATGCTAAGGGGTGGAGCAAAATACCTCCTCCCCCAGCACAGCCAAATGCAGACCATTTCAGACACCTGCACTCAGGCCTGTAGCCCTAATCATCCATATGAGGACCTGCTGGGTAAAGCCACAAGGAACCTGAAAATGGGCTCCCACAGCTGTGTCAAGAGTAAAGATGAATTTGAAAATGAAAATAGTATTTAAGGTAGAGTAAATATATTCAGTTAAAAATTCATTGTGATAAAAATGAAACAATCCCAAACACTTACTTTTAGCAGATCCTAAGTATCTATCCCATTTCTTTCCACCAACTCTTCTCTTGAAAGTAATTCATTGACAAATAGAGAAAAGACTTGATTATTTAATGAGAAAAATGAGGTCTGTGCTAAACTGAAATCTTACAACAAAGTAGTTGACGATTTCCAAAGACTCAGTACCTACCAGATTCCAGAGTCAGTAAGTAGCTACTGTCCTTTGATGCTCCTAGACTTTAAAACAATAACTGAACATAACAAAGTTTCTAAGGACACTGTTAATGATTTTTTCATTTTTAATAACTTCCTTCGATTTCCATATTTCATTTTAATATTATTAAATATTTAATATTTTGTAATATTATTTGCATATCCCTTATCCATTTATTCAATCTTTAATCAAAACTAATATGGAGTAAATTAATAGCATTCATTATTTCAGGATAAGGAAACGCTTCGTCTGATTGAAAGCTAATTAGCACTGTCAGACAACAATAATTTGTTAACGAAGGAGTACATTTTAACAGCAAATGACACAGTTTATATAGAAATGATTTTGGAGTCTAGGAAAGGGCTACATAATTGTCTTGAATTAGGTACTGTAAGATAACGTTTTGAAGCATCAATTTTTCACTAATAAACATTCCCAATCACCATTTCAAAGTCTCTATTCAGGTTGGTTATGAGTCTGAACTTATTTAACTTTTATCTAATCTATCTTTACTTTCTTTTTCTCCGTTACCTTTTGTAAAAGTTCATATTGTTACTGTAAGCTACATTCTGGCATCCTATAATGACATCACTGAAAGGATCCTATAAAGTCAAGTCTCTATAAAGCATGTGGTTCATTTGCACAAATTAGGCAGCACTCTCATTACAAGTATTTTGCAGTACATTTCCCAGTATCATCCAGTTATCTTCATGGGCTTTAAAAAAAGTAAATCTAGATATAATGCACTGTCTGTCAAGAGCAGAGAACAGACCTCTACACCAGCTCATATTAAAGAAAAATCATGTTCATATTAAAGAAAATAATGTTCATATTTGCCAATGATAGGTGCTTGTATTTCATGCTAAGTTCCTGATGCTCTCACAGAAACTCTTTCATTCCCTCAATCTCTTTTGTTAGTCTCTAAATTTCAAAGCAAACTAAATTAAAAAAAATCATTTGTGGAATCTTATTTTCACACAAAAATAAAATAATAGTTGAGCAACTCAGGTTTTCATAAAATAGCCACAAGTATAATAACAACAAGTCGATGCCTGGAGAGGTAGCTAAATCATAAATCCATTTGCTATACTTCTAGAAGGCCTAGGTTTAGTTCCCAGCACCCACATTTGTTGGTTTAGAGCAACCCTAGACCCAGGGCATCTTTGGCCTTCAAAGGCACTATATTCTGGGTGGCGTGGTACAATCCTTTAATCCCAGGACTTAGGCAGAGCCAACTGGATTTTTGTGAGTTTGAGGACAGCCTGGTCTACAGAGTGAGCTCCAGGATAGGCACCAAAACTACAGAGAAAAACCCTGTCTCAAAAAAACAAACAAACAAACAAAAGGCATTATATGTAAGTACAGACATAGACAGACAGACGAGCATAAGCACATTTTTTTTTTAAATTAAATCTTAAAAGTAATTAAAATAGAAGAGTAACTGAGATGACTCTTGGATAGATAATTTCTTTCTATAAAACACGTTTACATTTAACAGACTTTCTGTCTAACATTATTTATACTAAAATTTTCTTCTGAAGACATACTAATGAACGTGCCCAATCTCATTTTACCCATGATTTCTATACTTTGGACTCACAAAGATAGTTGGGAGCTGTTTCCACTACAACAAACGATGGATGCAATGACAAAATTACCCTTCACGTGCTGCTGGTTGAGAGGGAACTGGGACTCATACAGAGGAGCACCTGTGTGTGCTGCTTTGGTATATGAAAGCACTAGTTCACCTGGTGTTTTATTTGTAGAGTTCCCTTTAAGGACCAATGTTCCTTGATACAGTTTGATAGACAGTAGAGATCTACTAGAATGTTGATAGCTGTGTGTCTATAGTTATGCTCAACAATTATACAATTATAGTCCATAACTAACTTTTATGTATGCAAGCATTTTTTGTTCTTTTTTTTTTTTTATTTCGCTTTTCAACAGAACCTAACTATTTAGGTCAGTTTGACCTATGGCTTCCTATGATCCACCAGCCTCTGCATCCAGAAAACTATGATTACATAAATCTTCAATGATCCCCAATTATTAGCCAATTTATCAACAAGTATAAACCATATTGAAAGACAGAAACCATCTTGGAAGAAGGAATAAAGAAATCATAGTTCAAATAGGATACACAAAACAGAATTAACATTTGATCCAAGTTCTGTTTTTTTCTAAAGTACATTCCATACTCTGCTAATATATCTAATACTCCAATAACTGTTGGTACAGACACATTTCCTAAATCACACTTAGCCCCTAATAAATTAATATGGGAAATATTTCACAAATAGATAACATTTTCTATTTTGATCTAGTTAATGACATTTGAAAATAATTGTTTTTAATTGTATATTGGTACATATGAGTGCGGTTGTCTGTGGAGGCTAGAAGTCTGTGAAGCACTCTGCTGCTGGTGCTGACTGTGACTCTCCCGGTGGGAGGTAAGGGAGCTGAATATGGGTCCCCTGCAAATGCAGCATGTGATATTAACTTTTTCTTTTAAGCCATTCCTTGATGCTTAGTTAATTATTTTTAATAGATATATTTGTGGGTTCCTAATAGAAAATACATGGTAATGTTCATTTTCATTCCTGCTATAAGCAGGCAAGAACAAATTAAGAGTATAACACTAAGAATTTAGAATTGTTCTAATAAATTCAAATTTTAATTTTCACATTGGAGGAGGAGATATTTTAAAGGAAATAATGACTATAATTAAAGGTCTTATATATTAGTTTCAAATTCTATTTCATGGGTTAACAGTTTTATATTTCAACAAACTCAAGTTGTTTCTTAACCGACCAAAAACTAGTAAATTTCTACCATTGATTTTTTTTAAATTTATATTTAACTCTGTTTTTTTTTTTTTTTTCTGAACATATGTTGGCATTTTGGCACAAGTGTGGCTACCTGCAGTATGAATATTTTTGTTTCTCTCAATTTGAATTGACGCCAGAGTCAGTTGAAGTTGTCTGTTATGTTTTAAACATTCATCTATTGATCTACTCTGAACTTTTTCAGACAACAGAGAGGTTAGTAATGCTTCAAGGTAGGCTTCCAATTATCCTCATTTAATAGATGTTAGCAACTTGTTGAACTATTCAAGCCTGAAGAACATAACTGTCAGAGGCTGTTCGCATTGGCAAGCATTCATGTACTGGACTTAAGAGTTCCTGACCAAGATCTTATCAAATGTTAAGATAATTACAACTGTGGCATTTATTAATAAAAGGTATTTTCAATGTGTCAAAGAACTTAACACTTCCTTGTGTTCACATTCTAATACATCACACAAAGAACAGTGAGCTTAATTTTTCAATCTCCTCTTTTTCACTAGAAATTTAGTGCGTGTGTGACCGGATCTGTTGTAATGGACATTATTGTGAGTGACCGGATCTGTTGTAATGAATACTTTTTTGATGGACAGAGACAAAGGAAAAACTCAGGAAATGTCTATGATTACATTCATGATAGCATTTATACATGTATGTATTTAGTTACCATTTTTGGTGGTATAAAATAAGAAAGATTACAATGTACTTTCACTAATTATATGATATTTAGGCCTAGTTCTTTAAAATACTCTATAATAAGACATGCATTATGATAATTTAAAAATTCTAATCTTTATTGAGTTATTCCTCTTAGCTAAATTCAAAAGTATACATGTAGATAGGTAGTCCTATACTTCAAATCAGCTCTAAATATTATAGTGTATTTGGTTTTGAATTTGGCATTTCACTTGAAAATAGAATTTGTCAAAATTATCAAAAACTGTTATATAATTTTTTTTGGTTTTTTGAGACAGGGTTTCTCTGTGTAGCTTTGCACCTTTCCTGGAACTCACTTGGTAGCCCAGGCTGGCCTCAAACTCACAAAGATCTGCCTGGCTCTGCCTCCCGAGTGCTGGGATTAAAGGCGTGCGCTACCACTACCACTGCCCAGCTAACTGTTATATATAATTTTTTAAAAATATCTTAATAATTATGATACTAATGTCACTTGTTGAAAATACAAGGCATTCCAGAAAGTGGGCTGCTAACAGACTATCTCAAAATTTAATTGTTATTTATTTATTGTTATTGATTCAGTTTTACATAAAAGAAGAGAGGCTAGTGGAGTGACATCTTCAGCCTTAGCTATGTATTGATTATTTTTAGTATCAATCTATGTATGTATGTTCTTTGTGCTGTTCATAGCATTGAACTAAGGACCTCACAGGCACTACCTATTAAACCATGTAGATAATCGATATACAACTGGAGTCATATGTCCCTGGTGTAAGCAGTCTTAACCAAGGGCCACTATGAGACATACATAGGATAAAAGTTGGTGTAAGCATTATTAATTTACAAAGCTACTCTCTCCTCCAAGTGAGCATTAATTATTTTAAAACCAGACAGAAAGTTTAACAATACTACAAGAGGTGTTTTTTTCTAGTTAATGATAAAGAACTTTTAAAATTCTTTACAGAAACCTGATATTTTGATTCATCCTGAACACATGTACTGAGCAGATGGCATTATGAATCTGTTACTATTTCTCATGCTGAACTGCCCTGAATTTTAAGAAATAATATACTTTAAAGAATTACATAGATCTTTCAAGAAAATGAATTTTTATTTTCAAAAGTTTTTATGGGTATGAATACAGCATTATTATTTGTGGCTATCCTGTGTATTGAAAATTAATTTTTAGTAAAAAAAATGTAAAAGAAGCTTTAAAACTATGATATTTGCATCCTTTTGTGGTAGAGATTGCTAAGTAACAGATAACAGAAAGTCTCAATGGAATTCTCACCATGATATGGAATTTTAGAGACTTGCTGATTTGCCCTCTGACAACAAAAATACAAAAAATACCTGATTTCACCTAGGTCTGTGAGTTCTCCTCAATGAAATGTTCTATCTTTGTCTAATTTTCTTAAAGTCTCAGTTAAATTCAACAGAAAACAAAAGATGCACTTGAGATTGAGTGAACTACCTAGACTTCCTACTTCTTAGTATTTATTCAGAATATAACAATAAATTTCTATTTAAAAGAAATGTTCAATTCTGAGTGCATTTCTAAGATGGTTCTCAAAAATGAATCTTGGAAAACATTCATAAAAATATCAGCAAGATAGCACATATTATAAACAAATAATGGATATATAAAAACTGTGAGTTTCCTTGTTAGAAAACTGCAAATTGACTATTCGCATAAAGTTAACCTTCTAGCATTTTTGCATCTCGCAAATACTTATGACAAAACATTTTAATACAAAATGAGAAATACACTCTACTAATATTGTATGAAGAGAACAATACAATTAGGTAGAGAACCCTGAAATCATGTCTTAGGGATATTCAGCATGTGTTGATGACTTAAATTTGTTTATAAAAAATAGACTTTCCCAGGGCTGTTAATATAATCTGAGATGTATAACATTGACTGACCTCATAAAAGGTTCAAAGAGAATAAAACTAAACATGAAGAATACAAGACTTGAAAACTAACTCTAGTAACCTTTGTACATACAGACAGCGACTCAGTGTGCTTGAAAGAAGAGCACATGAGTTTATGAGTGGAAATTGGTGGTGGGTGGTTGGGTTGGGAGCAAAAGAAATGGCAAATGGAGATGTTAATCTCTACACCGACCAGAGCCAGTACACTGATGATTCATGTGGGGCAAGAAAGAAATCTGGCTCAACAGGACTCAGTAGCCCACGTGGGTTCAAATCCCAGGCAATTTATGGTAAACATATTTAAGAACAGTACAGGTTTGGGGGAAAATATCTGTTTTAACAAAACTCTCCTGTGCACAGGAAGGTATAATTATGTTGAAACTCTTCTCAAAGTACATGTCACTTCTTTCCTGAAGATTTGTTCTAGAGAGAGACTGTCTTAACGGTCTAGGGGAGTAAAATCAGGTATTACACCTCTCCTGTTGGAGAGACAGTGCTATGTGTTTCACATTCCTGTTTTTCCTCTCACTTACCTGTTGTTTACAAGGACTTTGTCTTCCTAACAAGTGAATTTGACTAAAACACATATGCATGTATGGAATTCTCTCAACAGTACAGACAAAAAAAAAAGAAAATGAGAAAAAGTAAAATAATAATAATAATAATAAAACAAAGAAAAATCAAACAAACAAAAAAAACAGAAAGCATGTATAAGTGGCTTGGGCTTATTTTGGTGTTCTTTTGCTGTGAAGAGACACCATGACCACAGCAACCCTTAGAAGGGAAAACATTTGACTGAGGCTAACTTAAATTTCTGAAGCTTTGTCCATTGTCATCATGGCATGGTACATGGTAGCTCAGAGGCAGACATAAGCCAGGAATAGTACTTACCCCCTAATCCTCAGGCAACTGGCAGAGAGGGTCATTCAACCTAGTGTGGGCATTTGAAATCGCAAAGCCCTCCCCAGTGACACACCTCCTCCAGTGACACACCTCCTCCAGTGACACACCTCCTACTCCTTTCAAACTGTTCACCAACTGGAGACTAAGATTTTGATATATGAGCTTATGGGAGGTATTCTCATTCTAATCACCACAGGCATAATGTTGTAGACTTATCATTGTGTGTTTGTACGTGTGTGTGTGTGTGTGTGTGTGTGTGTGTGTGTGTGTGTGTACAAGAAAAGGAGATGACACCCAAACTTCCTAAATTACTTCATACTACTAGGCTATTCCCAAAGGTTCTCTGCCTTGTTTCGTCTTTAGATAAGACAAATCACATTTCTGTGATATCAATGCTAACAAGTGCTCCAAGCACCTCAAATAAAATATTCTAAATTAAAATCTCGGAAAGGGAGCTCATTTTCTGTTTTCCCATAAGTAGACAGACTCTCTTCTGTATTCCATACTGGCACTTCACATTTTAATTTTAATATGTATAAAACCTTGCTTTCCTCCAACATCCCTGCAGAGCTGTTCAAGTGAAGCAGGGATAAAATTACATGCAGGTTATAGCATCTCAGCCCAAATGTGTTTGGAGAGAGCATGGTGAAAAAAGGAGAAGGCTCACAAAAAAGGCAGGGATACAGAGAAGGAGACTATACATTGTTAATGGTGTGGAGATGAATCTTTATGAAACAAACACATTTATTTCCAAACAAAGAAAAAGACGAGGAGGGAACATTTATCTTCAAGTCATTCTGAAAGGAGAATTCATACAGAAGCACATTTTCTCCATTTCAAAATGCTTTAAATTTTTTTTCTGGCTTTTTACTAGAAAAATCACAAGACATTTAAGTGGGCCAGATTATCAGAATACAAATGAGATTTTGTATTATCAAATTGTAGTAAAAACAGAAAGTTCCTACAAAGTAGCAAAATGGTATCTTGAGAGTACTTGCCTTTACAGGATAATCATTCCCAAAAGCCACATAAATATTCTGTTCTCATATATTTAAACCATAAAAAAATAGTAGTAGAGATTGGAATTTTAAAATTCAAAACCATGTAATAGGAATTGCATGTATTGTCTAACTCTGCAAGTATAAGCCCCATTTTTGTTAGTCTGTTAGGGGTAGCCCCTTATAGAGGCAGAATACACTTTAATGTTATTGGTTATATAAATATTAATATTTTAGTTTTGTAATATCGAGGGAAATGTAACAAAATCTTAAAAGTTCCACTATGTATCTGAAAAATGGTTGGATAACTGATTGAAAGAAAAATGACTGGGTGAAGGAGTTTGGACACATTTAACCATATAGTTAACAATTTGGTTTTCTATTATTGTTTAGGAGATCACGTTCATGTTTCGGAGTCTCCAAGCATTTTCCAGACATGAAGGATAAATGCAGCACGAACAAAAAATGTCATGAATTTTCAGTCTTTCATTTAGGAAATACTACTATCATAGAAAGAAAGTCTCCATCCTTCATTAAAGAAGTCACTGAACCAGGGCTCATATGATAGACAATCCACAGTTTAGCACCCAAAATTTTCTAAGTTATATACATTGAATTTGTATTTCTGCATGAGATTCTATTTAAAATTTTCAATTTTCTTCTTTAAATAAGAGCAGTGACTTTGATGTCAAATATTGAAATAAATCTCAGAAAATAATACCTACCTAAAGATCCAGAAAAAATATTGAAAGTAAATAAGGCAAGAACATATGTTAATGGAAGTAGTTTAAACATTAATCAATGGAGGTAATGTCTTCATTTATTTTTTAAATTGCTGAATCAGATAGTGTTAAAAGGCTGATTTAAAATACCCATGCATTTAAATTTTAATCTTTTAATTTTGTATATAGAGACTCTATTACATCATTTCTGTACTCTCTCTTCATCCTGTATTCTTTCTCCACCTCAAATTCATGGATTATTTTTTTAACTAGTGCTGTGACACACACACACACACACACACACACACACATACACACACACACACACATTCTTTCATCCATACCTATGTGTATACAAAAGGATGTATAACCACACACTACATTTTTATGTCCTATGTATCTGAAGTCCCAAGTCCAGGTGCAGCATCACAGGCTGGAATAGGTTTGGAAGTTGTACAAGGAAGATGTTGTTCATAATCTCATTCTAGTTGTTGGTAGAATTCATTTCCTTGCAGCTGTTCCATGAGACTGGTTCTATTCTGATACCAGAGGCTGTTTTTGATTCTCTGCCACATTGAATTCTTAAAGTTCAACAAAGCAACTAACTTTTATGATACAAGTATGGTCTCTGATTCTAGAGAGTATCTTACATGTTTTAACAGGATAAGAAATGTAACATTCTATCACTTTTGTCATATAGAAGTGAGTAAAAAGTCACAAATTCTCTCAACTCAAAGGACGAAGATTACCAAAAGAGATGGAAATCATATCTGTCCCACTGAGGTACCTTCACCTTCCTTTAAAGTCACAGAACAAGGAAAAGGGGAAAACTTGAAAGAAGCACAGGTCTCTTAGCAAGACACACCACTCTCTCCTCCAACTCTCTCCTTATCTCTAAGCTCCCAGGTGTTCCTGAGACTCCCTAGACTTTAAAATAAGTGGTAATTGAAAATTCTCTTCAGATGTCATTTGGAACAGAAAATCAATAAAACACAACACACAAAATAGTGTATACTACCCCCCAAGGGATCATTACAAAATATGTCACTCTTGTTTTTTTTTATTCAAAAGTATAGTTTGAAAAAAATAACCCTTGCATACATATAAGAAGTTGATAGAGCAATAAGGTAAAAAAAATGGAATTATGGTTTTCTATTCAAGTCAACAAACACTTCCTTTTATGGAAGCTAAGAATCATTAAGCTGCAAGTGTCTTATCTACCTATCTACATTTTAATTAAGTTGTGTTTTTGAAGAGGTCATTCCCCATAATTAAGCTTGGATTGGAAGAAGGCTACTAGCATTTATCCTAATGAAGGTCCTATAGCAAACCCTTTAATTGTTTTGAAACTAATATTCTATCAATAAAGTGAACAACTGTCTACAGTACAATGTTTCTTTCAAGATTAAATAAGGTCTACTGGAGTAACATTCATATTCTCAAGGGAAGATCATTTTATTTTGATGTATAAAAAGTAAAACCGCATTAGTGCTATCTTTTAACTTAAATATTCTGTAATTTTACAGGAAGAAAATGAATGTGGAGGCTGTAGGCTGGATTGGCAGAGTTATGAAATGAATATAAAAAGTGACCTCAATTTGTGTATTCACAAAACCTAGATAAGGTCAGAATAATGATGTGACTTTCCAACCAACTCTAAAAGCCTTATTTTCATGTCCTATACAATGCTAATACTATTCAGAAATAGTAATCTATGTTTCCATTCTTACATTTTGTTTGTACACATGAGCCTACAAATTTTTGTTAGGTGTAAAGAAGGATAGTATCATTTTTAGATAACCATCTCTTATGTCCATTACTGTATCAATTGATTGTATCCTATCAGGAAATACTCATATATTTCTATTTGAAATGCTAAAGCATTGTTTATAATTTTATAAAGCAAATCAATTATTATACTTTAAGCATGTGTATTTCTTTATATGCATGACCTTTCTATATGCTTATTTCAAAATTCTTTGAACTTTTGTAGATATTTTTAGCACTGATCTCAAAGCTTTGGCTAACTCAACTTCCCTCAAGCTTAATCTTTTATAGCCTACTTTTTCTTAGTTTCTGATAATTTTTCTGCTATTAAACATTTGGAAGTATTCCTGGAAATAAAATCTTAAGAGGTATGGTTTAAAGTAATGGAAATTTTCTTTGAATATGATACCTCATCCCTATTAAATCCCTTAAAACCCATTTGCTGTTTTCTGTCAACTGTGTTTTGCCTGAAAGGAAGAAAGTAATTACTATGAACAGGATTAGATTAGTTTTGGAAATGTTTTCATGGAACCCCTGGAAGCATTTTAGTTGACTTTGAAACTAAAGCTAAAATAAATGAGCTTTATTTCCCTTCTTGATTTTGTAGCTCTCTTGCTCCCAGATAGTTTTGACACAGTGACTGTTGTTGCTTACAAGAATATTGGATTTCACTGGGCACCAGATTACAACAGTGTCTCTGAACCATGTTACTTTCATAGATGATTTGCACTACTGTAAAATCATTAAGGGTATTCATTAAACATGTCACTCTTTTGCAGAGGATCAATATTTCTAAAATAAAAGGCATAGCTGTTTGCATTTAATTTCAATCATGTTTTCTTTTAGGCTTTTTGTATTTTGTTTTTAATATGCTAGAGTAGCTTGTTGTATAATGAGATGGCACTGTGCATAATGAGCTACTGTTTACTGTTATTCCTGGCAATGAACCATGGAAAAACAAGGCCTGTTAATACAAGTGCATACATGAGATGCTTCTTCACCTCCAGGCAAGGCCTGTTTGAGAAGAGGAAGGGAAATATTTTGCCTTCTGTTTAGTCTCCAGTCAGATTAGTATCGTTCCATCCTTGCCTTCTAAAGTGCTGGAACTGTTATGCCTACCAATTCTCCTTCCTGCAACATCACTGATGTCTTGCAAACCTAGCAATGTAGAAGCACAAGGCAGAAAACATTTACTTTTTATGTTAAGTCAAAAAAAATGTAGAAACTGACTTAAGACAGCTTAACCCAATCCACCATGAACTGGGTTTTCTCTACATTAGAGGAAGCCAGGGTTTTCATTTAAAAGCTTGTGCTAGTGAGTTACCAATTCAAGGCTTTCACTTTACCTTTTCCTAAGCAATATAGTTTGCCTATGACTGGAGCTTTATGGAGTATGAATGCTTTAAAAAAAATCTATTAGAATCATGACTAGATCTCAAAAAGATTAAATATATTCAATTTATCTTCCCAATTAATAATTGATCACATACTAATCACTCTATCTGAATTAAATGGATTTATTGTTCAATTTGAATCTGTAGTACAGTAGGCACAAGAAAAGGTATGGAGAAACATGCTACCATGATTTTTGACTCAAAAGAAAGTTGCATATAATAAAATTCTCAGAAAAACCTGAAATTCAAACACAATAATTTATAAAATACTGTTTTATATTAAGAATCTTGTAAAAATAGCCACAAAATACCCTGATTACTGTTATTTTTGACCAGATGTAAAATATATTGGGGAAAATAGAAACTTTTGGTCTCAAATATTTTGATATTTGTAAATTATAAATATGCAATTAAAAAATAGGACTAGGGGATAAATCTGTTGATAAAATGATTATAGCACTAGAATGAAGACCTGGTTTCACATCCCTAGAATGCATCCAAAGAACTGTGTCTGGCAAGCATAAAACTAGAATTCCAATGCTAGAGAGATAGATGCAAGAAGATCCTGAGTACTTGCTGGCCAACTGGGGTCTATCCTAGTCATCAAGGTCTATGTTCAGTGAGAGACCTAGTCTAAAACAGTAAGACGGAGAACTATCAAAGAGAACACCTAATATCAACCCTATAATATTAAGGTTGATATTGCTCTTCCACATGAATGTATAGACACACACACACAGGGGTGGAGTGGAGAACACATCAGACATAGGTATTGCTTCTGGATCATAAGTATTTAGAAAAATCTATTGACTGGAGGTTGATATTTTTAAGAGTGCATTATATAAGTAAATTGATGTTATTATAATACTGTTATTACCATAATCAGATACTCAAATAAAATGTCAAAGCTACATGTTCAATCCAATGCCACTAGAGGTACATTTTACATAGTACAGTCATTTCATTGTTTAAAATTCCCAGTGAAATACTTTGAAAGGAATAGAACTTTAGTTAACTTAATTCTAACACAAATATGTGCAACAGATGCAAGTTTTAATGCTTTTCCCTTCAGACTTCTCTATACTAAGGAAAGAATAAAGGCAAAAAAAGAATAAATGCATTCATGCTTACTTTTGAGAAGCTAGCTTTGTTTTTATTCAGTTTAATGAGCTAAATAAATAACTGAGATTTTGTACATGTCCAACAAAGAAAGCTTCTTACTCACATCATCCAGCATCTTTACCAGAAAATGGAGTCAAAACATCAGGTGATACAATAATTATCTTCTAGAAATATAAAAATATAATTTAATCTCCTGAAATAAAATTTTATTGCAGACTATTCACAAAGACAAAGCAAAGATAAGAAAAGCCTCATCATTAACATTTGTCAAGCAATGTTTCTGATAGGTATTAAGCAGTTACAATTACACATGTATAGTTGATGTTTTCATGCATCCCAGCCAGCCAGCAGTCAGGACAAATCTCTGTGACTCACATCTCCCAAGTATACACACAGTGGCTTATATTAATTACAAACTGTATGGCCATTTGCTCAGGCTTATTACTAATTAGCTCTTACACTTAAATTAATCCATAGTTCTTATTTATGTTTAATCACGTGCCTTGGTACCTTTTCTCTGTTCTGCCTTATCATCTTGCTTCCTCTGTGTCTGGATGACAACTCCTGACTCAGCCTTCCTCTTCCTAGAAGTCTCCTGGTCTGCCTATACTTCCTGCTGGGTTACTGGCCAATCAGCATTCTATTTATCAACCAATCAGAGCAACACATGTTCACAGCATACAGAATGACATTCCACAGCACACATGTACATAGGAATTTTAAAGGATGTAGGAACTTTATTATCAGGGATGAAAATAAGTAAGAGAATGCCTTTTCCTCCAATAAAAGTGTTTATACTTTTGAAAATATGAAACTATCTCCTTTATAGTACTTAATAATATAGAAAGATTATATTACTATTTTTTAAAATTACACTTACTTTAGATTTTGAAAATATTGAGTGTAAACTTTAAAGAGTCTATAAAATGTGGAAAAATAGAGGAAAAAGGATTTACAATACTAAATAAACAAACTGATGGTACATATAAGAAAAAATACAAAATTGTAGCACATCAACAAAGTATAAATTTATACAAGTACATTAATTTATTTATTATATGGTGATTATGTCCTCACTGCCCTTATAGGTCACAGAACCTAGAGGAGAATTTTCCATTATTATTCAGCTAAACTGAAAAGTATTAAACTGACTTCTAATGGCTTATTCTTTTTTTCTTTTTATTTATTTTTTATTTATTTATTTTGAGCTGAGGATCGAACCCAGGGCTTTGTGCTTGCTAAGCAAGTGCTCTATCACTGAGCTAAATCCCCAACCCTCGGCTTATTCTTAGTACTCATATATTAATGCATCTTTTAATTCTCACAGGAAATCCTTTTTGAAATAGATAGAGATTAACTCAGAGATGGAGAGCTGGTCAGTATGCAGAAATCAGATGCTAAACAATGCTCATTTTTCAAAGGGACTTTTGTAACACATCCCTCCTCTCAGTTCTCAGGCATCATTGAGGAAAACAGGACAGAAATATTGTTAAGAGCCAGAAGTAATGGATTAAAAGAAGGGAGCAGTGTTTTCTGGACACACCAGAACAGTGTAGAATTATCAACTCATCATAGTTGTGACAGCATGGATGAGCACCCTTATCCCAATCCAGACAAACTACAAACGTGAAGAGAACAAGTAGGCATGAACTCTCACTCCTGGGAGAGTAGCTACTGACAACTGACAGCCACTGAGAGAGGAAGAAACTGTTTAGGTAAGTGTGTGACCCCTGCTAAGGAAAGCTACACATACAAGTATACAAAGGCAGCTCAAATTGAACTAGATGCTTTTACATTGGCTTGTTTTGTTTTAAGAGGAAACAAAGTTGGTAAGAGCTGAGGAAGGGAATTTTGAGCATGATCAGTTTAAATTGTTCTCAGTTTAACTAGTTCTCAAGGAACTAGTTTAAAAAATGAGAAAATAATCTGCAGACAAACAACATTGGAATTTTGTTGGTTTTTTTTTTTTTTCAAGATCACAAGTCCTTTCTGTCTGTCTCTCTCTCTCTCTCTCTCTCTCTCTCTCTCTCTCTCTCTCTCTCTCTCTGTATATATCTGTCTCTCTACCCTTCATCTTTTTTATTGAAAGAGTTTTTTCACATAATAAATCCTAATTATGAATTTCCTTCCATCTCCACCCAGTTCCACTCTTTTTACCTCCCCTTCCATCCAGTTCAACCCCTTCTATCTCTTGTTAGAAAACGAACAAGCAGGCTTCTTAGGGATAATAATATAGTACAAGATAGTAGTATAATATAATGTGACAAAACAAAAGCAAACACATCACAATAGGTAAAAAACAAACAGAAGGAAAAAAGCAAAGGAAAGGCACTAGATGCAGATATAGACACAGATGTCCTCACACTCACAAACCCCATAAAAACTCTAAACGGTAAGCCATAATATATATGAAAAAGATGTGTATAGATTTTAAAAAATAGAAAAAAAGTAAAAATAAAAACCAAAACCTTTTATTAAGTTAGAAAAGAAGAAAAGCCCTGACATGACATTTGGCGATAAGGAACTTCCAAACATCACATTAAGGTTGTTTTCTGTTCTTCATCTAGCAATATGCATACAAACTACCCCCAAAAGCAGTATGTTTTTCCACTGTGACTCACTTGGGGAAAAGTTAATTTTCATTTGCAAGTAGTTATCAATTGTTGATAGCTTCAGGGTTAAAGATAGAGTCATGTGTCCACTTTTCCTGCTCTAGGGTCCCATTTGCTATAGATTTGTGTGGGTCCTATGTATGCTGCCTCGGTCTCTGTGAGTTCATAGGTTTATCGATCCTGTTGAATTAGAGGTCCTTGTTTCATTGGTCTCCTCCATATCTTCTGAGTCTTACACTCTTTCTGCCTCTTCTTCATGAGGCTCCCTGAGCTCTGTGGGGAAGGATTTGATGGAAACATCCCTCTTAGAACTGAGTGTTTCAAGGTCTCTCAATCTCTGCACATTGTCTGCCTGTGGGTCTCAGTCTCTCTTTCTCTGCCCTATATTTCTCTCTCTCTCTCAACATGATTTCTTGCTGTACAGCTTAGTATGATCTTAAATTCATTGTCTTTCACCATCAATCCTCCCAATGTTCTAATTAGTCTGTGGAGCCATCCCATTTACCAGCAGTCCCACTTTTACCTTGACCTGGTCAATACAATGTCATCTTTGGACAAGTTATACAACTATGTTATAAAAGCACAGGACAGTGGAAAGTATCATTTCCTGATTGCCTAATTTAACTATAATAGCAATAAAATTTATTATTAGTGTTCTGGACAGTTTTAACTGCACTTGAAGAGGGAGGCACTTGAAGGAAAGGAAAAGGAAAGAACTAGCTATTATCAGGTGCCAGTTTTTCAGAGATACAAAAGCTTCTTTGCTGGCCTTTAAATGTGTAAATATGTGAAAATAAAATGTATGTTTTACAGCTGGGCACTCTATTTTGTGAATGTAATTTCTAATTGCAGAATTTTATGTAAATACATTTCCACTATTAATTTATATAGTTCATAAAATTATGAGACTGATATGATCAGTCCATTTTGCCTCCTTTTTCTTTCTAGTAACAAAGATAATGGTTTTTTTTTGCATTTATTTCCATTTCATTGCAAGCTCACAGCATGTTTTAACAGAAATCCAATTACACACCTGTGTTTTTCACAATTGTAAATTTTGATCTGTTGCAGTAGCTGTGTATGTTAATGTGTTTCTCACCTCTAAATTTTAAATTCTACAGAGGCAAAAACTATGTTCTGGTTCTCATCTTTGAATGTTCAGACCTGAGTATCCTATGCTATAAACTGATGATTAACTGTTGCATGTGCATTTAAATAAACAAATGGGTCACTGGATGAATATATAAACATATTTAATTTATATAACAAATAACAAAATTCCTACATATGTCCAAGGTTCTTTCCAGACACTCTGTAAATGGTTCTTTCAAGATATCTCATTAATGTCTACATAACTTCTGTAATAGCTGCATACTTTACATAAAAGTGAGCCAACACAGTTAAGCCAACACATTTAGTTTTCACCTGCATATGAACGAACATGCAGATGTAAATATTTTACAATCATGATACTTGAAGTTTATCAGACATGCACATTATCTTAGTCAATGCTCTATTGCTATGAAGAGACATTGTGACTACAACAACTCTTTAAAAACAAAAGAACAAACAACATTTAATTAAGGATAGCTTACAGTTTTAGAGGCTAAGTCCACATGGCAAGGAGCATGGCAGGACACAGATATGCATGGTAGCTGAGAGTTCTATATTTGGATCTGAGGACAGAAGGAGAAGACAGCCACTGGTCCTTGCCGACCTTCTGAAAACCTAAAGCACACCCCCAGGGACATACTTTCTTCAACAAGTCTATACCTCCTCATCCCTCTCATGTAATGCCATTCCCTGTTGACCAAGCATTCAAATGCATGAGAATATTGGTGCCATTCCTATACAAACCATCACAGATATTTATTCCTATACATAAAATATAACACATATGTATAAAATAAAAGCAAAAGAGTCACTGAGGCATAGTTATATACATTTCAATTTTGGAAAGGTACTGACAAAATCAAAAATTGCTTTGCCGAACTATCTTACTAATATGCAGTATAATTTCATCAATGTGTTTTGAACATACGTTTATCTTTTTTTACTAATATTATTTCTAAACCACTTTCTATTCACATTCCTTGGCTTTTATAAAAATGATATATGAGAAAATGTTTGAAAATTTGTCTCATTAACAATCCATCGTTCCTGGTGAAACAGAATATGCTTTCAGAGTTGCTTGCTTTATGAATTTCTTAAGGCATCTTTTCTTTTTCTTATGAACTTAACATTTTTTTAATTGGATTTTTGTTTCTTTTGTATTAGTTAAGGTTTCTATTGCTACAATGAAACAACATGACCAAAAAACTAGTTGGAGACAAAAGGGATTAGTTGACTTACATTTGTATATTGTTGTTTATCATTGAAGAAAGTCAGGACAAGAACCCAAAAAACAGTTCGAACCTAGAGGCATGAGCTGATGCAGAGGCCATGGATGAGTGCTGCTTATTGGCTTGCTCTTCCTGGCTTGTTCATCCTGCTTTCTTATAGAACTCAGGACAAACAGCTTAGAGATATTATGACCAACAATGGCCAGAGCCCTCCCGCATTAATCACTACTTAAGAAAATGCTGAATAGCCAGATCTTACGGAGGAATTTTCTCAATTGAGGGTCTTTCCTCTCTGAGGATTCTATCT
The DNA here is from genome assembly GCF_903995425.1 of Onychomys torridus. Classification (NCBI taxonomy): domain Eukaryota; kingdom Metazoa; phylum Chordata; class Mammalia; order Rodentia; family Cricetidae; genus Onychomys; species Onychomys torridus. Next base: position 70,115,088 of record NC_050451.1, on the reverse strand, counting down.
AGTACAAGATTAACATAAATCTAGGCAGGGCAGTGTTGTGTCTATTCTTGACTTTAATCACTTTAAAATGTTTAAAATAACTTTTTACTCATTGAATGTAGTTGATTAATTAGTCTAGTTAATTAATTAACTAATTTTTTTGCAAGTTCTCAATAAGAAGTCTTGGATGGTCTGGAATTTACTGTATGAACCAGGCTGGTCCATGGCTCACTAAGTAGACCAAACTGGCCTCCAGCTCACAGAGACCTGCTTATGCCTCCCAATTGCTAGGACTGATGTCATAAAACAGCAACAAATACACATGTTTAGAAAAGTTTTCTATGTATTATATTGAGTGAAAGAAAACCAATGTGAGTGAACTGCAGCTGAAGGAGTTCTGGAAAAGTATCTGGGAGGCAAAAGAAAGACAGACATGAGGCTTGAATGATGACTATCCCTCATAGGGTTGGGTATTTGAGGGCTTTGTTCCCATTAGTAGTTTACTAGATGCAATCTTGATGGAGGAATCCTGGTATCAGACAGTGATGCTGTATAACCTTATCCAATTTCCAGTTTATTCTCTTTGCCTCATGCTTTCTTTTGAAAACATGAGCACTTAGTTTCATGTTCCTGCTTCCAGGCTTTCTTGGTGTGACTAGCTTTTATCCCTCTGAAACCATAAGACAGAACACACCCTTTTTCTATTTTATAATTTGCCTTGGTCAAGGTTTTTATCACAGAGACAAAAAAAAAAAAAAAAAAAAAAAAAAAACCACACACACACAAAAAAAACCCCTAACATAGACATTCTCAGCCAGAGAACTAAGGAAAGCCTTTTGGGGGAGGTGAAGAAGTTAATGGAGTGACAGCTGAGCTTTCAAGGGAATACCACCAAGTCCTTGGAAATACCTACACTAGTCTGTATTCACAGTTTCTGGTTCTTTCTTTTGCTCTTCAACATGTGCAAAATTGAATTGTCATTTTTTTTCCAAGTCTTCTTTGAAGACCAGATGTCTGCTTATTATAGTCCTTTTCTGTATACTCAGACATGGTAAGCAGTGTGGTCTCTTTAACCCAATAAAACTCTATTGCCTAGCCTGCAGTGTGTGTTTCTGGTTCAGAACTTCCCTTATGAATACTGCAGTAGTACTAAGGCAATGGCTGTAACACAGAGTACTGCGAGATGGTGGAAGCATTTTCCAACTATGTCTTCAGACATTTAGGCTGGCCCTATCCCAGTCTGGTTGTCTGACCCTCTTCACAGGTTTGTCAGTTACCTTCCAGATAAATTAGTACTGAACTATCATCCAGCTATTCATTGGCTTATTTTGAAAATAGATTATTTCAAAATTTAAATTTTGTTTTTTGTTTTTTGTTTTGTTTTGTTTTGTTTTGTTTTGTTTTGTTTTGAGACAGGGTTTCTCTGTGTAGCTTTGGCACCTTTCCTGGAACTTTGGCACCTCTGTAGCCCAGGCTGGCCTCAAACTCACAGAAATCCATCTGCCTCTGCCTCCCGAGTGCCACCACTGCCTGCTGAAATCATTTTTAAAAGAAAAATTTTCATATTTTAAAATTTATACATGTGCTGGCTAGATAGCCGTTTAATTAGTTTCAGATGTCCTGTGTTCTGTTTTTTTCTGTATTCCATTATAGTAAAGTTACTTAGAAAATGAAGTTTAGCTAGCATTTGCAAGTGATAAAACAAATATGTCATTTAACTTAATGTCTTTCAGGAATAATCAAGAAAATTACTCCTGAAGCTGATATTATAGTTAGTTAGTTCTATAAGTAATTCTTTTTTGTTGTTAATCTTACTGTCCAGTTTCCTGAAGGCTTCTGCTTCAAACACCAGTAAGCAGCTTGAGCCCCATGTTGCAATTGTTACTTTGTGAGATTCAAAACAGTTAAAATACCAGTGTCCTTAATAGACTGTGTTCTACAAAAGTAGAGAATCTGTGGTACCTCAATTTTTCATGCATTGCACCTAAAAATCTACTTGACACATAGATATGTGTAAAGCTGAGTTGAACAAAATCTTGCCACCATTGAGTACTATGTCCTCAGAATCAGTATTTCCTAGCAAAGGAAAAAGGCAGTCAAACAAAACTGCAATATCAGGGAAAACAATGTGTTTTCAAACCTATAGCACTTACTTCATCATGTGAGTGCATACTGGCCCCAAATGAATGATTTATAAGTGTTTGATTAGTGGTGAAATACTTACCAACTAACAATGGAGCTAAATCCTTTGTCAGTCGATCAGAGAAGGGAGTAATCAGTTTAGACATTGTCCCTGTATAGATCCATCTGTTCTCCTGGTCTTATATAACAGAGTGCTTCCATCAGATCCCATCACAGGCAAAAGAAAAATAATAATACTCCTGTTCAGCTGTTTTGGATTATAAAAGACCACATAGGGGAAAGCCTCTAGCTCTATCTGTGGTGCATAAAACAATACTGTGGGGTTCCAGTTAACAGAGGGGTTAGATAGTCTGTCTGTCTGGTTAGTGAAAGAGAAGAGTATGGATGTAAAAAGAGAAAATTCTGTTCCTAGCCCAAAGAGGGGAAACATCAGAAACATTGAAAGAGGGTAGTATGATAGATTAAAACAAAGATACACAGGGAAACAAAATAAGCCACGATACTGAATACTTTGTGGAAAGAAGTATCCTGGAGTAACCACTCTTTATTCCAGGCCATATTGCAAGATCCACATCTCCACAAGAGGAGTGAAGAGTCAGATGAGTCTTGTCTTCTCTTAGGCTTGGACGCCATAAGAACTGCAAGGTGGGGAGAAAAATATGGATTGTAGAGATGTGATAAACAGCCAGGAGCACTGCGAACTTAGTGATTCAAGACTTGGGGAACTGTATTGACGGCCCTGAAGGCTTTGGCAAATGAGTAGCACTGGAAGTGAAGCTGAAAATTAATATGTTTTTGCTTTAGTTTCAGGCTTATAGAATATATGGATGACACTATCCCAGCCACTGCTTAAGTGAGCAACAGTAGGATAATGTAAGACCTGCTGGAGTCTTGCAGATGGAAGCAAATGTTCTCAAAGGAGATTTTGGGACACTGGGAAAAATAAAACAGTGGCTGGCATCTGGGTGGGAGAAGAGCCTGCAAGAAATGCAATGCAGCACAGCATCCCTTTAGAGCCCCAGACGCTAAAAGCTTTACATGGAAACTAAGGTCTCCAGACCACCAGAGACAAGGCCACAGTTGGCAGATGTGTGGAGGGGTGCTGCTCTCAGACTGGGAAACTCCTACAGAAAGCTGAATCTGACAGAGAATCACCTACCAGCAGGGGAGGCATAGCCAGCTAACTCATTTGAATATCTGAGACCCACAGCCCTCTCTCCATCTGCACAGATAGCTACAAACATTAACTTTGGGTATGAGAAACTTTTTGGGTGTTGACCACAAATTGACAGTTTAAGTGTTTCTAGTCCATGTTATTCTTATTTATATTTGTATATCTTTAATAAATCATTCCTGAATAGAAAATCAATGTACTTGGTTGTTATACTTACTCCTTAATATTTTCTCCATTATTTCTCATAACCCTAGCACATATAACTTCATTGTTCAGCTGTGGGATGGTCTTTCTGTACGCTGTGAAGATGTGTTGCCATCAATGGTGAATAAAGGAGCTACTTTGGCCCATGGCAAGTCAGGTTGTACCCAGACAGGAAATCAAAGCAAACATACAGGGAGAAGAAAGGTACAGTCTGCAGGCAGATACCCTAAAAGCGCCCAAGAAACAAGAGGCCAGCGGATTGGTAACTTCATGGCCATGTGGCAAAATAGAAATTAATAGACATTGCTTAATTTAACATGTAACAGCAAGCTAGCAATAAGCCTGAGCCAAAGACCAAGCAGTGTGTAATTAATATTAAGCCTCTGGGTATTTATTTGGTACCAAGTGGCTGTGGGACACAGGAAGACTTCCAGGTACATTGTCTTTCATATATTACTCCCTCTTTTCTCTTTTTTCCCCATTTTTCTTTCTTTTTTTTTACTTGTTTATTATTAACATCTTCAGTTACATCAACCATATACCTCTGTCTCTAACTATAGCTGAATATAAACAAAGTCACAAGTGTGTTTTAACTGTATGATATCAGCAGGATTGCCATGAAATCATTGTTTCTGTTAATTTAGTCTGCTGCTCTACTAAATGTTACTGTGTACCAAACACTATTGCGATAAATTCACGTGATTCTCCTTAAAGGGTAAAATGAATTTATTAAGAAAAAATATTTTCACTAGACAAGAGAATCAGTACAGGATCCTGGAAGTTTAAGGTGCAATCCCATGCTGTTTTGCCACTTGAGTCAGGCCATGCCATCCAAGCCCGTGCCTAAGAGAAGAGAAAAAGGTTACATGTTTCTCAGGTCTTAAGGGTAGCCCTGAGGCCACATCCCAGGGGTAGGAACTTCAAAGTTTTAAGTAGAACAGTTACCCACTACATCTTGAGAGGCTGTACCTCAAGGTCGTAGGTAGAATAGATATCCATTACAAAACATCTAAGCAACAACCAAACAGAAACACATGGGAACATGAATATATACTTGAATGTATATCACACTCACATATGAAATATTTTTATATTTAAAAAGATATCTAGTATTTTTATTTTTACTTATAAAGTTACTATTGTAATACAAAGCTTTGTAAATCTTTTTATTGCAAAGGTTTATAATATAGAAAATTATGAGAATATAGGGTTTCTTAGCAATGACATATTCTTGATTTTTCCAAGTCACTAAATTTTCTTTCATCAATCATCAATAATTTCTGAAGCCTAGCCATTGATTTACTTACACCAATATGAGTAATTGTAATATTAAAGAGCAAGATTGACAGTAGTTTGCACAGGTGGTATTGGACTATAAATCCATTGATTCATAATTAAAACATTTATTGCTTTAATGTCACCAGGATATTTTATGCTGAAGACATGTGTTATATTATTTACTACTAAACAGTATACTTCTAAAACAAAACAAGCCTAGGGGAATTCACAGTTTTTCCCTCTTGTCATTCTTTTTGGAGTGAGCAAATGCTGTGTCTCTCCACTATCATCTTTTACCCATAATTCAAATAAACCTCCTACATGCTCACCTTAAGAGAGTGAAATTGCAAAGACACACTTGCCTGAGCATCAGGACTGGAAGTCTTCCACGTCTTTCTGCTTCAATTTATGTTGTTTCAGAACTGTAAGAGAAACTTCAATTTCTTCATTTAATGTTCAAATCCTGAGAACACAACCTAAGTTTCTTATGCCTTCTTGTAAGAAATAGGCTTAGTTAATGAACAGACTCAAGCTTAGAACTCAAGTTTTCATGGACCTTATTTTGAAATCCACATTAAAGATATTGTATTCCTCAACTTCCATCTAGTCTTCTGTGAACAAAAGTCATTTTAACCTATCTCTGTTTCAAATACCACCACCATGGTAATCCTTCAAATACTATTTCTGCAGAAAATGAAAATATGGCAGTGTAAACTCATGTAGAGAGTTCTGAACATATATGTTAAATTTTCAATTTTCATTAAAGTTATTATTCTTTCCATCAAATACAGGAAACCAGTATAGATAAGCCTACTCTTAAGGCTTCTTTCAGTACTAGAATAAAACCCTCCTCATTGTATGAAACATTTGTTCCCTTATAATTCATCTAGAATACCTCCCAACTGCTCTGAGGTTCTTGGAAGATGATTTGTATAACAATCAGAAAGAGGAAGCTCTCACCCTCACTGAACCCAGAGCCTTTTATTGCTTTCAAATCATTTGGAAAAACATAACCAAATGAAAATAAATATGTTGTCTCTTTGAGGTCTGCTCTTTTCTGAAGGGAAACTGAGGAAAAGTATATTTGGGGAGAGGGGAGATATGCTGTGGGATGTTCTGTATGTCAAATGTGTTGCTCTGATTGGTTAAAATAAATAAAGTCTTGATTGGCCAGTAGCCAGGCAGGAAGGATAGGGTAGGTGGGACAAGGAGGAGGAGAGTGCTGGGAAGTGAAGGCTGGGGAATGGAGACTCTGCCAGCCACCACCATGACAAGGAAGATGTAAGGTACAGGTAAGCCACAAACCAAGTGGCAAAGTATAGACTAATAGAAATGGATTAATTTAAGACAGAAGAACTAGATAACAAGAAGCCTGCCACAACCATACAGTTTATAAGTAATATAAGTGTCTGAGTGATTATTTTATACATGGGTTGTGGGACTGAGGGACCTTGGTGGCACCTGGAGAGAAGATCTCCATCTACAGAGGTAGGAGAGGGGTGTGGGAGGAGCTAAGATGAGTGGAGGGTGGGGAAACTGTGGTCAGGATTTATTGTATGAGATAAGAATCTAATTTCAATAAAACAAAAAATAGCAACAACAACAACAACAACATTCTTTTGTATTTTAAAGCATACCAAGAAGCATACGTGGCCTTTGGATAATAGAAAATTTGTAATTTAAGAATCTCTGAAATAGAAAAGAGTCATTTGGGCTGTGGCTTCATCACATCATCATGTAACTATCTAAACCATTAGGAAGGGATTTGATATATACAGACACCTATAAGCATTAGAGTGGTAGGAAGTGAGATAGAGACAGGCAGCAATCTTGCAAAGGGGTTAAAGAAGGCACAGATAAATGTGTGTCTGTAGTTTCCTCTTTCAGAGTTCTTTGAGTATACTACCAAGAGTGATATAGCTAGATTACATTTATAAATCTTGATGGAATTTCCATAATGATGTCTATCAAAATTTCAATCATTTAAATTCATACCTCCAAATTAATGCTCTCCCCAGCACCACCTCACCATCATTTTTTTAAACTAATGACTGCTTTTAGGAGAGTGGTGATGTAGTATCACAATATAGTTTTAATTTGCATTTCTCTGATAGCTAAGCTACTGAACATTTTAAAAATATATATGTTGCTATCTGTCGCTCTTTTCAGAGGTGCATTCATTTATCTTGTTTATGCATTGATTATGTGGGTATTTAACTTTGAATGCTTTATATATTCTAGATATTAGTCCTCCATCAGAGGCATAACTAATAAGAATATTCTCACAATTTTAGACCGAATCTTAACCTTGTTAATACAGTCACTGGCTGTAGTGAAGCTTTTTTAATATTAGGCACTCCTATTTGTCAGTTTTTGGAATTTGTTACTCAGCTATTAGAATCCCATTAAGAAAGTCTGCTTCTGCCAGGCAGTGGTGGCACACATCTTTAATCCCAGCACTCGGGAGGCAGAGGCTGGTGGATCTCTGTGAGTTTGAGGCCAGCCTAGTTTAGAGACAGAGATCTAGGACAGGCACCAAAACTATACAAAGAAACCCTGTCCCGAAAAAAAAAAAAAAAAAGAAAGAAAAGAAAGAAAGGAAAAGAAAAGGAAAGGAAAGAAAAGAAAAAAGGAAGTCTGCTTCTATACCTACATGAATAATGATTTTTTTTCTGTGTTTCTCTGGTTGTTTCAGAATCTCACATGATACTAAGTGTTTGACTGATTTTAAATTTATTTTTTCTCAAGGTAAGAGATGCAGGTCATACACCACTCTTGTATGTCCTAATATTTGGCTGGAATAACATCATTTCTTTTTAATGTATATTCTCAACAGCTGTAGCTATTAAATATGGACTATTAAGTAGAGGCTTGTGTTTGGTTTGGAGTTCGATTCCTTGAGCAGATATGTCTGTTTTTGTGCAATAGCATGATGTTTCTTGTGCTCCCATGTAAAAGTTGAATGTTTTTTTTTTCCAACCTATTATACAAATGTCTTTTGTGTACTACTTTGCTTTCTTTTTCTGTGACAAACACCCTGCCCAAAGCAACATGGGAGAGGAAAAAAAAAAACAAAAACAAAAAAAACAACCAAACAAAAAAAAAAACAACCAAAAAAAACTTCTTTGAATTAAAAGTCACAATCTGCACCAAAGGAAGCCAGGGCAGGAACTCAAACAGGAGTCTGATATAGAAATGTGGAGAAATGTTTCTTGTTTGCTTGCTCTTGATTCATGCTCATATAGCTTGGTCATATAGCTCAAAGCCTCATCCTAGGGATGGTACTACTCACAGTGAGCTGTGACTTCTTATGACAACAAGCAATCAAGAAAGTGGAACCTAAAGCAGGAAATGCCCATAAAAATACAAGAAGGTTACAGAATAAAGAAAAAAAATTAAGAGATGCAAAAGAAACATGCCAAGTAACATATAAAGGCAGACAAATAAGAATACCACCTAACCTCTCAATGGAGATTCTAAAAGCCAGAAGGACCTGGACAGATGTTATGCAGATACTAAAAGTCCATGGATGCCAACCCAGACTACTACACCAAGCAAAACTCTCAATCACCATATGGAGTATTATATTCCATAATAAAACCATATTTAAACATTATCTATCCACAAATACAGCCCTACAGAAAGCACTTGAAGGAAAAATCCAACTTAAGGAAGTTAGATACACCAATGAAAACACAGGCAATAGATAGTTCCATATGAACAAATACCAAAGAAGGTAAACATACAACACTACCACCAAAAAATAACAGGAATTAACAGTAACTGGTTATTAATATCCATCAATATCAATGGTCTCAATTCACCTATAAAAAGACACAGGATAACACAATGGATACAAAAACAAGATCCATCTATATGCTCCATACAAGAAATACACCTCAACTTCAAAGACAGACACTGCCTCAGAATAAAAGGCTGGGTAAAGACTTTCCCATCAAATAGATTTGAGAAGCAAGCTGGTATAGCTATCCTAATATCTAATAAAATAGACTTCAAACTAAAATCAATTGAAAGAGATTGGGAAGGACACTACATATTTATCACAGGGAAAATTCAACAAGATAAAGTCTCAATTCTGAACAACTATGCCCCAAATACAAGGGCAATGTCATTGGTTAAAAAAAAAAAAAACTAAAGCTTAAATCGCACATCAAACCCCATACACTAGTAGTGGGAGACTTCAACATCCTACTCTGCAATGGACAGAAACTTAACAGAGAACTAAGGGAACTAAGAGACATTATGACTCAAATACACTTAATAGATATCTACAGAATATTCCACCCTAACACAAAAGAATATACCTTCTTTTCAGCACCCCATGGAACCTTCTCCAAAACCAACCACATGTTTGGTCACAAAGCAAATCTGAACAGATACAAATAATAATAATAATAATTGAAATAACCCCCTGTGTCTTATCAGACCACCATGGCTTAAAGTTAGATTTCAACAACAACAAAAATTACAGAAAGCTTACAATCTCATGGAAACTGAACAATGCCCAGTTGAATCACCAATGGGTCAAGGAAGAAACAAAGAAACAAATTAAAGATTTCCTAGAATTCAATGAAAATGAATGTACAACATATCCAAACTTATGGGACACCATGAAAGCAGTGCTAGGAGGAAAATTCATAGCTCTAATTGCCCACATAAAGACGATGGAGAAATCTCACACTAGTGACTTAACAGTACAACTGAAAGCTCTAGAACAAGAAGCAAAGTCACCCAGGAGAAAAATCTGTCAATGTAATACACCATATAAACAAACTGAGAGAAATAAAAAACAAAAACACATGATCATCTCATTGGATGCTGAAAAAGCCTTTGACAAAATCCAACACCCCATCATGATAAAGGTTCTAGAGAGATTAGGAATACAAGGAACATACCTAAACACAATAAAGGCAATTTACAGCATACCAACAGCCAACATCAAATTAAATGCAGAGAAACTCAAAATAATTCCACTAAAGTCAGGAACAAGACAAGGCTGTCTACTCTCCCCATACTTATTCAATATAGTACTTGAAGTTCTAGCAAGAGCAATAAGACAACAAAAGGAGATCAAGGGGATACAAATTGGAAAGGAAGAAGTCAAACTTTCATCATTTGCTGATGATATGGTACTATACATAAATGACCCTAAAAATTCTACCAGGGAACTCTTACAGCTGATAAACTCCTTCAGTAAGGTAGCAAGGTACAAGATCAACTCAAAAAAATCAGTACCCCTCCTATATACAAATGAAAAAGGAGCTGAGAAACAAATCAGAGAAACATCACCCTTTATAATAGCCACAAATAATATAAAATACTTTGGGGTAACTCTAACTAAGCAAGGAAAGACCTATATGATAAGAAATTTAAGTCTCTGAAGAAAGAAATTGAAGATATCAGAAAATGGAAAAATCTCCCATGCTCATGGATAGATAGAATCAACAGAGTAAAAGTGGCAATCTTACCAAAAGCAATATACAGATTCAATGCAATCCCCATCAAAATCCTAACACAATTCTTCACAGACTTGGAAAGAACCATACTTAACTTTATATGGAAAAACAAAAAACCTAGGATAGCTTAAAGAATCCTGTATAATAAAGCAACCTCTGGAGGCATCATGATCCCTGACCTCAAGCTCTACTATAGAGCTACACTAATAAAAACAGCTTGGTACTGGCTTAAAAACTGACATGAGACCAATGGAATCAAATTGAAGACCCTAACATTAATCCACACACCTATGAACATATGATTTTCGACAAAGAAGCCAAAACTGTACCATGGAATAAAGAAAGCATCTTCAACAAATGGTGCTGGCATAATTGGATGTCAACATGCAGAAGACTGCAAATAGATCCATATCTGTTGCCATGCACAAAACTCAAATCCAAGTGGATCAAAGACCTCAACATAAATCCAGTTACACTGAATTTGGTAGAAGAGAAAGTAAGAAATAGTCTTGAACACATTGGCACAGGAGATCACTTTCTAAATATAACACCAGTATCACAGAGACTGAGAGAAACAATTAATCAGTGGGAACTCCTGAAACTGAGAAGCTTTTGTAGAGCAAAGGATATGGTCAATAAGACCAAATGACAGCCTATAGAATGGGAAAAGATCTTCACCAATCCCATATCTGACAAAGGGCTGATTTCCAAAATATATAAAGAACTCAAAAAGCTAGACATCAAAATACTGAACAATCCAATTAAAAAATGGGCTATAGAGCTTAACAGAGAATTCTCAACAGAAGCATCTCAAATGACTGAAAGGCCCTTAAGGAATTGCTCAACATCCTTAGTCATCAGGGAAATGCAAATCAAAACTTCTGAGATACCATCTTACACCTGTCAGAATGGCTAAGATCAAAAACACTGAAGACAGCTTATGTTGGAGAAGATGTGGAACAAAGGGAACACTCCTCTACTGTTGGTGGGAAGGTAAACTTGTACAGCCACTCTGGAAATCAGTATGGCAGTTTCTCAGAAAATTTGGAATAAGTTTCAAGACCCAGTTATACCACTCTTGGGAATATACCCAAGAAATGCTTGATCTTACCACAAGGACACATGCTCAACTATGTTCATATCAGCATTATTCATAATAGTTAGAACCAGGAAACAACCTAGATGCCCCTCAGCTTAAGAATGGATTAAAAAAATTATGGCACATATACACAATGGAGTACTACTCAGCAGAAGAAAAAATGATATCATGAAATTTGCAGGCAAATGGATAGAACTAGAAAATACCATCTGGAGTGAGATAACCCAGACTCAGAAGGACACACATAGTATGTACTCACTCATAAGTGGATACTAGATGTGAGGAAGGGATGGCCAGACTGCAACCCACAACTCCAGAGAGGCTAGCTAACAGGAAAAGACCTTAGGAGGGACACATGGATGACCCTGTGAAGAAGTAGATGTTGAGTGGACTGGTTGTGTGTGGGGGGGGTGTGTAGCAGAGGGCGAGGAATGGGGGATGAGAACATAGGGAAATGGGAGGGTCAAGATGGAAGAGGTACAGAGTGGGAGGGCAGGGAGGACGATACCATGATAGATGAGGACATCGTGGGAATAGGATGAGGCAGGGTACTGGGGGAGCTCTCAGGAATCCACAAGGTTGACCCCACCTTGGACTGCTGGCAATGGTCCAGATGGTGTCTGGACTGGTCTACTCTGGTGACCAGCCTAGCAAATAACCTAGTTGTCATCATAGAGCCTTTGTCCAGTGACTGATGAAGGCAGATACAGAGATCCACGGCCAGGCACCAGGCTGAGCCCTGGGAATCCAATTAATGAGAGAGGGGAGAGATACTGCAGGTGAGGAAAGTTGAGATCATGATGGGAGGACGTGTAGAGATAACTGGTCACACTAGTGGAAGCCCATGAACTGTGGACTGGTGGCTGTGGTGACCCCATGGAACTGGACTAAGTCCTCTGGATACAGAAGATGGTTGTTTGGCTTGAACTGTTTTGGGGGGGCATCCAGGCAATGGGTTTGGGATCTGTCTCTGATCTGTGGGCAGGCTTCTGAAATCCGGTGCCTGTGGTATGACACCTTGCACAGCCTTGGTGCAGTGGGAAGGTGCTTGGACCTGCCTAGGCTCAGTGTGCTGGGCTCTGCTGACTCCCCAGGGGAGACCTCGATTTGGGGGATGTGGGGATGTGGGATGGCTTGGGAAAGAGGGCTGGGGGTGGGAGGAGGCAGGATGGGGATCTGTGGATAGTATGTGGAGTGAGTAGAAAATGTCTTAATAAAGAAAAAAAGAATAAAAGAAAAAAAAAAAGAAAGTGGAACCTAGATATACTCACATGTCAATAAGATGAAGACAGTTCTTCAAATGATATTATTTTCTCCTGGGAGTGTCAAGTTGTTAAAAAGTTTAGCTGGCTTTTCAGTGGTGAATCATTTTTTATAATATAACTTCTATCTATTAATGTACATGGGAGATCATTCCACTTTATAGTTCCCTTTTTAATTTCTTTCTTCAGTGTGTAAATATTTATTGTAGAGGTCTTTTACTTCATTAGTTAAATTTATGCTTACAATGTTTTTGAGGATGTATGGAGTGAGATTGTTTCTCTGATGAACTTAGTCTCATTATTGGCTTATAGAAAAGTCTCTGAGTTTTCATATGTTCATTCATATCCAGATAATTTGCTGAAAGTGTTTATAAAATCTAAGAGATTTCTACTATAGACTTTAGGACCTTTTAACTACAGGTTTGTTGAATTTGCATGTGCATATTTGACTTCTTTTCTTCCTATTTCTGACCTTTTCACTTATTTCTATTTAGGTTATTACTATGGCCAAGATATCAAGTAGTCTATTACCAAATTATAGAGCAAGCCTAGACATTCATAAATAGAAAAATGTATAACAACAATGTAATATCAAAGTTTCTTTTAGCCATGAAGGTAAACAATATTTTTACTCACAGGAAAAACAAATGCCAAGGGTCATTTTGCTAAGTTAATTCCCTAAAAACATATATCATGTGATTTTTCTAATAGGGTGGTGTGTGTGTGTGTGTGTGTGTGTGTGTGTGTGTGTGTGTGTGTGTGTGTGAGAGAGAGAGAGAGAGAGAGAGAGAGAGAGAGAGAGACAGAGAGAGAGAGAGAGAGAGAGAGAGAGAGAGAGAGAGAGAGACAGAGAGAGAGAGATGCATGAAGAAGAAAGAGAGCTTAGGTAAAGACCAAAGAGGGTAATGGGAAGTGAGTTTATTCAAAGTTCTTAATACATATATTATTTATTCATTGCTTTAGAAATATAGAGAATAAAATGAATTTTTAATAACATCAGTTTAACCAGTATATACAACTAACTATCATTTCAATATGCAATAAGTTTAACAATAATATATAAATGTTTTCTTTAATTCTTTAAAAATCAAAGCAGTTAGTAAGTATTAAACAGTAGTCTTTCTGGTGAGTGTTTGGCCTAAATGGGCCTCAAAGCTCAGGGAACATAATGGGAAAGGAATTGGAAGGCCTCTGGTTACCTGAAATAATGCTAAAGAAATAATGATAAAAGAATGCAAGGAAGAAAACAGAGGCATACTAGTAGGAAGGGACTACTTGGGTAGAAAAGGGAAATGATGGGAGCGGGCTGAAGAAGACAATTGGAGTGGGGGCAAATGTAGGCTCTGCATATTTTTTTTCATTTTTCTTTATTAAGAAAGTTTCTACTCATTCTACATACCACACAGAGATCCCATCTCCTCCCTCATCCCACCCCCCAGCCCTCCCTCCCAAGCCACCCCACATCCTCACATCCCCACATCCCTACATCCCCCTAATCAAGGTCTCTCACGGGGAGTCAGCAGAGCCTAGCACATTGAGCCTAGGCAGGTCCAAGACCCTCCCCACCGTACCAAGGCTGCACAAGGTGTCACATCACAGGCACTGGGCTCCCAACAGCTTGCCCATGCACTATTTTACAGAGGACTGATCCCCCTGCCTGGGTGTTCCACAACAGTTGGAGCCAAACAACCACCTTCTATATCCGGAGGTCCTAGTCTAGTCCCATGGGAGCTTCACAGCAACTAGTCTGCAGTTCATGGGCTTCTACCAGTGTGGCCAGTCTTCTCTATACTTCTTCCATCATGATCTCGACGTCCCTTGCCTACAGAATCCCTCCTCTTTCTCATTGATTGGATTCGCAGAGCTCAGCCTGCAACTAGGCAGTGGATTTCTGCATTTGCCTCCATCATTCACTAGACAAAGGCTCTATGATTACAGTTAGGATATTCATTAGACTGGTCACCAGAGTAGACCAGTCCAGGTACCCTCTAGACCACTGCCAGCCCTCCCAGGTGGGGTCATCCTTGTGGATTCCTGAGAGTCTCCCCTGTCTCTTTCTATTCCCATGATGTCCTCATCTATCATGGTATCTTCCTCCCTGCCCTCCCACTCTGTACCTGTTCCAGCTCAACCCTCCCATTCCTCTATGTTCTCATGGCACTGCATATTTTACAGAGGACTGATATTGTTCTTACATGCCTTTGATAGATTCTTTTAGGACTGTATGAAAACACTGTATTCTTTTTTACAAGGTAAGAATTTTAAGGCTGGAAATGAACTAAATAATTTGTTCAGAGTTTCAACTTAGCATTTAATAAAAAAGATGCATGTAATCATGAAACTTCTGGTAAAGTCATGAATTCTTTGGGTTTTGAAAAGAAACTATTTTTGAAAAGTTCACAGATTATTATCATGAGAACATTGCAAAATTCCTAAGAGGGAAATACACTACCAAAGCATCCTCTAAGAGACAATAGAATTACTATTCAGAGCAACTGAGAAGAAACAATGGTGATCTATCTTTGCAACTGGGTTGTTTCAGTACATCTACCTTAATGTGGTCTCCTCTCTTGGGGTGATGGAATGGATGTTAGGAAACATATGAGCAAGGGTTACTGCTATTTTCTTCCTCCACCAGAGGTGCTTGCTACCATCATAAGTATTTTTACTTGGTATAATTTAATAGAGCCTATCTTAACTGTTTTCATGAAACAATTTGATGTGTGAATGAAGCCTTGAAGTATGTAATCACAAAATAGTGTCATAAATATGACTGAAGAAATTTTAAAAATATTTTATAATACAAGAAAAGAAACCTTAAAGTTAAATTATTGTTTTCTATATAATATAAAAATTATACCACTATATACAAAATTATGGAGGGTATATAAAACATGATGAGATAGTTGAAATATGGGATAGAAAGCTGGCTCAGTGGTAAACAGCAATGAATGCTCTTCCATAGGCCCCTGGTTCAACTCCCAGCTCTCACATGGCAGTTAACAACTGCCTGCAACTCCTTTCCCAGGGAATCTGATGGTTTGGGGCCTCTGTGGGCACTGCACACATACAATGAGCAGACCAAAACATCCATACACATAAAATAAAAGTGAAAACACCTCAACAGATTTAAAAAGATACTGGAAATAGAAAATGACAAAAACCCTAACTTTAGTTTAATTAATTTGTGAACACAAATGAACAGAATTTTTTCACAATACAGCTTAGCTTTTTTTCATAATAAATTTTAGATTCTACTCACTCCTTAAAGAAAAACAATAATTATACTAGTGAGAATGGTTTGAATTATTTGAAGAACAAAATCTCACAAGTGTAATAGTTTTTAAGTTATTAAATATTATTAAATTTTATGAATAATAAGTTCTGTTTCACTCTGCATCTATTATCACAAGAATATTAGCAAATATTAGTTTATAAATTCATTTATAATTTCTTTTGTGTTTATATACTACCATATGACTGAATATTATATAATAATAATACAATATTAATTTCAAATGAAAATAGCTACCTATCAGTTTTGGAATAAATGATACTGAACAGACTTTTTTTTTTTACAGTTCCACTTTTTTTAAACAAACAAACAAACAAAAATCCCAATCAAAAAAACCAACTGGAGAGCTACTGGATGCTGCCAATACAGCTGACATAGATATTGTACATTCATGTAAATACACAGCCTATTCTACCCCAAGCAAGTGTGGCTGGTCCCCAGGCTTTGTTCACGTGGGCAAGTGTCCTCTTGCTGCAGTGCTGGAGCTAGGTGCTTCAAAAATAAAACAGTGATTTAGGAACTTCCCACACACAGCTCGTCTGTCTTCTTAGTTGGAAACAGGTCTAATATTGGTATGGAGAACTTAGATCTTTCAAGGACAACCACGGGCTGGAGATAATGAAGCTGCTTTAAGGCAAGCTCTCCACAATCTGTTAATGCTTTGTCCAGTACGACCCTCAGCTTTTCCAAGGAAGGGACCACCGCTGCTTCAGCGACTCCTAATGGTGTGATTGCAGTCAGGTTCTCCGCAACTGGAGGGTCACTGGAAGAATGAGGTAGTCAACTGGAGGGTCATTGTCATTCACTACGGTATTTGCCACATTCCCTGTCAAGTCATTAGCAGGCTGAGAGGAGTTATTCAATTGTAAGTGTTCTGAAGGCTCCCAGTCATCAAAATCATCATCTTTCTCTTCACTTTCCTGAATAAATTTCAGAAAGGAAGATTCAAATCCCAAAGGTTTGTAAGTCTTCAGTTCAAATGACCTGGGCAGAGAATGCTTCCTAATGTTCTCTTTTGGGACCTGGGCTGCATTCTTGACAGTGTTCTCTCGCCCTGAACTATCTGAACAGATTTTTAAAATAGCACATCTTCATGGCTGTAGAACATGGAACTACAATTTAACAGACTGA
Organism: Onychomys torridus; assembly: GCF_903995425.1. Classification (NCBI taxonomy): domain Eukaryota; kingdom Metazoa; phylum Chordata; class Mammalia; order Rodentia; family Cricetidae; genus Onychomys; species Onychomys torridus. The sequence continues at coordinate 70,098,047 of NC_050451.1, read as the reverse complement.
TTTCATAGGACTGATAACAGTCATACTCACTTCTGATGCCGTCTTGAAGCGTTGTTGGAATGCACATTGTAAGGGTGTTCCTTAGACTTCATTTTCTGAATGCTGTTATTTGCTCTATTTCATTACTTCTGAAATGGTTTTTCCTGTGGAAGGGGAGGGATAGAATGTCATAATCTGAGTATCAGGTATTCTGTGGTAGTGTATGATCTGGTGACATGCTCTTCCTGCCGCCTTTGCTGTAAGCCATTGATTTTGTCCTCTTTTATTAGATAAGCATTTAAAGCTACAGATTAGACCATTAACTCGTGCTTAGAACATGATATATCAACAGATTTATAGTGCTTTAATAATGATACTGACTACAATATTCCTAAAATTTCATTTCATCTTTTATCTGTTTAAAAATTATAGAAAAATATTTTTTATGAGCCGGGTGGTGGTGGCGCATGCCTTTAATCCCAGCACTTGGGAGGCAGAGACAGGCGGATCTCTGTGAGTTCGAGGCCAGCCTGGTCTACAAAGTGAGTTCCAGGAAAGGCACAAAACTACACAGAGAAACACTGTCTTGAAAAAAAAATTACTGTAAAAATTATTTTAATTTGTCTTCTTTGGTTTACAAATACATCCAAATTATGGGGTTATCTATTCTCACTAAAATGCTTATACCATCTTTATTGATATACCTCACATGTGCCACAAAGATCAATCTTAAATACTGGAAATAACCATTCACAGCTATCTTTGTTAAGAGACAGGACCGCTGTCAAGATTCTTTCATGACTTATTCTATAGGAATTATGTATTTTAGATAATATTTAAACTTTTGCTGTGTTCTAGCCATTGGAAGATGTTGAACATTCTATGAACAGCACTAAGCCACATGTATTCTATAGTTGTTGAGTAAATGTTCTAGAAAGTATAATTAAAATACAGAAAATGAGAAGATGTTCCTATCTTTCATGGCCTAACATTTAATAAATTTCCATTTGTTTTTTGAGATGCTAAAATTTTCTATTACAGTTGTAAAAGTGTCTATTTTTCTTTTTAAAGTATATATATTTGCTAACTGTATTTTAAGGATCTTTTAGAAATATACATTCATAAACACAGTAACTTAAAAATTCATTCATATGCTAAGTGTTATAAAGTTCCAAATCTCGCATGTAATCATCTTTATCCTGGATTATACTCTGTCTAACATTAATATGATCACTCTTATTTCCTGTTTGCTTGTAGTACTAGTTTCATTCTCCTTATTTAATGTTTGCAAGTATTTGTTTCATTACGTTCATTTCCAAATAATTTATGTCATTGTATTTCAAATGCAATTTTTTTAGTTAGAATAGTGTTTTTATTTTTATCTATTTCATTAACACCTGTTTCTGATTATAGTGTCCAGTCCATCTGCCTTGAAATATGTTATTGATATGATTTGAATCACATTTAACATCTTATTATCCTTCTATTTTTATTTGTTTTTACATCTTTGTTCTAATTTTTAAATGTTGGAGAATATATTTTAAATATTGCATTTTGTTTTAATAACTAAACTTTACCTCTGCCTTTAAAGTAAAATGCATTAGTTTTTTTAGAGATTAAAATATGCTGTCTTAATTTTTATAGGGGTGGCTAGCTAATATACTCACATGAATCACAGGAAAATTGAAATATTATGGTTTTCTTAAATGTATTAGTGTCATGGATGTATGGTATATTTAATGTCTGTAATTTCCATAGAATTGACATTTTGGATGTGTTCCTATCTGATATAACTTTATTAAATCTATTTTATTTCCTGTAATATAACAAAAATGCAACTCAACATTTTATATTATATTATCAAGACTTTATTTAGTTTTTAGTTTTATAAGAACATATCATGCTGAAAGCAGAATTATTTTATGATTTGTTTCTTTCAGCATATTAAAAGGACAACTATTTAGGATATCTGTAGAGTCAGGAAATTACTAATGATCTATGGAAAAGGGCATTCAAGGAAGAACAGATAGTATGCACTGCTATAAATGCTTTTTTTAAAAAATCTATGAAAAATAAAGGAATTGAGGTTAAGATGAGGAGTGTCTGATAGGGGAATGAGTGTTGTAGCTGTTTTTTTTTTTTTTTTTTTAAACTCTTTTGCTGTTCTGGAGGACCTGGAGGGTCAACAGCTCCCAGTTAAATACACAAGGAGGCTTATTTTTTCTTATAAATGCCGGCCCTTAGCTTGGCTTATTTCTAGCCAACTTTCCTTAACATATATTATCTTGTCTACCTTTTGCCTATGGGCTGTTGTCTTTCTCTATTTTTGTTTACCTTTATTGCACTCTTACTCTATAGCTGGCTGTGAGGGTTGACGGCTGGCACTTCTTTGTTCTCCTCTCTTTGTTCTCTTACTCCTTCCTGATGTCTCCTTCTATTTGTTCTCTCTGCCTGCCAGCCATACCTAATCTTCACAGGGTTAAACAAATGCAACATAAAAGAATGTAAGGTATCTTTGCATCATTAAAACAAAGCTCCACAGCATAAACAAATATCACATATTTAAAAATAATATTCCACAACACTTCCCCCTTTTGTCTAAATAAAAATGAAAGGTTTTAACTTTAACATAGTAGAGCTATGCATAACAAAAACTGTTATCAAATAAGAATTATTTACAATATGCAGTCCATTTATATTTAGCAAACTCAGATAAAACATTCTGCCATGTATTCCATCTTAGTGACTCCAAAGTTTTATACCTAATTTACTTTCAATCATAACTAAAGAAAACTGAAACTTTAATTATTTAGTCTTTAACTCCATCAAAGAGCCCAGAAGTAATTAATGTTACCTAACAATGGAGATATTTGGCTGCCTGAATAGTCACCAAAATTTCCTTTGCAACACTGGGGCATCCTTCTTCACCCTACAGGCCTAGTGTGTCTGGCAGACTTTTCAGTGAAGCAGGAATTTTGCAGGACTCTCCTCACTTGTTTTGGCAAAGTTCAGCAGTCACTTTGCTGTGAGTTATGCTTGTCGAGTCTGCATAGCACATAGTCAAGCAGTCATAGAAAAAGCAGTTTCTTGTCCAAATTTCTAGTCTTGCTGCAATGAAAGCAAACTTCTATGGAGTTTCTGCCATACCGGTACATCATCCTTTTATGAAATAAATTGGCACTGCCAGGAGCAGTTGTGCCCCACTGTCATGAAAAGCCCTAAGTTAGCAAAATATTTTAAATGCCATATTCTGCAGGTCTTTGAAGTGTTTGAAGACCAGTTATCTAAAATACACATGTTCAACCTTGAAAATATACCTAATGTGCCTACAACTTTCATTATTATAGATTAACTACTAATCTTATTTATTTTTATGTTGTGTTTTTAAAGGAGATGCATAAGAAAAGGACCCCAAACAAGAGTAGAAATATATGTACAGTGTACCAAAATTAACTTTAAATTTGTATTAATATTTCAAAATCCATGCCAATTCAAAATATCTGAATTTAATAGTTGTCTTTTTTATCCAATATTATTATATTACACTACATTATAACAAACATCCATAACTAACCAATAAACAAAGTGTTCACACCTTTCTTGGGAATGTAGACATCATTTTCTCTAGACTGCTTCCTGATATCTCTGAGTGAAGTCATTTTTAGTGATTTCTGAGGAAAAAAAAAATTGAGATAATGGCCAAGTCATGGGAAGACCAGTTATAACCTTTGTTGATAGATATCACAAGTCAATTTTCAGGGAGTCTCTCTTGATCATACCTGATCCATATTAACCTGGAACAAATCCACAGCCTCTTATTTCCTGTGGAAACAAAAGCAAAATTGCTTCTCCAAAACATTTTTTATTTCTATTTGACAAATACATTTTTTTCTCCTTTTTCAAGTTAAGATAGCCCTAAAGATATAGGTTGGTTCAGTTTTGTAGTCCAGTTTACAATCCCATGTCTCCCACCAGCTGTCACTTACCCATCAACTAGCAAAAAAATTCAAAATCAACACAATATTCTATAGGATCCAGATTCTCTGCTTATTTCTTATTTCAACATGGCTTTTTCTTTCATATTACTTTTAGTGTCTCCTTAAAGACTTTATTTTTTTTAATTATTTCTTTCTTTCTGTGACTATCTACATCCATATTCACTTCTTTCTTAAGTCTATGCACATTGTGAAACACACTGGAACCTGTTTAGTGTTATTTTTTTTTTGTTTGTTTGTTTTTGTTTTTGGGTTTTTTTTCCAAACTTTAACCTGCTAAGCTACAACTGAATCCTCCATTCATCTCTTGGCTGCATCTGCCTTCTTCTAGGCTTATGAAATCCAAGCCTAAAGCTTGCAGCCTGGTCAGAAGTACCTTTGACCAAGAATACATTCAACCCCCAAGCTATGGAATGCCATTGCCCTGCACTGTGGCAAGCACTTTTTACTTAGTTTACTTGTTCTACTTTGCCTGATAAGTAGTTTCTGTACAGGAGAACTTTGTAAAGAAGCAGTGTCCATTTTTGTTTTGTTTAGATTTTCAAGATTTCTCAGGCCCTATGGAAAAGTGTGAGCCCCACCCTAGTACTAATTTTTTTTTTAATGTTTTGCTTTTTTTCAAGGCCCCCAAAAGAGGAAAGAGTAAAAACAACCCACTTCAGAGTGTGCTGAAGGATAGATAAATAGCACTAAAGACCTCAAAATTCACATGAGCCAGGTGACAGTGGCACAAGCCTTTAATCCCAGTGCTCAGGAGGCAGAGCCAGGCAGATCCCTGAAAGTTCAAGACCAGCCTGGTCTACAGAGTGAGATTCAGGACAGGCATCAAAAAACAAAACAAAACAACAACAAAAAAAAAAACTACACAGAGAAACCCTGTCTCACCCCCTCCCCAAAAAATCACATGAAACTATGCTAGCCTACTATTTTAGAAGTTTCAAGTTTCCTGAACACACACACACACACACACACACACACACACACACACACACACAGGCAGGGGGAGAGTCATTAAACTAAATCAGAGCAACAATACTCATACTGGGCACCAAAGACTAACTAACAAAAAGCCCAGTGCAATGAATAGGTTACTACTTTTAGAGCAGTTGGCCAGTGAGTTCCGATAGACCACCAAACATTCCAGGCTATTGTCATTACTCTTGGCAAACCCCAGAATTAGACACTACCACACTACGGTTTTCATACTTTGGTCATAGAGCATATAAAATTCATGCTTGGAACTGACCTCAGTGCTTCATTCCTACTGGCTGTCTTTTTAAAATTCTGTAAGGTGCTGAGAAGGCTTGTGGAGGGGAGTAAAATTCATCTATTATACTCCAGCTGTGTACCTTTTGAGCTCTAATAATGCCTAGCCTGGTAGGATATGACCTCTGATGTAATACTGGCAGGAATGGAGTAAACAACCACTTTCTAATGAGATCTAAATCTTGCTCCACAAGATGAAAGCAATATCTGACATTATTTTCCAACCAAGAATCTGGGGCTAGATAGGTCATAGGCCTACTACTATATTTTGCTAAATAGAAATAGCATCAAACTGACCCTTAATGATGTATCATTTAGATCCACAAATCAATGCATCTCTTAGCCCTCTTCTGAGAAGCTTCTATTTGAAGTAAATATTGACACAATGACTAACAGCTGACCTGGCTGTAGTGACTAAGGCACTGCAGAATGCTCAGCCCTAAATGAAACACATGTGCAGCATCCCTTCCTTCAAAGGCACAGGAGTCATTGTATGGCGAGGGAACGAAAGAACATAGGAGTATGCAAGGATGCACTGTTTTCTGGACACAGAGTAGCAGCTATACATATGAATAAGACAGCCTACCCAAGACCTCTGCAAGCCCAGATCACACCAAATCCCTGCACGGGGGTGTGAAATAGGCACTTAGTGTTGCCCTTAGTGATGGCGGTATTGACAATCGTTCTGTATTAGGAGATAGTTTCCACTGAGAATGTAGCCACTAATAGGTTGACCATATTTAAATGGAAGATGTGGGAACCCACAACTGACTCAGTTTCCCAGTTTTCAATAGAGTTCAAGCTTCTGTGCTCCAGGGCTGTGAGAAAGTCCTGGTTAGCCCACAAGAAGGAGCACGCTATCTAGCTAGATGCAGGCTGCTGTTGCCAGCGGAGGTACATCAAGATAGAAAATGAAAATGCCTACTCCTTAACCCAGGCAAGATAAATAGTGGTTGAATGCCTGTGCTGAGCATTGTTCTACCTCTGTCCTTCAAAACTGTATATAATCTGGCTGTGAAATAAACTTGACCAGCAGACCTCTCGACTCTTTTCTGTCTTCTTTATTGTATCTTCAGTCTGTACGCCTCTACCCAGCTACCCAGCTGACTGTCATCAAGCTACGACAGGAAGACCAAACAGAGAAGAATATTTTGGCAGCAAAAATTGGTACTGATGAGAAACACACACACACACACACAGACACACACATACACACACACACACACACACACATAGTTGGACTGGAAGGGAAGGAAGCTGTACATGAGAAAAATTCATGGTAGTTTACGGATGTAATTAAAAACACATATGAAACTACCAAAGCAGTTTAATATATATGTTAAATACATATAAACATATGTACAGGTACACTATATATATGTATATGTGTATATATAATAAAATAAAAGTACATTTTAATTAATCCAAATTTGTGTCTTATATTTAAACTATAATTCATTATATTACTTCTTATATACATTCTATTTTCTTATTGTTGGCTTCTCAATATTTTTCATTCCTTGTATTTTAGAAGTTTGTCTATGAGAACTCTAGTATGGCTTTTTTGCCATATTTTCTTGTTATTTTTTATGAGATTATAGTTTTATCCATTAGGCTGCTAAACTCACTTGGTTTACAATGCTCTGAACCATAATTTTTGCACATACATCATTCTGTTCTACTTTCTCTGCTCTGAATGTCAGGATTTAGCTTATTTGCTATTGATACTTATTTTTCCACTGCTGTGTAAAATCCTTGGTTAGCTCTTTTTTCATGAAAATAAATTTTCCATTTAATTTATTATTTATTGTTATGTCTGGATGTGTATAATGTGATATATGATTTATAGTAACCCTCCATCTATGTCATGAAAACATTTAATTTGTTCTGAAATTTTCTGTTGAAGTCATCTGTAAAATTTTCATTAAAAATGTATATCTATTTTTCAGTTTCAGTTTCTGTATTTTATTCCATTTAAAGAAGGTTTGTGTTTTTCTTCTCTGACATCTTTTATTCATTATTAGTGTGTATTTTAACCTCTTTGAATTTATTCATGATAAAAAATTTAAATATATAATCTCATTGTAGTTCAGCATTTATATTGTCCTTCAATTGCTATTTTTATTATGTATGGGTATATTTTCCAGTTAATGTTGTTTTATTTTGAATATCACCAAAATCAATTATTAGTATTCATTTTTAATTTTTCTTCCAAAATTTGTTAAATTTTTCATTCTGAGATGCTGCCAGGTAACCAAATCATTAAAACATAGCTATTTATATAATTGATAGCTGTACATTTAGAAAGTGGCTTTGAAAAGTTTCCATTGGTGAATGAACAAGGATTCCAAAAGACCAGATATATAATTTCCTAAATATTTTCTCAAACAAACACAGGAGATCATGAACATTTGATGTTTAGATAGACAACACAAATTAACTCTAAAGACAAAAGAAAAAAAAAAACAATGGCAGAGTTATTAAAAGAAAAGCTGATACCTTAGGATCCAACAAAAGAAGGTTTCCATTGACTAGGTTCATCATCAATAATATACTTGAGGCTGCTTGAAACAGGAGCTGAAATTTCTGTAAAGTTAGGTGCTGCCTTTCGTGGTATCATAAAAAATACTGTAATTGATAATTAAAAGAAAGAGGCTGTATTAGTTGGGGTTCTCTAAAGGAACATAACTGATAGAATTTATTCTGTAGATCAATTTATTAGCGGGAATGAATAGTCCAACAATTGCACTCTGAATGCTGTAGAAGATAAAAACTCGGTAGATGAACAGTGTAAGAAGCTAGATATTATTAGAGTCATGAAGTCCCAGAGAGATGCTGGCCTCCAGTCCATGTTTATGTCAGAGAAGCTGGATTCTATTGACAGAGGAAGATGGCAGCAACAACAATGGCATGGACATCTACCAGCAAAACACATAGCCAGGCAAACAAGCACTTTTTACTTTTTCACTAGACCTCTTTTCACTCAGACCTCTTTATACATGGGCCACCACCTAAAGGTGCTGTCCAATTCTCGACAGTGTGTTCTCCCTACAGTTTATATTTCTTAGAGATTCTTTCACAGACCTGTCCAGGGATTCTGGTGATAAGCAAAATTAACTATTAAGAGACATAGCTAGTTCTGGATACTGCAAGTTGGTAAGAAAGAGATATCATTCAGTTTCTTTATAGAACCAGTATTCAAATCCAAAACCCATTGATTGTAGAGTTGGCCAGGTTCTCAAGTTAAAGTTCCTCATAATACAATAGTGACTGTATGCCATGATATCCTGAGTCATCATCATTCAAGAGGTCAGTAGTCTTTACTTGTGTTGCCATGCACTAGAGGCAGAATAATTCGGGAAATGAGCTGACACTTCAAGATCATCAGAAAAGAATCTTATTTGATTTGATATTTAGAGGAATCAAACATTGTTGCTATGCCTGCTGAGCATTTACAAAGGCCACACAGTATAAGTGGTCTTTCTCTAGTTCCTAGAACAATGATTAAAATCAGAATATCAGGCTATTTTGAATAATCCTTATAATTGTTTCAGAAATAAGAGATCTTCACTGAATGATTAGAAAAAAGCATATCACTCTTTTAAAAAGAACAAACTGGGTAGATTGTAAATAATAATAGACTGTCAGAAACTCACACAATTATTTGCTCTAATTTAAGGTGTGATGAAAGATAGTATGATTATATGAACACATTTATAAATTATGATTATTGATTTTATGTTGGTATTCATTAATATTTAAGTGAGAACTGAATATCAACAACCATTCACCTAGGCATAGTTTAACTATACCTCATTAGATCTTTGTTCTCAGGCTATGTTAATCTCTCATCATTTGAAGTAATATACTATTAGAAATCTAGATCAACAGGAAAGTCTAAGAATATCAGTGATATCATACATTTTCAATGCCTCAAAATGTGGTTATGATAAGACATACGCATACATAGTGTGTAAGATAAAGATTTTTCTAAAATAGTCATGTAAATTTATTCTTATCTTGTTTTCCACTTCTTAGACTAGTCAAAATAATACAATACTAAAGCTTAATATTTTATTTTATACACTTTTCCATTGATACCATGTAGCTTATAGATTGCATTTTGTCAAAGGATCCTACACAAATTTTAATGTATTTCAGATGTGTGTTACTGCTCTTATCTTAAGCACTTTCCCTGCTGTGATCCTATCAGGTTGGTTGTGAACTCATTCAATAATAACACAAATGTATGTTCAGCATGATACCGAGAATTGACAATATATGCATGTATTTATTTACCTAACAGAACCTTCACACTGAAAAGTTATTGTGGATCCCAGTGTGGTGGTGCACACTTTTAACCTCAGCATTCCAGAGAAAGAAGCAGGAAGACCTCGGGGTTTTCAAGGCAAGGTTGGTCTAAGTATCAAACTTCAGGCCAGGCCAAGCTACATACATAGAGAAGATCTGTCTCAAAGAAAGTGAAGGACGAAGAGGAGAAGGAAGAGGAGGAAGAGAAGGAGGAGGAGGAGGAGGAGGAGGAGGAGGAGGAGGAGGAGGAGGAGGAGAGAGAGGATTTGAAGGGCAGGGAATGAGTGGAGGGGAGGGGATTGAATGAAAGAGGATGGAAAATTTGCAGTGCATTGGTGTCCTGGCTAGTCTTTGTTGTCAAATTGATATACCTGTGCAGAAGGGATTTCAGTTTAGGAATTGACTCATTAGATTGCCCTGTGTGCACAAATATGGAGTTTGGTTTTGATTTATAAATGATGGAGGAGAGTTTATCCTACTGTGGTCTTGCCACCCTTGGGCATGTAGACCTGTATTGTATAAGAATGATAGTTAAGGAGAAACAGAGGAAATATGTTAGTAAACAGGGTTCCTCTCTGATTCCTGCTTAGGCACTTTCCTCTGAATCCCTTCCTTAAGTTTGTTTTGAGTTTTTTACTTGGTTTCCCTTGAATGATGGACTAGATTTTTTAAATCAAATAGACTCTTTTGTTCCCAAGAGGTTTTTGCATTAGTCTTTTATCACAGCAACAGAAATGAAAGTAGGAGGACAAGGTCTATGAGGAGACTGGGGAATTCTAATGAAGGACACTCTAAATGTTTTTTTTTTTTTCACTCTAGAACAGAGCTCTTGGTCTCTCTCTCTCTCTCTCTCTCTCTCTCTCTCTCTCTCTCTCTCTCTCATTTGTGTATAACCAAAATATTTCAAAATTCAAAATAAACATTTTATCTTCTTAGACTGTCTTTGAGAATTGTACTTGTCACTTGCCAGTGATTAGTGAAAACGAATGAATTGTTTTACAAGTTCTGCATGCAGGAAAGAAGCCCTTGATAATGCACTGATGATATCACTCTTCAGACACTGGGTATATTCAGTTCCAGAAGAGCTCATTTTCTGGGTTGGTTAAATGAAGCATTTTGTAACAGTGTTAGACTTCCCCAAGTACTACAAAAGAACAGCTCTTTTAGTCATAAGAATCTCAAGAATAAGTTCAATGTTTTTTCATAAAATAATTGTATCCTTATCCATATTTATCACATTGTGTCATACTGAAGTGTTTTGCTAGCATAATCTCATTTATCATTTATTACCTCTGTCATCTCTTTTTGCTGTTGACAGGACACTCACTGAATCAAAGAAGCAATTGCTCCACAAGGCTCCATGGGAAAAGTGCCAAAAATCACCCTCCAGATGGCTATTTCTTTGCAAAAATGTTGATTTTCATCTCTGAACTTGATCCCAGAGTCCCTTGATAATGGTGACACTTTACTGATCTTCTCAATGAGTGGACCAAGAGGGCTCCAGCCATGGTGGCCTGTCATCACATTACGAGCTAGCACAGGCTGCCAGGAAAGATGAGTAAAGTGGCTGAATCATACTTCGTCACAAATACTACTGTTACTAATTTAAAATGTTCCTTTGCATGTGAACATTGCTGTTTATAATATAGTGTCACATATTTGTACTTTAAAATTCTTGTAGTGTCAAAAACTGTGCAGAATATCATAAAGTTCATGGTGGAGTATCTGAAGTGAACCTATGCTGCTTTGTAATCATAACACAGACCACAGTATTAAAACAGATAATAAGACCACAGCTAAAATACATATTTAATTGCTTGTGTTTCCCTTTCATACAATTATACTCATTACATTATTATAGTGTGATGTAATGTGTGTGTGTGTGTGTCTGTGTGTGTGTGTGTGTGTGTGTGTGTGTGTGTGTGTGTGAATTGTAATAACCAAGCTAATTAGAAAACAAAAGGATATAATCCAAAGACATAGTGGGACCTCCACTAACACTTCTAATGCATAGTATGTGGTTACTGAAAAGATGAGCACAAAAAAAGATTGCCAGATGAGTGGCAGTTGGAGAAGCATATATTCTCAAACTATTATGACATAAAACAACAGTATCCTGAAATGGTATCAGGAATTGTTTAGTGGTTAATGAATGAATGAACTAGAGAAAAATAAACACTAAATAATTTCTTACTATTATTAATTAAGTCTTGTGATATGCATTTTTCTCCACTGAACCTGAGAAAAATAACTGGCCTTTTCTTTCTTTCAGCTAATTTGAAGAAGTATTTTAAGAGGAAGCACAATTAGAGGTAATTTGACCATTATTACAAATATATATAATATCAGTTTTGAAGAAATTAATTAAGAAACAAGTGCTTTTAATAAATGAGATGATGCAGTACGTTTAACAATTTCCTATGTTAACATAGTTCATATTGGTCCATAAAGCTAATTAATGGATGTAATATGATATATTTTCAATATAAAAGTGGTTGAGTATGAGGTGAGCTAATAGTAAAGGTTAACAAAAGAGCAAATGATCAGTGTTATTATGAATGCTTTCAGAATAAAATTAAATATGAATGAAGTTTGGAATGACAGGTGGTTGTAGTACAAATATTTTGAAATATTTTGCCGGTTCTATAACATTAGAAAGGAAATGCTAAGATGATCACATTCAATAATAGATTGGCAGATCTGAAAGACTTAGGGAGCAATAATAATGCAATGTGCTTACAACTTTTTATTTTAAAGGTCATACCTTCTATATTAAGTATATGCTATAACTAGCAACATTTTACAAATGTGTAAAAATGAGACTAAAAAAATATTCTGTAATGCTCCTAACTTACAGTTAGCATATTAAGTAGTAGACATGTTATTGGAAGACAAGTGATAATATTCCACATACCGAAGTTTTAGGAAGTACAACATTTTATACACAGAAATCAATGCCAATTTAGTATATTAATACAAAAAAAAGTGGTCCCAGAGGATAAAAGTGGTCTGCAGACAAAAGATGACACTTGAAAATGAAAGTTCTACAGGAGAAGTTACAGTGCTCCAGGAAAAGACTAAGCTAATAGATGAAAAGTTAAAACATGAAAGACAAGAGAAAGGAAATATGTCTGCAAATGGTTGACACAATCTGCAGGACCGCTGGTACCAAATGATGCTGGAAGTCATCATTAGCTTGGTGCCTCAACAAGGAACATGACTGAAATCAACAGATGAGGAGCCAAAATATTTAAAATTCTATGCAACCATAATAAGGGTTTGTCATTAAGAAATTCACATTAAAAACTGACCACACTGTGAATGATCACTTTGTATGAATTTCATAGAATCCCCAAACAAATTTATCTTATAGATATTATGATCTCAAAAGAATTAGCCAAATGCATGTGACAATTTTTAAATGTATGGTGCTGTACATTATTGAAAATACTATCATAGCAAACAAAGGTATTAAGCAAAGATTGGAAAGATATTAAACATTCTACTTAGAGAAATTATTCAAAAGATATCCTATTAAATACTGTATTTAATAGCTGTAGTAAATATTTTCTTTTCTCATATCCGGTATTTGCTAAATAATATTAGAAAATTGTCATCATGATATTTTTGACATAAATATAATGACAAATGCAATAATGATGCACTTGAAATAATGACATTAGGAATGGATTATAATATACATGTAACTTTTCATAAAACAGTAACAAAATTTCAATATTTTTTCATAAAAATAAAATTATGCTTTTAAATTTATTGAATCTAATAAATTTATTGGCTCTCTAATGCTATTCTAATGATTTTATTAAAGTGAATTATTTATACAACTGATACTGTATTTTTTCTAAACTTACAAGTTACAAAAAATCAATATAAGCATTTATAATATGTTTTCAATAAATTAATACATAAAAGGCCATCAGTTATTAAGGACATAATTATCTTTCAATTGATTTGTCTCAGTTATAAAATTAATTTGTACTATTACATATATTATAAGTAGAATTCCAATCAAATACTTTTTTCTATATTTGTGTATATTAGGCATAGTTATATTGTGTATACAATTTTATATTTATTTAATTCCTTGCTCATCCCAATTGAATAGTCTAATAGAGATGTCTAAGGAAAGATAAAGCATAAAAATCAATTATAAAATTCAAATAAATCAACATCTTTAAGTTACCATTAATTTTGTACTAATAGACTGATGTTTTATGGAGTATGTTTCTGAATTTGGGTTGTATATTTGACAAGGATGATGACACGGAGTCAGTTAGACTTACACTGATCTGTTCTTGGTTAGTATCATGAGTTTTCTTTTAGTAGCGTTTCCTGAATGTAACAGTCTCAGAATCATTAAATTACAATTTGCAGATTCTTGTGACATCCTGTTCCAGATAGTATTTCCAGCAAGATATCCTCAAAATAGAAGGCTTGAAGAGATCAGCCGCTCTACACTTTCTTTCACTATTGATGCTGTCTGTAGCAGAGAATAAAGCTAAAGTTCTGGTGTGGTGATATTGTGTTTCCCAATATATTAAGAACCCTAATAAACTTATCTGGAGTCACAGAACAGAACAGCCACTAGATAGACATAGAGGCCAGAAAATGTTTGCACACACATATTTAATTCTAGCCTTCTGCCGGGAGAGATCCATCCATGTCTCTGTGAGTTGAAAGCCACACTGGAAACAGCCAGGCATGGTGACAGAAGCCTTTAATCCCAGGAAATGATGGCAGGAAGCAGAAAGGTATATAAGGAGTGAGGACCAGGAACTAGAGTCTTTATAAACTTTTAGGCTTTTAGCAGCTGTTCAACTGAGATTCATTTGGATGAAGACGGAGAGGCATCCAGTTTGAGGAAACAGGATCAGCCAAGAAGTTGGCAAGGTGAGGTTAGCTGTGGATTGTTCTGCTTCTCTGATCATTCATCATTCACCCCAATACCTGGCTCTGGGTTTGTTTATATTACTTAAGACCTTTTAAGATTCGTGTTACAGTCTGGTGATGAGAATTGGCTTTCCCTAAAGAAGCAGTGGAGAGACAGCTGGACAATTGTGGTAGCTAAGCCACTACCAACATGGTCATGTGCATGGACTCCTGGGAACCTCAGGAACACTGTCAACCTTCTAATAGCCATATGAAAATTCTTTGGCTTCATTGCTTCATCTTCTTTCCTAGAAGTTTACAAGTATTTCTACAAATGAATTTCATATATTTGACTTTTCAAATATGAGTAAACACTGATGGATTCAAATAAGATACACTAATCATGATAAAAATGAAGAAGGAAGGATGAGAGGCAAGAGAAAAGAGGAAAAGATTTGGTGTATAGTTTTGTGGCTTATCCCCTTGTTCACTTCCCTTTCACATACCCTACTCAGGGTTTTATGACGTAATCCACTAAAGAATGTAAAAGTGAAGGGACAATCAAAGCAATAGGTGAGCAGAATGTATGCGGCTTAAAATGTCATGAGAAATTAACATGGACCATGATGACTGGCTCCCATGATCAGTTCAGGGTGGTAAAAGGAATGCCTCAGAGTAGTGAGGGACAGGAAACTTTTTTTATCTGAGGATAATTAGGAATAAGTTTTAATCTATCTATGATGGGTGAAATAAGGAAACATGCATGTTTTCAGATGTTACCTTTCTCTTTTACTTCCTCTGATAAACATTCTCTGACTCTTTCTGTCTCCACACTGCTCCATATCTCCACACTGATACATTTTATAAACACAGCTACATATCTTTCTTCACATACATGCAGCCATACATTTCTGTACACAGTTATGCCTGTTGTCACTTGTCTACATGTCTAACTTTTACATACATTTCTCTTCTACGTACCTTTTCTATACAGCTTTCTCTTTCTTGCCTCCACACAGTTACAAATCTCCACACGGTTATGGCTAAACATCTCATTTTCATAGCTCTCCCATCATTTAGCACTTTACACAGTTCTTAGGCACACCTCCTCTAAGTAGCATCAGCTCCTTCACACAGCTCTCTCATAGTTACTCACACACACATACTTCTACATTATTTACTCACTCTTCACTCACTCATTCTTTTACCCACTCACTTTCTCACACTTCTCCCATGCTTCTTCTTCTTCATCTCTCACCCAGCACAAACACACACACACACACACACACACACACACACACACACACACACACACCCCACTCACATTCTGCAGCAGCTCTCACATAGCTCTACACAGCCATCTCTCTCCACACCACCAATGCTGCCCCTCTAACCGCCAAAGTCTGGACAATTCATTTTCAGGGCTCTACCCATACTCAAAACCCAAAATAAGTCACCTAGTTTCTCCTAGGCTGGTAATGTTACATTGACCTGTGCATGTAGCTCTAATATTTAAATATAACATCAACTGACTATAAAAGACAGTTGAATTTTCTCATTTTCTGGGAAAATGTCTTCAAAAAAAAGAATCTGCGTTTATTCAAGTATGTAAACAGTTAATAGAATAAAGGGAAATTAATTTGTCCAACTTCAAAAGAAAAAAGTTGGTGAGGGGTCCCAGACACTAAACAACTGGTTAAAACTTGAGCTTAGAGCAGTCAGGGTACCTGCAGCAAGAGAACTACTGCATGGAGCCAATCTCAGTGTAAACAGCCTGGCCTTGGCTTAGCAATAAACAACACCTGGGTATTAGTCTTTGCGTGTATTCTGTAGGGGCAGCATAGTCTGTTTTGGACTAGTTCTAAGGTCTTTGCAAAATGTGTATAAGGCTATTTTTGAGATTAAGAATGCTTTTACTTTCCTGTGTCAATAAAGAAGAGTAGTCTGGTAATATTTCTGCTCATCAGAAATATACAGCTTAAACAGAAATCCACAGCTACATGTTTGCCCAGAGATGTAAAACACACTTCCAATGGGCTCTGAAAAGCACCTCACAGCTGTTCTTATTAGGGAGGCATAACAGTGGCACCTGAGAAAGTACAGACAGAAAACAATTGGTTTCCACAGCCAGTGACCCCATGATTTTGCTAGGTGGGGCTTCCTCATGGAGTTATATATCTGGTGGGGCCACCAGTCAAACACTAGTTGTCACCTTCTGTATACTCCCACGGCCATCAGCAAGAAATTAGGTTATTTCAAAGACTGATTAAAATTCCACTTTGTCTAAGAATCAAGACCATAATTGATTCTGCTTTCTTCCTGCTTCATTTGGTGAAAAATGTTTTCAAAAAGTTGAACTTGTCCTATGAGTGAGTACATACCATGTTTGTCATTCTGGGTCTGGGTTACCTCACACAGGATGATTTTTTTCTAGATCCATCCATTTGCCTGCAAACCTCATGATGTCATTGTTTTTCTCTGCTGAGTAGTACTCCATTGCGTATATGTACCATATTTTCTTTATCTATTCCTCAGTTGAAGGGCATCTAGGTTGTTTCCAGGTTCTGGCTATTACAAACAATGCTTATATGAACATAGCTGAGAAAATGCCCTTGTGGTCTGATTGAGCATTCCTTGGGTATATGCCCAATAGTGCTACAGCTAGGTCTTGGGGGAGATGGATTCCCAATTTTCTAAGGAAACGCCATATTGATTTTGAAAGTGGCTGTACAAGCTTGCATTCCCACCAGCAGTGGAGGAGAGTTTCCCTTGCTCCACATCCTCTTTAGCATAAGCTGTCTTCTTTGTTTTTGATCTTAGCCATTCTGACAGGTGTAAGGTGGTATCTCAGAGTCATTTTGATTCGCATTTTCCGGATAATTAGGGATGATGATCAATTCCAATTGTCGAGAAAGAGGAGGGACTGTAAGAGCACGAATTGTAGAGACCAAGATTGGAGAGGCACAGGGAGAAATAGCCAAATGAATGGAAGCACATGAATTATGAACCAAAGGCTGTGGAGCCCCCAGCTGGATCAGGCCCTCTGGATAAGTGAGACAATTGAATAGCGTCAACTGTTTGGGAGGCATCCAGGCTGTTGGACCGGGACCTGTCCTTAGTGCATGGGCTGGCTGTTTGGAACCTTGGGCTTACACAGGAACACTTGGCTCAGCCTGGAAGGAGGGGACTGGACCTGCCTGTACTGAATCCACCAGGTTTAAATGAATCCCCAGGGGAGTCTTGGCCCTGGAGGACATGGGAATGAAGGTGAGGCAATGGGGGAAATTGGGGGCTGCGTGGGAGGGGGGAGGACAGGGGAACCCATGGCTGATGTGTAAAATTAAGACACAAAATAATTTGAAAAAGTTTAAAAAAAAAGTTGAACTTGTCTTTTATTTTTCTTTTTTATGATTGAGTATAACCATATCTTTTGTCCATCTCTTTCCTTGCTTGCTCTTTTTCAAATTCATGACTTTTTTTCTTCATTAATTGTTGTTACTGAAAATATCTACAGCAAGGTTTCTCAATTTATGGCTCACAGCCCCTTTGGGGGTTGAAAAATCCTTTCCACATGGTCAAATTTTAGGTATCTGCATATTAGATATTCACATTAGCATTCATAACAGTAGAAAATTATACTTATGAGGTAGCAACAAAATAATTTTATGGTTGGGTGTCACTATATTAAGAATTTATTAAATGGCCACAGCATTAGGAATGTTGATAACCCACTGATCTGTACATTTAATGTAGCATATAGCTTATTATTTTGAGTTGGAATTTTTCAATAGATGGTATTTGGTAGGCAAATCATGTTGACTCCACTTTTTATGTAGTTGATGCACTCATCTTAAATGAATAAGTTTCTTATACAATTACATTATTTTTATCATTTCCAAATTTATCTAGATTTAAGCTGTTTGACAAAATGTATATGATATTGAAAAATGAATATTTTGTTCAAGTAGTTAGCTTTCTTTTCCTTAACCTTTCAATAGTCTATTTTATACTCTTAAACCAGCTTTCTTTTTACTAAATATTTCACAGTGAATTTCTTTTCTATGGGAGACTTTTTTTGTTTTAAGCCACTTTCTTACTATGTAGCTCAGTCTTTCCTTATTCTATAATATTTAGGCAGTCTCTGGTGTAGCAAAATTACAAGTTTCTCTTACCATAGCTTTTTAGTTGGGTATCTTTAAAGGAAAATAAAAATAGTATCCACCTATTGCTTAATGAGTGCATTGACTCTTCTTTCTTCTTTTTTTTTTCTCACATTTTTATTTAATGTCGTGATATTTAAGTTTTAGGAGCTTATCTCATCTTTAAATGGTTTCCTGGGGATTTAAACTTGTATCCTAATTATCACAGTCTAAATTCATATTTTAAATATGTTTAAATTACAGAAATTTTCAGTGTTTTTTTTTTAACGCTTTTGCCATCTTTCAGTTTTTACACCAACATAATCTTTCTTTCTTTTTTAGTTAATTTCACACAGACAGTGATAATTGTAAATGCCAAAATAAATGAATGTGCTTTAATACTCAGGTACTTATCTGCTTTGATATTCTACTTTATTTCCCAAATTTGAAAATGCTTTTCCACTTCCAATGCTTCTGGCTTTGTGTGGGTTTCCTGGGGATGTTTATTTTTAATTTCCATTCTCAGCCCTAGTTTCTCACCCTTAGGAATCAGGACCATTTCCTAGACACCAGCCTTCTTCTGGAAGCTTCTACTGAGCCCTAGGGTCTGGAGGAACCAAGAGTTTCTATCAGCTCTCCAGTTTGCATTTGATAAATGTACTGTGAAAAGTCTGTGTGTGTGTGTGTATGTTTATATATATATACACAAATTGAAAGAAATTACAGAAGTTACATATCAACTTGCATTATTAAGTGATCAGATTTGGTAAGATGAAAACAAAAAGTATTTATCACTTCAAAGTTGAAACAGTATGTTTTGATCCCAAGTTACTGACAGGAAACTAGCTGACATGCAAACAGAAAGACACTGTAAACTCTTCATGTCTAAACAGGATGTCTATACCCCACCACCTCTATCCCAAGGGGCAGGCATCATCATGGAAGAGGTGGGAAAATATTTAAAGCAAGTACTGGGCAATTGTAATAATGCAGTATTTCCCAGACTTGTCAGGACTGTTGAACACATGAACTGACAAAGGCTGTAACTGTGTCCAAAAGAAGTTGCACAACTTGCTGGTTTCCTCAGGGATTTCCTGAAATGGGTCTCATCCTCCAGCAGATGGTCATATGGCTGTGAACATATAGGTGGCCCCAACTGGATTTGGTTGGTTTCAGAAAAAATACACTCAAGTTGTGAAAGAAAAAACAAACAAACAAAAAAAAATGGAAGTAGTAGAGTCAGGAAAGGGAATGGATTCGGGGGTTAGAGTTCATCAAGATATGCTATATACATGTTGAAATTCACAAAAATAAATTAATTGGAAATTAAAACTTAACTCAAAACAGAATGAACTAAATACATTCTTTACATAAATCAGACAAAAAAAAAAAGTGAGCGAAGCCTTATGGATAATCTGACTTAAATAAATGTCTTGGCTTATATTGGCATTGTGACCAATGAAAGATGCATTTCATGAACTGCTTACAGACTAGTGCCACTCTTTTTGTATTCATTCATTCACTCACTCATTCATTCATCCATTTATCATTTTGTAGTAAGCCATTATTAATCTATTACAGATGTTCACAGCATACAGCCATGAACTAACAGCATTAATACTGTTTTGTATCTCAGGTGACTTCTTATTGCTGTAGCAAAATGCATAAAACACTGTCATTTTCAAGAACAATGATGTGCTATTCACTGTTCTAGAAGTTAGGAAATTAACCACACAGTCTTGATGTCTGATGAAGTTTTTCTAAGCCTGATGCAACATCACTATTGCAAAAATTACGCATATAATTCAGGAAAAAGAGACAATCTCTTCAAGAACCCTGTGCTGTAATATTTAACCTAGCTCTAAAATACTAACTGTATAATAACTGTATTAATAGAATGTAGAATAATGATAAAATATTCTAATTGTGTGCTCATCTTTTTACTATTACCATGCATCCTTAATTTTGAAGAATTGATAGCATTAACTGACTTGTAATTTATTATGTAGACCTGTCTGGCTAAAAATTTAAGATACTCTTTTGCCATCCAGGCATAGAGATTATAAGCTTGTGCTCAGTGAAACAACCAGCTCACAATCATATTTTAAGCATCCCATCTCTTTTTAAAAAAAATGTATTTGTAATTGAAGTGGAATTATATAACTTTCCCAAACCTGTTTTTCCCTTCAGTCCCATGCTGTTATAATTTCTAGATCCCTTCTTATGACCCCATTCTCAAGTTGGTAGTCTTTTTTTCTTTGAGGATTGTTGCTACAAACTAGTTTGTTTGTTTGTGTCTCTCCCTGTGTGTGTATCCAATTGAGGTTATTTGTGTTGGTTGTATGTACACGATTTCATAGCTGATCATTTTGCATTGGACAACTAAACTAGTAAGGATAATCTTCCCTAGGAGAGGTTGGTTGAATCACCTTATCTCATCAGTTATTAGTTTCCTGTAGTTATTTGCCAAAAACCGGACTCAGAAAATGCTCTCACTTCAACACTAATGTATCTATTAATATTGGCATTCTTCTGGTCTTATTTATGCAACATTTCTATGAAACAGATTCTAGCAGAAGACTCCCTGATGTTGTGGTTCTTGCAAACTTTCAGCAACTTCTTCCTCAATGTTCCCTGAGTGACAGAAGCAGGAGTTAGGAAGCAGATGTGTTTTTAGGGTTGGGATTGCAACAATCAGACGACCTCAGCATTGTGCCCTGGTGTGGGGTTTTTGTTTGTTTGTTTGTTTGTTTGTGTGTGTGTGTGTGTGTGTGTGTGTGTGTGTGTGTGTGTGTGTGATGGTTTCTATCTGCTCTGCCAAAAAAAAGAGGTTTTTTTTTTTTTTTTTTTTGGTTTGTTTGTTTTGTTTTAAGGGTGGTAACTATTCTTATTTGCAAACTTCGTGACTTCATTTTTCTTTGCAGCAGAATAGAATTCCATTGTGTATATGTATTGTATTGTTACTATGCATCTAAACAGATAGTTTGTAGTTGAAGAAACTTAAAACATTGAAGAAAGAACCTCCCGAAAGTGCTTATCAACTTTGGCAATTACAAATCAAAGCAACTCTGACATCTTACCCCAGTCTGAATGGCTGAGGTCTTGCACCTTTATCAAATATCATTTTCTCAAAAAAGAAAACTTAGTTTTTTTGTTTGTTTTTTTTTGTTTGTTTGTTTTTTGTTTTTTAATTGAATTCTGAGCCAGGTGGTGGTGGTACACGTCTTTAATCCCAGCACTCAGGAAGCAGAGCCAGGCAGATTTCTGTCAGTTCGAGGCCAGCATGGTCTATAGAGGGATATCCAGGACAGGCAACAAAACTACACAGAGAAACCCTGTCTTGAAAAAAAAAAAAAAACCAAAACCAACAAAAAAATTTAATACTGATTAAAAGTCTTATTTTTACAATGTTTAGACCCAATTTGCCTTCAACAAATTATAAATGGTGGTATGCTTCACCGATTATGAAATGTGTTATGATATACATAACAATATATACATTAATTGTAAATGAATTAAAATACAAACATTACCTATTCACAAAATTAAGATAGACTATCACTTTGAGTTATGAAATAAATGAGGCTGCAAAGAATAAACAAATTAAATAATCAATTCATTTTTAACTAGAAAACAATGAAAGTATCTCTGAGAAGATACTCTTATGGGAATGGACTAATGAGATTTTGAGGCAAGAAAAACAATGAGATTTTTTATTTTCAAAAGGAAATAAGAATCTCCTTTTCCTACTCAGATGTGTTTTCTTATAATAATGTACAACACGCTATAAATCTGAAGTAATCCTTTCAATTGAGCATAGTTAAAAAAAAATTAAAACCCATAAAAACAAAATTTGAAATAAAGGATGGTTGATTTATACCCTTCATTGATTTGGGGAAACCCTTACCACCACAGAAGAATACAAGCATTTACAGTGGAAAACAAAGAAGAATTCACAAAGACTTAAGCTTGAACACAGCAGCCCCCAGTATGAAACAGAGGCAGATTCTCTGCATTCTTGTGAGAACTGAGCTCATGGGTCAAGGGATAGCTTAGAACTGACTCTCAAGAAGAGACAGTAACCTTCACACACACTGTCCTGCAGAACAGATTGTGAAAGACCCATGGCCTGAATCAGTTGGAAACTACTCAGTGTGCTTTCTGTCCTAAGGTAACATAGTAGTTACCAAAAAGGCAGATAGAATGGGACTGAATTTTGAATTAAAAAGTAAAGTTCACCATAGAAAGTTGGCATAACATGAAGAAAGACTACTAATTCCTTGTGAATGCTTTGAACACAGAATGTAGCAAGCCAATGTTGAAGTAAACTAAATCTTTCTTTCTTTCTCTTTCTCTCTCTCTCTCTCTCTCTCTCTCTCTCTCTCTCTCTCTCTGTGTGTGTGTGTGTGTGTGAGAGAGAGAGAGAGAGAGAGAGAGAAAGAATAAGAATCCATATGCAAGTATGTAATGCTATTTATGGCTTTTGAAAGTAATTCATAGGATAAATTACTTTTTAATTGATTAAAAGCTTCTTATTTTCACCAACATGGGTTAAATAAATATGGGATGGTACATAATCCATGATTACAAAGAAAGTAATAAAATAGATAAACAAAATATAGGACAATTCTTCATTGTTTTCCATTTTTATAGCAGAAAATTAGCAATAGCTTCATTGTATAAAATAAAATGAGTAAAAATTGTATATAACTCAAGATTAGCTTTCTTTTCCATAATTATTTCATAGTTGAAAATTTCTTGTTACTAGATACTTTTTCACAACATAATATAGTAATTATACAGTAATATACTGATAATATTAGAATTTAAAACTTTCAAACTTGTCAAACAATGCTTCTATTAATATGATGAGCACAATGACCATTCAGAATTTACATGTTACATGGAGTAAGAGCAAGATTTTGTTGGGGACACCATAGACCAATGATAATGAGCATACATAAACACACATAGTCTCATTGAAGAATAGAATTGATTAGAACATGATTATTTGGAAATTTGTGAAAAATTCCTGTATGCCAACAAATTGATCTCAAATATTTTAAATTAATAGTTCAAATGAAATTTATTTCATTTCACAATAGAGTTCAGAACAAGGAACAAACAAAAGTTTTAGAGGTTAGGCAATGATGGTAACAGTCAAAACAGTGAGACTATATACTAAAGCACTGTGGAAGAAAGATATATGTAGTTGTATGTTTCTTTTTGAAATAAGTCAGATCTCAAAGACAAATATCGTATATTTTCATTTATATGTGGATATGAGCTATTGTCTTCAATAAGCAGGCTACAATCTTTATAACAACAGAGTTTAAGTGTAGAGAAAGGGATTAGGGGGAGGGATGGATCTTCCTAAGAAGGGAAAATAGACTAGATTCTTAAAATTTGACAGAGGTTGGAACTAAAGGATCAAAAGAAAAAAAAAAAGAATAGAGGGGGAGAGGGGGAGAATGAATGGAGGGGGAGCTATGCCTAAGGGCCATTGGAGGGACTGTATGAAAAGCTAATACAGTAGATGCTTCCTATAATATAAACTTATATTAAAGTGATCTAATTGAGTCACTTATTGTTCTGTCTGGACATCTCTAGTTCACCAAAGTAAGACTCCATTTGGGGGAATGTGTTACACTGAATTGAGTCGGTGGATAATGGAGCCCCCTGGGAAGCCCCAAACAACCCAGGCTGTTGCCAATACTATTATTTGCTCTCTGCAGACAGATGGTAAGGGGCAATTCCTGGGGACACCACCAACCCAACTTTCTGAAGAAGGAAAAGTCAAACTGGTGCTTACCTAGAGCCTTTAGCCCTAATGGATAGAGTTCATGGTAATGGAAAGTACTTTGCTTATTACGAAAGAAAAAAAGCTAAATGCCGAAAAAGCTATCAATTTTTTTGTTCTACAATGGTGAACTGCATGTAAGATTTAGTAGTGAAATAATGCCACAAAGTTTGTAGGACTAACTAAACAATATCTCATTGGATTTAAGGTCAACTCCTTGACATGGAACCCATCCAAGCCATCACCCTAGAGGCAAACAAAATAATGTTTGTTTGTGTTTTGTTTTGTTTTTGTTTGTTTGTTTTTTGAGACAGGGTTTCTCTGTAGCTTTGGAGCCTGTCTTGGACTAGCTCTGTAGACTAGGCTGGCCTTGAACTCACAGAGATCTGCATGCCTCTGCCTCCCGAGTGCTGGGATTACAGGCGTGCGCCACTACCGCCAAGCATAGAGGCAAACAAAATATTGTGGTGATATATTGTGATATAAGGCTTGCCTGGGGATCAGAGGACAAAGCCAGTCACTATATTAAACATAAAGGTCAGACAGTGGTACTACATTCCTTTAATCATAGCATTCAGGAGGTAGGGATCTACCCAGATCTCTGTGAGTTCAAGGCCGTACTGGGAACAGAGCCAGGCAGGCATGGTAACATATGTCTTTAATCCCAGCACTAGGAAGGAAGGAAGGTGGCAGAGCACAGAAGGGGATCCAAGGCATGAGTAAACGGGAAGTATCTCTCTCTCTTTAGGATGAAGATTTCATAGAGGTTAGAACATGGCTGGCTTGTTCTGTTTCTCTGATCTTTCAGCTTTCACCCCAATATCTGGCTCCGGTTTTTTGTTTTTATTAATAAGACCTTTTAAGATCAGTGTTACAAAGTACTACTATTCTGCTAAGGAACATAGTAATAAAGTGACTCCTAATGACATTTCTGCTATACTCATATTTCAGCACCATGCTCAGCCATGGTCAGAGAAGCTTTTTCCTACAGTAGATGAGAATGAATATTGAGATTGACAGCCAGACAATGTGCAGACAGTGAGAGACCTTGGAACACTTGGTTTTAAATGGGATGGCTCCATTAATTCCCTCCCCTGTGGCTTAGAGAGCCCTAAGAAGAGGAGGCAGAGAGATTGTAAGAGTCGGAGGGAAGGGATGACAACAAGGAAACCAAGCCTTCTAAACACAGCAGAAATAAAGAATATATGAACTCACAAAGAGTAGGACAGCATGTCCAGAGCCTTGCAGGTCATGGTTGGGCACTAATACTGAAAGTAGAAGTTGACACAAGCCAATAACTCTAACACATAAACTATCTTCAATTGTTAACTACACGCAAATGAAAAATTAGTTTTCTCCAATGGGTCTCACTGGTTATACAAGCAATTCTTCAGGCCAGGTTTCTTGCCTAGGAGTAGATGGCCAACACAAAATGAACTCAACAGTACTTTTGAGGGGTTTTGTCGTTGCTGTTATTGTTGTCTGTTTTATTTATTTGTTTGTTTGTTTGTTTGTTTATTGGCTCATGATGTTTTGCCTAGGGATTTTTTTTTTTTCTTACTCTACAGGTATTTTGTTTATGCATGATAGTTTCAGATTTTGTGTTTTTAAGGGGTTTCTGTGTTTGCTTCTGTGTGTGGCTCTGTGTCTATTTTGTTTTTATGCTTTTGTTTGGCTTTTTGTTTTTCTTGCCAAATGTTTGCTTTGTTGTATTCAGGTTTGTTTATTTTATCTTAATTTCATTTTTTGTTTTTTTGATTTTTTTGTTTTTTTTAACTTTTGAGTCCTGTTTACTTACTTACGAAAAAAGCAGAAAGATATGCGGATTTGGGTGGGTGGGGACGTGAGAAAGATATGAGGGGGGAATTCAAAAGGCACTAAATGTAATCAGAATATACTGTACGTAAAAATCTATTAGATTCAGAAGAGCAAATATAATTTTGACATCTGATTTTTCAGCAGAAACAAAGAAAGTGGAGTGAGAACACAATGGAATGACATTTTTACCAGAAAGTGATAAAGAAAGTGCCAACCCAATATCCAATATCATTTGTAGATAGCTTTCCAAATGTAGATAACAGAGACTGCAGATACCACTCAAAGGCAGAATGCTAGTCTAACATGTGCAATGCCATTGATTCTATTCTCATCACCACAAAAACCAGTAATATAAGTAGGTGATGGCTCAGTCACTGTGAATAATACCGTAATAACATGAAAGTTCCTGTAAAAAATCAAAAATTAAATTTCCATTTGATTAAGGAATGTATGTGTGTGTGTGTGTGTGTGTGTGTGTGTGTATTCTATAATGATCTATTGTTATAATTCTTTCCATATACTTGTTGGAAGTTAAAAATTTGACAGATCATAGATGACATATTAGGACCCTTCTAAAGAACATATAAGAAACACACGTACACACACACACACAAAAAAAAAAAAAAAAAAAAACAAAAAACTTGATATTGATGGAAACATTGGAAAGATGAAAATGTTTGGTTAACTTTAGCAGAGTGTTTTGGCTGACAGTTGTTCTAGAGTTTGGGTCAAAAACTAACAATATGAAACTAGTGGAAAATATTAACAGAGCATCATAAACCATGGCTATTTCCAGATAGCTCGTCTTCATTGTAATTGTTGTGAAAGAAGTATAAAATGAGACTCATTAATGAATAAGGTGTTTTACATTATTATCTCTCTTATGGAAGAATTGTGCAAAGGTGGGGTGGAAGCATGATTCCAATAAGAAAAGAAACAGTTCCTGGGTATCATAGGAAACATTCATGGAAGATTATCTTTCATAAGAAACATACATTGCTAAATTAAGGGCTGTAGGGAAGAAAGATAATAAGAGTAATGATCAGATAGTGGGACAGAAAATGTTTTACCTGCACACTAGACTATGTTAAAGATGAAAGGTGTTTGGGGGGCAGTCTTTTTTTTTTTTTTTAAACAGAATTCCATGCCACTCAGGCTATGAATATTCAAAAGTTCAGTGTTAGAAGAAAAGGGAAGAAATATCACACAGATACCACACAGACAAAAATATACACAGGAATGCATACACAAATGTTGAGAGACAGAGAGAAAGAGAAAGAGTTTGGATAACAAGCAGTGTTTTGCATTGAGAACTGACAATGCAGTTCAGCTAATCATTTAGGAAGCAGAGAACAGAAGAGTCACAGCCTCTATTTACCCTGCTCATGGGTTAGCAAGGGCATCTTTCAGCCGCATTAAATTGACAGAAGAGTGATTCTGTATAATAAGATGCTTCACAGAATACAAGATGATCTGGAAATTTGTTAGCTTTCAATATTTTCTAAGAACAAGGGGCTTAGTTAAAATTCAACACAGACAATATATCCAGAATGTACATATAAATGCCTATAAATTACTATTCTTTCATCTGGGCACTAGGATTCTTAATATTAAAAGTACCCTTAATTGAACTTTTACTGTTGCTTGTTTCTGTAAATATTTGGTATTATATTTCTCTGAAAATAGAAAAATAAAATGCGAGCATATTATGTATGCTTTTGGAGTTCATAAAAAGCACAAGCAAACAAATGAATATATCCATTTATTAATGATTTATATATCTCCAAAATTATTGATATATTCAAGTGAAAATATTTCATTCTCTGACATTTCATAAATTTAGAATGCATGAAATGGAGAGATTCTCATGATTTACCGCTTAGTACTTCCCCAATGTTTATCATGAAATCTGTGAGAGATGCAATTTAAGGTGAATGCATAAACTGGCCAGTTTCATTTTTTCCAGGCACAGCTCAGACCACTGCCTAGGAAAGTTACAGTTTGGTAGAAAATAATAAAAACTCTGAATTACTGAATAAAATCATACACAAAGTTATTAAAATGTAACCCATATGACTTTTTAATCTTGAATAATCTGCACCTATTCCAAGCACCTATTTGTAATTTAGAAATATGTACAATTTATTCTTGGGCACTTATTTAGTTTACTGAAGAACTTTACTAGTGACCAAGTATGTCTCTTGGCACATCTAACAAAACCAAACACTGGGTGTGGAGAATCATTTTGAATGTAGCAAAATGTTCTTGGTTGCTTTTACTCTTCTGGAAGAGTTCACTAACAGATGGCAACTTGTCACTGCTAATGGAGTGTGAGCCTGAAAAACTTCAAGGATCCATGCAGAGTGTGACACCCTTCTCTTCCCCCTTTCAAGTTACCTCACAGAAATAGCCAATAATGACCTTTTTTTCTTTTCACAGATGATTGTACCTTATGTCTGCTGTTTCTTTCCAAGCCACATCATGGATGTTCTCATCCAAATATGACAAAAGACTTTTCATTGTGTGACAGCTAATCTGTGTACTAAATACTGGCCACATTGGGCTGCAGTAGGAATGATGTGATCAGATAATTTCAGTCCTGAGGTCTAACCCTGACTCTGTGAGTCTTGGGCCAGAAATTGCTCCAGCTGTGGATGTCATTGTTCCCATTCAACATGAGCACATTGTCATAGCAAAAAATAGATGCATCTAATATAATATATGAGATTCCAAATTCCTTTTATATACACAAAGAAAGAATCTCCCTGTTAGTTAACCAGTAAGACCATATTCTGGTTATTTTATTTGATTAAAATTTCATCTTCAAATAAGAGATGACAATTTGGTATCTAAAGCAGGAATTTGTGAAAAATCAACATCTTCACCATCTCATCTCTCTGTATGTAATAATGTGCAATTTATATAGAACATTTACCATATATATCTCATATGTCTTTAAATAAATTAACAATTTTGCAGTTGAGAAATGACAATAGAAAATTATAAATTCCTACCCCAAATCATTTAATATAGAGAGGTAAATACAGACTAAAACCTGGGTAATATAAATCTACCACCAAACTTTGTTTACACATTGAGCCAGAAGTATAGACATTACTACTAAAAATTAATACTACATGATGCCTGTTGTGGTGGTTTGAATGAGAAATATCTAATTTAGATTCTGGAATTTGAACACTTGGTTCCCACTCTTGATACTGTTTGAGGAGGTTTACTTGATACAACCATGCTGGAGGAAGTATGTCACTGAGAATAGGCTTTGAGATTAAAAATTATTTCTTTGTTTTCTCATCTTCTGCTCCATTCTTGCAATTTTCCATGGTGATAGACTCATCATCCATCTGGAACTGTAAGCCCAAGTAAATTCTTCCTTCTTAAAAGTTGCAAGAATCATGGTGTTTTATCCAGCAACAGAAAAGTAACTAAAACACCAGATGATTATATGATGTTTGGGAATTTAGAATAATTTTAGATTTGATGGTATTTAAATATTGGTGATATTATCCCAAAAATGAAGTTAAAATTGTGTCAAAGACACAGAGCTAGTAGTGAGTGACACATGTTATTAAAGATCATCAATGACAGACAGGTAAAATAAGGTAGCTGCAGGTTTTCTCAGGATCCAAGGGCTTCTACAGGGTTTAAATTAGCCACTCCTCCGAAAACAAAGTGGATTCTAAACCTGAAAGCTTACTGAATAATACAAATAGCTACATTTGCATGCACTTTAGTACTTCAAATTTGCTGATATGTTCTCTAGGGTTTTCTTTACTTTTCAGTCCCAGCTTCCTTTGCTCTTTCCTATATTCTCTTTTCCTTTGTTCTGCTCTTCCTTTCTCTCTTATCCTCTCCTCTCCTCCATTTTGTTCTTCCCTTCTTCCATCACCAGATAATTGTATGTTGGTGTATAGAATACATACAATACACATATCATTTGCACAAGTCAATTTATTGAGCACTGATAGACATATATAGATACCTTGGAATGAATGAGCATATGTATACATATTCTCAATTGTATTGTGACAGAATAGTTTTCAGGATTTTTTAGTTGGTATCTTTCCTAAGTATTGTCATAGGTAGATTAAAGATAGAATTTAAAATAATTCATGAGATGATCCCTAACATGATAATCAAATTCAAGATAGTTTAATAGCATGTCTAAGGATTTAACAAGTATATTCAGCTATGTTCCATAATTGTTTCTTTTGTGATTTATCCCTTTATTCAAATAGCATATTTAAATATGTAATTTATTTAAATTGTATGGCATTCTAAACCATTTCTTTTCAACATATTCAGTATTTTCTTTTTTTTTTTTTTTTTTTTTTTTTTTTTTTTTGGTTTTTCAAGACAGGGTTTCTCTGTGTAGCTTTGCGCCTTTCCTGATCTTGCTCTATAGACCAGGTTGGCCTCAAACTCACAAAGATCCACCTGCCTCTGCCTCTGCCTCCTGAGTGCTGGAATTAAAGGCGTGTGCCACCAACACCTGGCTAATTTCAGTATTTTCAAGTATTTTGACAACATTTGTTTTCATGATGATATGAAAACTCAGTGCAATTCACAATGACTTTGGGTTTTTCTAGCAGGTCTGAACATAGGACTTCAGTCTGAATGGCTTATCAAAAATTTTATTTAATCTGTATAATTCCTGCTCTATGAATTTAACAAATTATAAAATAATTGAGTGTTGTGCAGAGTGATAGACATGGATCTATTTGCATTCTTCTACATGCCTACACCAGCCCCATTTGAATTTGCTTTCTTTTTCCCACAGTGTAATGTCGGTTTCTTTGTCAAACACTAAATGTCCATAGGTGTGTGGATTTACTTCTGGGTCTTCTTAATAGGAGAGGAGTTGCCCAGTCTCATGGCAACCTGATATTCTAAGGCCTAGCTGACATCTATGGAGGCCTGTCCTTTTAGAAGAGAAACAGAAGAGTAGTGCATTGTGGAGTGGGGACAGGGGGGAAGTGAAACTGTGCTCAGGATGCAAAAACAAAAAAGAATAAACAACCAAAATTGAGTTCTCAGCCCAGAATTTTATAATCATGATAATCATGTAACTATTTGTTTCTAAGTAGCTAACATGTAAGTTAACAATATTAATCCTTTTGGCCACGTGTTAATGGTAAACTGAACACAACAAGCAGCAATTATAAGCTCTGATGAATTTCACCTCTTTCCTGTCTTCCCTCAGCACTTTCTCATGTACTTTCCTTGATTTTTCACACTCATTACCTCTTTCTTTCTATAATTGTGGGGGCATGTCTGGTGTATGTGTGTGTGTGTGTGTGTGTGTGTGTGTGTGTGTGTGTGTGTGTGTGTGTTCCTAAATACATAAATGCAACCTGTTTGTGTGATGTGAATGGTATTGATGTTTCAGGGCTGACAATTTGGCGTTAAAAAACTGATGTGCTCTTCCCCAAGGCAGAACAGTTCCCCTGCTTTCTGGATTACCCAGTTGTCTGTAGTTGTTAATCTAGGGTTGAAGTTCCCTGAGATTTACCTCATCAATTTTAGTGCGTCTACTGTTGTCATCCTTCTTCAGGTCACAAATAAGCAGTCATTTGGTGAGAAATTATGGGTGTAGTATCTGAAATTTCCAGGAGATTCCATCTCACAGCAAACACTCTATTCCTCTGCCTCATAATTCTCTGTGCCCTCATCTGCAATGATCCCTAAGTCTTGGGCACAGAAGTTGTGTAATAGGTCTATCAGCTGGTACTGAGTTCCACAACTCTGCATTTTGATCCAGTGTTATTTTTCTGTAACGGTCTCCATCTGTTGTAAAGTTTAGTTTCCTTTATGAGTTTTAAGGGCTGCATTTATATGTAGGGTTGAGGACAAATAGAGTGTTGTTCAATATTATGCTTGTTTGGTAAGGTGTGGCTTGTGGACACATTAACCTTAAGCATATAGTAGTGGCATGCATACCTTGGCAGTAACCAATAGCACTCTAATTTGGATTATGACCTACAACAGAGGTAATTCATGGCTGGTGTTGATAAACCTATCAAGTTACATGGAGCTAGTTTCATCATAAATCTTAGAGTAAGAACTCTCTTTTAAAGCCTAATTAAGAAAGAATAGGGTTGGGGATTTAGCTCAGTGGTACAGTGCTCACCTAGCAAGTACAAGGCCCTGGGTTGGATCCTCAGCTCAAAAAAGAAAAAAAGAAAGAAAGAATAAATTATAGTTTAAAATATATTTACAAATAATACAAAATGACATATGGATTAGTTAAAAAACTATAGCATACCTCAAATTTATATCAGAACTGATATCATCTCAGCAACATCGTCAATCTGAAATATTTTGCTAGGATTTGAAGGGAAGAAAACAAAAAATATATCTTATCACATATGTACTTTGTATTCTGATGTTCACTTTACTTGTCTTTCTGCTGTAATCAAAACTACTCCTGTGTTTCAACAAGTATAAGTACCCAGACTGTTCTAGTACATACATATGTTGAAAGGCTCATAATGTGGTAGCATATGGTAGCATATTCAAATGTGAAAATTGAGCAAACTAATTTATGAATATTGACTTTCTTAAGATCAACAATATTTTTTTAAATCTCATATATGATAACTATTGGAAAGATAGTTCTGCTTACTTTCTCATCCAGCAGAAAAGAACATTCATTCTTCAATCATTGTATCTCTGAATAAATTATATATAACTAAATGCACACTACCATATATGTATACTTTAAGTGTTTATGTAAAGAAACACTGTTTGGTATGTCCAATGCACACTAAGATTTAAGAATTAGTGAACTGGGATTGTAAAACAATGACAAAAAAAAGATTTAGAATATATTTGAAAGTGATAGCTATGGCTAATGTTGATTGAATATTTGATAAGACATGTGTTCTCTGAGCAAACCTATGACAATTTAAAATAGGATAGTATTTGTGCCTGACTGTGAGGGATTGTCTTGGAAATTGGCCTGGAAAACAATGTAGAAGGACCATCTTTTACTTGGGGTTTCTGTTGCTGTGAAGAGACAGCATGGCCATGGCAACTCTTATAAAGGAAACATTTAATTGGGTGGCTTACCATTTCAGAACTTTAGTCCATTATCATTATGCTGGAGCATATCAGTTTGGAGACAGACATAGTGCTGGAGAGCACTACATCTTGTCTCACAGGCATTAGGCAGTGATCTGTGATACTTGGCATGGCTCCAGCAAATACAAGAACTCAAAGCCTGCCTACAGAGTAACACACACTCTCCAAAAAGGCCACACCTTTTCCAAAAAAAGCCATATCCCCTAATAGTACCAGTGTCTATGAGCTTATGGATAAAATTCCATTCAAACTACCACACTCCACTCCCTAGCACCTAAAAGCTTTTAACAATATTAACAGCATCATAATGCAGAATGCATTTAGTCTGACTTCAAAAGCAGATAACATACTTCCAGGAATATAGATTATACTTCCAAAATGTAGGGAAGGAAGTATAGTGAGAAAATACTGGACCAAAGCAAGACTGATAACAAGCTGGGAAAACTCAAAACTCTCCCTATCCATGTTTGATGTCAGATCTTCAACTCCTTTGAGAGTTGTTGACTGCAATACACTTTCTCTCAGACTGAATCTACTTCCTGTTAGTGGATTTCCTTGGCAGATATGTCATGGCTCTGGCATCTCTAACATCTTTGGTACAACTCAGGTTTCAGCTTCATGCAATGACCTTTCTAGGCCTACATTCAAGGACACTCCCATACCTACCTGGCCTCAACAGCTTTCCTTAGTCACAGAGCAAGGTTCCATAATACCTTTCTTCTATTATTAAAGCCAGAACTGTATGGCTAAAGCTGCCAGGTTCTGCTTCTTGCCCAGGGCTAGAACATAGACTCTTGTTCAACCATGTCTTCACCAGCTTTGATGGTTTATTTCACTGTCTAAGCTTGGTTGTCCTGCAACTTGCTCTGTAGAAAGGCTTGCCCCAAAGCCAGAGATCTGCAAGCCTGTGTCTTCTAAGTGAGGGGATTAAAGTGTGCACAACAACACCTGGATCTAAGCTTGCCTCTAATTCCTTTTCACAAATTGTAAACTTAGCTGGATGGCATTTTGCACTGAAGTCACCATTCCATTTATACCATTTCTTAATCTGTTTATCTCCTTGGTCATAAGTCTTAGTGCTATTACACTTCCTGGTGTTCCTTTTACCCTCAAATTTTACATTTTATAATTTACCCTTCTCAGCTTACTCCTATCCATTATGAATCTATATAAGAGTGGTGAGTAATAACCATATGACTGAGTCTGTACTAGGCTGTTTTGAGATTTTTCTCTGCCAATGGAATTAATCCAAAACTCTGCACATTGGTCTTAGGTAGACTCTTCAGACAAGGGCAAAAAGCAGCCACATACTTCACCAAAATATCACCAGATCATTCTCTAGGCCCCATATGAACATTCTTTTCCTCTGAACCAACTCGATCTGTCTTAGAGTTTCTATTGCTGAGAAGAGATACCCTGACCACACCAGCTCTTATAAAGGAAAAAAATTTAATTGAGTGGCTTAAAGTTCTGGAGGTATAGTCCATTATCATTATGATGTGACATATCAGCAACCAGGCAGATATGATGATGGAGCATCCTTATCTTGATTCATAGGCAACAGAAAGTGGTCTATGTAACTGGACATGGCTTGAGCATAGATAAAACCTCAAAGCCCCCCTCCACAGTGATACAATTCCTCTAAAAAGGCCATCTCAAGTTTAGGGGTCTATGAGGAAGAAGCCAGAAGACTGCAAGAGCTAGAATTGGTGAATGACTTAGAGAAGAGTGTCTTCCAGACACAATGGAACTGATACACGTAGGAACTCAGAGGAGCAGAGACAGCACGTGCACGAGCTGCACAACTTCAAACCAAATGATATCACAATGCAGAAAAAAGGAAGTGGACATAAAGATCCACCTCTAACAAAGAAGCTGTTTGCAGTCTTCTCTACTGGGTATATTTACCACAGTCTAAGGCAGGTCCTATACCCAGGAATAGTTGGCCAACAAAACAGACTCCACATTAATGTGTGTGATTTTTTATTTTATTTTGGTATTTGTCTCATTGGGCTTTTTTTATAATTTTGTTTTGTTTTTGTTTTGAGGTTATTTTTAAAAGGAGAGAAATTAAAAGAGAGAAAAAGATGAAATGAGGTGGAGTTAGGGTCAATCTGGGAGGAGTTGGGGGAGGGGAAGAATATGATTGAAATATATTGTTTGAAAGTATTATGTAAAATAAAAATGATGGGTCATCTAAATTCTTAGTAAGTTATATATGTAGATTGTAATAGGTTATACTTTGACTCTCAAGCATTTGTGAATCTGTCATCAACATTAAAACCTAGGAGAGAGTGGAACTGAATTGGAAATGACTTCTTCACTTACCTCCCCTAAATGTTGATTGACTTATTCTTGTATGCTAATAACAGTTGACTGGATTCCCAAAGCGCTATGATAATATCAGTAAAACTTCACCATTATACCCCCAAATGTGTCATTTTGAATCTTATAAAATGATTATTTTATATTTATACATTTTTCTACACCACATACATTATAAAACTGAAACACAAAACTCTTACGTTGAATAATTAGTGAAATATTCTTTTACTGGAACTAGAGTCCAGATTTGTCCTCTTCATCTATTACCTTCACAACCACATGCTTGTCTCTTTGCTTTTAGGCCAAAATGAAAGTATGAGAAAAATGTAATGAAATTATTCTAGAATTTTCACAGTCTTCTAGATGATACTATGTTGACTGATAAGCATATTCATTTCTACAACTATTAATATGTGCTTGAGAAATGACTTTTAACTAAGAATAATTGTTTTGTTCAGACAGAAGCACATAATTATTTAGTACTGTCTTCCATTTTACAGATCTATAAATTTGGCTAATGAGTGTGACTGCTCAAAATCACAAAGATACTTTTTTTTCCCAATACCATGTTGCCTGCTTTGCCAAAGCTGACTACCTACAAAATGTCTTTTTATAAAACATACATTTCAAAAAAAGTGGACTTTTATCTGTCATATGTTTTACAAGTAAATTTGATCAAAAATGAACCAAATTTGCACTTCAGGCTAAGGAAATTATATGCACACTCTGCTAGACATGCTTTTACTCAATTGACAATACCTTACTAGAGAAGGAGAATGGTGTGGATGGAAAATAAAGTTGAAACATATGTGGTTTTACATGCAGAACATTGGAAACCTTTGTGTGACTTATCTGAAAGGTTAATGTCATTGGCATCAAAGGCCATTCATGGCCAAGGTAGCTGATTTAGTGCTATATGTTATAACCAGCCATATTCAGTCACTAATTTCTTTTAGATAAAGTGACATGTGTTACTTAAAAGTTACATATCAAATAGAATAGAACAGTAAATGCTACAAATTAGAGGGGATACACACACACACACACACACACACACACACACACACACAATTAGGATGAAACACTAAAAATAAAGCATGACCAAAAAACACTTAGTTGTGTGTTTAATTTTAACTGTAGTTTTAAGTATGTTCCTGAAATTTGCCTTTTCAAAAGTATTAAAGTATTAAGAGTACTAGGTTATTTTTAATGTAAACATAAGAATTAATTATTAGTATTATTTGAAGAATATATCAAATGACAAAATACAGATTAAGTTTGGTCTTTCTATAGACACCTTCAAATTGATTTAGGCATCTTGATTGTGAGGTTGGTTATTGTGACATGTTATATCAGTTTTTCAAAAAGCTCCATTCAAGGAAGCCCTGACTGACAATCTGTTTTGTTCTATTTGTGTGTTGCCTTTATTCAAGTGCTTTTCTGAAGCAAAATCTGAGCAACTTTTCCAACTCTGCATGTTAGGATTGCCTGCTATACATGTTGTTAAATGTAAACGGAAATAGTAAAATTTTGCAGTTTAGAAACTAAAAGAATTATAAGCATTTTTTAAAATTGCATTCTCTTTAACTCTTCTAAAGTTGAGTTTCTAAATTTTATTTTTGGTTGCAAGGTTTATATTACCTAAATGCTTACCTAATTTGTTGACTTCATCTTTCTATGTGTTTTAAAATTGGCATTTGGAATGTCACTTGTGGATATTATTAGAATCTCAGAAGCACCAAACTATAAATATTTTGTGAATATTAGGGCAACATAATGAAAGGAATTTAACTTTTAGGAAACAAAAAATACAATAATCATAATCCATTTTCCTTAAATCTCTGCTCTACTTTATGAAGCTATGTTTTTAAGCTTTTGTCAGTTTTACCTAGTATACTGTGTTTTCCATCTAGGAAAACACAGGTCAGTTACAAATGGGACAGACAAATAAAGTTAATATCAGAAAAATATATAATTAAATCCCAGTGCTATGACATCCTGCCTTGAAGCATTGAGATTATATTGTAGGTGTTCCTCACAACTCACATTCATAACTCACTATCCACATCATTGCTTTTAAAGTGTGGAATAAGTGGAGAATAGAATGCCCACTGCTGAAACTACTTTCTATAGAGTAATTCTTAAATGAAAAGCAATGTTTAAAAATTATGCCTAGAAAGACAACTCAGTGGTTAAAAGCACCTAGTGTTGCTCCAAAGCGACTGAGTTCAGTTCCCAGTACTCACTCAGATGACTCATAACCATCTGTAACTCCATCTTTAGGGACCTGTTGCCCTCTTTTGGCTACACTGGACACTGATAGACATGTTTCAGACACTACCTCTCACAAATATATACCTACATAAAATGAAATAAATCCCTCAAAAATGATTAATCTCTGATATATCCTTCTCACTATAATGCTTCTTTAACATATTATGTTAAAAAATGTATAAAATATTAACAAAAATCATATTTTCATACTACAAAATTTTTCATAAAGCATATACTCATTAAGTCATCACTAAGTTTCATCAGTAGCACCTTACTTTCTTTATCCTTCAACTACATCCATGACTTTGAACATATATACATCTCATTTTCACCCTAAAGGTGTCCTTAATTTGTGCCCTTTAAATATTTTATTGATATTCTTTGAAATGAACCACTTCTCTCTTTCCCTGTAAGATATCAGGGTTTACAGTTATAGTTATTAGTTCCTTTCAACAAGCAATTCAATAAA
Organism: Onychomys torridus; assembly: GCF_903995425.1. Classification (NCBI taxonomy): domain Eukaryota; kingdom Metazoa; phylum Chordata; class Mammalia; order Rodentia; family Cricetidae; genus Onychomys; species Onychomys torridus. The sequence goes on along the minus strand of NC_050451.1, from coordinate 70,059,680 downwards.
AGATAATTTATGGGTAGTTTGAGAGTGGATTCTGCAGAGCTCAAATGAACAAGTAAATTTTCTCCATGTCTGATGCCCAACGCATTTCAGATCTCCAACTCCTTTCAGCTTTGTTGGCAGAAACACAACTCTTTTTTTGGGCTGGTTCCACTCCCTATTAGCAGCATTCTTTGGCGGGTATTCCACAACCCTGGCATCTCTAACATATCGGGGGCTCCAACACAGTCCAAGCTTCTCCATCACAGCTTCATATAATGGCCTTTGTGGGCCTGCCTTCAGGTATAACTATTACACATGTCTGGCCTTAGCAGCTTTCCTTAGTCACAGAGGAAGATTCCATAACTCCTTTCTTCTATCTTTTGACTCTAAAGCCACAACCACATGGACAAGCTGCCAAGTTCTGCTGCCTGCTGGGGCTAGAACATGGCCCGTTCATTCAGTTACATATTCACTGGCTAGGCTATCCTGCAACTTGCACTGTAGATAAGGCTGGCCTCAAATTCAGATAACCACCAGCCTCTGCCAAATTTAATCTTTTTCTTTAATTCATTTTACCAATTTGGAAACTTAGTTGGGTGGGATCTTGCCCTTTATTTTTTTATTCTTTTATTTGTTTCTTTATTCCTTTATTTATTTATTTATTTGTTTGTTTGTTTGTTTGTTTTACATCACAATTGCAGTTTCCCATCCCTTCTCTCCTCTCATCCCTCCCCTCTCCAAATCCACTCCTCTTCTGTTTCTGTTCCCGAAAGGGGAGGCCTCTCATGGGTATCCACAAATCATGGTAGGACTAAGCACTTAGGCAGCCCTTAAAGAGTCCATCTGCTTTTCTAATCCACAGCCCCCAAATCCATATTCCCTAAAACAAAGCCATGGTCAAGCCTATCACAATACCCCAGTCCCTGAAAGCAACTTCTATTTTAGTCAGGGTTCCTATTTCTATGAAGGGACACCATGACCATGGCAACTCTTATGAAGGCAGACATAGTTCTGGGGAAGTTGAAAGTTGTACATCTCGATCAGCAGGCAATGGGGAGTGGTCTGTGGGTCACACGGAGTGGAGCAAGAGCAAAGAAGCCTCAAAGCCCACCCCCACAATGATACACTGACCCAACGAGGCCACACCTACTCCAACTAAACCACAACTCCTAATAGTGTCACTACCTATGATCTTATGGGGGCCAACTACAATCAAACTTCCACAGTACTCACAGGACTTTTTTCTCTTTTATTCTGTTTATTCTTAACAGACCTTTTCATCTTTACTGTCCTACCACTCTACATCACCAAATCCTTATATTTGTATTGGATTTACTTCATATACATTTCCTCATAAGTTTTTCTTTGCTTTCTTGGCTTCAGTTATTCATCTTATGATTTTTCATGTAACTTCATGTTACTCACAAAATTATTTTAAGTAGTATTTTAATCATTTGATTGATAGATCTTGCAATAATGTGTAAAAATTCTCAGTACAGGGGCTGATTTTTACCACAAAATACCTATGATCTCATTTCAGAATGAATATATAATGGTAAACCTCTATGGAAATGATGAAAAAATAAGGAAATAAGGGGAAAAGAAGGCAGAAAATGCATAGACTAAGAAAAAAAGCATTGCAGAGCCTAGAATTATTATGGCAATATAAACAAAAATAGCATAGTATGAACTATGAGCATAAGATATGCACATAGGTTTATTTACTCAAAGGAATGAGTGTGTTTTTTTTCTATCTCTTGTCATATAACAGCCCCAAACCTGAGCCAGCCTACAAAAATGGCCATTTTGGTATAATCCTATGTCTTTTCCCTCAAATCTGGACTTGTATCAAAAGGCTTCTTTCACCAACTTCTCTCTTTCATTTATTTGTCAGCAGCTGTTAAACAAACAAAAGCCCCTCTGGAACCCATTTACAATACAATAGAGAAGTAGAAGAAATAATGTAATTGACTAACACAAAGAAGTAAAAAAAAAAAAGGAGAGTGCAATTTGAAGTAAATTGATTTGAAAAGAAGAAAATGTTCTTTTTTTCAATCATTAGGCACACATTTCAATGTTGTGGCTACCGGATAATGAAAGAAGGTAGTCAATATGCCAAGTAAGCCGTAGAGTTTTCAGATTTCTAGAGAGAGAAGAATTGGATATCAAGAAATTAGGAATGAGACAACAGACTGGGTAAGCCTAAAGGTCTAAGATTTGGTAGAAACACACACACACACACACACACACACACACACACACACACACCAGCATCAACTATATCACAACTCCTGATGCAACACAACAACCAAGCTTCTGGTGCATTGAAAACTAACACCTAAACATTATGAGAGCAAGTGGTACCATAGTAACTTAGCTTTTTCTCATTATTCCTCTTACTTATTTTAGCTGTGTTCTTGGGAATTACACTCCAATGTACCAGGGTGTCAAATGTTTTAGGTGGATTATAGTATACGTTGCTTTCCCAAACTATTCTACTATTCAGAATGTCTGAGATGTTCCTAAAGAATTTATACAATAAATATAACCTCATTTATCCTTAATTTGATTCTGTCAGGGTGGGAAATCCTAAAGCAGGATATTTATATGAACATTAAAATGTAAGGAAACAATCCTCTTTCCATAGTACATACTCATCGAAGTGGAAGTGAACAGAGTCGTCTCCAACCTGCACAGTAGGCTTCATGGTGGATTTACCTTTTGCTAGATAAAAAAAAAAGGGTGGGGGGTTTCTGGGCTACACACTACTTTGAAGGAAGCATAGATCCACTGCTTCCCAGAGTCAGTGATGAGCATGGTTCCCCCAGAGTTGACAGGATATGTAGTTCTGCCTTATTGGGAAGCTGAGGTGGGTGGAGCCAACAGCCAAGACAGCTGCTTTTTGTGATAGCCACACACTTTAGCAGTTTAAAATCTCTAATTGTCAGAGAAGCATTAGAGATTCACAATAAGGCAGATTCAGGAGTAAGGCTTTAAACAGTTTACAATGAGTGTAAAAATGTTCGTAGGACTGAAAGATGAAAAAGAGAATAGACAGTTAAATAAAGAAATAGATAGTTTTAGAAAATAAAGTTGCTAAAGAGACAAAAAAGTAATATAAAAAAATAAGTCATGTAAAGATGGATATCACACAGAGAATCTAGATTATTTTGTCATTGGTATTTTATTATTATTATTATTATTATGTCTTTTAATTTTATACATCAGCCATGGGTTCCCCTGTTCTCTCCCCTCCCGCCTCCACCCCTACCTTCCCCCCAAGCCCTTCCCCTCAATTCCCATGTCCTACAGGACCAAGACACCCCTGGGGATTCATTTAAACTTGGTGGATTCAGTACAGGCAGGTCCTGCCCCCTCCTTCCAGGCTGAGCATGTGTCCCTGTGTAAGCTCAAGGTTCTAAACAGCCAGCTCATGCACTAAGGACAGGTCCTGGTCCCACTGATTGATTGTTTCTCTCAGTGTCTGTGCTACTGGTGTTATATTTAGAAAGTGATCTCCGGTGCCAATGCGTTCAAGAGTACTTCCTACTTTCTCTTCTATCAGGTTCAGAGTAACAGGATTTATGTTGAGGTCTTTGATCCACTTAGACTTAAATTTTGTGCATGATGACAGATATGGATATATTTGCAGCCTTCTACACATCGACATCCAGTCATGCCAGCACCATTTGTTGATGATGCTTTCTCTTTTCCATTGTACATTTTTGGCTTCTTTGTCAAAAGTTATATGTTCATAGGTGTGTGGGTTAATGTCAGGGTCTTCAATTTGATTCCATTGGTCCACGTGTCAGTTTTTATGCCAGTACCAAGCTGTTTTTTATTATGGTAGCTCTATAGTAGAGCTTGAGGTCGGTGATTATGATGCCTCCTGAAGTTGTTTTATTGTACAGGATTCTTTTGGCTATCCTGGGTTATTGTTTTTCCATATGAAGTTGAGATTATCCTTTCCAGATCTGTGAAGAACTGTGTTAGTAATTTGATGGGGATTGTGTTGAATCTGTAGATTGTTTTTGGTAAGATCGCCATTTTTACTATGTTAATCCTGCCTATCCATGAGCATGGGAGATTTTTCCATTTTCTGACATCTTCTTCAATTTCTTTTTTCAGGGACTTAAAGTTCTTTTACAGACTCCAAGAACACATCAAAACAATTATCCACCATGATCAAGTAGGCTTCATCCCAGCAATGCAAGGGTGGTTCAACACAAAAGTCTGTCAATGTAATACACCATATAAACAAACTCAAAGAAAAAAAAAAACACATGATCATCTCACTAGATGCAGAAAAGGCATTTGACAAAATCCAACACCCCTTCATGATAAAGGTCTTAGAGCGATCAGGAACACAGGGAACGTATCTAAACATAATAAAGGAAACCTACAGCAAGCCAACAGCCAACATCAAATTAAATGGAGAGAAACTCAAAGCAATACCACTAAACTCAGAAACAAGGCAAGGCTGTCCCCTCTCCCAATATGGATTCAGTATAGTACTTGAAGTTCTAGCCAGAGGTATAAGACAACATAAAGAGATTAAGGGGATAAAAATTAGAAAGGAAGAAGTCAAGCTCTCCCTATTTGCAGATGACATGTTAGTATACACGAGTGACCACAAAAATTCAACCAAGGAACTGATACAGCTAATAAAAACCTTCAGCAACATTGCAGGATATAAGATCAACTCAAAAAAAATCAATAGCCATCCTCTATACAATTGACAAACAGGCTGAGAAGGAAATCAGAGATACATCACCCTTTACAAAAGCTACAAATGTTATAAAATACCTGGGGGTTACTCTAACTAAGCATGTGAAGGACCTATATGTCATTGGGATTTTTAACTGCAGAAAGACATTTGATTGTAAAAGCTGTTGAGTTAAGCCAATATATGTATTTTAAGAGTATCTGGACTTCAAAGTTTATGTCTAATGAGAGGTTACTTTGGAAAAGAGGTTCTGCTTTTTGTTTCCACAGATGATGAGAACCTATGGGTTGCTTCCAGGCTTATATGGTTTGACCAGCCAAGACCCTCTGAAAGGTCTCCAATGATACCATGGCTCAGATTACTCAACATCCAAAATCAACTTCAAGGCAACTGGCTCAGAGAATTCATCTTCAGAAACTCCTCCAGTCAGAGTTTGATCATAATCTTAAAATTTTATTTCCCCATAAGATTACCAGTCCCCTCTATCATCAGGAACTAGCCTAAAAAACTATGCCTATATTCCCCCCAAATAGATTATGGATGTTTGTCTTTATTTAGATTGTTGGTTACAAATTGTTATTGGTCATAGTCAATCTCTTTCTAAAAGAAGAAAGGGGGATATGATACAGAAAAATAAGATAAATATTTTATATTACTATAGATTTTAGTTTATTGATACAAATTTAATTTTGTTATGCTATATATATATATGTATATATATATTTCTATGATTCTTTAAATTATATTGGTTGTGCAACTCATTTGAAATTGTAATGTATATTTGAGAAATACAAATTAATAATTAGTCTTCTATGGCAGTCATCTTATAGTCATATTAAGTTACACACATATATGTGTGTGTGTGTATGTGTGTGTGTGTGTGTATGTGTGTGTGTGTGTGTGTGTGTGTGTGTGCATGTGTGTGTGTGTGAGAGAGTCAATTAGGTAGAGAGTCTTCAACCACTTAAATGACCTAAGGAATAAGGCATTTAAAATGTTTTAAAAACTTAGACTTTTCTGGAAAATGAGACACATTTGCTCTTGTAAGCACCAATTACTTCAAGGAGAATGATGAGCATTGAATAAACTCATTAAGGAGTTTGCTTTCTTTGCGGCAACAGTTAGCCACTGGGCAAAAAGTTCCCTTCTGTCAACTGCTTGCTAATATGTTGTATGAACTAGAGGTGGAGCACTCATAGGAAGATGACCACTGAATTTTGCAAGGAAAAATGGCTCTTCTGGTTCCTGCTTCACAGAAGAAACTGCCAGACATTCTACAGGACACAGGAGAAAGTGACTGAGAGACTAGTCCTATGGGCTGAAGATGGATGCCCCAATGTTACAGAGGAACTTTGGGTGACTGTCTAGGCAACTAGCTGTCTCTGTCATTCTAGATTTTTGGAAGTTGCTTACAATGCATTTCTTAATTACTTAGGTAATAGTATATCCTCCTGGGTTCTTTGATGCAGTTGAAGACTAGAGAGTTATAATTTTTCTTGGTTATGATAAAAGATAAACAATATAGGAAACTGTAGACACACAAATATAGGACAGATATAATATTTTCTTCAATTTTGCAAAATACAAATAGATTAGATATTGTAACTATAATTGTTGCTTGGTAACTATTTTATTATATGTAATTATATGTATATGACATTGTAACTAGAGAGAGAGGAAGGAGAGAGACAGTGCAGAGAAGATACTGCCAATTGCCACTATGAAAAGCAAGATGTAAAGGTACCAGTAAGCCAAGAGCCACATGGCAAAGTATATTTAAAGAAATGGGTTTAATTTAAGATGTAAAAGCTAGCTAGCAAGAAGCCTGAGTCATTGGGCCATATAGGTTTTTTTTTTTCTTTTCTCCTTTTTTAATTTATTATATTTGTGTTTTCATTTTACAAATCAGTCATTAGTTCCCTGTCCTCCCCTCTCCCAACCCCATGCCCACTTTCACCTCAGCGCCTCCCCTCCATTCCCATCTCCTCCAGGGCCAAGACTCCTGGTAGATTAATTACAGGCAGGTGGAGTCCCCTCCTTCCAGGCTGAGCAAAGTGTCCCTGTGTAAGCCCAGGGTTACAAACAGCCAGCTCATGCACTAAGGATAGGTCCGGGTCCCAATGCCTGGGTGCCTCCCAAACAGTTCAAGCTATTCAGTTGTCTCACTTATCCAGATGGCCTGCTCCATCTGGGGGCTCCACAGACTGTGGTTCATAATTCATGTGTTTCCATTATGTTGGTTATTTGTGCCTGTGCTTTTCCAATCTTGAGCTCAACAATTCACATACTTACAGTCCCTCCTCTTTCTCGACAATTGGACTCCTGCAGCTCCACCTAGGTCCTGACCAAGGGTCACTGCCTCCACTTCCATGAGTTATTGGATAAGAGTTATAGCACAACAGTTAGGGTGTTTGGCCATCTGATCACCAGATTAGGTCAGATCAGGCATTCTCTCAACCATTGCCAGTAGTCTACAGTGGATATTTCATTGTGGATTTCTGGGGACCTCTCTAGCACTTTTCTTCTTCCTGTCCTCATGTGCTCTTCATTTATCATGGTCTGTTATTCCTTGTTCTCCCTTTCTCTTCTTGATACAGCTAGAATCTCCTGCTCCCCTAAGCTCTCTTTCCCTCAAAACTTGCCCTTCATTATTACTCACACTGTCATCCAGGTTGTTCATGTAGATCTCATCCATTTCTCTGTCATTGGGCGATCCCTGTGTCTTCCCTAGGGTCCTGTTTTCTAGGTAGCCTCCCTGGAGTTGTGTAACAGTCTAGTCATCTTTGTTTTACATCTAGTATCCTCCTATGAGGGAGTACATACCATGTTTGTCCTTCTGAGTCTGGGTTACCTCACTCAGGAGGATTTTTTCTAGATCCATCCATTTGCTTGCAAACCTCATGATGTCATGGTTTTTCTCTGCTGAGTAGTACTCCATTGTATATATGTACCATATTTTCTTTATCCATTCTTCAGTTGAAGGGCATCTAGGTTGTTTCCAGGTTCTGGCTATTACAAACAATGCTGGTATGAACATAGCTGAGCAAATGCCCTTGTGGTATGATTGAGCATTCCTTGGGTAAATGCCCAAGAGTGCTATAGCTGGGTCTTGGGGGAGATGGATTCCCAATTTTCTAAGGAAGTGCCATATTGATTTTCCAAAGTGGCTGTGCAAGCTTGCATTCCCACCAGCAGTGAAGGAGAGTTCTCCTTGCTCCACATCCTCTCCAGCATAAGTTGTCTTCTTTGTTTTTGATCTTAGCCACTCTGACAGGTGTAAGGTGGTATCTCAGAGTCATTTTGATTTTTATTTCCCAGATAATTAGGGATGTTGAGCAATTCCTAAAATGTCTTTCAGCCATTTGAGCTCCCTCTGTTGAGAATTCTCTGTTTAGTTCTATAGCCCATTCATTAATTGGATTATTTGGCATTTTGATGTCTAATTTCTTGAGTTCTTTATATATTCTGGATATGAATCAGCCCTCTATCAGATATGGGGTTGGTGAAGACCTTTTCCCATTCTGTAGGCAATTGTTTTGTCTTGTTGACCATGTCCTTTGCTCTACAAAAGCTTCTCTGTTTCAACAGGTCCCATTGATTGATTGTTTCTCACAGTGTCTGTGCTGCTGGTGTTATATTTAGACAGTGATCTCCAGTGCCAATGCTTCAAGACTACTTACTACTTTCTCTTCTATCAGGTTCAGAGTAACTGGATTTATTTTGTGCATGGTGACAGATATGGATATATTTGCAGCCTTCTACACATTGACATCCAGTTATGCCAGCACCATTTGTTGAAGATGCTTTCTTTTTTCTATTGTACATTTTTTGATTCTTTATCAAAAATTATATGTTCATAGGTGTGCAGGTTAATGTCAGTGTCTTCAATAGATTCCATTAGTCCACATGTTGGTTTTTATTCAAGTACCAAGCTGTTTTTTATTAAGGTAGCTCTATAGTAGAGCTTGAGATCAGGGAATGTGATCCCTCCAGAGGTTGTTTTATTGTACAGGATTCTTTTGGCTATCCTGGGTTTTTTTTGTTTTTCCATATGAAGTTGAGTATTAATCTTTCCAGTTCTGTGAAGAACTGTGTTGGTAATTTGATGGGGAATTGTGTTAAATCTGTAGATTGCTTTTGGTAAGGTCGCCATTTTTACTATGTTAAACCTGTCTGTCTATGAGCATGGGAGATCTTTCCATTTTCTGACACCTTCTTCAATTTCATTTTTTCAGGGACTTAAAGTTCTTGTCATATAGGTTCTTCACATGCTTAGTTAGAGTAACCCCAAGGTATTTTATATCATTTGTGTCTTTTGTAAAGGGTGATGTATCTCTGATTTCATTCTCAGTCTGTTTGTCTATTGTATATAGGAGGGCTACTGATTTATTTGAGGTGATCTTGTATCCTGCTATGTTGCTGAAGGTGTTTATTAGGTGTATTAGTTCCTTGGTTGAATTTTTGGGGTTACTCATGTATACTAACATGTCATCTGCAAATAGAGAAAGCTTGACTTCTTCCCTTCCTATTTGTATCCCCTTAATCTCCTTATTTATGTGTCTTATTGCTCTGGCTAGAACTTCAAGTACTATATTGAATAAATATTGGGAGAAGGAACAGCCTTGCCTTGTTCCTGATTTTAGTAGTATTGCTTTGAGTTTCTCTCCATTTAATTTGATGTTGGCTGTTGGCTTGCTGTAGGTTGCCTTTATTATGTTTAGGTATGTTCCCTGTATTCCTGATCTCTCCAAGACCTTTATCATGAAGGGGTGTTGGATTTTGTCAAATGCCTTTTCTGCATCTAGTGAGATGAACATGTGTTTTTTTTCTTTGAGTTTTTTTATATGGTGTATTACATTGACGGACTTTTGTGTTGAACCACCCTTGCATCCCTGGGCTGAAGCCTACTTGATCATGGTGGATAATTGTTTTGATGTGTTCTTGGTGTCTGTTTGCCAGTATTTTATTGAGTATTTTTGCATCAATGTTCATGAGGGAGATCGGTCTCTAGTTCTCTTTCTTTTTTGCATCTTTGTTTGGTTTAGGAATCAGGGTAATTGTAGCCTCATAGAAGGAGTTTGGTAATATTCCTTCTGCTTCTATTGTGTGGAACAATTTAAAGAGTATTGGTATTAAGTCTTATTTGAGTATCTGGTAGAATTCTGCACTGAAACCATCTGGTCTTGGGTTTTTTTTTTTTTTTTTTTTTTTTGGCTGGGAGACTTTTAATGACTGATTCTATTTCTTTAGGGGTTATTGGACTATTTAAATCGTTTATCTGGTCTTGATTTAACTTAGGTATATGGTACCTCTCCAGAAAATTATCCATTTCTTTTAGATTTTCCAGTTTTGTGGAGTAGAGGTTTTTGAAGTATGACTTGATGATTCTCTGGATTTCCTCATTGTCTGTTGTTATGTCCCCCTTTTTATTTCCTATTTTGTTAATTTGGATGATCTCTCTGTGTCTTTTGGTTAGTTTGAATAAGGGCTTGTCTATCTTGTTGATCTTCTCAAAGAACCAACTCTGTTTCATCAATCCTTTGTATTGTTCTCTTTATTTCTATTTTATTGATTTCGGCTCTCAATTTGATAATTTCCTGGCATCTGTTCCTCCTGGGAGACTTTGCTTCTTCTTGTTCTAGAGCTTTCAGGTGTGCTGTCAAGTCACTAGCGTGAGATTTCTGAAGCTTTATAATGTGGGCATTTAGTGCTATGAATTTCCCTCTTAGAACTGCTTCATAGTGTCCCATAAGTTTGGGTATGTGGTCTATTCATTTTCATTGAACTCTAGGAAGTATTTAATTTCTTTCTTTATTTCTCCCTTAACCCATTGGTGATTCAGTTGAGCATTATTCAGTTTCCATGAGATTGTAGGATTTCTGTAGTTTTTCCTGTTGTTGAAATCTAACTTTAAACCATAGTAGTCTGATAGAACACAGGAGGTTATTCCAATTGTTTTGTATCTGTTGAGATTTGCTTTGTGGCCAAGTATGTGGTCGATTTTGGAGAAGGTTCCATGGGGTGCTTTGAAGAAGGTATATTCTTTTTGTCCGGGTGGAATGTTCTGTAGATATTGATTAAGTACATTTGAGTCATAACATCAGTTATGTCCATTATTTCTCTGTTAAGTTTCAATTTGGACCTCTGGTCCAGATGGGAGTTCTGAGGCAGATGGGAGCTGTGGGCTGGTCTCTGAGTTTCAGGAAGTTGCTGGGGTCTGGGGCAGATGGGTGTGGGGGCAGGGTATGGAGATTGCAGGGTCTGCCTGCAGTCTTGGAAAAGGTGAGCCTTCCTACAGGGCCCGCCAAATGGCCAGAACCTGGGGCCAAGTTGGGCCGGTCTAAGTTTTAGGAAGTGGCTGAGGTCTCTGGCAGATGGGTGTTTGGGCAGGGCATGGAGGTTGTAGGGTCCACTGGAGGGTCTTGTAGAGGGGCATCCTTCCTAGTAGGGATGAGAGGTCCTTCCCTATGGCCAGAACCTGGGGCCAAGTTGGGCAGGTCTTCCCCAGAATGGCTGGTGCCCAGTGCTAGGACCTAGGTGCGGGGGCCATATAGTTTAAAAATAATATAAGCCTCTATGTGTTTATTTTGGTCTGAGCAGCTGGAGGACAGGGAAGGACACAAGAAAAGGTTCAGCTACATGAGTTAAAATGTACAATTACAGAAATTTTAAAATAAAGAAGCAAAATTTTACCACTTGATTTGAAGAAACAAAGGCAACATTTCTGAAATTGAAATACCAAGTAAAATTTCCCAGTAGAAGGACCATAGAAAAAAGAATATCAAAAAGGCCTAAGAGAACTATGAAACAATATCAAGTATATATGACAAAGAATAGATCAGCAAAATTGAGGACAAGAGACACAGAAACATTAATGTGTATTAGTGAGCTAATAGTCTTAATTCAAATATAATTCTAATAAGTTTTAAGTACTTATTGAAATAGTGTTGATAAGTATTCAGATAACAACTAGAGATATATGCATGGTAACTAAATGGGAATATATAATTTTATATAATAAAATTACTCATAAAATGTAGCAATATTCCTCTTAAATAAATTCAATATTTGAAAAACAGCAACATGACCGAAAATCTCCTATGTCTTGATTTATTTTATTTTACTATTTTTATTTGAAAACAGCATTGATTGATGTATTTTGACCACAGTTCTCCCTATGGGTACAGCAGATTGTTGTTTGGAGTTATTCTTTGCTCTATACTTCTGGCAGAACACAGCATTGGATCCCCACTAGATAACACCATCGCCTATCTAGTCTCATGTTCTCTGCCTCTAACGCAGTAAAAAGAGTACATGTTCCCTTTGAAAGGAAGAGATCACTAATTGAAAAACATGCAATTATACATACATATCATCTTTATATGTCTTGTTCACAAATAAGAGGACAATCCTTCTTGAATTACTCTATAAATTCAATTCAATGCCCAATAATTTTAGTAAAGTTAAAAAAGTCCATCTTGAATTAATAGATAATTTCAAGAAGCTCAGAGTGGATAAACAAATTCAGAATTTTTGCTTAAATTCATTTTTTTATCCAACATCATATTTATTCTGTTTACTTGAGAATTTGTTTCTTTTTTAAAAAAATTTATTTATTTATTTGTTAGTTTATTTATTTTATAGCCTGAACACAGTTTCCCACTCTACATCTCATCTCAGTCCCTCCCCTTTCCCCTCTGCTCAACCTCCTTCCACTACCTACTCTTCCTCTGAATTTTCTTTCTTTTTATGCCTTAAAAAATTTATTAAGAAAATTTCTATTCATTTTACAAACCAACCAGAGATCCCCCTCTCTTCCCTCCTCCTGTCCTCCAACCTTCCCCCCAACCCACCCCCGATTCCTACCTCCTCCAAGGCAAGGTCTCCCATGAAGAGTCAGCAGAGCCTGGTACATTCAGTTGAGACAGGTCCAAGCCCCTCTCCCCTGCACCAAGGCTGCACAAGTTGTCCCACCATAGATACTAGGCTCTAAAAATCCTGCTCATTCACCAAAGATGAATCCCAGTCCCACTACCTGTGGGTCCCCTAACCTGTTCAAGCCTATCCAGAGGGCCTATCCAGTCCCATGGGGGCTCCACAGGTATTGGTCCACAGTCCATGAGTTTCCACTAGTTTGGTTAGCTGTCTCTGTACATTTTCTGATTATGATCTCAATGTCCCTTGCTCACAGAATCCCTATTCTCTCTCATTGACTGGAATCCTGGAGTGAGGCCTAGAGCCTGGCCATGGATCTATGCATCTGATTCCATCAGTTACTGTATGAATATTCTATGATGACTTAGTGTATACATCATTATGTCTACCAGAGTAGGCCAGTTCAGGCACCCTCTTGACTATTGCTAGAGGTCTAAGTTGGGCTCATCCTTGTGGATTCCTGGGGAACTTCCCTAGTACCCTATTTCCCCCTATTCCCACATGTCTTCATTTATCACGGTATCTCTTTCCTTGCTCTCCCACTCTGTGCCTGTTCCAGCTCTAACCTCCCACCCCCAGTTTGCTCATGTAGATCTCATCTATTTCTCCTTTGCTGGTCAATCTATGAGTCCCTCTTAGGGTCCTCCTTGTTAGCTAGCTTCTCTGGAGCTGAGGGTTGTAGTCTGGTTATCCTTTTCTTTACATCTAGTATCCACTTATGAGTGAGTACAAATCATGTTTGTCCTTCTGAGTCTGGGTTACCTCATTCAGGATATTTTCTAGTTTCTTCAACTTGCCTGCAAATTTCATGATGTCATTATTTTTAGTGCTGAGTAGTACTCCATTGTGTATATGTGCCACATCTTCTTAATGCATTCTTCAGTTGAGGAACATCTAGGTTTTTGCCAGGTTCTGTCTATTGTATATAATGCTGCTAAGAACATAGTTGAGTATGTGTCCTTGTGGTATGACTGAGCATTCTTTGGATATATGCCCAGTATTGGTACAGCTGGATCTTGAGGTAGATTGATTCCCAATTTTCTGAGAAACCACCATACTGATTTCCAAAGTGGCAATACAAGTTTTCACTTCCACCAACAGTAGAAGAGTGTTCCCCTTGCTCCACATCCTTTCCAACATAAGACATCATCAGTGTTTTTGATCATAGTCAGTCTGACAGGTGTAAGATGGTATCTCAGAGTCATTTTGATTTGTATTCCCCTGATGACTAAGGAAGTTGAGCAATTCCTTAAATGTCTTTCAGCCAGTTGAGATTCTTTTGTTAAGATTTATCTGTTTAGCTCTGTAGTCCATCTTTAAAATTAGATTGTTAGGTATTTTGATGTCTAGTTTCTTGAGTTCCTTATATATTCCTCATTGGCTCACATCACCTCCATCACCTCTGCTCAGCCTCCCTCCACTATCCACTCTTCCTCTGTTTCTATTCAGAAAAGTGTTATCTTCCATGGAAATCAACAAACTATGCCATATCACGTTGTAGTAAGACTAAGCATCTTCCCATATGTTAAGACTGAGCAAGGCAGCCCAGTATAAAGAAAAGGGTCCCAAAAGCCAGAAAAAGTGACAGTCACTGCTCACACTGTTAGGATGCCCATAAAAAGACTTGCTGTTGAATAATCTTTTTGTACACTATAAAGATTTGTCACTTGAATTGGTTTAATAAAAAGCTATCTTGCCAATAGCCAGACTGGAAGAATAGTAAGGACAACCAAACTAAGGATGTTGAGATGAAGAAGGGTGGAGCCAGAAGAGTTGCCAGGAATCCCAGTGCAAGTTGTGCTGGAAGAGAGGTATAGCCTTGAGCCATGTGGCAATACATAGATTATTATAAATGGGTTAATTTAAGTTGTAAGAGCTAGTTAGTAACAAGTCTGAGCTATCAGCCAAGCATTTATAATTATTATTAAGTCTCTGTGTTGGCTACTTGAGAGTACCTTGAGGACAGAAACTTCTGCCTATAAAGACCAAGCTACACCACTGCCACATATATGCAGAGGGCCTAGGTCAGTTCCATGCAGGCTCCCTGGTTGTAGGTGCAGTGTCTATGAACTCCTTTGCAGTGTCTGAGCACGGGTTAGCTGAATCTATGGGGATTTTTTGTGAGTCCTTGATCCCTCAGGCTCCTACAATCCTTTCTCCTTTGCCTTATAAAAATTCATTCCCCTAGCTCGGCCTAATGTTTGACTGTAGGTCTCTGCCTCTGTTTCCACCAGTTGCTGGATGAAGCTCCTCTGTTTTGTTTTGTTTTGTTTTGTTTTGTTTTGTGAGACAGGGTTTCTCTGTGTAGTTTTGCTGCTTATCCAGGATCTGACTCAGTAGACTAAGCTGCCCTTGAACTCAGAGAAATACACATGGTTCTGCCTCCTGACTGCTGGGATTAAAGGCATGAGCCACCATTGCCTGGATCTTTTGTATTGTTTTGTTTTTGTTTTTCAAGACAGGATTTCTCTGTATAGTTTTGGTGCCTGTCCTGGGTCTCACTCTGTAGACCAGGCTGGCCTTGAACTCACAGAGATTCATCCTCCCAAGTGCTGGGATTAAAGGTGTATATCACCACCACCTGGCCCCTCTGATGACTCTTGGGCTAGGCAAAAATCTATGAGTATAGCAGAATATTGTTAGACATCATTACATTGACTTTTTTTCTCCATTCCTGTCTGACTCTATCCTAGGTGTCTGGACAATCATGTCTCTGGGTCCTGGTGTTCCAGGTAGTGTTATGCTTGGGCTCATTCTCATGGCATGGGTCTCAGCGAGCAGCAGTCATTGTATGGCCAATCCTACAATCTTTGTATCACCCTTAAGCCAGCACATCCCATAAGCCAGACAAAGCATAGGTCAAAAATTATGTGACTAGGTTGGTTTCCCAATCCCTCCACTGGTAGTCTTGCCTGATACCAGGAGGTGACCAGTTCAGGCACCTTTTGCTAGGAGCCTTAGTTGGGGTCACCCTTGTAGATTTCTGGGAGTATTCTATGCAAAAGTTGCCTTGTTTCATATTCTCCCCCCCCCACTCTCACCTGATCCCTCATATTCTCATCTCCATCTGTCCATAGTCCACCCACAAACTCACTCCTTTTTCCCTTTCCCAGGGACTTCTGAATGTTCCACTTTGCCCTCCTTGTTAACAGGCCTCTCTGGGTCTGTGGATTGTAGCATGGTTTTCCTTTACTTTAGAGCTAGTATCCATTTATAAGTGAGTATATATCATGCTTGTCTTGCTGGGTCTGGGTTGCCTCACTCAATGATTTTTTTTTTTCTCGTTTCATCCATTTGCCTTCAAATTTCATAGTGCCATTGTTTGTAACAGCTGTGTACTCCAATTAGTAAATATACTATATTTTCTCATCCATTCTTCAGTTAAGAGACATCTAGGCTGTTTTCAGGTTCTGGCTATTATGAATAAAGCTGCTATGAATATAGTTGAGCATGTGTCCTTGTGGTATGATTGAGCATTTGAGGATATGCCCAAGAGTGGTATAGCTGGCTCTTGAGGTAGATTAGTTCCTAATTTTCTAAGAAACTTCCATATTGATTTCCAAAGTGGTTGTACAAGTATGCGCTTACACCAGCAATGGAATGAAGAATGTTCCCTTTACTCCACATCCTTTCCAAAATGATCTGTCACTTGTGTTTTTGATATTAGCCATTCTGTCAGGAGTAAGAAAGAACCTCAGAGTTGTTTTGACTTGCTTTTCTCTGATGGGTAAGGATGTTGAATATTTTTTTAAGTATTTCTCAGCCATTTGAGATTATTCTGTTGAGATTTCTCTATTTAGAGCTGTACCCCATTTTTTGATTGGACTACTTGGTTTTTTGATTTCTAGTATCTTAAATTCTTTATATAATCTGGAATGCAGCCCTCTGTCAGATTTAGGGACAGATCACACTCACTTCTCATTACTCTCATATTTTAAAAAAATTTGATGATTCACAATTATTTATTGAAATTTACTGTAATGGTATACTAATCAATACTGTGGAAATGTGGAATAAAATAGAATTTAGAAATCAACCTTTCAGTCATACTCACAGGATTCTAGAGGAGGATTCCATTACAATAGGAAGAAAATACTTCTCTTTTCAAAAAATTACAATGAGACTTCCAGATTTGTATAGGTAAAACACCAAGATGAGCACTTTATCATGCCACTTAAAAAATTTGAGTAATATTAAGACCAAACTATAAGATCTGTGACTGAAAAATAGAATATAAAATCTTTACAATTTTGAACTTGGCCATGATTTCTTACATTGAACCTTAAGAGCATAAGTAGACTAAGATAGACCCTTTGTTGAAAAAAAGTATTTTGTACGTTAAAGACCACTTTCAATATAATGAGAAAAGCTTTAATATGGAAGAAAATATTTGCTTATAATGTATTCCATAAGTGTTCTGGAACCAGAATATATTAATGCTTCTTATAATATAACATAAAGACTAATGCCCCTGCAAAAATAATACTAGTTTACAGCACATGAAAATTTATTATCATATTAAATCACTAGCAATTTTAAACCAAAATTATGATTAAATGCCACTTCACTGATCACTATAATTTGTATGAAAAATAAGTGTTGATAAGTTTGTGAAGAAACTACAGCCCTGGCATATTGTTTATAGGGATATAAATGTTGCAGCTATATTCTGGAGACCCTTAGAAAGTTAGTTTTACTACATGAAGCAGCAGCAGTTGCTAGATAAGTACTTGAAGAATGGCATACAAGTATTAACACACATAGCTTGCAGGAATGTTCATAACAGTACTTCAATAATAGCCAAAATTTCATTCTGATGCAAATATTAAACAGACCAACAAACAAACAAAACATTTTATAACATTACATTGGAATACTTTTTCAGTAGAAATCAGTACTGATGAGTCACAAGATAACAATAAAATAGTGTGAAAAATGAAATATATCAACCTGATTATGTTTATATAAAATATACACAATAAGAAATTTATTATACAGAAATCATTTTAGGGATTGACAGGGATTGATGGGAGGGAGAACTTGATTAATTGGAATAAAATCATCTTTAGAGGAGATGACAAAGTTTGGGGGTATTAAGGTTTGAAATGATTTGTGCATGAAATAAAAAAACATCCTAAATAATGCTCAATTGAAGACTTTCAATAGGTTTTTTGCTTTTACATTTTACTTCAATTTAAAACATAACAAAACCAAAAGTGGCTAGTGACTGTTGAAAGACAAATGTTAGGTTGAATTAGTAGAAATACAATAAGATGAAAGCAAACTTGAGATACTTAAAAGATTTTTACATGGTAACGAATGTGGAAAACAACACATGACAAAAATAGTGAATATTTGGTAGACGTGATATTAGTAAAGGTACTATAATGTTGAAAATAACAAGAATGGTTAGTGAGTTAAAATCATATAAATTAAAAAATAATCTTTTAGAAAATTTTTCATGAAATTGGAAAATGATGGATTGAAAATCAGAATGTACAATAAATGGATGGCCTAAAGAATCAAAAAAAAAATTGAAAAGGACACTAAAATGCAAATGAGAGCTGCGAATGTTAATAGAGCAACTTCCAGAAGTAAGTATAAGTAGGCAGGTTGACTGAATTTTGAAAATGAGGAATGGTGGACCTTAATCAAAAATTGAGAGAAACTAGTAAAGTTACACCTGGTTGTGAATAGTATTGGCTTTAGGTAAGACAATTTAATAAAAAAAAAAAAGATGATAGAAGGTATTGAAACAAATGTTAAATTTACTGTCAAGATTCTTTTTAAAATGAACAAACAGAAAACACAAAGGGACATTAGAGGATTTAACATGGATATAAATGATGGAACAGGAGTCAGAGGTGCGACTGAAATGAGTAAGAGAAAGCTGGCTGAGCATAGGAAAACAGATTCCATGAATTTCTTGTAATCAGAGCTCAAGATTTCAGAATGTAAACCTTGCCATTAGAAGCATTCCAGTGGGTGATAAAGATGAGGTTGAAATTCTTAGTGGATAATGAAAGAAAAATCACATTAATAGGTATTTCCTGACTCTATCTGATATATCTGGAAGAAAGTAAGATTCTGCAAAAAAAGTCATTTTAAGAACAAAAATTATTCTAGGATAATAAAACCCAATGAAATTATATCCCAATCTACCTAATGCTTCAACGTGTTGTGTAAGGTATGATAGAGAATCTTAGAAACAAAAAGAAAGACTTTCTAGAATCCGAGCAGAAATGTGATGTTTGAGAATGAGATGTAAATGTTCAAAGTGAGCAAAAGTATGTTTTTTAGTTGGAATAAACCAAGCAGATTCAGACATGATCTGTTAGATTGGTAATAGGATTGAATGGAGGTCACTGAATTAGTTAGCTTTCTATGGTCATGAAAAATTGTAGAGAAAAACAACATATAAGGATAAATAAATTATTTTAGCTCACAGTTTTAGAAGTGTCAGTGCATGGTTGTTAATCCTTGTCACCTTCAGGCTTTTGTGAAAGAAACATAGTATGGTAGGAAGCAAAGGCTAGAGAAAATGCTCACTTCAAGGTAAACAAGAAGGGAAAAAGAGAGAGAAGAGGAAAGTTCCAGTCTGAAAGGCACAGCCTCAATAACTTCATTACATCCCTTAACATTGGATGTTTGCCCTGAATCCTAATAGTACTATAGATTGGTAGCCAAGTATTCGGTTTATGGGCCTTTAGGAGTTTGCAAATCATTCCCTCTCTGTCAACTGGCAAATGGGATTTCAGGACAAAAAAGGGAGTTTTAGTTTAATTCCTTGACTAGGTTAGCTTTTCATCTCTAGAACATTATAAGTCGCATTCAGCACAAAACATACATTGCAGTACTCACCTTCCTACCTGGATGGCTTGCCTATAGCTACTTCAACAATTGACTTTTATGCATGCCAAAAGTCAGTTGTATTTATTTTAATGGCATTTTTAATTTTTTATACTAACATGGTTGCTGAATACAGACTCTAAATCAAAATACATTTTTACTGATTAAAACTAAAATGATGGAAGCTAATGAAGAATTTTGAAGATAAAATATATAAAAAGTAATTGTAAGTTGTTGAGAACAATTAAATAATAATTTAGGAATTAGAATGTTTCCCAAATACATTGAAGAATGATACTTGTCACAATCATTTCCTTTTTAATAATAAATCATACAATAATATATACTAATGCTATAATCAGAATATAAATCAACTGCTTTATATTTAGCAAAATGTACTAGAACTATACTAAAAGATAATCAGTTGGAAAACATGCCAAATAATAATTAATTGAGAATATATTTGTTTAAAATGTCTATAGTGTATACTAATTATGTATAGTAATACACCCCTTTTTATGGTCTTTGTATAACTGAGCGTATGTATTGACTCTCTGTGTTGGATGAGAAGTGCTTGTCTCATTAACTGCTGAGTAGAGAGAAGAGGAGGACTTGAGGGAGATTGGTCAGCTTGCCCCGTAGAAGCACTGATAAAATGCTGAGCAAGTTCCCTCAGGGCTTTGCACAAAAGTTTGATCGATAGATACTTGATGAACGAAAGCATAGCTTAGAATTTAACTCACATGCTATGGCAAGACATGAATGGGTTTTAGCAAGTGGGATTGTGTTTAGAAGGATTAGTTTGTCTTATGTAGTGAGTAATACATTTTAGGAATGATAAGGTGGGTGGGCAGAAAATGAAGGAGACTATTATAAATACTCCAGCGAGATCCAATTAGGACTAAACCCAATTAAATTTAGTACAGCTACACCACATATATCATACACTTCTATTTGTCATGTAGCTACAATTTGCCATATTGTGGAGTGGGCATTAAGAGTTTATAGGGGAGCCAGATAACATGAATCATGTTTGCATGTAATTTCTCTCCAGGATGAAATGTAGCTAAAAGTTATTGCTGTAATGCTGCTGCATACAATGGTGGACAAGTTGTGGTGTGCTGTGGTTATGTGCAGAAGTATCTGCTAGACCACAGCAAGGACAGGTGCCTTTTCAGGAAGGCAGTGAAGTTTAAGGTCCAGTTTAATGCTGTGGGATGTTCAAGTATGTCAACTGTGTTGCTCTGATTGCTTAAAATAAAACACTGATTGGCTAGTAGCCAGGCAGGAAGTATGAGTGGGATAAGCAGAGAAGAGAATTCTGGGAAGTGGAAGGCGGAGGCAGAGAGAGCTTCTAGCCACCGCCATGACAAGCGAGATGTAAGGTACTGGTAAGCTACGAGCCACAAGACAAGTTATAGATTAATAAAAATGGGTTAATTTAAGATAAAAGAAGTAGATAACAAGAGGCCTGCCATGGCCATACAGTTTATAAGCAATATAAGCATCTGAGTGATTATTTTATACGTGGGTTGTAGGACCACAGGGGCTTGGTGGCACCTGGAGAGAAGCTCACAGGCTGAAGTTAAAGGATGGAATTTGGTGTGACCAAAAATGAGAATTTAGAATGAAGGAGCTGCTGGGTAAAAGCTGGATGGAAACCCAAAGGCAAGAGAAAATATGGGATAACATTAGCAGAATGAGATGGCAGTGCTGTCCATTGAGATAAGAGAGAGGGGCTAGATAGTGAAAAATACAATAAGATTAACTAAGTAGTGAGGTTCTACTGTAAAGGGCAACAGAAAATACTAAAGTGATTAAAATAAGTATTTGTTGGAATGAATATTTTCTCTTTTTAAAGAAAAATGGATTAAAAACGTAGCAAGAGGATAATCCAACAAAATATAGGCAGTACCTATAACTAGGGTAACTTACAGTTGGGACTTAAACTGTATAAAGTATAAAGCTCTAATAACACAGATAACATTCATCATTTATTATATATTTAGAAACGTCGTGAGTGCTTTAACATTTTTCACAAATCCTCAAAATAGCTTGTGATAGAATCATTAATATAAAAAGCTTTGTTTATTGGTGATGGCATTGAAAGTTAGAGATAACAATTAACACTCCTAAGGTCATAAGAGTTAAAGAATGCTATTGACAATGCTATTGTATGAATATTAAACAGCTCTCTAAGGAGAATTTGATGCTAATAAATTAATGGAAAAGCTGAAGATAGTGATTCCAATTGTATCAGGAATGACTTTGCAAATGTTTATTCCATTGATAGAGTAATGGTTTGTCAGAAATGTCAGAGCTCCCATCAAGCTATGATGGGATCCACAGCCCATGATTTCTTCAAAGAATCTCAGTATAACAATCTCCTCTGGCCTATAGTAAAGTGATGGACTGATATTAACAATTATATCTAAAAGAACAGAAACCCAGCTACTACTTTAGTCTGTTACTACATTGTTGTTTTCCATCATTGAAAGGGGAATGGGAATGATTTCTGGATTGGTCATGGCCATGAAAGATTTTCAAAAATGATAAGAGAGAGAATATAATATAAATACATAATATATATATATATTTATATATAATTTTCAGCCTTGCAGACTGGCTTCATGAATTGAATTGAGGGGACCAAATAGAAGCAAGTACAATAGAGTCTAACAAATACAGTTTTAAAATTTATTATTTTAATTTTTGAAATTATAATATAATCACAGCATTTACAGCTTCCATTTCTTCCATCCACACTCTGTCATAAATCCCTCCTTACTCTCTTTAAAATTCCTGGACCTTTTCTATTAATTTTTATTATATATATAATATATATATACATATATTATATATAGTGGTGGTTTGAAAGAAAGTGGCACCCAAAGGGAGTAGCACTATTAGTAGGTGTGGCCTTGTTGGAGGAAGTGTGTCACTGTGGGTGTCGGCTTTGAGGTCATCTGCTCAAGCTTCCTTCAGCATGACAGTCAATTTCCTGTTGCCTATAAGTCAAGATATAGGACTCTAAGCTACAACACCACATCTTCCTGCATGCTGCCATGCTCCCCATCCTAATGATAATGTATTGAACCTCTGAAACTGTAAGGGAGCCACCTCAGTGAAATGTTTTTATTCATTTGAGCTGCTGTGGTCACAGTGTTTCTTCACAGCAATAAAACACACACACACACACACACACACACACACACACACACACACACATCTTATATATGACATTCTATATTATTATATATATATTATTAATATAACCTTCTTGTTTTGGACAATATGCATGTTTTCATGGCTAATTGATATTGAATATCTAATTGGTGTGTTTCCTCCCTAAGGAAGATTAAAGTTTTGATTGTGCAATCTTTCTTGGGGCAGAAAGGAGGTGGAGGGAGAGAATGGGAGAAGGAGAATGGGGGAAACTGATTTCAAGATGTAAAATAAATGAAGAAATTTAATTAATAATGATTAAAGAATGTACAGAAAAAGCCCTTGGTAAACCTTTCTACAAGAGGGGAATAATAGAAGATGTCTAGAAGAATATTATAGCAGACCAACTACAACTAATCCTGTTTTGAACCACAATAGTGAAAATGCATATGGTGGGAAGGGTTTAAAACATATTTAGACTGGGCAGTGGTGGCGCACACCTGTAATCCCAGCACTTAGGAGGCAGAGCCAGGCAGATCTCTGTGAGTTCGAGGCCAGCCTGGGCTACCAAGTGAGTTCCAGGAAAGGTGCAAAGCTACACAGAGAAACCCTGTCCCGAAAAACCAAAAATAAAAATAAAAAATAAAAAATAAAAATAAAATAAAACATATTTAGGAGATAAAACGATCAAGGTTTAGTGCTGCATTTCAATGAGGTGTGAGAACGGAAGAGACATGTGAATGTTAACATTAATATTTTACCCAAAGTAAGTGGAAGAATTAGACTTAGCATTTGCTGAGGTGGGGAAACTGGAGAAGCAGGAGGTTTAAAGAGAAACAAAGGGAAGAAGTTCAGGATTAATTTTACCACACTGGGGAGCTATCTTTTTAAACATACAAATGCATGTTCAAGAAAACCATATCCAAAATTCAGTGTGAGCTTAGGGTAAAAACTCCATTTAGAAGATGTCATTCTCTGTATTTTTGACATTTCATTGTCCTACAAAAATAACTGAATAATTTTAGACTGCATATTTTTAAAATACAATTTCCATTTCTTTAAGAATCAGCAAGTTGTTACTATAATTATAATACAATATTTTCTTCCATATCTAAAGGGTGAGATATTTAATAAATGACACATGTGAGTGATATGCAGAACAATCTCCACATTGGAATGAATGTAAATCTCTAACATGTCATTGTTCATAGATTTACTGTCCAGGATAATATGCAAAGTGTGACCACCTGATACCATTAAAATCCAGCAAGTGTAAACAAAGGTTTAACACATGTCTTGGAACAGGAGAAATAAAAGAAGATGACAGAGTTCATGTTTTGTAAAAGAATTGAATAAGAAGCCAATGCAAACACCAAATACTGACAAAGAATTAAAAAAAAAAAAATCAAGCAAAACCATAATGGATTTGCACATTGCTTTGCAATTGCTATTAAAAGATAGGATGATTTATCAACTCTTATGATACATTGACATATTATTCCAGTTACAAGTCTTATATCCTTTGCGCATTTAATATGCAGAAATAATAAAGATTAAAGATATTTGTGGGCGATCATATGTTCCAAAGTTCACAGGTCACACTGTTGCCTTGTGTGCTCTGCTGCTTTGGTTCTAATGCTTTTTTTCTCTCTTCACAGCATTATTTATTCAATCTGTTTAGTTTGCTTTACAGGCTGTGGCAGCATCCACAGGGTGGACCTATTGAACCAAGCTGTAATAGATGTAATACATCAATACATTTGAGCTGAACAGCTTTAATTAGGCCTTCCCGGTCATTTCATCAATTCAGTTGAGTACCACTGGGATTTGGATAACACCGAGCCTCCTGTCGAGCATGAGAATTACAGCACTTCAGCAAGGCTCCACCAGTCACAGTGCAAGGTTAGGCAATCAACTATAATTCACACAGGGAAGTGCCCAGTGCGCAACCCATAAACTTAGTCTTACAGTAATATCTTTGAAATCCTAAAGCCTCTAAACTCAAGTGTCAATTCAGAATGCAAAATGCCTTAAACTCCTCAAACTGACACAAAGCTTTTTATTTTTCCCTACTCGGTAAAAGAACAGGATTTCTTTGCTGCCAACATAAATATGCAACCAAGTTACCACTTCTGTAGTGATTAAGCTGACGGTCAAGATATAATAATTTGAAAAAAAAAAGAATAATTTTCTAAAAAAATTTAGAGTACTCTAAGGTTGTAATTGTGGTATGCAAAGAATAATAATGAAAACCAATTAAAAACAAGTAAATTAATATATTAAGCAATAAGCAATGCAGAAAGATGCTTGTTTTCATTCCTATGATATGCTATTCATATCATAGTTTTCCTTCTGAAAAACAAATCATTTGACATATTAGACCATTGGCTTGAGGTTATAAAATTATTTGGTTTGCTGCGGGTTCCTGAAAAAGGAACGCTGTAATCTAAACAATTTGGTGTTTTTGCCTTGTTCTGTGATTAAATTGTCTCTGAAGTGTCAAAAAAAAAAAAAGAATTTGCAAAACCTAGTGCTAGATATAAAATATTGAAAGTTTATATTACTTATTTTCTGTTTTCTTCTGTTTCATTTGAGAAAGGGTGTTACTTTATAGCCCAGGCTTGGCTTAAATTCACAGGCATCCATCTGCCTCAGCCACAAAATTACTTTTATTAAAAATGTGAGCCACTACTCTTAGCTAACATACTTGACATTCATTCACTGTACTTATCTCCCATACATCAGAATAAATATGCTGAATGTAACCTGCTAGAGAAAAATCTATACAAATGAGAAGCATATGAGTACAAAACCACTTATGGCTGGAAAAGGGAAGACTCTTTTACAGGCAGCTTTGGCATACCTCATCACTAACTTCTGCATTCAAAATAACACAGTAGCCAGCATAGCTGGCCTAAATCCAGATAGAAAAAAAAAAAAAAACCTTATGTTTATGCAGAAGGGCATCAAAATGCCAATCTACTTCCCTTTGTACATGATGTATTCAGCATAAAGACAAAACCTTGTCAGGTAACTCAATATGAAGGTACAGTGGGGGAGAGCCAGCATTGACTACAGCATGTTTTGCCTAGAAAGGCCACCTGTTTTGTTTGCTGAGAAAACTTACAGAGAGGAAGACATTAGATTTTGAGAAGAGATGGCATTGGGCCAAGAGAATTAGATGGGGGATTTCAATTTCTCAAACACCCGGAGAAAATTAATGGATTAATTGTGAGACATTTAAAAAATTACAACAAAGGCTCTACCAGTTTCAGCAAGGGTTTCTTCTTCTTTGTCAGTGTTACAAACTTAATTTTCTCAAAATGTATACTCTGGAAGCCTGACTACATTGTGGCCAAACTGTTAAAACTCTGAGGCAGAGGTCACTCATGAAGGATCTTGAATCAAGTTCTCCACAAGCCAAATTATTTTGTCTGTGGATATTTAAAATCACCTCTCCAGACTGAAATAATAATAGGAAATTAATGCTGCTTTAAAAAATATAACCTTGCTAAAACTGTTATAGTATAAAGTGAAAAAATAAACAAAATTAGAAAAGGGGAGCAGCAGAGGTCTTGGTGGTTGTGTTATTTTAAAAAGCTAACCATGTTGCTATGAGCTCAGAAGATAATGCCACACACATCTTAAAATAATACTAGACATCATGTAGGTTAATTTGAAATCTTCTTTCTTTCAGCTACAGACAAGAAAACCAAATTAGTCTTAATTGTGATGTGTTCCACTTGGCCATTTAGAGACCGTTTTCTAATCTAGATGCTTTTACAGTTAGAACATCTTTTTTATGTGGAATTCTTTTTCTTATTTGCCTTCAGTAACCCCTGGAATGTTTTTGACGGGATATTATTATTTTTGGAAATTGTAAAAGAGGTGATATAATTATACAGACAGAACTCTGAATATTTCACTTTCTGCATTATGCAGAACCACATCATTGACATTATTTTCTTCATTTACAATACCCATAAAAGTAGGGATATATGTGGGAATTTAGGGGATGCATATAGTGCATAGTGTGCATGTTGAGTAGAGATCTAAATCGTATTTAAGGGAATAGTGAGAGCCATAATAATGGATGTGCCTGCAGTCATGTGAGGCTTATCAGTGGAGCTATGTCCTTAGCACTAGGCAAGTTTGTACTAGTTTGGACATCACACTGTGCTAAAATAAACATGAATGCCATGGGTCAATCACAGAATGGGGTTTCTGATGCAGTCAAGATGAAAGAAGCACAGAACATATGCTGTTGCTGCAAGGGTAGCATGGCATGTTGACAGTAAATGCTTGTATAAGAACCATACTCAAAAATAATTGCTGAAATACAGTAAATTTACAATGCAAAACAAAATCCAAATATTATGATTATAGTGTTATATATTATACACAGTTTCATATTCTGTACATTTATAAATGTGAAAGAATAGTATGTTGAGTCAAATAGCTCTATAAACATGTGCTTCAACATCTCAATATCTATGGGATCCCTATGCTACAGAGACTTTTTGCCAATAGGATTGTCTACATGGTCCATTGTGGGTTGAAACATCTTTGTATGTTGTATGATGATACACACATACACATGTTTATATGCTATGGGATGTTCTGTATGTCAAATGTGTTGCTCTGATTGGTTAAAATAAGTAAAGTGCTGATTGGCCAGTAGCCAGGCAGGAAGGATAGGGTAGGCAAGACAAGGAGGAGGAGGATCCTGGGAAGTGAAGGCTAGGGCAGAGAGACACTGCCAGCTGCCGCCATGACAAGGAAGATGTAAGGTAATGGTAAACCACAAGCAAAGTATAGATTAATAGAAATGCGTTAATTTAAGATAAAAGAACTAGATAACAAGAAGCCTGCCACGGCCATACAGTTTATAAACAATATAAGTCTCTGTGTGCTTACTTGGTTGGATCTGAGCGACTGTGGGACTGGTGGGTGAGAGAGATTTGTCCTGACTATGGGCCAGGCAGGAAAACTCTAACTACACACTCAGACCACACACACACACACACACACACACACACACACACACACACACACACACTTTTTTTCTTGGGCTGCTTCCACTCCCTGTTAGCAGCTCTCCTCACCAGATATCCTATGACTATGGCATCTCTAACATCTTGGGTAACTATAAAATTCCAACCTTTCTCATCATCTTCTGGACTCCTTCAAAGGGCTTGGACCACTGGCTCTGCCTTCTGCAATACACACAGCTAGTCTTCTAAGGTTCCAGCTGGTGCCAGCTGGCTCCACTCCACTGATACTGCTGCTCTTGGTGGTCATCCGATGGTACTGGCATTTCCAAATCAGTGGGGTCTTCTGCTGCAACTGGGCTGCTCTTTCACCCTAGCTTTTCATAGGCTTTCATGGTGTCAAGCATCTTTTGCCTCACCCCTTTAGTCATGGTCCTTCAACTGCCACTAAAACTGTCCTTTCACCAATGACCTCTCCTGGCCTCTCACAGTGCCAAGTATCAGTTCTCCATGACCCTGGCTACCAGCACAAGGTACAACTTTGGCCACCTCTGGAACATAGCTTCTCTGTGCTCTCAGGAAACACTTCCCAGATTTCACCCCAGTGATGCTGGTCTCTTCTTAATCACTGCTAATTTCTTAGCTCCAGTGTCCAGTATCAAGTATGCCAGCAAAGCAAAATTTTGCTTTAGTAGTTCTGGTATCTTGTTGATCACAGCTGATTTTTCAGCCCCAGCTAACCAGAATCACAGGATCTTAGCCCCTATCTTCTATTCTTAACTGTAAAGCCAGAACCACATGGCCAAAACTGCCAGGGTCTGCTGCTTGCTGGAGCTGGAATGCCGCCCCTTGTTTAATCACATCTTCACTAGCTTTCTGTCTTTCTCTAACTAAGCTGTACTGAAACTTGTTCTGTGGATAAGACTTCACTTGTCCTTGAACTCACAGATATCTAACTCTGCCACCATTGCCTAAGGTCATCCCTCCCTTTATTCTATTTCTTAATCTGTTTATCTCCTTGAACAGAGGGTTTAGCTCCATTCCACATTTGGTGTCCTTTTCCCCTTCAAATAATTTTTCTTGCTCAGCTTTATTCTTTCATTATATATCTTCATTAGAGTTTCCACTGATATCCACACGAGAGATTCTGTACTGGACCTTTTCGAGATTTCCTCTGCCAATGGAATTAATCCAAAACTCTTCACTTTAACTCAAGAAGACTCTTCGGGCAAGGGCAAAGGGCAGCCACTTCCTTCACCAAAATATAGCAAGAATGATTTCTTGGCAACATACTAAAATTCTCTTCTGAAACCTCTTAAGCCAGCTCCTGACATTTCAAATCATTATCAACACCATTGTCTTCCATGCTCCTACTAGTATGCCCCATTAAGCAGTGCTTAAAGTATCCCATTGCTTTCCTAACCCAAAGTACCAAAGTCCATAATACTCTAAACAAAAGCATAGTCAGGCCTATCACATAAATTCCCTAGTTCCTGGTACCAACTTCTGTCTTAGGGGTTACTATTGCTGTGAAAAGACACCATGACCATGGTAACACTTATAAAGAAACATTTAATTGAGGGTGGCTTTTTTACAGCTTCAGAGGTTCAGTCCATTACAATTATGACCTAGAGCATGGCAGCATGCAGGCAGACATGGTCCTTGAGCTAACCATGAGTCCTACATCTTGACTCAGAGGCAACAGGAAGTTGAACTGTCACACTGAATGAAGTTTCAGAAAAGAGACCTCAAAGCCACCCCACAGAATGGTATATTTCCTCCATCAAGGCCACATCTCCAAATAGTGCCACAATACATAATACTGAAATTTACTTAAGTCATATATTATAATATAGACATAATATAATAATTACAGGTGCTCTTCATTCCTCAGAGTTTATTTACTTACACAAAGCTGCATATGCATTCACACATGTGTGGCTGATGATAGATCAAGTGGTGAATACCTTAGTTTTCATATCAAAGTGTACGTGACTCAGACCTATAGATGAAAATACTAGAATAGCACTGAATATATTTTTAGTCTTATAGGAAATTAATTATTGTGAATACATACCTTAAGTTAATTTCCAGTAGCTAAATTAGCAATAATTATAGTAAAAATTTAAAGTATTGTAAAACAGGCCCAAAATTAAATGCTTCTCCTCTGAAATCTGGGACACTATAAATAGCATATATAATTACATGTTTGTTAACTGATTATTTATTAATCATACAAGTGAAATATAGATCTAAATTATATTTACATATACATATGGCTTCTGTAATTTGTCACTATTAATTTACTCTTTCAAGAGTTTAATCTACCAGAATTTAGACTTACTTAAGAATACATTTCATTTTAGGTGTTTTTTCCTACTGCAAGTGGTATACTATATATGTATATATATATATATATATATATATATATATATATATATATATATATATACATACATACATATATATATTCTTTAAATGCCTAATTGGATATTTGATGACACATCCTGTGTTAAGTTCACATATATATTTAATATATTATTTTATTCTATGAGAATTTTATGCATGCATATAATACATATTTTGATCATTTTGCCATCCAATTCCTACACATTAACTACTCTCAAATGACCCCTTTCTTCAAATATATTAGTCAAAGTCCCTAAGTAGTCCAGGCTAGCAAAACTTGTGTAAACCTCCTGCCTCAGAATTCCATGTGCTACTATAACAAAAGTGCATTTCTATGCCTGGTTAAATTCCTAAACTTTATTAGGTAGTTCTACTTTTATTAAGATATTTCCCATTATCCATTAACTATTTTCCAATTCTACCTTACAGATCTGCTTATTAGTACAACAAAGCTGCGGGAGATTCCACTTCTTCTGACATTTCAAGAATTATATATTAATAATGTAAATGTTAATTAAATACATTGAAATATTTGTCTCAATGTATATTCTACTTCACTTAGTTTATGTTTTATTGCATCAGTGATTTTTCTATTCAGATTAATAAACATCTCCTTTGATGTCTTAATTGTTTCAAGCCACTTAGAAGTTACTTTTGATTTTATGATTTAAAAAAAAATTATCTTGTCTCTATTTTTATGAAACTTTTAAGAAGTATTGTCCAGTATTAGTCATTAACAAAGGCTGAGAAATTCAAGGATGTGAAGAAACCAGCTCAGGTAAAAAGCTCTTGCTTAACAGATGACTGGAGGTTCCTGAACATTCCCATATAGAGGTTTTCACCCTAAATGACACTACAAACCTTGCCCTACTGGAGATAACAGAGTTGTTCCTCACTGTCAGTAATTGATTTCTGACCTCTGTGCTGGGGGAGAGACATAAATTCAAGAACTTCCTGGACTTCTGAAAACAAACTGGGTTTCCACTGAAAAACATAGTTCTTCAGAGAAGGGGCAGATGTGAACTAATAGCAGCAGATGGTATATGAAGTCACCACATGTCTAGACAGGGTATCAACACACCCTTTGCTACAAGTACATTCCTATAATTTCTTCAAAATGTTTCACAGATTTCAGGAAAAATCAGTAGTTTTTCTTCCAATCTGTTAAGCCATTTATTTTTGTCTTTAATTGTTTTCTAGAAATTTATAATTTTTTACTAAATGTGTTCATTGGCAATTTTGCAATCTTGTTACTCCTTTTAAGCTTTTTTTGAGATTATAATACAATTCCCACTCTTTCTAATCTCCCTCTCACCCCAATAAATGTTGCTTTCACACATCCATTTTTACTTTTACACCTTTTTGTTACATCTTTAAGATGTTCTTGCATGTATGACAATGAATTTGGAGTGTCAGTTGGGCTCGTGTGTAGGTACACAGCTGACAACAATAACTATCCTTTACCTATAATCCATCATCAGCTTATTGTTCAGCCAGGAAGGTTAGGGATTTATAAAACATCCACCCACAATCAGTGATTAACAGTTGATACTACCAGCCTTGAGTTAGCCTATGTGAGATCAAGATTGCAATGACTTTGTTAAACCTAGAACATGACATTTTATAACCTCATTCTCTCTCTTCTGGCTCTTTCTTTCTATCCCTTTGTTTGTGATGTTCCTCGAGCCTTAGAATTTGTAGTATAAAAGTTCTGTTTAGGATTCAACACTCAAGCACTTCTTACTATCTGGACCTGAAGGAGTCATTGGTCTCTGAAGTCACCACCCGTCATTGTTGAGCTAGTTACTTTTTGTCAACTTGACACATACTAGGGACATATGTGAAGAAGAAATCTCGAGTTAGAAAATCAGATGAACCTGTGGTTAAGTCTGTAGCATGTTTTCTTGATTACTGATTGATTGATCTGAGAATCCACTATTTATGGCATCTTCTTCAGTTCTTTCCTCCAGGTTCCTATTTTGGTCCTAACTTTTTTTCCTCCTAAGATAGACTGTGATTTAGACATTTAATACAAATAGATATTTCACTGCTACAGGTTGTTTTTTGTCAGTGTTTTATTCCAGCCATAGGGAAACAAACTAGGACAAATGTGTTTTGGGTAGTTTTATGTCAACTTAGCATAAGCTACAATCAGCTGAACCTCAATTGAGAGAATGTCCCCATAGGACCAAGATATAAGCATTTTCTTCATTAGTGATTAAGGGGTAGAGTCCAAACCATTATGAGTGGTTCCATCCATGGACCGAGGGTCCTGGGTTCTATAAGAAAGCAGGCTAAGTAAGGCCTGGGAGAGCAAGCAAGGAAGTAGGACTCCTCTGTGGCTTCTGTATCACCTCTAACCTTTTGGTTCCAGTCCTGTTTAAGTTCCTGTCCAGGTTTCCTCCAGTGATGGACTAAAATGCAGAAGAGTAAGTCAAATAAACCTTTACACCCCAGCTTCTTTTGTTCAAGGTGTTTCATTGCAGCAATAGAAACCCCAACTAAGATAACATGGAAAGAGAAGCTTCTCTGGTTTAGATTGATAGTAGCTTTTAATATAGTTTAGAGCATATCAGTTTAGCTACAGGACAATATTAAGTCCAACCTAAGGCTTCCAACAGCTTCAGCCATGGACTTTTAGTGGGTTTACAATAGCAGACATTAACTCCCTTTGTGGAATGATTAAGTTCAGACAGAAAAATAAGTAGGAATTACAGTTTCTGTTTACCTCTGTATTCACACATGTGTGGCCTCTTCCCTTATCAACATCCCCATAAGAGCAGCACATTGTTACAAGTAATGAGACTGTTAACATAGCAATTCCTCCCAGGTATCACAGTTCTTATTAGAGCTCACACTTGCTGCCTAGCTGATGGATTCCCACAAATGTACAATGGCTGATCCATCTTTATAACATCATACCAAAGTTGTTCTAAATCCTAAATATATCCTTTCAAAAGAATCAATTCAGCATGAATTTATATATATATATATATATTTCAATTTATTTCCTAGTTCTTACTCTATGTGTAGGAGTGTATTAAAATGGTGCATTTGTGAATGTCAGACAACAATCTTGAGCTGTCTATTCTGTTCTTTCACTTTCATGTCGGATCTGGAGCTGAAACTCAAGTCAGCAATCTTCCTGAACAAGCATCTTTATCCACTGAGACATATCCACAGCTCATAAAACAGGCATGCCTAACATTTAATCAAATTATAGACAGAAATAAAAACTTTATATGTAAAAAAGAATTATCTAAAAGCAAATGCGACAAACAAATCATAAGGACTAAAACTTTAAACACTAGGGAAAGAAACAAAGAATGAATAATTAAGTGTACCCTCAGGCACTGCTTCTGAGGAAAGTGTAAACCAAAACAAAGAATTGGGAGAAAATTCAGAACATATACTTCAGTCACTGTGGAGATGAGTATGGGATGCATTTTTTTCATATTGTTTGTTCTTAAGTTTTCATGTGATTTTTAATTATGTGTGAAGGTGTGTGGGCATGCACACGTGCATGAAGGCTCACAGAGGCAAGAAGAAGGCACCAGATCTCACGGGCCTGTAGTTAAAAGTGGCTTTGATATCCCTGATGTAAGTGTTGGGAAAACAAAAACAAAAACATGGGTCCTCTGGAAAAGCCATACATGAACTTAACTGCCATGACCACTTTCCAGCCCCACCATTATTTTTAATAATACTTTGATCAAATATTTGAGAATTTCTTACAATGTATTTTCATCAAGTTTACACCCTACCCTTATCCCTTCCAGATACTTTCTACTCTTATATCTCTACACACTCAACTTCAAGTTTTCTATTTGTTTTTTAACCCATCGAATCCAATTTGTGTTCCCAAAAAACTCTTGGGAATAAGGAAGACAATGGGGTAAGATCAACCTACCAGGGTCATCACATTGAAAAAAATAAACAAACAAACAAAAACTCTCCATCTCACAGAAGTTATCAAACACCAAAAGTTCCTCAGCCAGTGTTAGAAACTGTACCCATCTTCTCCCTACATGCTCGGATTCTGTCAGTCTTGAGCTTATGCAGGCTTTTTGCATGATGCCAAAATTTCGTTGAGTTTCTATGTTCATGTGCTTTGGTTGCCCAGAAAACAATAATTTTGGATATTATCTCTCCACTTTGGCTCCTTAAATCTTTCAGCCCATCTTCCTTGAAGAACCCTGAGACGTAAAGGGGGTTATGATACAAGTATTAAGGTTGATATTCCATAGTATCTCATGGTTTGCACATTGCTAATTGGGGTCTCTATGGTAGCTGTTGTGTACTTTAAGAAAATAATTCTCTGGAGAAAGTTGAGAGATGCACTGATTTGAGTATAGTGGTAGACATAACGAGTCATTTAACTCTATAATTACTAAGTAGAATGATGGTATTCTCCTTTCCTTAAGGGCTGATGACATACATCGCCACAAGTTCCTGACCTCTTCAGCACTGTCAGGTAAGAGTCCCAACTCATGAAGTAGGTTTTAGATCCAAACAGAAAGTGGTTTGTTAGTCTCATAACATTCATGCTACTACTATATCAGTGCAGTCCTTATTTTTTAAGTGAAGTGAAAATAACTTAAAACAATGTCAAAGCATTATAAAGGATATGTATTGAGAACTATGATAAATAAAAACATGAAATAGTCTGAGAGGGAGTCAAGCATAACCTTTACTTAGCCTAAACTAGAAAATGTGCATTTAAATATTTGTATCAAAATATTAGTAACTTCCATAAAAAAAAACAGAAGAATGACATAATTTCCATTTGAAAGTAGAAAATAAAATTATGGAAAAAAATAAACTTTATGTTTCTAACAAAAAGAGGGCAATAAAAATGAAAACAGAATTGAGGAGCTGGTTTTCTGTACAGAGTGTCTGTTATACAACCCTGAGGACCTGACCCAGATGACAAGAACCCATGGAAAAGTTTGCATCTGCAATCACATCCTATTGGGAGGGAAGCAGGGTTAGAGCCATCCAAGTGTCCCTTTATCTGGCAAAATGGTGTTCTTCCAAAATAATTGACAGATATCATCTCCAAAAATAAGGTAGAGCACTTAAGGAAGTAACCTCTGTCTTCTACATGAACATACATAAGTCTACACATGGCATGATGTGCATGTTCACTTATTTTGACACACATTTACACTACACAGAGAAACAACCAGATAAACACATAAAATTCCAAAAGAAAAATAATAATAACAAAATACAAAAATATTAATATATATTAGAAGATTAAAAAGATTACATCAAGCTGGAAAATAGAACCCTACTGTGTGTTGGCGGTGCAAATTTCTTTCTTACTTGTGAAGTTACTCAATCAAGAAAAATTTATTCCTGTTATATTTCTAGGCTTTCTCTCTCCTTTTATTTTTATTTATTTATTGTGTGTGTGTGTGTGTGTGTGTGTGTGTGTGTGTGTGTGTGTGTGTGTGTTCCTCAGGAGTTAGAATTTGGCCTCACAGATTTGTAGCTCAAATGTGTTTTCTTTAATTCAACTCTGAGACCAGTTTTTCTACCAGGATTTGTGTCACTGAAGTTATACAGTGGAATGTTCTGGAGCAGGAAAGTCTATTTCTGTCCAGAACTACTAGAAGATTCTCGTTTAAAAAAATCTTCATTCACTGAGTCTAAAATAAGAACAAACAAACAAACAAACAACAACCACAAAGACAAAACCACAGGGAAACCCCTGTGCTGAGCACACTGCTTTGGAATAAGAATATTAGGAAAAACAGCACTTGAAGTGCAATTGAAAGAGGTCACATGCAGTTATGGGATGAGATGTGTATACTGGGGAGCTTATGACTCTTTCAAAGGCTGTTTATTTTTCTAATACACAAAAAAGCTATTTTGTCTTTTAAATGCCAAATTATCTTTTAAAAATTGTGCACTCCATAAAAAAAAAATGTCACCAGCTTTAAATAGTAATAGGAGTTCACCAGAAAGAAAAGTAAAAGTAAGTCTCTGTAATTTAGCATTTCTGCAAGGTAACATATGGTCAAGTTTATTGGAAATTAAAAGGGAACTGTCTAAATTTGGCTGCATATTATGAGAAATTTTACATTATACTTATTAGTTGGCTGAATTCACTATATGTCAAATCTAATTCATCCTGAACAGGTCACCTTGCCAAATGCATGGGTTTTAATTGTGCCAACATTTCATAATGGGAATTGAACAGGTGCTGAAATTCTAGGGTCTCATATGTGTTGTTAAGATAAATGCATTTGTATGTTCTTGATTCTGTTTTTGCTTATTCCACATTCTCTTTATCTTCTTTGGAATAAGGAGCCTAAATGTAGACTGCTTCTGAAGGTACTTTGGGTATATCATATTTTAAGCTATGAAAAAGCAATTGCATTCACCAGGGGTATAACATTGCATTTAATAGTGAAAATCTTTAGTGAGACACTGATAGTAGATTTGGCAGCTGAATGATGCATTTCTGGAAATAGGGAGATGTCCTAGAAGTAACTGGTGGCTGTTCCTAAAGATTTATTAAAACCAAGCTGACACTTCATCACTGATAGAGGTAATTTCAAAGCTCTTGAAATTCTACTGACCCTAAGATAATGAAACCACCACCTTATACACATTTGTATTCTGTGGCATGTGTTGTGGTTAGTGGTACAGAATTTGAAATGCTTTCATTATCTTCCAAAAGAATTCACAAAAGAAACTGAGGGCAAATGCATGGACTCAGAGACATTACAAAGAAAGTCAGATACAGCGTTGAGTATGGATGAGTGGTAGTGCACAAAACAAATAATAATGATAAGAGATTATGTAGGCAGTTAATAAATCATGAGGCTTAGTGATACCAAATGCCTCACAAGCAACATAGTTTTTTCTTTTAATTCCCTTTATCATGTGTTGCAGAAGAGAGTTTACATTATGTTCTAAAAGAGCTCAAGTCTCGTGCTAGTGAAGGGTACTACAAATGGTATGTTTGTGTTTACAACAAAGTTCCATAAATGAAAGTTCTGCTTATTATTTAATTAACATTTGAACAGTTTTTCAGATAAGAAGAGTTGTTATACTCTACTCTAAACATCAAATTTTAGGCTTACTCAAAATGATGATTGCCTATAAATGGCAATGATCATCTATATTGAAATTTAATGGAGACATTAATGGAAATCCATGAGGATAGTGAGCACTAAACTGACTCCAGAAATTCATCAATACACTATGATTTATTAAACTTATATTCCAGAAAGTAGTTTACATCTTTTTCCCATCATTTACCTTCAAGTAGTATATTCACTAGAGCCGAAGGGAAAAAAAAAAAAGCAATCAGATAAAATAAGGGATAAATGGAGAGTTTAAGAAGCAGAAGGATGCATACATATAGCAGATGTTATACACAGATGTTAAAGGCTAGAAGATGAAGAAGTGAGACAGCATGTGCTCTTTTAATATTATGTATTCTTAGGCAACTTTATCATTATGCTATCAAATATAATTGTGTTTCTCTGGTCAGATACTTCCCTCTTTGTGGAGGAATAATGTTGAAAATTCTCTCCTAATCTAATCTGCTTTTCATTGCTCAAGTCCCTCTTTTCAGTTGACAGCTTATTTCTCAAATTCTCACACTTACAAACCACCTCAGCTGACTTCATGATGCTCTGCCATGGCTGACTTCACTATCATTCTTTCCTTAGTAGAAATGGTCTCCTGCAAGTGCTATAGGTTAACCCTCCTCTCTCTTTCATGACTGTATTTACCACTTGCTTACTTATCACTTGACTCCATTGTACTTGCGTGTTTCCTAAACTGTGGCTTATTTCAGTTATCCGTGACCCCTTAGGTGTTTCCCTCTATGGAATGTTAAAAGCCTTTCTTTGATCTGATTTTCTTTCTGCTACTATGTTTTACTTCTACCATTTTCTTTTCCTATAGTCTTCCATAAGGGATCTTCTGGGAAACCCCTTTTCAGTTTTTGAAGACTCTTCTTATATATAAACTTCTTGCCAAATACTTAATCTATTTAAATTTATCTTCTTCAATGGTTCCTTTCTTTTTGAGACAGGGTTGCTTTGTGTGGCATTGGCTGACCTGCAACTACCTCTATAGACCAATCTGGCCTCCATCTCACAGAGATCTTCCTACTTATGCCTCCCCAAATTTCTGGGATTAAAGAAATATGTTACCACCACCATACTAAAAATTATAAGCTTTCCCTAATCCTTTTTTGTCTTTCTTCATTAAAACCGTGGAATTTATTTGCTTTCAGGTATTACATAGCTCTTTCAAAAGTCATCAGTCTCATTTTATGTGTCAGGGATTTTAACCATCAGTACAGTTGATGTTTTGATTGCACAATTATTTGTTGTCAAGTATTGTCCAAGCACTGTAGGATGTTTAGATGTTTATCAGTATCTTGGCCCATTCCTGACTTTTTCTCTCTAGATGCAGGTAACAGATTCCTGCATCATGTTTTTAGTTTCTCCCACAAGATAATAACAGACCACAGATATTAGCATGTCATCAATGGTATGCACTGGTCTCCTTTTCACACATTAGGAAATCACTGTTTTCCCTATTTTTCAATACCCCATAGTCTCTCTCTCCTCTCTAGACTGTTCTCTTTATTCAATTTCAATTTAGTGTTTGTATTATTTATATACTATCATAGTAACCTGATTTTTTTCATATTTTTACATTTTTGTACCTTATAAGCACATGTGTCATGTTAAAATACTGCTAGTGTCCATTATACCCTAACACATTAAATAAAAGGACCTCTCCACGGATCAAAAATTCAGAATTTATAAAATTAGCTTTTTTCATACTCACCTCTTCCAACTGAACATTTTTACATATTCTTGGGGTAAAACAACATCTCTTCTTTTTGTTGCTACTTCAGAAATATGGGCATTATCCTCCAAAATAGCAACAATCATATCAGTCAGAAATATTTTGCTGTATTTTTTCATTTTGAAAAACACAATTTATAATAGCTTCCTGAAACAGTTTTATGCTTACCTCTTGATTTCAATATATTCTTCCTTGGTGATAATGACTTTTCTATGTGAACACCTTTGACCATTGAGTTGGCCCAGCAGGCAAATGACCTTGATGCAAAACCTGATGGCCTGAGTTCAACACCCTAGACACAAATAGTGGAAAGAAAGAAGTACATGCAATGAACTCTGTATGTACTTGCTGTATGTGAGCATGCATGTGAGCATATATGTGCAAATATAAACTAATAACTGTAGACCAAGCCACAACTAAATAACCTTGATGTTGTATGGAAAGTATTTTCACTGTATGCTCATTGTACACAGTGATAGGAATTCAATGAAGACGGTTCACTTCAATTACGGATGCATGTTGCCCATAATTACCTGCTTACTTGTCTCTTCCCCCATCTTTAGTTCTCTCTCTTCTCCACTTCTTTCTTTAGCCTGAAACTTGCTTTCACATCATATATATTTATGGGTTTGCATCTATGTGCAATCTGGTATCCACAAATGAGAGAAAAAATGTGTGCTGTCTTTCTGAGTCTAGTTTATTCACTTTATATAATCTCCAGTCACATTCATTTCCTAGCCAGCAGTATAATTCCACTCTTTATGGCTGAATAAAGCTGCATTTGTTTATATGCCACATTTTGTTTATCAATTCATCTGTTGATGGACACCTAGGCTGATTCCATTACTTGCCTATTGTTAGTGATGCAATAAACATGGATGTGCAAATGTCTCTTGTTGACTGAGAATCTGTCAGGTACATACCCAGGAGTAACATAGATGAGCCATATGCTCCTTCCAGTCTCAGTTGTCTGCTATACATTAATACTGATTTCCAAAGTGGCTGCAGGGGTTTAATTTCCCACTAGCAGTGTGTTAGTGTTCCCGTTCCCTTATAATCTTGCCAGCATTCGTTGTTCCTTGTTGTCTTAATGATAGTTATTTAAACAGGGATAGCTCACAGTTTCTTTAAATTGCATTTCATGGATTGCTAAGGATAGTAAGTATGTTCTTAGATAATTATTGGACATTTGCAGCTCCTCTGTTGAGAACTTTCTGCTCACTTCATTAGCTCACTGAAGTGAATCATTAAATTAGGTATTGAGATTCTCTGAGTTTTGATGAACACATTTATAGCTAAAACTTCCCTATCACACCATTTTGTTAAATTCTACAGATTCTAGTATGTTGTGGATTCCCTTTTCTTATATTCTAGGAATATTTTAGTTTCCATCTGATTTATCTGATAATGTGCCTATCATTCTACAGTTTGTTCCTTCATCTCCGGGAGTGTTACTTTTGCATTTTCAATCGATCTTAATATATAGTTTTATTCTATTTTGAGTAGATACAATATAATGTTTTTTTCACTTTTCTGGTATTTGTTCCCTAAATAATACATACACACACACACACACACACACACACACACACACACACACACATATATATATATATATATATACATATATATATATATTACTTTTTGTTTTTAATAATATAATTCAACTTTTCTCTTCCACTTTATCCTCCAACTCCCTCCACATAAAAAACACTTTGCACTCTTTCAAATTCTTGCATATACTCATTTTATTGCATGTAAAATCTGCTCAGTCTACTTATTGTTACTTATATGCATGTATATTCAAACCAGTGTCATACTTACAGGGAATATTATGAGATCAGAAAGACTATAAGAGCCAGAAATTCAAAGACTTTTCTGTGAGACTGTGTCTCCCAGTAATGTCAGTAGCCACACCTATGAAGTCTCAACAGCATGACTGCCCAAATATGACCTTATGGATGACACCAATAGACACACAAAAGTGTTTGGGGAAAAGCCCACTAGGTTTCAACCCTACACAAAGAACTACAGGCAACCAAGGAATGCTGAGAGTGGGAAAAATTGCCTTCCCTAGTGAAGAGCACATCATACTGAATGGTCAGTCCTGAAAACATACATGAAACTTGTGTTCTTCTGTTGTTGCCTGTTCAATGAAATAGACTTATTCTGAATATCCTTAGTTAATTCCCTATATGTTCTAGAAGTCAAGTGAATAGATCCAATTTTTCTTCACCTTCTCTCATTCATTTTGCAAATGTCCAAATTCTCATGTATGTAAAAGATTGTTTTCATTGGTTTTAGTACTACAGGGAGCTTTGGGATATAAATGGGACCTAATAAAAGGGAATGAGGTCAGTAGGAACATGGCCTTGACTGGGATAGCAGGCCTGTGGCATATTTTCCTTAAGTATAGCTCTCTTGGCACTATTAGATGAATAGCTTTGCCCTGTCATTCATTACTCACCACAGTATTCTGCCATCCTACATGCCCAAAGAACTTAATGAACATAGTGTGGAATATCTGAAATAGTGAGCCAAAGTAAATACTTGCTTCTCATAAATTGATTATATCAGGTAATTTCACCATTGCAAAGTGAAGCTGCCTAACATCCCTGATCTTGGAGTCCATCTGCTTAATCATATCTGAATCCCTATTATACAAAAGGAAAAAATACAGAAAGAAAAAAAAAAAAAACTTGTGATCTGTGATCCAGTTCCTGCGGCATTCTTTGTTAACACCTCTTTTAAGTTATAAGAATACCCAGTTCCACCCATTTCTTTACATATATCATTCCGTCTAAATGCTGAGCCCTCCCATGGTATTTTCTTTGCAACACATATTTATGATTTATAAAAATTTTACTTGCAATTACAGAGACCTAAGATTTGGATTATTAGGTAGAAAATTTTGCTGGTTTCCAAGGTTATATAAGACTTATCTTCAGTGTTTGCAAGAACTGCTATATATAGATTTATCATTACACAGGCCTGAGACTGTATACTTACTGTATTTGTCCTCAAATGGACATATGAGATTTGTAGGTAATGCATTGTTTCAACCACCACTGTATCTTTGGTAACTAATAGAAATAGTTAATTGATAGTGAATACAATCAATACTCTATGAATTTATATGCATCGAGTGAACTCTAAATTACAAATTTGTAATTATTTCTTCAAGCATTCATTTAGGCTTTGAAATTAATTGCAACCTAGTTGAAAATACAACAAAGCCTCCAATAGTAGGGAATATACACATATAAATGATAATTATGCAATGTGACAAGTCCATTTTAGGGCAAGTACCAGATCTATAAGTATATCATAACATCATTTGAATGTCTTACAATTTTAAGTATATTGTGATAGATGATAATAATGACAGAGCACTCTCAATTGAAATAAGATAAGATGAGATAAGATTATCAAGTGGAATATCATCCAAGAAAATTTTTTTAATAGGAGAGAGTGAGGTGTTCTACTTATTCCAGAACAAAAAGCTAGATGTTATTTTATATACCCATCAAATATTTTACCATTATTCTATAGGCATACACAGAGAAAAATAACAACTGAGTTAGAGGCTATGTTAAGACTTCTTTGGGATTATAATAAGACACGTCAGGCTTTATACGTGTTGATACATTACTTAATAGTTCCTTCTCCTCAAGCTGTGACTTCACAAGGATGGAGGTAGAGAAAACAGTTTAGTATAAGTAATAAAAGATTTTAAAGTGGATTCCTTTAACAAATTCTTCAGTATCATCTGTCAAGGTGACAGTTTCAAGAAAACAAATTGAAAGAAGTGGAATAGAAATAATATCAACACCAGTAGAATCTGATAAATAAATATTTAATAACTTAGACACAACTTAGGAAGCAGGATTGTTATCCTCAACAGAACAAAAACAATCAAGTTTTTAATGTAGAATACCAATTCAAATCTAAAGGAATTCCTAATATGAAAACCATGGTCAAAATAGTCAAAGAATTCTATAGAGAAATTCGCTGTAATAAGACAGCAGATTTTCAGTTGAGCCTCAGGGTTCTCAGATAAGTAATGAACTTGATAGGCAACTGACCAGAAATTCTCCTCCAGACTGTCATTCAGAGTGCAAAGGTTTGTGATCTGAATTAAAGTCCATAAGCACTCTATCTCATCACTTCATCTCCAAAATGTGCATAAACTATTGTGATAACAGTTTTTATCACTAAAATTTTAGTAAGTGTTAACTAACATGAAGTTAACAACTTACATCACTATAAAATATGAGTAGAAAAATAATACAAAATAAATTCCAAAGTTACATTTTATGAAATTAAAAAGTATGCTAGAAATCATTTCTGGTAATTTATTATTGTTAATGTTTAGATATAGATAAAACAAAATCACTAGCATGTAGAAATCTAGGACATGGACAACTAAAATAAAGGTAACCAATTATGGGCTGTAGAAAGTTGTAAAACATCTGTACATTTTAAGTATTACAAAGTAGTTTGAAACACTGTTAAACAAATTATAACACATATACAATATATATGATCTTCTTGAGATATTCTTCTGTAAAAAAATGATAGGCAAAATGTTAGTTTTGATTAGGAGAATATGAAGATTAACTTTTAATACTTACCTTTGGTTCATCCAATATCAGTATGTTTTTCATATTTTACATACGATTTAGAAAGGAAAATTAGTATATAAAATAAAACATTGTAGTGTGATATTGCTAGCATTTGTTATTGAGCTATTCATCTAGTGTTGCTACAATGAACAACAGAAAATTTGGCGTGTAGTTGTAGAAAGAAATAAAGAGAT
Organism: Onychomys torridus; assembly: GCF_903995425.1. NCBI lineage: Eukaryota > Metazoa > Chordata > Mammalia > Rodentia > Cricetidae > Onychomys > Onychomys torridus. The sequence continues at coordinate 70,015,960 of NC_050451.1, read as the reverse complement.
AGCTATATTGTGCCAATGTTAATGAAAGTAGAATAGTCTTTCATAGAACAACTATGGGATGGTCATCAGACATTTATCTGGAATTCCAGTCAACAGTTCTTACTGCCATGGTCCCAGATAGACATGACCTTTGGGCTGTTTGATTGTATAAAGTAGAGTTTTAGAGAGGTGGCAACTCTTTAGTAAAGCATCTTTCATCCATCATCACTCATCATTTTTGATGAAGCAGTTGCATGATGTCTCCATGTCCTTGTAAATAACCCTTTACCTGTGCTTCTGTAAAAAATCCCAATAAACTCATTAATTCTTAAAGCTATCCTTGCATGAGATACTCTCTTTCATCTGTCACCACTGTATCTGGGTGAAGACACACGTCTTTATGGTTCCCCAAAACTAAAGATCAGACTGAGCAAAGTAGCTTAATGGCCAGTGTCTTATGGGAAGAACTGTGGCTGAGCTATCTAATAATTACAGTACACAGGGTGAATCTTATGCCTTTCCCTCATTTGGCAAAGAAAGTTGTCCCTCTTTTTTGTGGTGGCAATTATATGAGGGCTATTAAGAATAATATACATATTGCAATTGAGGCAGAGCTGTATGTCTAGAATAAGCTTGACAGAGTAAGTCAGGGATATCACTGGGAAATAGAGTGGTGAGATGTTTTCCTTTATTTCAATTTCTGTTTTAACAGGAATTATGTATAAGATAATGATGACATGGAGGTTTTATATTTTTTGCTATGGGAAGCAGCTGAAGAAAAGAGATACCAATTATACCTGTGCTGAAGATATTCTTCTACTATGAAAAGGTGGAGCCCTCAGGAAGAATCAGATGGTGAAGGTAGAAAAAGCATGATGTAGAAAAAAAATTAATGAAGAAACAGGGCATGAAAGAGGTAGTGTTATATTTTCAGTTCATCAAATCATACAGGACTGGATTCATCTGAGATTTAAGATGGAAGTCAATGGATACATATTATCACAGCTACTGCATCTGTGAACTCAAGGAACAGCAGAGAGGAGAGGGAGGAAAGATTATAATGCCCAGAATACTAGGAAGTCTGCTGTGAAACAGTATTTCTGAGAAATAGTTGCTTAAGCAAAACTGGAACAATGGGTATGTTAAGTTAGAATGGAGAAAATTATGTAGATTCTCACCCCTAGATAAAGAGCTGCCCACAAGTGATGACTGCTGGAAGGAGAATTATCTTCTCATAGGGATGAACCTCATTATTGATTGTCCAATCCAGAGTGGTAGAAACCATATACACACAAACAACAACAGTAAAATCAGCATGTTGAATTAATATAAATTTCCAAATGTGCGTGCACGCGCGCACACACACACACACACACACAAACACACACATATGAACTTGAAATTGGGGAAAGGGAGGTTAAGTAGCACTGACTGGGTGGACAAAAGGAGTGATGGAAGTTATGGAATTCTATTTCAATTAAAAAATTACATGTAATTCAGCAAAGTCCAAAAAAATTGTGTATGGGGAATTAGTAGCATTCTGATATTCATGTTTGACATCATTTTTATGAGAGAGATAAGGCTCTGTCATATTTGAGTAACACGGGCCAGCATAAAAATGGGAAATATTAAGATAACTAAGTAATCAAAAAGGGAGAAGGAAGATGAAAATTAGACAAAAAGTCCCATCCAGATCACCCAAAATATATGTGCAAGATTTCACTTGAGATGTGGGTCTCTTATATGAAAAATTACATAAATTTGTTGTAGAATATGATTTTAAGATCTATTATATTTTTTATTCTGTGGCACATTTGTTTACTGATGCAAAGATGTGCTACATTCTTTTTGGTTGCTTTTCTTTAACTCTGATGGTCCAATGAAGAGGTAAATGACCAATTGTGAGGCAGGAGAAAGGATAGGCAGGCTTGACAAGCAGAGAGAATGAACAGAAGGAGAAATCTGGAAGGAAAAGAATCAAGGAGCAAGAGAACAAGGAGAGGAGGATGCTAGGAGCTAGCTGCCCAGCCTCACAGTGAGCCATGGAATGAGTGAAAGTAAGATATACAGAAAGAAGAAAAAGGTAAAAGCCTAGAGGTAAAACATAGATGGGGATAATTTAAGAAAAGATACTAGAAACAAGCCAAGCTAAGGCTGGACATTTATAACTAAGAATAAGCCTCTGTCTGTGATTTATTTGGGAGCTGGAAGGCATGACTCCCACAAGAGCTAAAGGGTAAGAGTAAAAAATGTAATTATGTGAGCCTCTAGAAAGCGTTAAATCCATAACAAACATTTACCAATAGCATGGACTACAGTACAGTACAGGTGATAATCCATCACATCCCAATGCTATGTGGAAAGAAGATTCCTGGGAACTGAATCTGTCCAGCCAGTCCTCTAATGGTGTAGCTAACACTGCTTGCAAGTTAGCACCATATATGGTGACTGTAGGTTACATGCTAAAGCACGGGATTTTTAGAACTTTGCTAGTGAGAAAATGTACCTGAAATTTACTTGCTGCTGGGGTGTTGTGTGCCTTTGTAACTTTCAAAAGCACACAAATGAGCATCGGTGAGTAGAAATGTATTTAACAAACATTTAGCTTAACCTAGAGGTAGACCATTATCCTCATGAAAAATTAAACCATGTACATTTTTCTTCTAATATGCTAGTGGTTGATGCATACCTAGGACACATTCTGTTTGTGGCATTCAGAGAGTCTCACCTAGGGCAGCCAACTCTGAAGGCAGTCGTGCATTATAGGAGGAAATGATTGTCAGTTTTGTTGATATTTCTCATCCAGCATGAGGACCTTTCAGCAACCAGAAAGCAACAGTTGATAGGGCAGTGCTTCTCTACTTATACATTTTGCTGTTCCTGATACTGCTTTTATAAAAGAATAACTGACACAAGGAGTAAGATGTTTTATTTATATATTGGGCCTTTCTAATGTTTTCTTCTTATTTTTCAGGAATACTCTTACCACAGAGTCTTAACAGCAATTTGTACTTTAGATGATACTGAATATAGGGGGAACCTACATGCTATATTAAGACAAGAAAGGAATTCAGTGAAAATCTCAGGGTTAAAACACCCCTACACACACACACACACACACACACACACACACACACACACACACACACACACACCATACAAGCTCTGTCTCTGCTGCTGGCTACATGCTAGAATTAGATGGTGGTTTTTGGTTGCTAAATATACAACATGTGAAAGTTGAAGGACAGAAAATGATCCATCTCTGTCAATAATTATTAATACTAGAAAAGTCTATGTAAGTTGCTAGTGGGAATTTTGGGTAATATTCTTACTTGGTTGTGGATTCTGTGTGTTAGGCTGTTGACTTTCCAGTAAAGATATGCCTATAAGTACAGTAAAACAAACCAGTTTCCTATTTGATTAAAGGTGAGTTTGGCAGGTGGGAACTCATCCCATGTGTGGTGTTACAGTCCATAGGATAAAACATGCAGCAGAGGAAAGAGGCCCTAGAAGAAAGGTTTCTGCTGTTGTTTGGTCAAACAGAAGTAAGCTGCCCTCTAAACATTTGTGTGGTCTAACTCATCTATTAGTGCTACCATGCATTAATAAGAATTACTTCTTTGTCCAGTGGCCCGAACTACTGTGTAGACTCACAACCAGTCAAAATGCTGATAAGTATCTGTTGCTGTGGGATAGTGTCCTGCTGCTCATAAAGTAATTATGCATGTGTATCTGTGTAAGAGCTACAGCAATAAGTGTGATATTGCAGTGGAGTTATTTCCTTGGGTAAGGTCTGACTATTAATTATCCTGAAGCAGAATTGTTGAGGTAAAGTATAGATTACACTGGCAGTTGATAATGTCAGTGAAACAGAAAAATGGTGATAGTTTCATGCATAACAACAGCAATAAAATTGTTTATATTTTCTAAATATAACAGTGGAGAAAGGACACCTAACCCTTACCTGAGATTTTATTCACTGCCCGCTCTGATCTCCTCACCACCTACATGGTTCCAAGTTTCATGTGAGTTGGGCAGGTGGCACACTAGACTCTGTGGGAGGAAATAAAGGCTGTCAGTACTCAGAAGGAATGCTGATTTCATGAGTCTTTACCTCAGCTCAAGTGGTAAATTTTGGGGATTCAGCTACTTCAATTATGCTCCATTAAGGAAATCTGCACTTATACTCATTTATAACATTAATTCTTGGTTCACTAAGGTGGACTTGAGTGGAATCATGTCTTGATCTCTCATTAGTATATCAGAGGGAATAGGTGTTTCTTTATGACTCTCTAGGAAAAGCCATATATCGTAAGACATTTGAAGTCTTCAATGCCACTAGATTTAAGGAATATAGTTTTCTTTTTAAAATATTATTAAGGGACAGTATAACATTTATCTCATATTAAACAAACTTGAAATAATCTTCCAGATTTTCCTCATGATCACACTTTTTTGTAATTTTTTTTTTTTTTTTTTAGAAAACATATAACTTTAAATTATTTATCCTAAATTCAGATATAGGAATTTTTCCTAGTCATTCCTTAGTTATTTACAAGCCAGAAATGTCTTTTTGGGGCAAGCTGGAAGACTTCCAAAGAAATGTTCTTTGGAGAATAGAAGAACCTTTTTCAACATCTCTCTATGCTCTGTGCTTTTCCACTAGCTCACCCCACTGGTCTTTGATTCATGGAAATTAAAGTCGATTATCTTACCACATATCTTCACTGCCTATTTGGGGTCATTTGATGAATGAAAATTCTCTTAGAAAAATTATTTGGTAAACAATTGATATATGCAAATAATTATTGATAAATTTCCAGAAAAGGCAATAATGAATTTTAAAATTTTATTTTCTACATTAAAAGGTAGTTTTGAAATTAATAACAATTAAAATATGGTGTCCATGAGTATCTAAAAAGGTATCAAGTTCAGTAATTCATATGTAATACATATATTCAAAGAACACTATAACATTTAGTATGTTATTGTCTTTAAATATGGCCATGTATGACACACTTCAATACTTGTGGAGTAATTCTAAAAATTGATTTCTCATTCTCTATCTCACCAAGAGATAAGTTTTACTAGAAATTGGGATTATATGATGGATAATACAATAACTTTCAAAAAATTTTAATGCATTTACTAAAACTTACTTTGTAATGATATTTCAGATATGATAACTTGAAACCACTATTAACATACTGTTAACAAAGGGGGCTAACGAGATGGGTCAGTGAGCAAAAGCACTTACTTACTACCAAGTCTACTGATTTTATTTCAATCCCTTATGACCTACATGGTGGGAAGATACAAACAATACTTGCAAGTTCTTAAAGATGTCCACATGTGGTAAATATGTGACCTCTGCAATGAAATTAATGCATAAGTGTAATGAACTCTAAAAAATTAAAAGAACTATTGGGAAAGGATATCAAGACGGCTCAATGTATTTTAGTCCTGAGAGATTGTTAATAGAAAATGGTACATAATCAAATCTTGGATTCCATTTTTACTTGCCTAGTAAATATTTTAAATTCTAATTTTAATAAAATCAATGTGAAATCTTATTTCAATTGAGAAATTAATTGAATATATGGATATGTAATTTATTTTAGCTGTTTATAATTATATATTGAATAGTGTACATGCTATAAAAATGTGTTCTAACTTCAACATAGTAGAAAACAAATTTTCAAGTTTATTATTAACTTAGTCATGAGAGTTGTTAACTTCATTTTATTAAGTATGTTTATGTCAACATTCAGAGAATAAATGTTTTCATTAATTTCCCAAAGTAGTTTATTTTTATATAAAGCCTTAGATTCTTATTAATGTAGATATTGTCTGCTGTGGGATGTCTTTCTATACACTGTGAATAGGTTTTTCTACCATTGGTTAATATAAAAGCTGCTATGGCCTATGAAAAGGCAGAATATAACCAGGTGGGAAATCCAAGCAGAAATATAGGGAGAAGGAAGGTAGAGTCAGACGACATGCTGGGTGCTTCTGTGGAAGCAAGATGTAAAAGAATACAGGTAACACCATGAAGCCATGTGGCAAAGCATAGATTAATAGAAATGGCTTGAAGTAAGTTGTAAGAGCTAGTTAATGATAAGCCTGAGCCATAGGCCCAACAGTTTGTAGTTAATATAAGCCTCTGAGTAATTATTTTTTAAGCAGCTGCAGAACCAAGGATGGGAGAGATTCGTCTGGACTTCAGGGCTAAGTGGGACTGAGAAACACCTGCCTACATTTGATGCTCACTATCAGGCATTGATCCACATAGACCATAGAGTGCTTAAAAAAAGGGTTCTAGAACACATAATCAGAGTCAAAAGCAGTTTCCTAGTTGTATCTCTCACTCACGTGAGCCATAATACAGAGACATTGTGGCAGGCAGGCTTGAGCTGCAGCAAGACAAAGTCCCACCACAGTACACAGAGGTGTCTCCAAGTCACACAACACACTGAACTGCAGATTTAGCTTTTACTATTAGATTTCTGAGCTGCATGCTGCTTGGTGGAGGTATAGACCCACTAATTCCCAGCATTGGTGGTGATCATAGCTCCCAGATCTGGCAGTAAATGTAATTCTGCCATGTTGAAAATCCAAAATGGGGCAGGGCCATCAGACAAAATGGCAGCTTTGGTGCTAGCCACACAGCTTAACAATTTAAAAACTCTCCTGATCAGAAAACTAATGCAGATACACAATAAGAGAAATTCAGACTGAAAAAAAAAACATCTAAGCAGTTTACAGTGTGTGTAAAAATATATGTAGGCTTGGGAGAGACAGGAAAAGAAGTATAGGCAGTCATACAAAGAAATAGTTTTAAAAATAAAGTATTTAAAGAGACAAAGTATTACAAAAGAAATAAGCCATGGAAAGATGAGAAATACACAGAGCATCTGGATTATGTATTTTATTGTGATTTTTTTGAATTTTTTGACTGGTAATGAGCTAAATGCAGAAAGACATTTGACTGTCAAGGCTAATAAGTTAGACCAACATATATATTTAAAGATATTTTTACTTCAAAATTTGGGTCTAAGGAAATGTTGCTTTGGAAAAGAGGTTCTGCTTTTGTTTCCACAGAAGATGAGAACCTGTGGATTGCTTCCAAGGTAATATGGTTTGAAAAACAAGACCTGATGAAAAAAAATCTCCAGTTGGAACAGATAGCCGAGATGATTCAATGTTTAAGGGTGCCCCAAGTGGAGCTCCAGGAGTCTAATTGTCAAGAAAGAGGAGGGTCTGTAAGAGTGTGAATTGTTGAGACCAAGATTGGAAAAGCACAGGGACAAATAGCCAAACGAATGGAAGACATAAATTATGAACCAAAGGCTGTGGAGCCCCCAGCTGGATCAGTCCCTCTGGATAAGTGAGACAATTGAATAGCTTGAACTGTTTGGAAGGCACCCAGGCAGTGGGACCCAGACCTGTTTAGTGCATGAGCTGGCTGTTTGGAACCTTGGGCTTACACAAGGACACTTTTCTCAACCTGGAAGGAGGTGACTGGACCTGCCTGTACTGAATCCACCAAGTTTAAATGAATCCTCAGGGGAGTCTTGGCCCTGGAAGATATGGGAATGGAGGGGAGGGGCTAGGGTGAATGTGCAGATGTGGGCAGGAGTGGGGAGGACAGGGGAACCCATGGCTGATGTGTAAAATTAAAACACAAATATAATAAAAAAGATAGTTAATTGAATCTACTTTGATGCAAGAAACAACTGTTAATCTCAAAATATTTTACGTTGGTATGGATTTTGGTTTATTGATACAAATTTAAGGTTAATTTTGTTACACTGTATGCATATTTCTACTCTTATTTAGGATATTGATATTATGTTTATGTAGCTCATTTAAAAATGTAATATGCAAATAAGCAATATGGATTAATAGTCACCTATAATAACACACTTATAGTCATGTTAGGTATGTTTACAAGGACAGACAGAGATACACTTCAGATAGATATAACCTTCAAACACTTCAAAGACCTATAGAATATTGCATTTAAATGTTTTAAGAATTTAGACCTTTCTGGACAGTGAAACATGTCTGCTCCTGGCAGCAATAATTACTTTAAAAGAGATGATGGGAATTGAAGAAACTCGCTATGGAGTTTGCTTACAGTGTGGAAAAGGCTAGCCATTTGGACAAGGAACTGTTCTTGCCTGGACTGCTTAACAGTATGTTGTATAAACTGGATGTGCAGGACCCATAGGAAAATGACCACTGAACTTTACCTAAACAAGGCAAGATGGTCCTTTGGGTTCCAGGACCTTGGAGAAACTGCTAGACATTTTGTAGGACACAGAAAAAAGCAACTGACAACTTTGCCAAAATAGGTGAAACAGTCCTCCAAATATCCTGTTTCATTGAAAACTGTGCCAGAGAATCTAGACCTGCAGGCTGAAGATAGATGCCCCAATGTTAGAGACGAACTTTTGGTGACTATCCAGGAAGCCAGATATTTCTGTCAGTTCTAGAATTTTGGAAGTTGCGTACAGTGCACTTCCTATTTACTTAAGTAATATTGTATCCTTCTTAGGTCTTTGGTGGAGTTTAAGACTAGATAGTTCTAATGATAGTTTTACTTAATCATGATAAATAGTAATTAGATGTGAAACTTTAGATTCACAACAATAAAATAGATGATAGATTATTTTCTTTAGTTTTGTCAAATGCAAATAGACTAGATATGGTAACTAATTCTTGCTTGTTAATGGTTTTGTTATATGTAATTTTACTATATTAAAATTGAAACCTTCCCTTTTTATTAGAGAGAAAAGGGAGTGTGCTTTCTGTATGAATATGTGTTGATACCATTGGATAATAAAGAAGCTGCTATGGCAAAGCATAATAGAGCCAGACAGGATATCCAAGCAAAAATACAGGAATAAGGAAGGTGGATTCAGAGGAGATGCTGATCGCTGCCAGGGATTGAATGACTGTTGTACCAGGCAGGACAGAAACTTCTGCCTAAAATTATCAGTGAATATTCTTTATAGAATAAAAGCATTTTTATGTAAAAAAATAGTTTCCCAGCACATACATAGATCCTATAAAATTCTTCATTAAATATGAAAATTTTAGTTAATATAAAGAAAGTATGATAATGAAATTATATTTTGGCTTTGATTTACTAATTAATGTCAATAATGATTATAGAGGTTGAAATATGTTTCTAGGAATTTGTTAAGAGAGAAAACTGTTATGCCAGCAACATTTGTTGAAGATGCTTTCCTTTCACAATGGAGTACTACTCAGCAGAGAAAAACAATGACATCATGATTTTTGTAGGCAAATGGATGGAACTAGAAAAAAATCATCCTCAGTGAGGTAACCCAGACTCAGAAAGACAAACATGGCATGTTCCCACTCATAAGTGGATACTAGATATAAAGCAAAGGATAATCAGACTGCAAACCACAACTCCAAGGAGGCTACCTAGTAAAGAGGACCCTAAGAAAGACACAGGGATTGCCCAATGACAGAGAAATGGATGAGATCTACATGAACACACTGGGAGTGTGTGGGGGGGGGTAATGGAGGGCAAGGGTCGGGGGAAAGAGAGCTTAGGGGAGTGGGAGGTCCCAGCTGGACCAGGAACAGACTGGGAGAACGGGGAGGGAGATATCATGATGAATGAAGACCCCAGAGGAATAGGAAGAAGCAAAGTGCTAGAAAGATCCCCAGAAATCCGCAAAGATACCTCCATTGTAGACTACTGGCAAGGGTCAAGAGAGTGGCTAAGTTGACCTGCTCTGGTGATCAGATGGTCAAATACCCTGGCTGTCATGATAGAACTCTCATTCAGTGACTGATGGAAGCAGATGCAGAGATCCATGGATGAGCCTGAGGTGGAGCTCCAGGAGTCCAATCAGCAAAAGAGAGGAGGGATCATACGGGCAAGAGATATTGAGAGCATGATTGGAAAAAGCACCGGGACAAATAGCCAAACTAGTAGAAACACATGAACTGTGAACAAATGGCGGAGGAGCCCCAAAGGAACTGGACCAGGCCTTCTAGATAAGTGAGACAATTGATTAGCTTGAACTGTTTGGAAGGCCCCCAGACCAGGACCTATTCTTGGAGCATGGGCTGGCTTTTTGGAGCCTGGGGCCTATGCTTGGACACTTTGCTCAGCCTTTGTGTAGGGAGGAGGCAACTGAACCTGCCTCAGCTGAGTCTATCAGTCAAGGCTGACTCCCCAGGGTAGACTTTGCCTTGGAGAAGGTGGGAAGAGGTAGGATGGGGAATCTGTGGTTGATATGTGAAATTAAATTAATTATAAAATAAAAAATGTTAAAAAAAGAGAGAAAACTGCCCACCAAAAAAAGAAGAAAGAAAGAGAGAGAGAGAGAAAAAAAGAAAGAAAGAAAGAAAGAGAGAAAGAAAGAAAGAAAGAAAGCCAGGTGGTGGTGGCACACACCTGTAATCCCAGCACTCGAGAGGCAGAGCCAGGCGGATCTCTATGAGTTTGAGGCCAGCTTGGGCTACAAAGTGAGTTCCAGGAAAGGTGCAAAGCTACACAGGGAAACCCTGTCTTGAAAAACCAAAAAAGAAAGAAAGAAAGAAAGAAAGAAAGAAAGAAAGAAAGAAAGAAAGAAAGAAAGAAAGAAAGAAAGAAAAAAGCCGGGCAGTGGTGGCACATGCCTTTAATCCCAAGACTCAGGAGGCAGAGCCAGGTGGATCTCTGTGAGTTCAAAGCCTGGTAAACAGGGTGAGATCCAGGACAGGCACCAAATCTCAAAAAACCGATAGAGAAAGAGAAGAAAACTGTTTTTCATTTATCATATATAAATTGAGACACTATAAATTCTTCAAAACAGGGAACAGTTTCAGTAATAATAAAAAACATTTTTCTACAAATGTGTGGCATGAGTTAGGGATAAACATTAATCAAATATACAGAAGAGTAGAGATATTCTCAAAACATAAGTAGCATTAAAATGTTTCAGGCATCAAAAGCATAATGGGTGTCAACAATGTGACAGCAGAAATTCAAAGATGTAAACAATAAAGAGAAGTGTCGAATATTAAAATACAATGATAGAGGACAGAGAAGAAAACATTTTTTTTTTATAATTACGTGTTTTAATTTTATACATCAGCCCTGGGTTCCCCTGTCTTCCCTCCTCCCGCCCCCACGCCCACATTCCCCCCAGACCCTCCCCTCCATTTCCATGTCCTCCAGGACCAAGACACCCCTGGGGACTCATTTAAACCTGGTGGATTCAGTACAGGCAGGTCCAGTCACCTCCTTCCAGGCTGAGCATGTGTCCCTGTGTAAGCCCAAGGTTCCAAACAGCCAGCTCATGCACCAAGGACAGGTCCTGGTCCCACAGCTTGGGAGCCTCCCAAACAGATCAAGCTATTCAATTGTCTCATTTATCCAGAGGGCCTGATCCAGCTGGGGGCTCCACAGCTTTTGGTTCATAATTCATGTGCTTCCATTCGATTGGCTATTTGTCCCTGTGTTTTTTGCAATCTTGGATTCAACAATTCAGGCTCTTGCAGTCCCTCCTCCTTCTCGACAGTTGGACACCTGGAGCTCCACCTGGGGCCTGGCTGAGGATCTCTGCATCCACTTCCATCAGTTATTGGATGAGAGTTCCAAGACGACTGCTAGGGTGTTTAGTCATCTGATCACCAGACTAGGTCAGATCAGGCCCTCCCTTGACCACTACCAGCAGTCTACAGAGGATATATCATTGTGGATTTCTGGGGACCACTCGAGCACTCTGCCTATTCCTGTTCTCATGTGGTCTTCATTTATCATGGTCTGTTATTCCTCCTTCTCCCTTTCTGTTCTTGATCCAGCTGGGATCTCCTGTTCCCCTAAGCTTTCTTTCCCTCAAATCTTGCCCTTCATTACTCCCACTCTCATCTAGGTTGTTCATGTAGATCTTATCCATTTCTCTGTCATTGGGTGATTCCTGGGTCTTTCCTAGGGTCGGATAAAGAAAATATGGTACATATACACAATGGAGTACTACTCAGCAGAGAAAAACAATGACATCATGAGGTTTGCAGGCAAATGGATGGATCTAGAAAAAATCATCCTGAGTGAGGTAACCCAGACTCAGAAAGACAAACATGATATGTACTTACTCATAGGAGGATTCTAGATGGAAAACAAAAATGACTAGACTGCTACTCAACTCCAGGGAGGCTACCTAGAAAATGGGACCCTAGGAAAACATTTTTCAAATGTCAAATACCCAAGAAAAAGATGCTGTAATTTTCAACAGTCAAATATGCAATTTTTCCAAAGTATTTAAGAGCCATGAAAGCACATAAAACTGATTTCTCAATAAACAAAATGCATATTTTTGGCTAAATTTGGAGATAAGATAATGTTAAAATAATAAAGTTTTTATAAGAAATCTTTGTCAGATAAAAACATCCTACTTCTAGTTTAACTTTTATAAAAACTGAATTAGATGTATAAATATCCTAAATTGCATGAGAAAAACACATTAGGTAAGTTTTTATACTGAGGTTATTTCTTATTAATCTAAATCAGTTTACTTCATCTAAATGTGTTAGTGCTTTCCTTTTTATTTTCTTTACCAGGTACTCTGTAGGTTGAAGAAACTAAACAAGTAGGCGTGATTTCTTACATATGATTCAAAAAGCATGGAAACAAACACTGATCAAATATCATGATATAGTTAAACTCAGAATTCAGTAAAATGTTCACAATTCACAAAATAGGGAGAAATATAAAATCTAACATATAGGAAAACAATATAATGACAGGTATCCCCAATTTTTAAATTACTCAAGCAACAATGTTCAGAGAAGTCCTTGAGTCCTTACCCCTACACAAAGAACTCCAGGAAATGGAATAAAGCTGAGAGCAGGAGAGGTGGTCTTCCCCAGGGAAGAGTATGCAAATGGTTATCTAGGTCCAAATGGTGAATCCTGCAAACATATGTAAAGCAACATTATATAGACTAAATGGGTTATATATTTATATTTATGCTAACAATTAGTGAAAATGGAGGAACATAATAGAGAGCAGGAAGGAGTGCATGGGATAAAAGGATTATGGGATAAGTACATGGGATATGGAAAGAGGAAACAGAAGAAATGCTGCAATAATATTATATACTTAAAAATATTAAAAAATTGATAAAAGAAAAAACAGAAAAACATTCCTTTTAGGTGAAGTATTAATTCAAAGTTTTTTTTTTTTTTTTTGATTATTCTATGAGAGCTAGGGGTTAGGTATAGGCTCAGATTTGGTAATATTATTTTATTCAGTAACATTAGTTAAAAATCTAGATTTGTTTTCTATGCAGTACATTTTTAATAAATTCAGGCCCTCCGGATAAGTGAGACAATTGAATAGCTTCAACTGTTTGGGAGGCATCCAGGCAGTGGGACCCGGACCTGTCCTTAGTACATGAGCTGGCTGTTTGGAACCTTGGGCTTACACAGGGACACTTTGCTCAGCCTGGAAGGAGGGGACTGGGCCTGCCTGTACGGAATCCATCAGGTTTAAATGAATCTCTAGGGGAGTCTTGGCCCTGGAGGAGATGGGAATGGAGGGGAGGGGGGGAAGGTGCGAGTGGGGGCGGGACGGGGGAGGACAGGAGAACCCATGACTGATGTGTAATATTAAAACACAAATATAATAATAAAAAAAATTTAAACTCTAAGTTCAGATAGTGTCACAGTTGAGTGATAACAAATTTTAAAGATAAAGTTAAACAAGATGTGAGCATCTCTTCCATAACATGGAGTAGTGAGAGTGTTAAAACCAGAAACATTATCAGCCTGTGGTTCCTCAGGTATAGCAAGGCCTCCCAACCATGATCTTGTGAATGTCTTGAGTAGTCAGCCGTAGCTGCTGTGATTTCAAGAATGCCCTTTGCAAAGCGAAAGGACAGTCCTAATTTTTAAAGAAATTTATATGATTTAAGGTTATACTGTTGTGTACTAGCAGAGAATTAATGCTACTAGTGAATGAAATGTGGGTTTAGTCCTATCCTTAACCATCAATAAAATTAATAAATTATGAAAAAAAATTCCATAGAAGACTTATCATTTCCTTTATACAATAAATTAAATATTTCTCTGTGAAAGTGAGAATATTGAAAGTACAAGTCAAATATGTAATAATTCATTCAGAAAATTTTAATTTTCAAAAAGGATGTAAATTATTTTTAAAACTATAGTTACACATTTATTTTCCTATTGCAAAATTGTATCACAGTAAGGTCCTAAAATTATTCTATTTGTTCTCTTTGTCAGTACATTAATTAATTTTCTCTGGATGGATTATTTGCTTATTTTTGACAATAGATTTTGATTTATTAAGGTAAACCCAGGATTAACATGTTCAGTATAAGATAAAAAAAATACAACTTAAATAGTAACTAGTTTTTAGTGCATTCACAATCTCATAAAAGAAAGTAATTTGACTAGCATGCTTTTTATTCTAGGGCAAATGAAAATGTTTTCAGTAAGGAAGAATGAAGTTTTACTCTATGTGGTTCTAAACTGAAAGCATACATTATCCAAAATCTAACTTAATGAGCAGCCACATATGCATAAAATGGTTAAGTATAGGAATGTACAGGAATGTGTTGTTCAAAAACTACAAAATGATTGAATACTCAAGTGCTATTACAAGGGAAATGTGGAGAATGAAGCTAGTGTCTTCCCACCTCACCTCACTTTGATTTGCAGTACACGGATAATTGCATGCCACTTCAATTATCCTGAGTATTATTTCACAACATGCAATATAGTATTTTGTACTTGAAAAGCACTTTGCAATCATTTGCTAATGAAAAGTATTTATGAAAACTATTCTTTTCTTTCAGTTGTCATGTTGTGAATAAACGCTTGAAATTTATCATGAAATCAAGAAGTCCCTGCCCTCCCCCCCAAAAAAATTAAGACCTTAAAAGCAATACAAATAAATGAGAAAACTTTTATCCTCCACTAAATCATACAGAACTTATAAGAAAAAATCAGTTAAATCATGAAACACTTAACTAAATCTCTGTATATGTTAGACAAATGATGTCAACACAAAGCAATGAATGTTATAGTTTATAAGGCAAAGACATAAGATCGATTTATAGTAAAATTTGAATTTAGTATAGGGAAAAATGAAAATAGTTTCATGGGAAAATGGATACTGAATAGAACTCTTTCAGTATGGAGAAAAATATGAATATTATATATGTTGTTTTATATAAATATAATGTCTGTATACATATTATTTTCTTAGATTAGTAGGTAATTTGCATCATTTTTCCTTTCCTTTTCTTCCCCAAAAAAATCTCATATAACATCCCTTTCTCTCTTTCAAATTAATGGCCTTTTTTATGAGTAATTGTTGTTACTTACTTGCATTTATGTACACGTACATATATATTACTGAATACATAAATACAACATGCTCATTATGGATGGTGCTATTTGTATGTGTATTTCATGACTGATCATTTGGTATTGGAACAATACTTTAAAATATGTTTGAAGGTTAATTTAGATGAAAGTATATTTTCAACAAGCAGAAATAGATGGAAATATCTTCAGAGGACAGACATAAAAGAATGTAGATGTGTAAGAGGTAGGGAAAGCAATGTCTTGGTTATTATAAGAAGGTATGAGGAAATAAATGTGTCACAGCTTCCTGCACAATTGCTAGTACTTTTATATAAGCAATTTTTCTCATAGTCTTTTGACAGGATGGCCAAGAACTGTAGTGAAGTATTGGAAGAAGATCTAAACCAGGGTTCTCAACCTCTGAGTCACTAACCCTTGAGAAGTCAAACAAACGTTTTACAGAAGTCACCTAAGACCATTGGAGAACACAGATATTTACATTTTGATTCATAACAGTAGCAAAATTACACTTATGAGGTAGCAAGAAAATAATTGTATGCTTGGGGGTCACCACAACTGAGGAACTGTATTAAAGGGTCCTAGCATTAGCAAGGTTGAGAGTCACTGATCTAAGCAAATGGGAAGGACTTAATTCTAAACCTATTAATTAAAAACAACTGGCATAAGGTAGAGTAGATTACAGGTAGTCAATAGTGCAACAGCATCAAGGCAAAAAAAAAAGTAGTCCTTAAACAATGATACATGCTTGTCAAATGTGACCAAATGTCAATCTAAACTACACCTTCAAATAACATAATTCTTGAAGTATAAAGTATCTCAACCATTATATGGATAATCTCAAATCAATATAGAAAACATTTAACTATTTAAAAACTTCTCTTCTAGAATCTCTTTACACTTTCATCACTATGAACATATATGAACTAATCCATTTTGAAATTATCCACCCAGCTTATTTACATAAGTTTCTCTTGAAATATATATATATATATATATATATATATATATATATATATATATATATATATATAATTATGGCCTTTTTGTATCCAAAACATATTTTCAAAAGGCTTGTTGTGCATTTCCAAATGAAGATACTTTGACTGACTTACTTCCATCCTCATGTGTTGCCAATATAATAGAGGAAGAAAGTCAGCTTGTATGTCCAACATTCCTGCCTTCAAGTCTGTGATTCATGATATCAAAATCTTATACCATCTAATAATGCCAGATGTGAAAATGAAAAGAAAGAAGATTATAAAAAGAGGAAGACAGCAGTAAAAAAAAAAACATTGGAGGGAAAAGTTCAATAGTAAAATGAGAAATTCAATCGCGGCTTTATCTCTAACAACCAGTATTCCATAATAGGTACCATTATTGCCATTATTGTTAGTTGAAATGTTCTAATGTATGTAGGTGTAGAGAAATCGAACTGCTGGTAACCTAGAAGACTTCTCTCTGATGGATACATCACATAATATCAGAAGCAGAAAACTGGGGTGTTAGGAAAGAGAAGCCATTGACAGACTTCTGCAGCTATGGACCCAGTAAGCTATACCACAATGTTTGACCAGACAATAGATGCTTATTGGTGCAGTAATGGCCTCAACCTTATGTGAGTAGCCAACCACTTTCTGAATTTAGGCATTCCACAAGAGGAACTCATACCTAGGATTGTCAATCTGGCCAAGTACACTTGGCTGGGAAGCCTTATAAGCCTGAGGAGATAAACTATTGTTATGGTGCTAAATGAGCACAGTATCAAACTGCCTTCTAAAACAATACAAAACAAAACAAAAATCATTTACATGCCCACAAATTAGTGAAGCTATTACTCCTCACCATTGGAACTTCCCCTAACACAGAGTGTCATAAATGGCCAAAGTGCAAAGAATGATTATTAGTGGTGGAGTTCAGCCATACATGGGACATCTGTATTTCAGGTCCATCCCCTCAAGACTCTGGGACCAATTTCTGTTCTAGATTGCTATATGTTTCTGTGAAAAAAAAATCATGACAAAGGCAACTCAGGGAAGGAAAATATTATTTCATCACTCTAAGATCACAATCTAGCACAGAGGGAAGTGAGGACAGGAGCTCAGGCAGGACCTGTTAGCGTCCTCATCTTCCAAACAGCAACTCATTGCACTCGGAGCCCTCACTGGGTATTCCAGACCCAAACTTACAAACTCATCCATCTAACTTCACAAAACATTTCAAAGTGTAAAAGCCACATGGTAAGTCTCATCACCGTATGTTTCTCGTAATCATTTCTCTGAACCTTCATTGACACTCAGCCAAAGAATATCAGATATTGCCAGCTCCTATTCAGTAGACCATCTTTCTGCGAATAGTTGAGCCAATCAATTAAGTAAACTCTTTGTACAATTTTTAATTATGTAAGCTTCAATATTAATTCAAGAATATCAACAAATTCAGCCATATCTAATTTTAAACTCCTTCCAACATTTGACTATATCCTTAAAATCTATCACTGCAGATTCCCTCCATAAAACTGCTTGAATTAATTAAAAGCCTCATTATGTTATCTAGGGGTATATCATACCTCCTCATGGATCTCAATTTCTACCTGACCTTTAGAAGTCTGCTTAACCTTAAGTGTATGGTGAGTCTGCAGGCATAATCATGTCTTCCAGATGTGACAGGAATTTTGCACCCATGGACTCACAGCAGCTGTGGCTGTTGGCACAACTCC